>NC_040085.1:102498188-103154022 GCF_003369695.1 Bos indicus x Bos taurus | reverse complement strand
GAAGGGCAGAGTGAAAATTGTTTTTCCTCCCATACACATGCAATGGAGTATTACTCATCAGTAGTAAGGAATGAACCACCAGACCTTGAAAAGCATGGTTAACTCTCACGTGCATATCACTCAGTGAAAGAATACAGTCTGTAGTATGACCTCATGTATGACATTCTAGGAAAAGCAAAGCTACATAGATGATAAGCAGATCATCTGCTGAAGGGGGTTGAAGTATTCCCTGTGATGCTTTAGGATGGGCACCTGTCACTATGCATTTGTCTACGCTCATCGATTTGTATAACCCAAGGGATCAATCTATTCAAGTATAATTATTCAGAGTGTAGGAGAGTCACAGAACAGAATACACAATGCAACAAAACCTAACCACATTAGAAATGCACTGAAAAGATATCTCACTGTAGGAGATGGGGCAAAATGTGTTGACTTTGGAAATGAATGAATCGATACACAAAAGGCAAAACAGCCTGCACATAAATTCTATAAAATGGGCTTCATTTTATAGAGATCTTTCTAGAGTGCAGTAGTTAGCAATTCTGAGACCACTGTACATGTAATCTGAAGAGGAGAAAAGAGCTGACAAATGCAAATGGTGGGGGCCAGGCTCCTCACTGCAGGAGTGGGAAGTTACAGATAAACAAAGAACAAGAGGACAAAACTGAGCCCCTGACCACCACTCCTTATGGCTCTGAGTTGTGCCCAACAGGACCACCATCACCTGCACGTAGGTGCTATAACCCACCTGCCCCCTCTGGCCTTTCCCCTTCCTCCCTGCGATGATTCCAGTGACATTTCCAGCCTGCACCCCTCTCCCAGGCCAGGTGCATCTGTCTGTCCACGGCCTCCCCATCTCATCCTGGGGACTAACAGGCCCCTCAAGGACTGCAATCCTGCTGCTCCCCACACCCAGGAGGCAGCCCCAACTTCTCCAGCTGGCTGAGCCCAGACACCTGGTGTAACCAAGCAGGAGCCAATGGGGCCCTTCCAGAACAGACCCCATCCCGTATCCTCTGCTGTAACTCCTCTCTGAAGTATGGAGAGAATAGTATCTGAGGCACATTCAGGGAGTTGTTTTACACTGCTAAAAGCCCTACTGAGTGGAAGAAGTTAACTACTTGATGAGCATGAACACGTCACCCCCAGAGTGTCCAGTGCCTGAGGATTTGTGAGGTTAGCCTCCTGTTACCTCACCAACCAGAGAACCGTGCACCAGCAGTTCTCTGTCACCCCCTCCCTCATGTGTCCCGTAAAACTGCTTTCCTGAAACCCTTCAGGGATTTCAGGGTTTAGAGCACGAGTTACCTGTCTCCACGTATTGGTGCCTTTACAGTTAATGCTGCACTTTCCTTTACTGCAACTGGTGTCAGGCGACTGGCTTTACTGCACTCAGGTGTGTGGACTCAAGTTTGGCTCAGTAACACAGAAGCCTCCCAGGTTCCCAGTTCCTTGTGCCCCAGGGACTGTCAGCTCCTTCTCCAGGGCATATGGCCAACCCCCACACTAATTCCCCTCTACACCCACGGCCCTGGCCCAAGCCTAATCCCTCCATCAGGCCCTACAAAGCTCCCTGCCCTCATGGTGCATCTCACATCCCACCCAACATGGTCTTTTTGAAGCCTGAACAAGACCATGCCCCGCTCCTCCCTGTGATTCCCCTCACCTGATGAAGCCAGGCATGATCTGTTCCAGGTGACTCCAGGATCCTCATTCTCTCCAGACCCCAGGTGTGTGCCCACTGTCTGTGCCTGTCTATATGGGACTGTGGTGATCTCCTAAAATAAGGGTTATTTTATATACAAATAATGGGGTGAATGGTGGCCCCCAAAGATGTATCCCCCCAGAATATGGGAACAGGGCCATACCTGGGAAAAGGGTCTTTGTAGATGTAGTTAAGGATCTCAAGGTAAGGTCATCTAGGGCTGGGTGACCTTCAATCCAACTGACAGAGTCCTTATAAGACACAGGACACAGACGAGAAGCCTAGTGAAGATGGAGGCAGAGGTGGGAAGGAGGGGGCCACAAGCCCCGGGACACTTTGAGCCCCAAAGCTGAAGAAGGCAGGAAGGACCCTATCCTGGAGCCTCTAGAGGGACCTCAGCCCTGTGCCACCTTGATCTCAGGTTTCTGGTCTCCAGGACTGAGGGAGAATGAACTACTGTTGCTTTAAATTACCCAATATGTAGTCATTTGTTAGAAGAGCCACAGAGAACTCCCACAGGCTCTGCTCTGTAGGATCCTAAAAGTGTGGGTCTCACTAAAGGAAGATGGAGGCTGGATTACAGAACCCTTAGACTCAGAACTGGGCCCTCAGAAATGCTAAAGCAGTGACTGGACCCCAAAATGTTGAAGGGTCAAGTCTGAACCCTGTTCCTAGGGGTACTGGCTGCACATGCCTCCCCAGGTTCTTACACCTGTATGTGGCATAGTAAGTATCTAGTCCTGACTAAGACATTTAATGTCACTGTTCACATTGCTCATTAAGAACCGACCAGTTACATAGGTGAAAATCCATATAGGATCCTTGCTACACCAATGAGCAATTCTGAAGATGGTTGGGGATGCAGACTAATGTGCAGACAGCAGCCCTTGAACCCTCCCACCCCTCCTCCACATTGCCGACCACCTTCTCCACACCCCTGATCCCCTCCTCTAACCTCCAAACCCCCCTAACCCTAAACCCTAACCCTAAAGCCTAACCCTAACCCTTGACCCTAACTCCTGACCCTGACCCTGCCCCTTCTCCAACCCCTATCCTTAACCCCTACCCCTAACTCCTACCCTTAACCCTCGCCTCTAACCCCTAACCCCACACACAACCCTAGCCCTAACCTTAACCTTAAGCCTTAAACCCTATATCCTATGTACTAGCCCTAGCCCTAAGGCTGAAGCTAAACCTTAGCCTAACCCTAATTATAAACACATGATTTGCAGTACATAAGAATATTTAAGCAAATTCCAATTCTACATTATGATATCTATGCCTTCAAAAGCAGGACTAACAGCAAGTTTTTTCACTATGATGCAATGCATTGCACAAAACAGGCAGTTTAATGTTATGATCATCATTAACAAAGAATAGCTTAATTATAGCATAAGAAAAAAGGTCAGCATGTTTGCTCTTAGAGATTATTCTGTGTTCTACTACAAGTTCTACCAAAATCCAAAGTAAAGCCTTAAACGGCATCCACTTAGGAAACTACACATTGAAAGCAAGCATAGGCAGTAACATATTTGACATCATCTCTATGCATTCATGTTTAAGGCATGAACAACTTCAGACCTTCAACTCACAAATTTATGACAAGAAGATGTGAGTACACAATCCACTTAGTTTTATAAATGACCAATCAATAGCCTCAAAAGGAATTTAAGAAAGAGTACCATTTTAAATATTAATATAATTTGAATATTTAATATCTTTAGTTTATGAACAAGAATGTAAGACAGAAAATGAAAAATCACAAAAATAATTGAAATAAATCCTTAATTGATATGAAAACATCCCAGAGTATTGGAATGAATGAACGTAGTTAATAGGACATTAATGCACACAGACATCTCCAGATTCAATGTGATCTCAATTAAACTTTGGGAAAAATACAAAAGCTGATTCTAATAGTCATATTACTTTTCTATGTACCCCTAAAAAGGAGAAACAAACTTGGAGGCTGACATTTCCCAATGTCTTATTGAAGTACACAGCAGCAGCATATAAAACATTGTGATACTAGCAGAAACATATGCATTTGAATGAAATTGGATAAAATACTCAAAAATAAACACATACTTCTAGACTGAAACACAGTTTCACAAATGCAGACAACATTCAATTAATGAAACAATGGTTTTTTTCAATGACTGATGAAAGGCAATGGACTATACAAATGCATAATATGAAATGGGACCCTAATCAGATTCGATCTGATAGACAGAGTGCCTGAAGAACTATGGACAGAGGTTTGTGACACTGTACAGGAGGCGATTGATCAAGACAATCATGTGAAATGCTGGGCTCGGTGAAGCACAAGCAAGAATCAAGACTGCTGGGAGAAATATCAATACCTCAGATATGCAGATGACACCACCCTTATGGCAGAAAGTGAAGAGGAACTAAAGAGCCTCTTGATGAAAATGAGAGAGGAGAATGAAAAAGTTGGCTTCAAATGCAACATTCATTAAACTAAGATCATGGCATCCTGTTCTATCACTTCGTGGCAAATAGATGGGAAACAGTGGAAACAGTGACAGACTTTATTTTGGGGGCTCCAAAACCACTGCAGATGGTGACTGCAGCCATGAGATTAAAAGACGCTTGCTTATTAGAAGAAAAGCTATGATGACCCTAGTTCAGTTCAGTTGCTCAGTTGTGTCCAACTCTTTGTGATCTTGATTCCAGTTTGTGCTTCATCCAGCCCAGTATTTCACATGATGTAGGATGCCTCAGCAGCAGTGATGGGAAACAGCTTTACAGTTTCTTGTGAGACAAATCACTTACCAGACTGTCTTAGGGCATCTGAGGTGTCTCGTTTTTTTCATTCTCTTTTACCAAACTGCTTAAGCCTAATGGGCAAAAGCACTGTGTGGTTTAGTTTCTCAGAGAAGAGTTCAAAATAAATGGAAAGAATGTTTCAAATACCTCTGCTATTTTAATACAGAAATGCAAGATCGACCAAAGTTTGTGTTATTTCAAAATCATTCCTTTCAAAAAGAAAGACCTAACTATTTACAAATAATTTGGAACATGTTATTTCATAATCAGATCTCTAACTGTGGTATTTTTTTGCTCTGCTCGTGCAGATGAGGGGCTTCCCCAGTGGCTTAGATGGTAAGTTAAAAACAAACAGAAGTTATGTCTCTAGAATTTAATCAGGGTACAATGGTGAGAAAGCAGAAATAACAGCAAAATAGAAAATACATTCAGTTCACCTGCCACAGACAACACGCCTATCAGTGTATAATATGGAATAAAGGTTAATTTAAAAAAGGATACTCAGGAAAAACACAAACAGCTTTTGGGTGTTCATTCAGGCACATTCCACATTAAATTATAGCCCTGAATTAAAGCTCTCAAAAGCTTTCATTTCCCAGGCGATCACAATTGGGCTTGAGAAAAGCCTGCCGCCTTTTGACCATTCCCTGCAATAGCAACTGTAAAAGTTTTGCTCTGAGTCTGTGTTCACAGGTGTCCGACATAGGACACAAATTATTCACCGCACATACTCACTGTGGGGCTTCAGCGTAGTGGATGCCAGGCTGGGCCAGGCTCCAGGGCAGGGAAAGCAGGTCCAGGGTCCAAAAGAAAGCCTTTCAGGGGAGGTGCTCAAGTGCACTCCCTGAATAGGATTCAATTTAGAAAAGTTAACACTCAGGTTACCTCTCAGAGGATATTGGGAGTTTTCCACGCAGTCAGGAAAGAACAACATGTACAGAGGTGATGAACAGAAGTAATCACAAATGACTCTGCATACCTAAAATGAAGAAGCGTTTGGGTGTGAGAGAAGGTGAGGGCGATTTACAGGGTTCAGATTAGGAGCACTTCTGTGTGCCATTTCAGAGGCTTTGAATTTTGCACATGGGAACTGAGGAAACACTGAAACTTCAGAAGGGAAGTTGGTGTTTGAAGGAAGACCCCCTGAAGACAAGGCTTCTCATGGGGCTGATATAAATGATCCCAATAAGACCTAATTCTTTTTATAATTTTAAAATTTATTACTTATCTAGTTTTATTAGGATGTAATTTACATACATCACTGTTTAAGGCATACAGCATGAGAGTTTTGATTGATATGTACTGTGAAATGATTACCATAGTAGGCTCAGCTAACATCCATCTTCTCATTCATCATTTTCTTATCTCATGAATTATGATTTGAGTACTTCATAAGATTCATGTAACTCTAGATGAGCTGTGCTCATTCTGATGCCTTTAACCAGAATTATAAGTCTCATTATTTTTACTTTTTTTTTAAATTGGAGTATAGTTAGTTACTAACTAGACACATTAAAAAGCAGAGACATTACTTTGCCAACAAAGGTCCGTCTAGTCAAAGCTATGGTTTTTCCAGTAGTCATGTATGGATGTGAGAGCTGGACTATAAAGAAAGCTAAGTGCCAAATAATTTATGCTTTTGAACTGTGGTGTTGGAGAAGACTCTTGAGAGTCCCTTGGACTGCAAGGAGATCAAACCAGTCAATCCAAACGGAAATCAACCCTGAATATTCATTGAAAGGACTGATGCTGAAGCTGAAACTCCAATACTTTAGATGCCTGATGAGAAGAACTGACTCACTGGAAAAGACCCTGATGCTGGGAAAGATTGAAGAAGGTAGGAGAAGGGGACAACAGAGGATAAGATGTCTGGATGGCATCACCGACTCAGTGGACATGACTTTGAGTAGGCTCTGGGAGTTGGTGGTGGACAGGGAAGACTGGTGTGCTGCAGTCCATAGGCTCGCAAAGAGTCGGACATGACTGAGCAACTGAACTAGTTACTTTACACTGTTCTGTTAGTTTTTGCTGTATAGCAAAGTGAATCAGCCACATGTATACACATATCCCCTCTTTTTTGGATTTCCTTCCCATCTAAGTCACCAGAGCACTAAGTATAGTAGGTTCTCATTAGTTATTTGCCAGCCTTGTCCTGGCGAAGAGGCTTGCATAACTCAGTGAAGCTATGAGCCATGCCATGCAGGGCCACCCAAGACCGACAGGTCAGTGAAGAGTTCTGACAAAATGTGGTCCACTGGAGAAGAAAATGACAACCCACTCCAATAGTCTTGCCTTGAAAACCCCATGAACAGTATGAAAAGGCAGCAGTCCATGGGATCACAGTTAGATACAACTTAGCAATTGAACAACAAAGTTAATATAAGACTCAATTTTTTAAAAAAGTATTTCCTGTTACTTTTACACCTATCAGTAGGCTGCTAATTAGAGAAAAGAAATGTCTCAAAACTCAGAGTGGCACCAGGCCCCTCACCAACAACATGCATTTTGAGATAACACTGGCACAAGGTGAGTCATCCTGGGCCATGAAGCGATTGACGTGAATCTTGAAGAAAGGCAGGTTTCCAAGTAAATATATAGTTTCATTAATGTAGATTATGTGAATAATGTATGAGTAAAACATACTGGTTTGTTGAGCTTTTATGGGTTTTGAGTCTTAAGCAAAACCAACTTGAACAAAGACAGAGCCTAGGGTAAATACATAGTTCATTAACACAGCTTAAGAAAAACATTTCCATAAGAAAAACGCATTGGTTAGCTCAAGGTTTGAGAAAAGTTAAATTCAGGTGGAACCAGGTGTCATCATGGCAACACAGAATTTTAAGAGAAAACTTTTAATTTTATATAGAGAAGAGAAAAAAATCTGACACTTGTAGTTCGTTTCCTCCTGCCACTTAGGAGAGAGATAAAAAAATGTCTGACACTTGCAACCTCTGTTTGGAGACCCCTGGCCTTCCTGCCTGTTACCCTCTCATTTCCCCCTTTTCTTTTAGGGGAATTATGTTGCCTAGGGAAAGGGGCATCGATCTCATTCCATAACTGCTTCTGAGCTGATAAGGTGCATTGTCTCTAAATTGGTGAGGCAACATATTCTCCTAACCCTCATATTGAGGGTCTCTGATCCAGGAGCCCCAAGTAGTAATTGGAGGAAGCTGCAGCAGTCACAGGAATTTGAGCAACCATTTGCAGCTTAAAAGCCTTCGCGTGGCTAGAAACAAATCCAGTTACACAGTTAACAGATGCAGGGAGCAAACAGCAAAACAGAACAATAAGCAAGGTTAAAACTCATATTATATCCACAGTTAAGGTACAAATTGTTGGACCAGTCCATTTTAGGGTTGTTAGATGTCATCAGATTAAGAAGAGGCATCACATATGATTGCTGTTGTCAAAGGTATTTGCAGACTTGGAGAAAGTTCTTTCCCTGAAATGGAAAAGCCCAGCAAGGGAAGCCTTCCACTGTTGAAGAGGGGAGCGCTCCACAGACCCAGCAGTTAGACTGATTGTGGAATGCAGCATAACAATGAGCCCAGGACAGGAAGGTGTTGTCTTGAGGGTCAAACGGCAGACTCAGGACTTTTGGAGTCAACAGAAGTAGGCTAACATAGATTATCAGGCCCATCTGAAAAGTAGAAAGTCAGAGCATAGAAAGAAAAGGCATAAAATGACGCCACTTAGTTCTGGTCAGTGTGCCACCTCTTAACTCAAATGTGATGTACCCACAAATCAATTCTTGGCACTTTGACAGCTGTGGGAGAAGAAAGAATAACCTGGTAAGGGCCTTCTCAGAGGGGCTCAAGGGATTGGCCCCCAGATCCCACTGTTTTTATGAGGACCTCAGTTTCTGGCTCAAATGGAGGCTTGCTTGACTCAGAGGCTGGGTCAGGAGTTCCTTCAATGCCTGTTGAAAAGCTGAGAGCTGAGTTACATAATTAGCAAATTTCAAGGCTTCAGGGTCTAGAACAGTGTCTATACACAAGAGGGGATTTCCAAAAATATATTCAAAGGGGGACAGTCCTTCCTTTCGGTGGGCAGTTTGAGCCCTCATTAAAGTTATGGGTAGAACTTTAAGCCTGCGTCTCTTGGGTAGAACTTTAAGTCTTGCGTCTCTTGAGTTAATTTGCGTAGATGTCTCTTAATAATATCATTAGCTTTTTCAACCTTTCCTAAGGAGTAGGATCTCCAGGAACAGTGTAAGGAATACTCTATTCCTAGAGCTTTTGACACTCCCTGAATTACAGCAGCTTTAAAGGTGGAGCATTGTTACTCTGAAGGTTCCGCAGCAACCCAAACCTGGGAATAATATCATGGATTAAAATTTTTATAACCTCCTTAGCCTGTTCACTACAAGGAAAAGCCTCAATTCATCCAGTAAAGGTATCCACCCAAACTTGTAAGCAAGAATATTCATTTGCTTTTGGCATATGAGTAAAATCAATTTCCCAGTCCTCTCCAGGATACTTTCTACTTCGTTGTAACCCAGATTTTGATAATGTTCTTTAAAGTTTTCATTACATTTTTACCTTCAAACAAACGAGAAGCCATCTGGCAAGTACTCTCTACACCTAAATGAAAATTCTTAAACCCTTAAGAATTTTCCATTGAGCATTTTCAGGAATTATTAATCATCTATCCTCAGACTGTAACCATCCTTTATCAGTTATCTTTGCTCCTCTTTTCTCATATCTTTCTAATTCTTCCTCTGTATATTGTGGTTTTTCCTGTTCCACAGGACCTGTCCAGATCAAAGGTGTCTGCAGTGCAGGGGTTTCATAAAGTGCCACCTTTCTGGCTTGACAGTCAGCCAGCTGATTATCCTCAGCTACTTTACTCAGTCCCTGCTGTGTCCTTTGCAATGCATAACAGCTACTTCTTTAGCACAATATATAGCAGTCAGAAGTTTCTCAGTCTCTCTGAAATGCTTAATAGAGTCTCCTGTTGCCATTTTAAACTGTCTTTCTTTCCATATTGCAGCATGAGCATGTAAAGTCAATAAGCATACTTGGAGTCAGTGTAGATATTTATTCACTGCCCTTTGCTTAACTCTAGAGCTTGGATCAGAGCCACAAGCTCCGCTAACTGAGCACTGGTTCCCTGGGGAAGAGATTTTGTTTCTAAAACCTGTTCAGCCATCACCACAGTGTAACCTGCTTTATGCTTTTCATCCCAAACAAAAGAACTGCCATCTGTAAATATTTCCAAGTCAGGATTGTCTAATGGGGTATCCATCAGATCTTCCCAAGCTGCATAAAGTTAAAAAACTGGAAACAATTGTGATCAGGTGTTACATCTAATTCTCTGCTCAGGTATCCTATAGGCTGCTGGTGAGGTCCTTGGGGTTGTGTCAAAACTCCCAAGGCCATACCTTTGTTTTTTCAGTGACAAACAAATTAAATTCTGACCCTGTGGGCAAGCTCAAAGTGGGAGCTTGCAGGAAAGCAGTCTGAAGAACTTTGAAAGCCTTTTGAGTACCTGGAGACCAAACCAGTTTGTCGGTTTGTTGGGTCTGCTTAGTTTCAGTTATAAGTTTATATAAAGGCCATTCAAGTTCCCCATAACCCGGAATCCAAATCTGGCAGTAGCCTGTGATTTCCAAAAATCCTCTCAATTGTCTTAAAGTCATAGGTAGGGGATGATTTAGTATAGGTTTAATTCTCTCGGGCCTATGGCCCTAATCTCTTCTGATATGATTAGGCCCAGATATCTAACAGATTGTTGACAAAGCTGAGCCTTTTCCCTTGATGCCTTATAACCACAGCCTGCCAGAAAGTTAAAGAAACCTTCTGAAGCTAGTAAGCAAGCTTTCTCTGTCTCACCACAGAGCAGAATATCATCTACATATTGTAGCACCACTGCCTCAGAGTTTTGTAGATCCCATGACAAACTTAGCCCAAATAGGTGGGGGCTATCATAAAATCCCTGGGGCAAAACTGTCCAGGTTAACTGAGAAGCTGGCTGAGTAAAGTCTTCGAAGGCAAATAGAAATCGACTTTCCTCTGCCAAAGGTACAGGATAGGAGGCATGTTTTAAATCAATTACTGAGAAATATTTGGCTTGTTCAGAAATTTCACACAATACAGTATAAGGATTAGGCACCATGGTGTGTAAAGGAACTACAGCCTCATTTATCATTTGTAAATCTAGAACTAGTCTCTATTTATCATTTGACTTCTTTGCACCCAAAAATAGGAGTGTTGTATGGACTGTTACAGGGAATTAATAGTCCCTGCTCCTTTAAATCCTCAATGATGGGTTTTAACCCCTCCTTAACCTCATGTTTCAGTGGATACTGCTTTTGATGTGGAAATAAGTGCAGGTCTTTGAGCTTGACAATGATAGGAATAGCATTTTGTGCTAGACCCACAGATTTTCCATCAGCCACACTCTAGGAGTTACATTTTGTTCAATTAATGGGAGAGAAAAGGAGGGCTCCATATTCATGAAAACAGAGGCATGGACCTTGCTCAGTGTACTCCTCTCCAAAAGGGGTGAGGGAGACTGGCACGGTCAGAAACGCACGTGAAAAATAGCACAGAGTCCCAGTTGTAGCTTAGAGGATGATTGAAATAATAACGTTTGGCTTATCCAGACAATCCCATCATGGAAGTGGACTGGGGAGAAAGTAGACCAGGGGCTTCAGTAAGCACAGAATAAGTTGCCCCAGCGTCCAAAAAGAAATCAACGGATTGGCCCCCACAGTTATTAATACCTGGGGTTGCTCAGGTGTAATTAGGACAGGGGCTTCTGTGGGGATCCCTGGGCACCTTCAGTCCTGATTGTCTTGAGAGTCCAACCCCTGAAACCTACGCCTCTGGGGGCAGTCTCTCCTCCAGTGTGGTCCCTTGCAGACCAGACATGGAGCCGGGGGCAGCTTAGATGCCTGAGGGCAATCCCGCTTGAGGTGCCCCTCCTTTCCACAGTAATAGCAAGCCCATCCCTTTTCACCTGGGTCCCTCTGGGCATTTTTCTCAGGCTGTTTAAGAACAGTTCTGACAGCCATCACAAGAGCTTCCGCTTGTTCCTTGGTCTTTCTCTGCCTTTCTTTTTCTCATAGTCCCTGCTGTAATAGACTGTCTGAGCCAGTTGCAACAGATTATCTAAAGACTGATTTGGTCCATACGCCTGTTTAAGTAGTTTACAGTGGATATCTGGAGCCAACTGAGTGAGAAATCTATCTTTTAACATCATTCTTCCCTCTTCGCTTTTGGGAACAAACAGTAAATCTGCAAAGGGCTTCCCTCAGTCTATCTAGGAATTTACCAGGAGCTTCCTTCTCTTCCTGTTCTATGTTTGCCAATTTGGCCTAGTTTACAGTCTTAGCATGCACTTGCCTGGGTCCTTCAAGAACACATCTGACAATGACTCTGACCCCATCTTCCTTTAGCAGTGTTATAGTTCTAACCTGGGTCTATAGTCGGGACCACCTGATTCCCAGTGGGGAGGGTGGCTATCTCATCCTCCCTCTTACACACTGATTCATTACCAAGCCGTTCATCTCCATAAGCAACAGCTTTCCCCAAAACTTGAGTTTTTGAGTCGGGAATTAGCATTTGCCCAGGTTATACATCACATCCTTCCAAGTAAGGTCATAAAGCAGAGTAAGGAGCTGAAAGTTTCATACCCAAATCTATACCCTTAGGACACAATCTGGCACATCTTATAGAGAGAAAAAGGGCAACACATATGTTACTTCCAGTCATGTCCCTTGTTTTCTACAGAACCTGTCTAACTGTAAAACAGCATTATAGACCTTCCAACCGGCCACTGTTCACCATCCTCCAATGGATACCATGGCCATGTAGTATCACACAGGAAGATCAGGCATGTCTTGTTTAAGCTCTGGGGATCAAATCTATCGCAGTTTTTCAAAGGAGTGAGGCTGGAGTTGTTAGCTCCCATCTGTAAGAGAGAAAAAAAGCAGCCAGTGCTACCTTTTAACCAGAGACTTCCCTCCCTGCTCTAGATGGGGGTGGAGACAGGTCTTCCAGCTAAGCTTCCTTCCCTGGCTGGAGTTAACCTGTCTCTTACCAACACAGGTATGACACTACTGTCTCTCCCAGTTCACCACACCAGTATAACTGATACAAAAGAGATGGTGAAGGGCTGGCCAGTGAGGGAAAAGTGATTTTGTTCTCAAGTTATTAGGCTCAGTCCTTCCAGTTCATTCCCACAGATTCCATAGAAAGAATATCTAGGGAGCTGGGACAAAAGCCACCAGAGAGCCTCCTCTGGTCCACTGAGAGCTAGAGTTACCAAAGGAAGAAGCCTGCTGTACTTCCTATCTGAATAACCTTTAACCTGAGAAATGCTCTTAGAGCTAGAGCTCCATCTAGCTTCCCAACTTCCAACCCCTAGAGAGGCTAGGCACTTCCTGACTATCAATCCAAGTTTGGGACCTACCTAAGTAAGAGTCCACATTAACAGCACAGATCACAAGTCCCTTGAAAGTCTATGATCCGACAGTTTAGGTTAGTAGTTCTGATTCCCAGGAAGTCAGGAAATGGTCAAAGAGACTGGAAAGTTTGACCAAGAAAGGAGAGTTTGGTCCACATTCTTCATCCATCTCTGGCCATTCCCCAAAGGATACACTGGGTGCCTCTTGACATCAGCTGCTGCTGCTGCTGCTGCTGCTGCTAAGTCGATTCAGTTGTGTCTGACTCTGTGTGACCCCACAGACGGCAGGCCATCAGGCTCCCCTGTCCCTGGGATTCTCCAGGCAAGAACACTGGAGTGGGTTGCCATTTCCTTCTCCAACGCATGAAAGTGAAAAGTGAAAGTGAAGTTGCCCAGTCGTGTCTGACTCCTAGAGACCCCATGGACTGCAGCCTACCAGGCTCCTCTGTCCGTGGGATTTTCCAGGCAAGAGTACTGGAGTGGGGTGCCATCACCTTCTCTGTTTGACATCAGCAGGTCGGTATAATCCCCGACACCGTTTCTGCCATAAGCTGTATGAGGTCACCACAGAACCGCAGATTAGGAAACAGCTCTTGCTTCATACACATGTGTCTCTTTCAATCAATCACACACACAAGCACACTGCAGAGTTAGTAAAGTACAGCAGAAAACACGTTTGCTAGGAGAACAAAGAACTAGAGCTCCAAGTAGCATTCTTACCTTGTCCTGAAGAATCCCAGATGAGACCCCAAGATGAAAAGTTGTTGCTGATCCATGAAAGACATCGGTATTCTTGACCTCTGGAGGAGAGGAACTCAATCCAGGGCCAGTGACGAGGCTTGATCGCTCAGAGCTTTTGTGTGATAAAGTTTTATTAAAGTATAAAGCAGATAGACAAAGCTTCTGACATAGACATCAGAAGGGGCAGGAAAGAGTGCCCCCATGCTAGTCTTTAGCAGTATCTTATATACCTATCAGCAGGCTGATAATTAGAGAAAGGAAATGTCTCAAAACTCAGAGTGGCACCAGGCCCCTCACCAACAACATGCATTTTGAGATAACATTGGCACAAGGTGAGTCATCCTGGGCCATAAAACATTGACATGAATCTTGAAGAAAGGCAGGTTTCCAAGTAAATATATAGTTTCATTAACATAGATTAGGAGAACAATGTATGAGTAAAACATACTGGTTTGTTGAGCCTTTATCGGTTCTGAGTCTTAAGCAGAACCGACCTAAAGAAAGACAGAGCCTAGGGTAAATACATAGTTCATTAACACAGCTTAAGAAAAACATTTCCATAAGAAAAACACATTGGTTATCTCAAGGTTTGAGAAAAGTTATGTTTAGGTGGAACCATGTGTCGTTATGGCAACACAGAATTTTAAGAGAAACCTTTTAATTTTATATAGAGAAGAGAAAAAAATCTGACACTTGTAGTTTGTTTTCTCCTGCTGCTTCACAGAGAGATAAAAAACGTCTGACACTTGCAGCCTATTTCCTCCGTTTGGAGACCCCTAGCCTTCTTGCCTATTACCCTCTCAAAAGGATTATATTTGAATTATTTTCCCAGGTAAGTCAAAAGAAAAAAAAAAAAAAAAAAAGATTACACTTGTTTACTCAGGACTAGTAATCTAATACAAAACAAAGGAAAACTTGTTCTCCTCAAGCATCAAGGATGACAGAAACATTCCAGTGCCTACTGTGGTTCACTGTGAAAAATAGTACATTTACATCAATAAAAACTAGACTAATGTTTCTGATAACTGTTTCTCAGGAGTAAGTAGATGGATAATCATCAACTTTATTTCCAGTGAGACACACTTGGAGATGAACCGGAGGTGCCTTCTCTGATGAAGGAGGAAGCACACTGTCTGCTCGGACGACTGTGGGGCTGACCTCCACTCCCTGGCTTTGCTCTCACCTAAAGAGCAGTTCAGACTTCCCAGGGACTCAGTGGTAAAGGATCTGCCTGCCAAGCATGAGACATGTGTCTGAGCCCTGGGACAGGAAGATCCCCTGGAGAAGAGAATGACTACCCATTCCACTATTCTGGCCTGGGAAATACCATGAACAGAGGAGCCTGGCGGGTTACAGTCCACGGGGCCCCAAAGAGTCAGACACAATTGAGCAACTAACACTTTCACTTTGAATGAGCAACCACAGGGCAAAGGGAGGCATTCAATCATGTCCACCGACCACCAGCGAGACTTGGGCTGTGAGGTCACCCAGCCCTGGACCAGAGGCATGAGACAAAGAGGAGGGGCAACGAGTGCCTGTGTCCTGTGTCATCTGCCCTCAGGTACGTACGCCTGTGTCCTTTTTACAAAACAACATTCAACATTCGGAGTTTCTGCTGCAGTCCGGTCCCCAGCGATGGTTAGGTGAGCCTGGATTAGCCTGCCCCGGGCCGGCTCCCACCCCTGCATGGATGCACTCTTTCACAAACCACGTGGAACATCAGAGTTCTCCACGCATCACGGGCATCTCCACCTCTCTAGGGGTGGAGACCACCCCTCTACGATGACAAGCCCTCCGTCACACCTGCGTGGAGTCAGGGGCATAAAGTGTTTGTGAGCCTAAAACCAACATGCCAAGATCCAGGGGCACAGTGTCAAGTATCAAGACTAACAAGTGGGACTTTCCCAGTGGTCCACTGGGTAAGCCTTCACCTGTCAGTGCAGGGAACATGGGTGCAATCCCTGGTCTGGGAAGATCCCACATGCTGCAGGGCAACTAAGCCCAAGTGCTACAACTATTGAAGCCCGTGCACCAAGAGCCCACAACATGCTCCACAACAACAAAAAAGAAGCCACTGCAATGAGAAGCCCTCACACTCATGGGAACTAGAGAGCAGCCCCCTGTCACAGCAACTAGACAAAGCCTGAGTGCAGCAACAAAGACCCAGCACAGCCAAAAATAAAATAAAAATAAATCCAAAAAAAAAAGATTAAAAAGTGGTCTATGCTGTAAGTCTTAAATAGCAAAACTATAATTGTGCTGAAAAGTATGAATAACATGTTTACTGACTGCAGTGACCTACTCTAAGAAGGGAGTTTTAAAATAAACCATTTTAATGATCTTTTCTGAGTGTTTATCTGCTTTTTAAAAACAATTTTCTGTTAAACAAATATTTTCTAATGATCAATAAAGCACGCTAGTACTAACATTCTTTACAACAGAAAGAATACATACACATGAAGTATTTGAAAATGGGAAAGTGCTATGTTTTGTTTTTTTTTTTAGAAAGTTCTTTTTTAGGATGAAAAAGCAAGAGAGTTTCAGAAAAACATTTACTCCTGCTTTATTGACTATGCCAAAGCCTTTGACTGTGTGGATCACAATAAACTGTGGAAAATTCTGAAAGAGATGGGAATACCAGACAACCTGACTTGCCTCTTAAGAAACCTGTATGCAGGTCAGGAAGCAACAGTTAGAACTGGACATGGAGCAACAGACTGATTCCAAATAGGAAAAGGAGTATGTTAAGGCTGTACATTGCCACCCTGCTTGTTTAACTTATATGCAGAGTACATCACGAGAAACACTGGGCTGGAAGAAGTACAAGCTGGAATTAAGATTGCTGGAAGAAATAAAATAACCTATGCAGTTGACACCACCCTTACGGTAGAAAGCAAAGAAGAACTAAAGAGCCTCTTGATGAAAGCGAAAGAGGAGAGTGAAAAAGTTGGCTTAAAGCTCAATATTCAGAAAACGAAGATCATGGCATCCAGTCCCATCACTTCATGGCAAATAGATGGGGAAACAGTGGAAACAGTAGCTGACTTTATGGGGGGGGGGGGGGCTCCAAAATCACTGCAGATGGTGATTGCAGCCATGAAATTAAAAGACACTTACTCCTTGGAAGGAAAATGATGACCAACCTAGACAGCATATTAAAAAGCAGAGACATTACTTTGCCAACAAAGGTCCGTCTAGTCAAGGCTATGGTTTTTCCAGTAGTCATGCATGGATGTGAGAGTTGGACTATAAAGAAAGCTGAGTGCAGAAGAATTGATGCTTTTGAACTGTGGTGTTGGAGAAGACTCTTGAGAGTCCCTTGGACTGCAAGGAGATCCAACCAGTCCATCCTAAAGGAGATCAGTCCTGGGTGTTCATTGGAAGGACTGATGTTGAAGCTGAAACTCCAATACTTTGCCACCTGATGTGAAGAACTAACTCAACTGAAAATATCTTGATGCTTGGAAAGATTGAGGACAGGAGGAGAAGGGGATGATGGAGGATGAGATGGTTGGATGGCATCACTGACTCAATGGACATGGGTTTGGGTGACTCTGGGAGTTGGTGATGGACAGGTAGGCCTGGCATGCTGCAGTCCCTGGGGATTGCAAAGGGTTGGACACAACTGATCAACTGAACTGAAGAGAACTGAACTGATGGTTATAGAAGGATCTGTATACTACAGAAAGTGTGTATCATCTCCTAAGATGGTTTCACATTCATGAGACAGTCAATATCTCATTCTCTGGCTGCCACTGAACTCCCGGGCATTTCTAATACTTTTCTTCATTTGACAATATTCTCAGTCACTCAGTCATGTCTGACTCTTTGCCACCCCATGGACTGTAGTCCGCCAGGCTCCTCTGTCCGTGTGATTCTCTAGGCAAGAATACTAGAGTGGGTTGCCACGCCCTTCTCCAGGGGATCTTCCCAACCCAGGAATCAAACCCGTGTCTCTTGCATCTTCTGCACTGGTAAGTGGATTCTTTACCACTGCACCATCTAAGAAGCCCTAATATTATGTTAGAAACTTAAAAACAAATCCCCTGTGTGATAGAATTGGAGGCTAAATGTAAATCTAACAGCTGTTCACACTAAGTCCACAAAGCCTCTCTTTACCACCCCCTCCAAAGCCGTCCTGTCACTTGGAGCAGGAGCCACAGTCATCACAATAAAGACCCCGTGAGCCCTGCATATCTTCGGTCCTGCTCCCTCTCCCTGGCCCCAGATAGACAGGCCTCCTCGCTGTGCCCCTGCCTCGGGGTCTTTGCAGGTTCTGTTCCCTCTCCTGAGAACACACTTCCACAAGTATCCCCTCGTCTCTGGCACACACGGAGCTCCTGCACTCTCAGGCTGTTGTTCAAATGTTACCTTCTTAGAGATATACCCTTAGCCATCTTTACAAACACTGTTATCATCACCAGAAATTCCCTAAATCACTTCCCTGCTTGTTTTTTTCACAGCACTTAACAACATATATCTCTGCAGTTTCCTTTGTTTATGGATATATTAATCCCCCATCTTCTCTTCTCTTTCTCCCAACCAGACTTTGAGCTCCATGAGGATAGGTTTTAATTGCTTATCCAATGCTTGCAACCCTAGAGCCTACACAAATGCCTTGGATGCAATCAGGTTTTTTCTTAATGGGGTATAGACACTTTACAATGTTGTGTTCATTTTTACCATACAGCAAAGTGAATCAGCTATACATATGCATAAATCCACTCATTTCTGGGTTTCCTTCTCATCTAAATCACCACAGAGCACTGAGTAGCTCCCTGTGCTATACAGTAGGTTCTCATTAGTTATCTATTTTATACATAGTAATGAGGACTAAGGGCTAATTTCATATCACGGCTAAATTTTTTTTCTTTTACCATTCAATAATATCTGCCTCTGAAGTCGCATCTTAGAATGTGAGTTATCACCAGCACATCCTCTAAGAGCATCCATGCTCATCCTAACCCCATTCTGCCTGAGGCCCTGACTGTCTACCACATTCTCCTGTGGTCCACACTGAAATGGGATGGCAAAAAGCCTTACTAGTAAAATTTCACCACCCAATTCTGGTGACTCAGCCCTGACATTACACTGAAAGTCAGCACCAGTGTTATGGATGGAACTGTTTGCAACTGGCTGCTTGGAACTGATGGAACTGGCTGAATGCAGTAATCAGAGCCAATATTCAGTCAATACACTATTTAAACAAAAAAGGGTACTCTCATCTCCTCACAAAAATGTTTTTATTAATTCTCTTTTTTACATTTTTTTCTTTTTATTTCAGTACTACAAATGGACATTACACCACTTATTTGGAAGGCTGTTTTCCTTTTCATGTCATTTTTAAATTGTCTTGAGGCCACCCAAGACAGGCGGGTCATGGTGGAGAGGTCTGACAGAATGTGGTCCACTGGAGAAGGGAATGGCAAACCACTTCAGTATTTTTGCCTTGAGAACCCCATGAACAGTATGAAAAGGCAAAATGATAGGATACTGAAATAGGAACTCCCCAGGTCGGTAGGTGCCCAATATGCTACTGGAAATCAGTGGAGAAATAACTCCAAAAAGAATGGAGGGATGGAGACAAAGCAAAAACAATACCCAGTTGTGGATGTGACTGGTGATAGAAGCAAATTCCGATGCTGTAAAGAGCAGTATTGCTTAGGAACCTGGAATGTTAGGTCCATGAATCAAGGCAAATTAGAAGCGGTCAAACAGGAGATGGCAAGAGTGAACCTCGACATTCTAGGAATCAGCGAACTAAAATGGACTGGAATAGGTGAATTTAACTCAGATGACCATTATATATCTACTACTGTGGGCAGGAATCTGTTAGAAGAAATGGAGTAGCCATCATGGACAACAAAAGAGTCCAAAATGCAATACTTGGATGCAATCTCAAAAACAATAGAATGATCTCTGTTTGTTTCCAAGGGAAACCACTCAATATCACAGTGATCCAAGTCTATGCCCCAACCAGTAACACTGAAGAAGCTGAAGTTGAACGGTTCTATGAAGACCTACAAGACCTTTTAGAACTAACACCCAAAAAAGATGTCCTTTTAATTATAGGGGACTGGAATGCAAAAGTAGGCAGTCAAGAAACACCTGGGGTAACAGGCAAATTTGGCCTTCAAATATGGAATGAAGCAGGGCAAAGGCGAATAGAGTTTTTCCAAGAGAACACACTGGTTATAGCAAACACCCTCTTCCAACAACACAAGAGAAGACTCTATACATGGACATCACCAGATGGTCAACACCGAAATCAGATTGATTATATTCTTTGCAGCCAAAGATGGAGAAGCTCTATACAGTCAGCAAAAACAAGACTGAGAGCTGACTGGCTCAGATCATGAACTCCTTATTGCCAAATTCAGACTTAAATTGAAGAAAGTAGGGAAAACCACTAGACCATTCAGGTATGACCTAAATCAAATCCCTTATGATTATACAGTGGATGTGAGAAATAGATTTAAGAGACTAGATCTGATAGAGTGCCTAATGAACTATGGATGGAGGTTCATGACATTGTACAGGAGACAGGGATCAGGACCATCCCAATGGAAAAGAAATGCAAAAAAGGAAAATGGCTGTCTGGGGAGGCCTTATAAACAGCTGTGAGAAGAAGAGAAGTGAAAAGCAAAGGAGAAAAGGAAAGATATAAGCATCTGAATGCACAGTTCCAAAGAATAGTAAGAAGAGATAGGAAAGCCTTCCTCAGCAATCAATGCAAAGAAATAGAGGAAAACAACAGAATGGGAAAGACTAGAGATCTCTTCAAGAAAATTAGAGATACCAAGGGAACATTTCATG
The DNA here is from genome assembly GCF_003369695.1 of Bos indicus x Bos taurus. Lineage (NCBI taxonomy): Eukaryota > Metazoa > Chordata > Mammalia > Artiodactyla > Bovidae > Bos > Bos indicus x Bos taurus. Next base: position 103,133,555 of record NC_040085.1, on the reverse strand, counting down.
CAAAGATGTGCTCAATAAAGGACAGAAATGGTATGGACCTAACAGAAGCAGAAGAGATTAAGAGGTGGCAAGAATACACAGAAGAACTATACAAAAAAGATCTTCATGACCCAGATAATCATGATGGTGTGATCACTGACCTAGAGCCAGACATCCTGGAATGTAAAGTCAAGTGGGCCTTAGAAAGCATCACTATGAACAAAGCTAGTGGAGGTGATGGAACTCCCGTTGAGCTATTTCAAATCCTGAAAGATGATGCTGTGAAAGTGCTGCACTCAATATGTCAGCAAATTAGGAAAACTCAGCAGTGGCCACAGGACTGGAAAACGTCAGTTTTCATTCCAATGCCAAAGAATGCTCAAACTACCGCACGATTGCACTCATCTCACAAACTAGTAAAGTAATGCTCAAATTTCTCCAAGCCAGGCTTCAACAGTGAGTGAATGAGTGAGTGAAGTTGCTCAGTCGTGACCAACTCTTTGCGACCCCATGGACTGTAGCCTACCAGTCTCATTCCTCCATGGGATTCTCCAGGCAAGAGTAATGGAGTGGGCTGCCATTTGCTTCAACAGTATGTGACCCATAAACATCCAGATGTTCAAACTGATTTTACAAAAGGCAGAGGAACCAGAGATCAAATTGCAAACATCTGCTGGATCATCAAAAAAGCAAGAGAGTTCCAGAAAAACATCTATGTCTGCTTTATTGACTATGCCAAAGCCTTTGACTGTGTGGATCACAATAAACTGTGGAAAATTCTGAAAGAGATGGGAATACCAGACCACCTGACCTGCCTCTTGAAAAACCTATATGCAAGTCAGGAAGCAACAGTTAGAACTAGACATGGAACAACAGGCTGGTTCCAAATAGGAAAAGGAGTACCTCAAGGCTGTATATTGTCACCCTGCTTATTTAACTTATATGCAGAGTACATCATGAGAAACGCTGGGCTGGAAGAAGCACAAGCTGGAATCAAGATTGCCAGGAGAAATATCAAAAACCTCAGATATGCAGATGACACCACCCTTATGGCAGAAAGTGAAGAGGAACTAAAAGCTTCTTGATGAAAGTGAAAGAGGAGAGTGAAAAGTTGGCTAAAAGCTCAACGTTCAGAAAACGAAGATCATGGTATCTGGTCCCATCACTTCATGGGAAATAGATGGGGAAACAGTGTCAGACTTTTTTGGGCTCCAAAATCACTGCAGATGATGATTGCAGCCATGAAATTAAAAGAAGCTTACTCCTTGGAAGGAAAGTTATGACCAACCTAGATAGCATATTCAAAAGCAGAGACATTACTTTGCCAACGAAGGTCCATCTAGTCAAGGCTATGGTTTTTCTTGTGGTCATGTATGGATGTGAGAGATGGACTGTGAAGAAAGCTGAGTGCTGAAGAATTGATGCTTTTGAACTGTGGTGTCGGAGAAGACTCTTGAGAGTCCCTTGGACTGCAAGGAGATCCAACCAGTCCATTCTAAAGGAGATCAGCCCTGGGATTTCTTTGGAAGGAATGATGCTAAAGCTGAAACTCCAGTACTTTGGCCACCTCATGTGAAGAGTTGACTCATTGGAAAAGACTGATGCTGGGAGGGATTGGGGGCAGGAGGAGAAGGGTTAAGGAGATCAGCCCTGGGATTTCTTTGGAAGGAATGATGCTAAAGCTGAAACTCTAGTACTTTGGCCACCTCATGCGAAGAGTTGACTCATTGGAAAAGACTCTGATGCTGGGAGGGATTGGGGGCAGGAGGAGAAGGGGACAACAGAGGATGAGATGGCTGGATGGCATCACTGACTCGATGGACGTGAGTCTGAGTGAACTCTGGGAGTTGGTGATGGACAGGGAGGCCTGGCGTGCTGCGATTCATGGGGTCGAAAAGAGTCGGACACGACTGAGCGACTGATCTGATCTGATGCTGCTTTTCAATGAACTCCATTCTCTGAAAACTCTCAGAAATGTTTGGCCTTGTGTGAACAAAAGAACAGAAAGCACCTAGAACAAATCTGAAACTGTAACACCTGAATGCTGTTCTCCACAAAGAAATAAACAAGTGTTGTAGAACAAGAAAATGGTAATATAATAAAAATAAGATTGGGAGTCACAGAGGAATCAAACAATGAAGTTAGAAGATACTATTTAGCTACTGAAAGTAAACATAAGTTGTAGATAATCCAATGTCTGTGCTCAAATAAATTAATTAGTGCACTTTAAGGGTGAAATACAGATTGTTTTGTTTAAAGATACTTCTTTTTATCTAGAGAGACATTTTGATGCCAAATAGCAGTGGAAGATATCTGAAAGTCACATTATGTATGCACTATAATGATATCATCTCCATAGTTTGAATAAATCTGGGTTTGTATATTTACATAAAAAGTTTCACTGGAAACCCAAAATGACAACTAAATTTGTCCAAAATGTCAGTGGTGTTGATGCGTAAGAAGCAAAGTCAGGTGAATCAGCTGAAGAACAGAGCACAAACTGTTTTAAAATAAAAATCAGTTTAAATTGTTTGACTATGGCATTTGGTTTGCATGAATAAACATGATATTGTTTCGTTCAGTTCAGTTCAGTTGCTCAGTCGTGTCCGACTCTTTGCAACCCCATGATTAGCAGCACGCCAGGCCTCCCTGTCCATCACCAACTCCCAGAGTTCACTCAAACTCACATCCATTGAGTCAGTGATGCCATCCAGCCATCTCATCCTCTGTCGTCCCCTTCTCCTCCTGCCCCCAGTCCCTCCCAGCATCAGAGTCTTTTCCAATGAGTCAACTCTTCGCATGAGGTGGCCAAAGTACTGGAGTTTCAGCTTTAGCATCATTCCTTCCAAAGAAATCCCAGGGCTGATCTTAACCCTTCTCCTCCTGCCCCCAATCCCTCCCAGCATCAGTCTTTTCCAATGAGTCAACTCTTCGCATGAGGTGGCCAAAGTACTGGAGTTTCAGCTTTAGCATCATTCCTTCCAAAGAAATCCCAGGGCTGATCTCCTTTAGAATGGAATGGTTGGATCTCCTTGCAGTCCAGAGGACTCTCAAGAGTCTTCTCCGACACCACAGTTCAAAAGCATCAATTCTTCGGCGCTCAGCCTTCTTCACAGTCCAACTCTCACATCCATACATGACCACAGGAAAAACCATAGCCTTGACTAGACGGACCTTTATTGGCAAAATAATGTCTCTGCTTTTGAATATGCTATCTAGGTTGATCATAACTTTCCTTCCAAGGAGTAAGCGTCTTTTAATTTCATGGCTGCAGTCACCATCTGCAGTGATTTTGGAGCCCAGAAAAATAAAGTCTGACACTGTTTCCACTATTTCCCCATCTATTTCCCATGAAGTGATGGGACCAGATGCCATGATCTTTGTTTTCTGAATGTTGAGCTTTAAGCCAACTTTTTCACTCTCCACTTTCACCTTCATCAAGAGGCTTTTTAGTTCTTCTTCGCTTTCTGCCATAAGGGTGGTATCATCTGCATATCTGAGGTTATTGATATTTCTCCCGGCAATCTTGGTTCCAGCTTGTGTTTATTCCAGTCCAGCGTTTCTCGTGATGTACTCTGCATATAAGTTAAATAAACAGGGTGACGATATATTCTGTGATAAAACTCAGCACATATTAAAGGTGTAAAGAAAAAGTCACTAAGGGAAAACTAAACTCAGGTCATGGGAAAAATGAGAAATCTCTGCCAATTCACAAGTACACACCAAGAAAACAACGTATTTACTGATTTGCTAGGCTTTCTTTTTCCTTAGGCTTTTTTGGCATCAAAAAATACCAGAAATGTATGTGGATCCAAAGGTAGATGACAATGAGGTGAAAGGTTCATGTTTGGATGTACTAAAGTCATATAAGAAAGGATTTATTTCCCATGATTCCATACTGATTAATGATTAAAACTGTGCACACTTGAAAATCAATTCTGGACAGGGGTAAAGACATGCATTTCTGAAAGGCACTGCAATTCAGGAAGGGAAGATATACCTAGATGCACAGTTACAACTTTTTCTCTCTTCTGAAACAGTTTGTGCAAACACTTTGTGGTTTTAATACTTTAATAAATGTCAGATCACCACTTCAGGAACTTCTTGTGTTGAAAGTTAATTTAATCAGATATTTCTTCTCTGATACACGGTTTCAGAGATGATTTTACCCTTAGTTCATCACATTAACTACTGTTTAATTAATAGAAAAATAACAAAATTTGATTGTGTTACCTTGTTCAGCTCAAAATTGACACTAATTGCAGTCATTTATTATTGAAAATGGACTTTCCTGGTAGCTTAATGGTAAAGAATCTGCCTGCCAATGCAGGAGATACAGGTTCAATCCCTGGGTCGGGAAGATCCCCTGGTGGAGGGCATGGCAACCCAGTCCAATATTCTTGCCTGGAGAATCCCATGGACAGAGAAGCCTGGTGGTCTACAATCCATGGAGTCACAAGAGTTGGACATGACTTAGCAACTAATTAACCACCACCAATATTGAATACTCCCTAGAGCAAAAGAATTAATGTATTCATTTGCTATTGACTTTAAATGAAAGCTTTAATGAATATACAAACACTTGTATATGTATTTACTTGCCTTTCTGAAGTTTGATACAATACTTAAAAAAATAGCCAGGCTCCATGTGAGTTACCAATGACAGCATCTTGAGTCATTTAGAAAGTGTTCATGAGAGAAAAAGCAAAAATTTATAAAGTGATTTCGCTATTGAATCTGCACAAGCCAATAAATATTTGTAAATGTGATCCAATTCTTCTCAAATATTTGTCTTTCTCAAATATATTCTGTTTTAGTGCATGAGATTTCCACCCCGAACAATTGAGAAGGGAAAGGGCTAACGTATAAGCCAGAAAGATAAGCAAAGTTCATGACTTTTCAATTTCTTTCTCATTTAAATTTATGTATTTTTTTTCAGATAATTGAATTTTGAACCATATACCTTCATTATATATTCCAGTGATATTTTTGGGGGGGCCTGATATTACTTTAAAAATTTTTTTTTCATTTGGAGAATAATTGCTTTACAGTGTTTTGTTAGTTTCTGCCGGACAACAATGTGAATCAGCCATGAGTACACATATGTATCAGCCTAGAGAGATGGGATGTGGTGGGGTGCAGGAGGGGGGAAACATTTTTATTTTTCATTTTCCCTATGCTGGGTCTTCCTTGCAGCACATGGCTCTTCTCGGGTTGTGGCTCGTGGGCTTAGTTGCCTGGTGGCATAATAAAAGTGAATGATAAAAGAATACATGCCACCTGGATGATGTGATTTTTTATCATTTTTTATTATTTTTGTGTTATGTCTACTGGTGTTGTTTCTTACTAAAATTAGTCAATTTCTACTTAAGTACATCTCAGGATGTCAACATATTATTTGTAAATTCCATAATTGTAGCTTAAATTATAGATGATAATTTGGCATGAATTAATTTTTTTTTAATTTTGTAATCATGTTATTTTTTATGCAAAGTTTTCTTCTGATCATCACTTTATCCTTTCCTAGCTGTCTGTGCTTTTTATCTGTTTCTTACAACTTAACTTGATTTTTTAAAAAAATCACATCATCCAGGTGGCATGTAAAATACTTTCTATTATTTTTAGGTAAGGAATGTAAATCCTCAACTATAATCTGCTGAGATGTGTGTCTTGCAAGCCTTCCATAGCAGGATTAAGCCATAGAAGCTGAGCTCATGGAAACAGAGAGAGTATTAATAGATGGTGGTGAGTGCCCTTTACTTGACAATGAGACATTAAATATCAATATCCAACATATCTTTGGTACAATTACATAACAAATTGGAAAACGCATTTAAAGTGCATGGTATACAGCAAGCACTCAACAAATACCAATTATTATTATTAAAGAGATGAATGCAAGTAAGATGCCCATTGTCATCCATGAGGCTCAGTTATTCCTTTTTGTGGCTCACTTATTAAAAGACTAACTCCAAGGCTTCCCTGGTGGCTCAGGGGTAAAGAATCCACCTGCCAGTGCAGGAAACACACGTTCCATCCCTAGTCCAGGAAGATCCCACATGCTGTTGGGCAACTAAGCCCCTGGGCTACAACTACTGAGCGCGCACACCACAGAGCCCGGGAGCCGCAACTTCTGAGCCCACATGCGGCAAGTACAGAAACCTGCGCACCACAACAAGAGAAGCCACTGCAATGAGAAGCCCCTGCACTGCAACTGGAGAGTAGCCCCCCTTCTCTGTAACTAGAGAAAAGCCCACACAGCAACAAAGACGCAGCACAGCCATAAATAAATAAATATATAAATAAACATTTTTTAAAAGTCTAACTCCAATGATCCATGTATGATTTTGACCCTGTTTGGTTCTGCCTCATCACAGAACTGTTAATATTTAATGGAATCAATAGTTCAGTTCAATTCAGTCACTCAGTCATGTCTGACTCTTTGTGACCCCATGGACTGCAGCTTGCCAGGCTTCCCTGTCCGTTACCAACTCCCAGAGCTTGCTCAGACTCATTCATGTCCATTGAGTCGGTGATACCATCCAACCATCTCATCCTCTGTCGTCCCCTTCTCCACCTACCTTCCATCTTTCCCAGCATCAGGGTCTTTTCCAATGAGTCAGTTCTTTACATCAGGTGACCAAAGTACTGGAATTTCAATGGAAGCAACACGAGTGAAATCTGTTCACCAAAACCTGTTTGTAAGGCCTTCCTCATAACCTGTAGAACATCAGAACTAGAGCATTTTTGACTCACCAGATTATGCTGCTACACACAACAATTCAAATAGGTCCAACCACACTCTCTAGTAAAAACACATCAAGGGCATGCTTGGAGTTCAGAAAATGAGATGTCTCATCTGCCCACTAGAAGATACAGTTCATGGGATGGGAACCTACCTGGCCCATCACACAATATTTCCTCAATAAATACTGGAGTGGCCTTTTTCACCACGTTTCTTATTTTTGAACTTGCACTTATCTCACATTTAAAGCAAAGTGTTACTTGTGCTTTTCCCTGTTTTGCTTTATTTACCACAACAAAACTCCTAAGACTTCTATTCTTAAATTCTTCATCATATCCAGACCTAGTCTTCTTATATAGAACTTTAGCTGCCATATTTAGAGCTAACAACTAAATAAAAACTAGGGAAAAAAATATTTTTTCTCCCAATGCATGGGGCCCAGGTTCAATCCCTGGTCATGGAACTAGATCCCACATGTCACAAACAAGACCAGGTGCAGAAAAATAAATATTTAAAAAATAAATAACAGTTTCTATTTCTTATGAGATTGTTTCAGAAACGTTTCAGACCCATGACACTGCATTTTCGTATGTATATAAAACAGGTTTTACAATAATCAATGCTATAGCTTCATAGAGCGTGACATTGAGAATAATCCTCACCAAAGACCAGATAAATCTGAAGTGATATGACATTGCTGAATATACCACAGTCCAATACTGGTCTTCCATTTTGTCTGTATTACAGTAGTAAAAAGTACAAATAAAAGCATAAAGATACCACAGTAAAATTAAGTACTATGGTCAAGAAACCATGGTCAAAGTCCCTCCATAGTTTCTCTGGACCTGGAACTCCTACAGGTGCCCGGCCCCCACTCCAGCTCCTAGGGACACCCCCGGTCCTCACCCCCCGACACCAGCTTTTCAGATGAATTCAGGAACCCTCTGGAAGCTCCTCCTAACAGTCATGGCAACAGTGCAAGTGAGGTGAGTATGTGATGCATTTACTTTTTTAAAGATAAAATTATAAATGCCAATAAACTATCAAATAATATGTAAATCTTCAAGACAAGACTTTAAAATGTGTGAAATTATGAGTGCCATGAGACTAAAATTTGACAAAATATCCAAGAATGCTATCACTGCACAGCTTTCATGTTCTGTTGAACGGAAGGGTATTTATATAAATAATTGAAAACAGTGATTTTGCTAAAATGAAGGTAATAAAAGCTTACAAAATATGACTCAATTTTTTTCCATCTAAACATTACTTTCCCTTCAACAGATCACCTCGATTTGTTCAATGAAAATTAAATTACTTCAACATTATCTTTAAAATTAAAAGATACATTAGAATGAAAAATATAAAGAAATCAGAATGACTTAAATCAAGCTGAATGTAAATGCTTTTGAAGATGCAATTAAGTCTTATTTATTTTTATAAGAGATAAGACTAATGCTTATATAGTTTAATATTATTTACCTGCCAAAATAAATTATGGACATAACACTCCACTCATATTTCATCTAAAGCTACCAATTTGAGAATGGTGCTAATTGTTTAACATGGTAAAATGCTTGTAAAGTATTGTGGTCCTTAAAGATTGTATGAATTCCATGATAAATTGGGAGAAATTGATACGTTAATTCTTCTCGCAGTTTTCCATTTTGTTGGCATTTGTCATTACTTCTTTCAGAATGACTCTACTGCTTTATTTATACAGATCCTGTGCCTTTCTTGTGGACATTGTTTCTAAGCATTTTATTATTACTTGACGTACCGTGGAAGGATTGTTTCCCAATTCTATTTCTAGGCATGCCTTGCTATCCTACAGATAAATTATTGATTTTTGTGTTTATAGCTTCTGTCAACTTTAGGCTTTAGCAAAACACCGTCAAAAACCCCACTGAGCAGACAAGGCTTACTTCACTGGATTTGCTGAATAAGAAAGGAAAACACCCTGGCTGGGTGACAGATTCTCAGACGAGTCTTGTGAGGTCGGGAACTCCTTGGGATCCGGCAGCCTGTGAGATACAATAGCTTTATACGCAGGCACATACAAGACCAAGTTCTGAGCCGAGTCTTGATAATTCAGGTGTTTTTGCTGATTTACAGTTGATATTCAGGGCTAAGTATCTCCCAGAGCCAGACTTACCCTTCTAGGATTAGGGGTAGGCATCATCCTAAAAGATGATGCTGCTAAAGTGCTGTAGTCAATATGCCAGTAAATTTGGAAAACTCAGCAGTGGCCACAGGACTGGAAAAGGTCAGTTTTCATTCCAATCCCAAAGAAAGGCGGTGCCAAAGAATGTTCACAATTGCACTCATCCCACACATTAGCAAAATAATGCTCCAAATTCTCCCAGAGAGGCTTCAACAGTATGTGAACCATGAACTTCCAGATGTTCAAGCTGGATTTAGAAAAGGCAGAGGAACCAGAGATCAAATTGCCAATATCCACTGGATCATCAAAAAACCAAGAAAGTTATAGAAAAATATCTACTTTTGCTTTATTGACTATGCCAAAGCCTTTGCCTGTGTGGATCACAACAAACTGGAAAATTCTTTAAAAGATGGGAATACCAGACCACCTGACCTGCCTCCTAAGAAATGTGTATGCAGGTCAAGAAGCAACAGTTAGAACTGGACATGGAAAAACAGACCGGTTCCAATAGGAAAAGGAGTACGTTGAGCCTGTATATTGTCACCCTGTTTATTTAACTTATATGCAGAGTACATCATGAGAAATGCCAGGCTGGATGAAACACAAGCTGGAATCAAGATTGCTGGGAGAAATATCAATAACCTCAGATATGCAAATGATACCACCATTATGGCAGAAAGTGAAAAACTAGTTGGCTTAAAACTCAACATTCAGAAAACTAAGATCATGGCATTCGGTCCCATCACTTCATGGCAAACAGATGGGCAAACAGTGGAAACAGTGGCAGACTTTATTTTTGGGAGGCTCCAAAATCACTGCAGGTGGTGGCTGCAGCCATGAAATTAAAAGATGCTTGCTCCTTGGAAGAAAAGCTATGACAAAACTATTCAAAAGCAGAGACATTACTTTGCTAACAAAGGTCCATCTAGTCAAAGCTATGGTTTTTCCAGTAGTCATGTATGGATGTGAGAGTTGGACTATAAAGAAAGCTGAGTGCTAAAGAATTGATGCTTTTGAACTGTGACACTGGAGAAGACTCTTGAGAGTCCTGTGGACTGCAAGGAGATCCAACCAGTCCATCCTAAAGGAAATCAGTCCTGAATGTTCATTGGAAGGTGAACTGATGCTGAAGCTGAACCTCCAATACTTTGGCCACCTGATGCGAAGAACTGACTCATTGGAAAAGACTCTGATGCTGGAAAAGATTGAAGGCAGGAGGACAAGGGGATTACAGAGGATGAGATGGTTGAATGGCATCACCAACTCTATGGACATGAGTTTGAGTAAGCTCTGGGACTTGGTGATGGACAGGGAAACTTGGCGTGCTGCACTCCATGGGGTCACAAAAAGTCGGACATGACTGAGTGACTGGACTGACTGACTGAGATTTACCCTGTCTTTCATTTTTCTCAGCCTTCAGATAGTGACAGGAATGTATCTTGGGGATGTATAGTTTCTAATCATGGGGAAAACCAAAACCACGTGGGCTTAAAACTTTGTATCTAATTATAAATCATCAAGAACTCACATTAAAAGTAGAAAGAAACAAGTGAAATATTCAAAATATTATTTTCAACATGTAATCAATATTAATTAATTTTTTGTACTACATTTTCAACAATCCACTACATATTTTATACTTATGTACATCTCAGTTTAGACCAGCCACATTTCAAGAGCTACATCTGGCTGGTGGCTACTTGCCAATGCTATGAGTCCACTGGTAAAAACAAAGTTGCTCTTCTTCTGAGCCATCATCATCTATGCCAGTGTCCCTCTTCCTTCTCCCTCCTGAAATCAAGGACTAGTGTTCTCAGAGAATCTGGTTTATACTTTATTAGAGTACCCATTTCACTTTGTCTTACAGTCAGACGTTTATGTTTCAAATTCCTAAACAAGATTACTAGTGCCTTAATGGCATTTGTCCTATTCCCCATCTTCTCTCTTCACTAGGTTTAGCACTTAGTTTCAATAGATGTTTCTTGATAAATGAATGAGACAATTCTTACAAGACTGATGAACATGCTTTATGAAAGACTTTGTTTCATCTGGGATATCCAGGTTCCTATAACCCATTTCCTGATTAAGCAATGAAGCCACTCAGAGCACTGCTGGTCTCAGGCTGGAAAGCAAGGGAAGCACTTGCTTTATCCTCTGGGGTCTCATGTTCATGAATTCAATATAACAAATAGTTCCTGAACAACCTCCATATTCCAGGCACCATGCTGGGTGCTCTGGGAGCTGCAAAGAGAAGTAAGAAATATCCCTGTCCTCCAGACCCTAAGTATTTAGTAGAGGGCACAAAGAATTACACATTAATCATACACAAATATTTATAATTTTAGATTGAGTAAACAAAGCACTTTAAGTCCTGTAGGGAGAGGGCACTTGCAAAAGAGGCTTTATTCAGACTTATCCTTTGAGATGATACTTCAAGGTAAGACAGGATTTGAACAATTGGAATGGAGGAAAGGAAAGAAACAGCTTTAAAAATCTAACAGATGAGGAAGAAACACAATACAGAGGAGGTACAGTGAAGAGACCAATTAGGACAAAGAAATTAAATGGACTCCAAAGAGCAGCGTGGAAGAAATTACAGTGTGGCAGAGGAAAAAAAAACCCACCAGAGGGGCAAGGGCCCCAAAGCTCCTTCTTTTTGCATTTCTTTCTTTAAAAAAAATAAAAATCAAGAGTTCAGTTGCATTCCAGTGCTGTTAGTTTCTGCTGTACAGCAAAGTGAATCAGCTATGCAGATACATATACCCTCTCTTTGTGACCACAGAGCATTGAGTAGAGTTCCCTGTGATACACAGTAGGTTCTCATTAATCATCTATTTTATATATAGTACTGTATATATGGGCTTCCCAGGTAGGGCAGTGGTAAAGAATCTGCCTGCCAGTGTAGGAAATGCGAGAGAGGAGGGTTCGATCCTTGGGTTGGGAAGATACCCTGGAGGAGGAAATGGCCAGTATTCTTGCCTGGAAAATCCCATGGACAGAGGAGCCTGGCAGGCTATAGTCCATGTAGTTGCAAAGAATCGGACACAACTTAGTGACTGAGCATGCACAGAGTATATATGTCAATCTCAATCTCCCAATTCATCCCACCATTCCTTCTTAAGCTCTTATTTAAGAAGGCAATGCTGCAAAGAACAACTCGACTGGAGGAAAAACAAACCTGGGAATTCTGGGAGGTGGGTAAGTCCGTGTCACAAGCTCAAAGCGGCAGAGGCAGGGACTAGAGGAATGAAGAGCCCTCCAACCAAGGAAGAGCAAATCTCCTAAAGAATGTTAAACAACCATATCTGAGCAAAGCCCCAGAGTGACAAAGTATGAGAAGAGATCAGATAAGCCAAAAAGAACTTTATGTAGCACAGGAGACATAGGTGATATTCTGGCCAGAAAGTACTTCATGCCCTGAGATTACAGGAGCAGTCAGAACAGGAATCAGACAATAATAGCCTGGGAAACAGAAGAATAGAAACAGTGATTCACTGAGTTGACGTATAAATTACAACTTGTGATAGCCTTCTCCAAGCCACTAGAGTTGAGATTCATGCCTGGAGGTGTGTAGGCAACTGCACACAGAGCAACAGAAAATAGTCGAAGAGTGGCTCTAAGGCAGGTGTACAAAAGGAGAGCAGAGAGAATCTGGTTTAAGGACAAGACTGATTTACCATCTAACTTATTTTAAAATTTAAGATTCATCTATTGCCCCTGAGCACTTTTACTTCAGAAAAAGAGAAACCAGGCCCTTGTACCTTTCAGAACAGGCACAGCAGGGTGCCCACAGAACGTGTTTTTGCATTTAGTGGTACACACCCAGACCGTATGGCCAGCATACAGAGTATGTGTCAACTACCAGGCCATATGCAAAGTACTCCTAACAGAATTTAATCCTCAAAGTACTACCTATGACATTACGCTACCTTTTAAATTTTAATTATTTAACTTTTGGCTGTGCTGGATCTTCATTGCTGTGAGGGCTTTCCTCTAGTTGGAGCAAGCAGGAGCTGTTCTGTAGTTGCTCATTGTGCTGGTTTCTCTTGTTGCGGAGCACAGGCTCTAGGCTCTAGGCTCTAGTACGTGGGCTCAGTAGCTGTGGTTCCCAGGCTGTAGGGCACAGGCTCCATAGTCGTGGCACACAAGCTTCACTGCTCCAAGGCATGTGGGGTCTTTCTAGATCAGAGATGGAATCTATGTCTTCTGCATTGACAGGTGGGTTCTTTTACCACTGAGCCACCAAGGAAGCCCTGACATTATGTTATTATCTTCATTTCTGAGATGGGGAAATAGGTACATAGCTTGCCAACACCACAACACTAGTAACTCATGGGGCTATAGGAAGCTTTTTATCTTGTAAATTCATAATTTTTATAGTTATAGGACTAATTATATTTCCTATTTTTTGCATGTCAGATTTAGTAAAGCAGATTTCCTAGGAATTTAGATAGCTCATTTAAATATTTGAACTTACTGGCATAAATTTGGTCAAATTTCTCTCAAAATTTTCAAAATTCAGCTTCATTTCTGATACTGGTTTTATGTGCTTCTTTCTCTTTTTCTTACCTAGTCTTGCTAGAAATGTATCAATTTAATTAGTCTTTTCAAAGCAAAAACTTTCTTGGTTTGTTGTCCCTTTCTATTATAGATTTGTTTCTTATTTCATTAATTTCCCCTCTTATCTATATTATTTCTTCCTTCTATTTTCCTTGGGAGTTGCTGGTGATTTTTTTCTAGTTTCCTGATATGGATGCTTATTAGATCATTGATTTTTAGCCCTTGTTCTAGTCTAAAGTATGTATTTAAGACTATATAACTTCCTGAAGACACAGTTTTTTGAGGCAGAAGCCCAATGTGTCTCCCTTTGCCTGGCAAAGCAAAATAGCTATCTCTTTCTACTTAAATGTCCATACAATAGAATACTACTTCATGATAAAAAAAAATAAAGTACTGGTACCTCAAAGTGTAACATGAATAAACTCCACATCATGCTAAGTGAAAGACGTCTGTCACAGAAGAGCATGTGTTCCTTGACTCCACTTACAAAAAATGTCCAGAATGGGCAAATCTATAAAGATGGAAAGTAGACCTAGTGGCTGCCTTCAGTCAAGGGTTTGGGTATGGGAGAGCAGCATGGCTGTTGACCTAATAGGCAAGGGGTTTCTTTCTAGGGTGATGAAAAAGTTCTAAATAGACTGTGGTAATGGTTGCACAACTCGGTCACTATACTAAAACCACTAAGTTGTACCCATTAAATGGGTGAATTATGTGGTATGTGATTGTATCTTAATAAAGATGTTAAAGAGAAAAAATGGCTATTCCATTAAATCAGTGAAATATGATTTTAAGGTACATTCTATTACTTAATTATTAAATACTGAGTTTATTTTCAGTTTTCCACACTGCTGAGTAATAGTGTAAACATTCCATTTGAAAGAACTATTTTTTTTTTAACTAAAGCTGCTATAAATGTAAAAGACATGCTATGTTATTAAGGTCACCTTTATAACTTCAAGATTAATACTTTACAGATGTAAAGAACTAGTTATCTTCCATACAATTATCTCCCATAAAACAAGGTCAGTAGCCAGTTCTTATGCCTCATTTATGGTTAGTCTGGCAGAAAGAAACACAAAAATAAAGTGCCTTAAACAAAGAAGACATTTTCTCGGTCACATGAAAGTCTAGAGGTAGGCAACCCAGGGCTGGGGTGGCAGGTATCTCCACAATGTCCTCAGGACCCCAGGCTCCTTTTAGTCTACTGCTTTGCCAGTTTGAGTATGGTTTTATGGTTCAAACAGTAGCTAAAAGAGGACCATGTTCCAGTCCCCGTTTAGCCTCCAGTTAGTCACTCTAAGCAAGACACTTTGTCAAGGCCTTCATTTCCTCATTAAAAACAAACAAGTTGGACCCAATATTCTCTAAGATCCTTTCTAGCACTGTGATTGTATGGTATCTTGTGGATTCATTTCAGAAGACTTAACATTTGTTTACATTAAATCACTTCTGATACATTGATTATCAGAAACTGTCCATATAATGAACTGTGAATTATTTCTTAACATATTTTTTCAAGCCAGAAACAGTAATTCAACTATCACATTCTGAGATTTTAATCAAAATAAGATGACCAGAATCATACAACTTAGCATTTACAGCATTAAACTTAAAATATATATCTATATATATCTATATATATATCTATATATATATATATATAGTTAATAGAACATTAAAAGTCAAAAGAATATCTGACAGAGGGAGAGAGATTGAGAATTCATGAAGTATGTTTCATTGACAATTACTCCATAACAATTGTGCACTCAGAATTTGTGGACATAACCTTACAAGCTGGGGGGAAAGGCCATCCCAAAGGTCAAAACAGAGAGCCAAAATGATTCTGAATTTCCTAAAGGTACATTTTGAGGAAGAAAGAATTCTTCCCCATTCCCCCAACCTCCTGTCCCAAAGAGAAGAATTTTAAAATATGCACATCGTTGGTAATAGCTTACAGAAAATAAATGCCCAGATAGAAGGACAATATTTAATACTTATTCTTTAATTTGTTTTTTATAGCAGACATGTTAATTTCATTTTGAACATGGTATGCCAAATAACCTGAACTTCCAGGAATGAAGTCGTGTAGCTCCCCAAGAAATTTCTTCATGGCATCAATTGATATATAACCTACAGAATAGAATATATATATTGGAAATTCTATCATACTATCTCCTTTTCAAGGTCTTTGATTTATTAGAGCTAAGATTTCCAAAGAATGTTTTTAGAAAAGAAGTAAAAAGAAGAAATACCAGTGAGAATATTCTCCATAAAATGTGGTAACTATCAGGGAACACCTTCCTCCCCTCTTCACCACTACCCCTAGCCTTATACTTTTTTTAAAACACGAGATACTTCATTAGCCACTTTGACTACAGAGAGTGTGATGTACCAGTTAGGGCTGGAACTTAAAAGTACCTAGACCAAAATAACTGGGACGTGTTTCTGGCTTAAAATATAATCACTTAGAACTCCCTATCCAGCTAGGGTTGTGTTGTTACTAACAACACAAACAGCTAGCTCATCTTCCCTAGTAGGGCAAGCGACACCTTCCTGCATTGCTAACACTGAGATAACAGTCTTTAATAAAAAATTAAGAGGAAAACTGATATCACAACTTAGTCAACAAAGGTTGTAGGTGTGAGTAATTCCAATGTCATTAATAATCTGAAATAGATACAAGAATCAAAAAGAAAACCTGAATGGAAAGAGCTTACAGACTCAATGATTTTGAGTAATATTACCTTGATAGCAGTTGCTTATCTGAGTGATAATGTTTTATGTGTAATATAAATGTCTGTGGCTTATACTAATATTGAAATCTAATTTAAAAGTAAATACCATATGAAAAAAAATTCTGCTAAAGCTCAGAGATGACTGAATTTAGACCACCACCATCAACAGTATATCTATACGGTTTGATTGTTTATAATAACAGGTAATAAATTCAGTTAATAAATTAACTATGAGGCCAATAACATAAAATTCATTAGCATCTTTAAAGATATTTTAAACATAACCATTTACTTTAGAACATCTCTTAAAGCACTATTACTATACTCCATATTGTTCATGGTCCTTGTCTAATGGCTAGATTTATGTGTAAAATAAACTAGTGCATTAAAATAGTAACATTTAATTAACTGCACATACATACTGTGTGAAGTTTCTAAAGATATGTGGGAGGATAAAAATTTTTTAAATATTTACTATATTAATAAAATTATTCCTGCAAGTTAAATAAGGATAGGACATTTACGATTTAAAACTGGATTACTGTAGCAGTTTTGAAGTAGTTAGGACTTCAGGCTGAAATTGACAGACACCCAATTTAAACTAGCTTAAACAGAAACTAATAAGAACCTACTGCATGCATAGCACAGAAAACTACTCAGTGTTCTGTGGTGACCTAACTGGAAGGAAATCCAAAGAAGTGGGGATATACATATACACACAGTTTATTCACTTTGCTATACAGCAGAAATGAAAACAACATTGTAAAATGACTATACTCCAAAAAAAACCTATTTTAAAAAATTAAAAAAATTAATAAACTAGATGAAGGTGAGTTTACTGGAGAGACACTGCAATATCAACCAAACTATGAGGAAGGCATACATATTGCTAAGCCTCAGAAATAACTAGCTCTCATGGCTGTCTCACTGATCTCCAGTTTTTTCCTATACATATTAATTTAAATTAATTTTCTTCTCAACACAAGCTGACTTTCTTTACAGGGTAGAAAATATGGCCACCAATAGCTCTCAAGTTTTATATCTTAGAGCTATGGTCACTTGAATAAGAAGGACATTACTTGCTGCACTCCATGTCTAGAAATCCAAAGAACTGTGATTGGTCCAGCTCAAGTCAGGTATTCATTCCCAAAGCAACTGTTTGGGGTAGGAACTAGCTCATGTTTTAGAAAATGTAACCCAAAATAATTGAGAAGAAAAGAGAGTTCCTAGGAAAGACATTCTTGGTGGACAATTCTATATGAGTCTGTGGTAGCCAGCCCCTCAGATGGCCCTGAAGGATCCCTATCTCCTGGTATTCATAAATTTGTATAGGCTCCTCCCACTTTGTAATTGGGTTGTTCTGTATGACTGACAGCACTTGGCAGAAGTAATGATATGTCCCTTCTGAGAATAGGATATAGAAAAGACACTGGCTTCTGTCTTCGACACACTCTTTCTCGCACTTGCATTTCTCATTCTGAGGAAAGCAAGCTACCACGTTGTGAACAGCCCTTATGGAAGTCCACTTGGTGAGAGCTAAGCCTTTTGCCAAAACCCAACAAGAACCCAAAGCCTGCCAACAACCATATGCATAAGCTTTGAAATGGATTTTCCTGTCCCTAAAATGTCTATGGTTTTTCCAGTGGTCAGGTATGGATGTGACAGTTGGACTGTGAAGAAAGCTGAGTGCCGAAGAATTGATGCTTTTGAACTGTGGTGTTGGAGAAGACTCTTGCAGTCCTCTGGACTGCAAGGAGATCCAACCAGTCCATTCTGAAGGAAATCAGTGCTGGGATTTCTTTGGAAGGAATGATGCTAAAGCTGAAACTCCAGTACTTTGGCCACCTCATGCGAAGAGTTGACTCATTGGAAAAGACTCTGATGCTGGGAGGGACTGGGGGCAGGAGGAGAAGGGGACGACAGAGGATGAGATGGCTGGATGGCATCACTGACTCGATGGATGTGAGTCTGAGTGAACTCTGGGAGTTGGTGATGGACAGGAAGGCCTGGCATGCTGCGATTCATGGGGTCACAAAGAGTCGGACACGACTGAGCAACTGAACTGAACTGAAGATGACTGCAAACTAGCTGACAAACTGACTACAACCTTGCTACTGCTACTGCTAAGTCACTTCAGTCATGTCCGACTCTGTGCGACCCCATAGACGGCAGACCACCAGGCTTCGCCGTCCCTGGGATTCTCCAGGCAAGAATACTGGAGTGGGTTGCCATTTCTTTCTCCAATGCATGAAAGTGAAAAGTGAAAGGGAAGTCGCTCAGTCATGTTCAACTTTTAGCGACCCCATGGACTGCAGCCTACCAGGCTCCTCCGTCCATGGGATTTTCCAGACAAGAGTACTGGAGTGGGGTGCCATTGCCTTCTCCGACTACAACCTTACTAGAGATTATTAGACATAAGTATCCAACTAAGGCTTCTCTCGTAGCTCACTCAGTAAAGAATCTGCCTGCAATGCAAGACACCTGGGTTCTATTCCTGGGTCGGGAAGATCCCCTAGAGGAGGAAACAGCAACCCACTCCAGTATGTTTGCCTGGGAAATCCCATGGACAGAGGACCATAGCAGGCTATAGTCCATGGGGTCACAAGAGTTGGACACAACTTAGCAACTAAACTACCACCATCCAACTAAGATGCTCCTGGATTCCTAGTCCTCAGAAACTATAAAATAATAAGTATTCACTGTCTTAAGCTGCTAAGTTTTGAAGCAATTTGTTACACAGCAATATATAAATGGAGAAGGGAATGGCAAACCATTTCAGTATTCTTGCCTTGAGAACTCCATGAACAGTATGAAAAGGCAAAAAGATAGGACATTGAAAGATGCACTCCTCAGGTCTGTAGGTGCCCAATATGCTACTGGAGATCAGTGGAGAAATAACTCCAGAAAAAATGAAGAGATGGACCCAAAGCAAAAACAACACCCAGTTATAGATGTGACTGATGATGGAAGCAAACTCCAATGCTGTAAAGAGCAATATTGCATAGGAACCTGGGATGTTAGGTCCATGAATCAAGGCAAATCGGAAGTGATCAAACAGGAGATGGCAAGAGTGAATGTCGATATTTTAGGAATCAGCGATATAAAATGGACTGCAATGGGTGAATTTACGTCAGGTGACCATTATATCTACTACTGTGGGCAAGAATCCCTTAGAAGAAATGGAGTAGCCATCAGAGTAAACAAGAGTCCGAAAAGCAGTACTTGGATGCAATCTCAAAAAGGACAGAATGATCTCTGTTCATTTCCAAGGCAAACCTTGGAATATCACAGTAATCCAAGTCTATGCCCCGACCAGTAATGCTGAAGAAGCTGAAGTTAAACAGTTCTATGAAGACCTACAAGACCTTGTAGAATGAACACCCAAAAAAGATGTTCTTTTCATTACAAGCTACTGGAATGCAAAAGTAGGGAGTCAAGAAACACCTGGAGTAACAGGCAAATTTGGCCTTGGAGTACAGAATGAAGCAGAGAAAAGGGTAATAGAGTTCTCCCAAGAGAATGCACTGGTCATAGCAAACACCCTTTTCCAACAACACAAGTGAAGACCCTACACATGGACATCACCAGATGGTCAACACCGAAATCAGATTGATTATATTCTTTGCAGCCAAAGATGGAGAAGCTCTACACAGCCAGCAAAGACAAGACCGGGAACTGACTGGCTCTGATCATGAACTCCTTATTGCCAAATTCAGACTTAAATTGAAGAAAGTGGGGAAAACCAATAGACCATTCAGGTATGACCTAAATCAAATCTCTTATGATTATACAGTGGAAGTGAGAAATAGATTTAAGGGACTAGATCTGATAGATAGAGTGCCTGATGAACTACGGACAGAGGTTCGTGACATTGTACAGGAGACAGGGATCAGGACCATCCCCATGGAAAAGAAATGCAAAAAAGCAAAATGGCTGTCAGGGAGGCCTTACAAATATCTGTGAAAAGAAGAGAATCAAAAAGCAAAGGAAAAAAGGGAAGATATAAGCATCTGAATTCAGAGTTCAAAAGAATAGCAAGAAGAGATAAGAAAGCCTTCCTCAGTGATGAATGCAAAGAAATAGAGGAAAACAATAGAATGGGAAAGACTAGAGATCTCTTCAACAAAATTAGAGATACCAAGGGAACATTTCATGCAAAGATGGACTCGATAAAGGACAGAAATGGTACGGACCTAACAGAAGCAGAAGATATTAAGAAGAGATGGCAAGAATACACAGAAGAACTGTACAAAAAAGATCTTCACAACCAATATAATCGTGATGGTGTGATCACTGGCCTAGAGCCAGACATCCTGGAATGTGAAGTCAAGTGGGCCTTAGAAAGCATCACTACGAAAAAAGCTAGTGGAGGTGATGGAATTCCCGTTGAGCTATTTCAAATCCTGAAAGATGATGCTGTGAAAGTGCTGCACTCAATAACTCAGCAGTGGCCACAGGACTGGAAAAGGTCAGTTTTCATTCCAATCCCAAAGAAAGGCAATGCCAAAGAATGCTCAAACTACTGCACAATTGCACTCATCTCACACGCTAATAAAGTAATGCTCACAATTCTCCAAGCCAGGCTTCAGCAGTACGTGACCCATAAACATCCAGATGTTCAAGCTGGTTTTAGAAAAGGCAGAGGAACCAGAGACCAAATTGAAAACATCCGCTGGATCATCGAAAAAGCAAGAGAGTTCCAGAAAAACACCTATTTCTGCTTTGTTGACTATGCCAAAGCCTTTGACTGTGTGGATCACAATAAACTGTGGAAAAGTCTGAAAGAGATGGGAGTACCAGACCACCTGACCTGCCTCTTGAAAAACTTTTATGCAGGTCAGGAAGCAACAGTTAGAAGTGGACATGGAACAACAGACTGGTTCCAAATAGGAAAAGGAGTACATCAAGGCTACATATTGGCACCGTGCTTATTTAATTTAAATGCAGAGTATATCATGAGAAATGCTGGGCTGGATGAAGCACAAGCTGGAATTAAGATTGCTGGAAGAAATATCAATAATCTCAGATATTCAGATGACACCATCCTTATGGCAGAAAGCAAAGAAGAACTAAAGATCCTCTTGATGAAAGTGAAAGAGGAGAATGAAAAAGTTGGCTTAAAACTCAACATTCAGAAAACAAAGATCATGGCATTCAGTCCCATCACTTCATGGCAAATAGATGGGGAAACAGAGGAAACAGTGGCAGACTTTATTTTGGGGGGCTCCAAAATCACTGCAGACAGTGACTGCAGCCATGAAATAAAAAGATGCTTACTCCTCGGAAGAAAAGTTATGACCAACATAGACAACATATTCAAAAGCAGAGACATTACTTTGCCAACAAAGTTCTGTCTAGTCAAGGCTATGGTTTTTCCAGTAGTCACGTATAGATGTGAGAGTTGGACTATAAAGAAAGCTGAGCACCGAAGAATTGATGCTTTTGAACTGTGGTGTTGGAGAAGACTCTTGAGAGTCCCTTGGACTGCAAGGAGATCCAACCAGTCCATCCTAAAGGAGATCAGTCCTGAATGTTCATTGGAAGGACTAATGTTGAAGCTGAAACTCCAATACTTTGGTCACCTGATGAGAAGAGTTGACTCATTTGAAAAGACCCTGATGCTGGGAAAGGCTGAAGGCAGGAGGAGAAGGGGACAACAGAGGATGAGATGGTTGGATGGCATCATCAACTCAATGGACATGAGTTTGAGTAAACTCCGGGAGTTGGCGATGGACAGGGAGGCCTGGCATGCTGCAGTCCATGGGATCACAAAGAGTCAGACACGACTGAGCAACTGAACTGAATTGAACTGAATATGTAACTAATAAAGTATCTCTTATAAGTTCCCAAACTTTTAATTATCAGAACTTTTTGGTTTGGGGACTTCCCTGGTAGACAGGAGTTAAGACTTCACACTTTAATGCATGGGGGTCTAGGATTGAAATTTTTTGCCTGCAAGAAATTTATCACTATTAGTTATTCTTTTCCTTTTTATTAACTATATGTGCTCAGTTGCTTCAGTCATGTCTGATTCTACAACCCTGTGGACCATAGCCCTCCAGGCTCCTTTGTCCATAGGCTTTTCCCACCATGAATACTGGAGTGGGTTGCCATGCCCTCCTCCAGGGGATCTTCCTGACCCAGAGATCAAACTGGTGTCTCCTGCATCTCCTGCATTGCATGCAGATTCTTTACCACTGAGCCACTGGGAAGCCACATATGGAGCTATTAATCAGAATTTTTTATTATGGTTATAACCAGTGACAGCAGACTGAGAGAACTTAATTCCCATCATAAGCAAAAAATAAACAAAAAACAGACCAAAAAAACTTTGATATTTTATGGGACACTGGTAACACCTGGATATATGTCTGGTTGTCACAACATGCGGGTCATGTGGTGGAGAGGGGCATGTTTCTGGATGGGGTGCTACTGGCATCTAATGGGCACTGGCCAGGGTTGCTCTCTACAACAAAGAATCATCTGGCCTAAAATGCCAACAAAGGTCCGTCAATTTCAAAGCTATGGTTTTTCCAGTAGTCATGTATGGATGTGAGAGTTGGACTATAAAGAAAGCTGAGCACCAAAGAACTGATGCTTTTGAACTGTGGTGTTAGAGAAGACTCTTGAGAGTCCCTTGGACAGCAAGAAGATCCAACCAGTCCATCCTAAAGGAAATCAATCATGAATATTCACTGGAAAGACTGATGCTAAAGCTGAAACTCCAATATTTTGGCCACATGATGCAAAGAACTGACTGATTTGAAAAGACCCTGATGCTGGGAAAGATTGAAGGCAGGAGGAGAAGGGGATGACAGAGGATGAGATGGTTGGATGGCATCACCGACTCAATGGACACAAGTTTGAGTAGGCCCCAGGACTTGGTGATGGACAAGGAAGCCTGGCGTGCTGCAGTCCATGGGGTTGCAAAGAGTCGGACACGACTGAGTGACTGAACTGAACTGAAAATGCCATATATGACAGTTCCAGGACTGAGAAACCCTGTTCTAGGGTATAGCTCCAACTTGTATTTTCTAAAACCAGACATATAATTAGATTTATTTTAAGAGATTTAACATTCACTGAGTTGAACTCAACCCATTTTGAGGAAGAGACAGTAAAGTTATACTCACAAATGTTGATAAAACTGCTAAATTAGAATACTGCAGCCTTACATTTTCAATCAGATTACCACTTCCCTACATTTTCAATTAACACATGCTGATTTTCTCAACAGGAAGTTATTTCTTCCTGTACAGGTAAATGGGCATGATAAAAAAGGAAAGACTGTCACTTTATGTCAAAATTAAAAACAATTAAATTATTTTTTAAATAAAGCTTTCTTCCAAGAAAGTACTATTTTTAAATTTAATGCAGTATTAGAAAGAAAAAAATAATTATTCAACTTCACAAATTAAAAAATTAGAAGATTTTACTTTAGTTCTACCAATAAAATCAATACCAGCTTATCACAGGTTAAAATTATACTTTAAAGATGACTAAGGATTATTTCTACAGTTTTTAATAATTTTATTTGGCTGCACTGGATCTTAGTGGTGGCGCATGGGATCTAGCTCTCTGCCTGTGTGCTAAATTGCATCGGACTCTTTGTGACCCTATGGACTGTAACTTCCAGGCTCCTCTGTCCATGGGATTCTCTAGGCAAGAGTGCTAGAGTGGGGTGCCATTTCCTCCTCCAGGAGATCTTCCTGACTGAGGGATCAAACCCATGTCTCTTACATCTCCTGCACTGGCAGGTGGGTTCTTTATCACTAGTGCCACCTGGGAAGCCAGGGATCAAACCCAGGCCCCTTGTATTGGAAGCCCTGAGTCTTAACCACTGGTCCACCAGAGACATCCCTATAGTTCTTTTTTAGTTTGTTTTATATAACACTTCCATGTCTTTTTAAACAGTAAGATGGCAATGAGATATAGAACAGCACTGTTACTTGTCCAAATCTAAGCGTTTGTCTTTATTGCATGGCTGATTTTAATATTATTGGTCTTTATGTTATCAAGCAGTCAGTAAATCCAAATGAGCAAAAGACATTTAGTGGTGATGGAGCTGCCTGAAGCAAAATCAATACCAATACTATACCATAACCATCCATGGTTTAAGGTACCTACATCTTATCTGAATATTTAGATCTAGGGAAAAATCTAGGCAGCAATCAGCTACTCCCAATCGTAGTACTTAAGTACAGTTGACCTTCCAAATAATGGGGGGGTTAAGGGTGCCAACTCTTCCAGCAGTCAAAAATCCACTTACAATGTATGGCCCTGGAGATCCAATGTTCCTCTTTATCTGTGGTTCTACATCTGCAAACTCAACCAGCTGCAGATTATGTAGAACTGTAGCATTTATTTTAAAAACCCTCATATATGTGGACCCTGGAAGTTCAAACGCTTGCTATCCAAAGGGCAACTGTACTTCTTCTTAGTTCACTGTCCTTTGCAGTCAACAATTGCTCCTATGGACACCTTATCTTTGACAAAGGAGGCAAGAATATACAATGGATTAAAGACAATCTCTTTAACAAGTGGTGCTGGGAAAACTGGTCAACAACTTATAAAAGAATGAAACTAGAACACTTTCTAACACCATACACAAAAATAAACTCAAAATGGATTAAAGATCTAAACGTAAGACCAGAAACTATAAAAACCCTAGAGGAGAACATAGGCAAAACACTCTCTGACGTAAATCACAGCAGGATCCTCTATGACCCACCTCCCAGAATATTGGAAATAAAAGCAAAAATAAACAAATGGGATCTAATTAAACTTAAAAGCTTCTGCACAACAAAGGAAACTATAAGCAAGGTGAAAAGACAGTCTTCAGAATGGGAGAAAATAATAGCAAATGAAGCAACTGACAAACAACTAATCTCAAAAATATACAAGCAACTCCTGCAGCTCAATTCCAGAAAAATAAACGACCCAATCAAAAAATGGGCCAGAGAACTAAATAGACATTTCTCCAAAGAAGACATACATTACAGATGGCTAACAAACACATGAAAAGATGCTCAACATCACTCATTATCAGAGAAATGCAAATCAAAACCACAATGAGGTACCATTTCACGCCAGTCACAATGGCTGTGATCCAAAAGTCAACAAGCAATAAATTCTGGAGAGGGTGTGGAGAAAAGGGAACCCTCTTACACTGTTGGTGGGAATGCAAACTAGTGCAGCCACTATGGAGAACAGTGTGGAGATTCCTTAAAAAACTGGAAATAGAACTGCCTTATGACCCAGAAATCCCACTGTGGGCATATACACTGAGGAAACCAGAATTTAAAGAGACACATGTACCCCAATGTTCATCGCAGCACTGTTTATAATAGCCAGGACATGGAAGCAACCTAGATGTCCATCAGCAGATGAATGGATAAGAAAGCTGTGGTACATATACACAATGGAGTATTACTCAGCCATTAAAAAGAATACATTTGAATCAGTTCTAATGAGGTGGATAAAACTGGAGCCTATTATACAGAGTGAAGTAAGCCAGAAAGAAAAACACCAATACAGTATACTAACACATATATATGGAATTTAGAAAGATGGTAATGATAACCCTGTAAGCGAGACAGCAAAAGAGACACAGATGTATACAATAGTCTTTTGGACTCTGTGGGAGAGGGCAAGGATGGGATGATTAGGGAGAATGGCATTGAAACATTTTTAATATCATATATGAAACGAATCGCCAGTCCAGGTTTGATGCATGATACTGGATGCTTGGGGGTGGTGCACTGGGATGACCCAGAGGGATTGTATGGGGAAGGAGGAAAGAGGGGGGTTCAGGATGGGGAACACGTGTATACCTGTGGTGAATTCATGTTGATGTACGGCAAAACCAATACAATATTGTAAAGTAATTAACCTCCAATTAAAATAAATAAATTTATATTTAAAAAAAAAGAATGTACCATATGAAGCAATAAAACCTGTTGAATCTGTTAAAAAAAAAAAAAAAAATGCTCCTAAGAGTTCCAGAACTGACTTTTCTACTATCATAGTTGGAATAGAAGTTTTCTTTGATATCTCCAACACTCAGCCCCAAACTATACATTCAAAGTTCTTAATTGCTTTTCTGAAGGCCATTTATATTACTCAAATGAATAGAAGGAAAAAACTAATAAACAATTGGATAGATAAACTTAGTTAGATGAATAGTAATATGATAGAAGACATTAGGAATTTGTAAACTAGTTGCAAGAGGTAATTATGACACTGCTAAAAAAGATAAAATGATAAATATACAAATGATTTTATAATGAAACATCCAAAAGTCCACACATTTTAATTGTAGTGTTTTAAAAACAAATTTTTTAAATCCTCTATTTTTAAAATTAACAATGACCCTACTAAATACTACCCACATCAAATTATCCAAATAATATTTCCTACTTTGCCTCACTTAACACTATTCAAATTTCAAAGGCCACTTTTCAACTAGCTCTTTTGTTTGTACCCTCTCAATGTCAGCCTCAATTAACTGTCTTCTTTTTATGCTGGGCACTAGAAAACCTATAAATATGAAGTCTTTCAACATCTGGGTGACCCATGAAAGGGCTTCTGGGCACATGTGAGCCTCTTTAAATTATATGTAATGTTTATGTGTTATGTTTGTATGTATGTATGCTTAGGGGAAGGGACCTATGTTTCATCAGATTCTCAAAGGAAACTATATAATTAGGATTGTTCAAGCAATTAATAGGGCTTCCCTGGTGGCTCAGATGGTAAGAATCTGCCTACTATGCAGGAGACCTGATCCATGAGTCGGGAAGATCCCCTGGAGAAAGGAATGGCTACCCACTCCAGTATTCTTGACTGGAGAATTCCATGGACAAAGGAAACTGGGGGCCTACAGTCCAGGGGGCCGCAAAGAGTTGGGCATGACTGAGCAACTAACACTAACATTTTATACAATTAATTTTCCAAATTGGGACACTTAAGAGCAAAAGTTGATGCCAGGACAACAGGCATAAACTGGAACTGTCTTATGTAAACACAGATGTGTTTCCACCTTACCAATAGACCAGCATTTTAACACAGGAAATACAGGGCCTATTTTGGGTCAGTTCTGCAGATTAATTTATTTAATGTGTGATGAGGTTCTCCTATTAGTGTGTATGACAGGGAAGTCAGACTTTGTACAAGATATTCCCTTGTTTCTTTCCTACTTGAGTTGACTCTAAATTATATTTTAAATTACCTGTTACCATGTTGTTCACTGGATAGTGCTGAAGAGGAAAGTACATCTGCTTTTCTACAACTGGAGTCCTTATAAAATGCTTTTCTGTGCTATAAAATGAAACATATAGAAAGTCATATTTATATTTGTTTTTTGGACTTGTTATACAAATTAGAAATTATTCCAGGCAATATGTATAGCAATGTATTGCTCTGTGATAAGACTTCAGTCTTATTAGGTGAAACATTAACTATGAACTTCTTTTGTGCTTCCAAACAGACGGGGAAACAGTGGAAACAGTGACAGACTATATTTTGGGGGGCTTCAAAATCACTGCAGATGGTGACTGCAGCCATAAAATTAAAAGATGCTTGCTCCTTGGAAGTTATGACAAACCCAGACAGCATATTAAAAAGCAGAGACATTACTTTGCCAGCAAAGGTCCAGCTAGTCAAAGCTATGGTTTATCCAGTAGTCATGTATGGATGTGAGAGTTGGACTGTAAAGAAAGCTGAGCACCAAAGAATTGATACCTTTGAACTGTGGTGTTGGACAACATTCTTTTGAGTCCCTTGGACAACAAGGAGATCCAATCAGTCCATCCTAAAGGAAATAAATCCTGAATGTTCACTGGAAGGACTGATGCTGAAGCTGAAACTCCAATACTCTGGCCACCTGATGCAAAGAACTGACTGATGTGAGAAAAAAAAAAACCCTGATGCTGGGAAAGACTGAAGGAGGGAGGAGAAGGGGACAACAGAGGATGAGATGGTTGGATGGCATCACTGACTCAATGGACAAGAGTTTGAGTAAACTCTGGGAGCTGGTGATGGACAGAGAGGCCTGGCATGCTGTGATTCATGGGGTCGCAAAGAGTCAGACATGACTGACTGACTGAACTGAACTGAACAGATATTTTTGGTTTTCTTGACTGCTTCACAAAACAAGTATTTATTGAGTAATAGAGACCTGGTCTTTTCCCCAATATTCTTTAAAGCATAATAATTCAATAATACCTTATAATTAGATAAAAAACATAAATACACATATAATTTTAAATACTCTAAAAGAAAAGGCTCCATTTTAAATAATCGTAACATTTACTTCTATTGTGTTCAAATAACTGGAACTCTATTAATTAGTATTTGCACATTTTAAGCAAAAAATGATGTCTGGGAAAAAACATGAGGTAAACTAAGTGACTCTGAGTTAAAAAGAGAAAAAGTTAAATTATTCTGAGTGTGGTTATATAGTATAATTAATTATATTCTAATTTTTACAGAGCTAAGCAGTTTTCAACTGAACTATCTTGTTTTCTAACTCCCAATAGCAATGTTTACTATATTTAGACTATATATAATCCATAGATAATACAACTGTATGAGAATAAAAACTTCAATAATAAAACATTGAGGTCATCCTTAAATTTATTTTCCTAAAAAATATCTAAAATTATATTGAGTTATAACAAAGACTTTATTTTCAATTTGTTTAAAAGTCCATCTAAAAGAAACTATAGCTTGGAGACTTCCCTGGCGGTCCAATGGTTAGGACTCTGTGCTTCCACTGCAGGGGTCATGGATTTGATTTCTGGTTGGGCAACTAAGATCGTGCATGCCATGAGGCATGGCCAATAAATTAAAAGAAAAGAAATGAAAATAGAGAAACCATAGCTCATTTAGGAAGAGTCCCACAAATAAAGCAAAACAATGTTCCCAGAAAAGTCAGGGACTAAACAAGGATACCCATTATCATTGTTATTATTTACCATGGCTCTAAAATTTCTAGCCAAGCAGAAAGAGATATGGGAGGGAAAAGCAAGAAATGGAAGAGATAGCTACTAAAATAGAAGAGCTATATAGAGAAAAGGAAGAAAAAATACTTTCATTATTAACAAATGATATAAATGTGTACCCTGAAAAGCCAAGAGGAAAAACTGAAATATTTTTAGGGTCTTAAAGATTCCAATTGGGTAAATGTAAGACAAATACTCAAAAATAAATAAATTTTCTATGTATCAGCGATGACTAATGAAAATAAAATGGAAAAAATGATCCAATCCACTATAGCAACAAAGTTCATAAAAATCTAGGAATAACATAATAAGCAGTTTCTGATTCTATGTGTAGAAAAATTAGGAAACCTTACTGAGATATCAAAAAATAAAAACAAAAAAGGCATTGTCTTGGATAGGAATACTGAAAATTATCAATTATTTTCAAAGGGATTTTAGTGCTCAAGAAGAAATAATTCTAAAATTCACAGGAACAATCACGTTAGAAGATCTAACAGGAGGTAAGATTAAATTTATAATAACATGAAAAAATACCTAGGAATAATCTTAAAAGAAATATAAGATTTATATGAAGAAAATATGAAAAAAATTAATATTTATCTAGTTATTTGGCTACACCAGATCTTAGTTGCAGCATGTGGGATCTTTAGTTGCAGCATGTAGGATCTAGCTCCCTGACCAGGGATCTAACTAGGGCCCCCTGCATTGGGAGCACGGATTTTTAGTCACTAGACCACCAGGGAAGTCCCCTGAAAAAAAAATTTTAAGGTCCACAAAAGAAAACTTGAACAAGTGAGGAAAAATATACCATTTTATCAGATAGGAAGGTTCAGCGTCAAAGTTTCCCTAAATTAACCTATAATTTTTGTAATGTTACTAAAAATAACAACAGGAATTTTTAGTATGAACAGGCTGGTTCAAATTCTATCAAAATTCAGATGGAAAAATAAACCAGGAAGAATAGTTAACTAAGAAAATTTGGAAAAGAGTGAGGAGGAGGAACTAGCTCTAGATATTAAATAATATTATAAATAATTAAAACAGTGGTACTGTTGTATGACAGATGAATGTAATAGAATATATTAATAATAAAGTCCAGAAATAGACCCAAATACTTAAAGGGATTTAACCTAGGATAAAGGTGGCATTTCAATACAGTGGCAGGGGGGAGATAAATTATTCATTCAAACCAACAGACAAAAGTAAGTAATTATCTGAAGAAAAAAAAGAAGGTGAGATCCATACCTCACATCTTACACCAAGATATATTTGAAATGTGTCAAAGATTTCAATTTAAAAATATCATTAAGAAAAACCATAGCAAAATAATAATAATCTCATAGAAGGCTTTCTTTAAAAATGACACAAAACGCAAGGAGCCGTTAAAGAAAATATTAGTAAGAAAGAATGAATACAGGACTTTGTCCAGTGGTTAGGAATCCACCTGCCAAAGCAGGGGACACGGGTTCGATCCCTGGTCTGGGAAGATTTCACATGCCATGGGGCAACTAAGCCCCTTGTGCTGAAAATACTGAGCCCTCATGCCAAGCCCATGCCCCACAACAAGAGAAGCCACTGCAATGAGAAGTCCACTCGCTGCAACTAGAGAAAGCCTGTGCACAGCAGCAAAGACCCAGTGCAGACAAAAATAATTTCTTTTAAAAAAAGAATGAATACATATAGTACAAAATTTCTGCATGCAAAACCCATTTTTTATTTATGAAATTTATTTTTTATATAAATTATGTATTTCTTTGGCAAACAGTCTTCACCTTATTTTACCCATAGCACATCTGGAATGCCACACTACAGGATAAGTCTTAACAAGGTCTATATTTCCAAAGTAGCATGGGTCTACCAGGCACTGTAGAGGAAAATAAAGAAAAGCCAGAATCTGCTGAGGTAAAGAAGAGGGAAGGGGTAACATATATTAGCAAAAGGCTAATGTGAAGGTAGAAATATGTTATCACACTGTGTCAGAGAAAGTATAGAAGAATGGTGACTATCCCAGTTTACCCTGGATTGAGGGATTTCTCAGACATGGGCTTTTCAGTGCTAAAACCAAGACCGTCCCAAGCAAATCTGGATGTCTGGTTACCCTAGCCATGTAAATACAAAATCAATTGGAATGTAAGTTGGTTTAACCTCTTAGAGGGCAATTTGACAAGGCCTATCAAGGATACAAAATGTATACACTCCTGACTCAGCAATCCCCCTTCTAAGAATTACTCTACAGACACTTGCACACATACAAAATGACATTACTTGATCAATCACTGAAGCACTGATTTTAACAGCAAATGAGAAATTACCTAAAGTCCAGTAAAAGAGGAAAAGTTAAATAAATTATGATAAATCCATATAATAAAATACTACATAGCATAAAAATGAAAGCATTCTTTATGTAGTTAACATGGAATGATCTAAAAGGTAAATTATTAAGCGAAAAGAGGAAAGGTGCTGAACAACGTTTATAGAATATTACTATCTATGAAGAAAAGGAAGAATATTTACTTGAATTTGCCAGTATACACATATACAAGAACCTGATAATACTGGTTGCTCTGGGAGGGAAACGGGCTATCTAGAAGCCACTATATTTCATCAGTTCAGTTCAGTTCAGTTGCTCAGTCATGTCCGACTCTTTGCGACCCCATGAACCGCAGCACACCAGGCCTCCCTGTCCATCACCAACTCCTGGAGTCTACCCAAACCCACATCCATTGAGTCGGTGACACCAACCAACCATCTCATCCTCTGTTGTCCCCTTCTCCTCCTGCCCTCAATCTTTCCCAGCATCAAGATCTTTTCAAATGAGTCAGCTTTTCGCATCAGGTGGCCTAAGTATTGGAGTTTCAGCTTCAACATCAGTCCTTCCAATGAACACCCAGGACTGATCTCCTTTAGGATGGACTGGTTGGATCTCCTTGCAGTCCAAGGGACTCTCAAGAGTCTTCTCCAACAAAAGCATCAACTGTGAACTTCTCCACAGTTAAAAAGCATCAATTCTTCTGCACTCAGCTTTCTTTATAGTCCAACTCTCACATCCATACATGACCACTGGAAAAACCATAGCCTTGACTAGACGGACCTTTGTTGGCAAAGTAATGTCTCTGCTTTTTAATATGCTATCTAGGTTGGCAGAGGCAGTGGCCGAGACAAGCTACCCCGTGCCCAAGGGCAGGGGCAGTGGCCGAGAGGAGCTACCCTGCATCAGAGGTAAGAGTATATTTCATAGTTTCCCCTTTTGTGTATCTTGAATTTTGAACCATATGAATATATTATCTATTAAAAATAAAATTTGACAATAGAAAATAATAAGTAGGCATGAAGAACTAAGGAAAAGATTTTTAAAAGGACAGCAATGAGTTTAGTATTTACATGCCTTGTCAGGCATTAAAATACATAAAGTTAAATAACTTAAAAGAATATTGTATTTAAGTTATATAACTTAGAAGAATATCAAAACAAATCCACAGATTTATGAAATAGAGCATAGCCTAAAAACAGATCTCCAGACATATTAAAAACAACATACGACAAAGAAAATCACACATCAGCTGGAGATAGATTTATTCTAAAAAACTGGTAGAAGTCTAAAAATGGGGAAAGAGCAGTGAATTTTACATTTTCTGTGACAGTTATTTGAGGTATGGATAAAAACTATTGGCACCATTGCTCACCAAGTTTGTGTTCAATAAACAGAGGTGTTTATGACTTTAAAAAAACTGGTGGAAACTTATTTGTAAGACAGAAATAAATTTTGATCTTCAACTGTTAACATATACCATATACAAAATGAATATCTGCAGAATAAAAAACCTATTTGATATCTAAATGGGAAAGGACTTTTCTGGACATAAAAGCAGTAAAAGAAAAAGAAAAGTGATTAGTTTAACAATGTAAAAATTCAAAACTTATGTCTCCAAAAAATATAAGACAGATAAACATCTGAGGAAACAATGTGACAAACTGGATATGTGGCAATGTGACAAAAAGTATAATATAGCTATTATATAAAGGTATCAGACAAGTTGATAAGAAAAACAGTAAGACTCCCAGTAGAAAATGAGGAAAGGGTAAAAATAAGTCATAGAAAAGGACATGTAAAATGCTAATAAAAAAGATTCAAACCTACTAGTAATCTAATAAAAATGCAAATTAAACCAAGAACCTATTTTTCATCTATTAAGTTAGCACAAGACTTATTAATATACTGATGAGGATGCAGTGAGACAAACACTGGTGGGATTTTTAAATTTTTACTTTTATGGGAAGCAACTAACAATAGGCATCATGGCCTTTAAAAACATTCATGTTTCATTAATATCATAAAATCCACATCTGAGAATTTACATTAAGAAAATTATCTAGGGAATTTCATGGCTGTCCAGTGGTTAGGACTCTGTACTTTCACTGCCAAGTAGCTGGTCAAGAAACGAAGATCCTGGAAGCAACATGGTGCAGCCAAAAAAAACAAAAAGAAAATTATCTAAAAAGTGGAGAAAGATTTATTTTTAAAAAGATATTTATGAAGGTGCTATGAGAATAGCAAACTATAAATTTTTTTTAATTTAAAGGGAGGTGGTTAAACAGACAATAAGATTAAATGCCAATACAGCCATTACAGACATAATATCAAATAAGGTTTTTCAAAATGGGGAACTGCCCATACAATAATAAACAGAAAATCAAGACACAGACTCTCTGCTGTCCGACCTCAACTCTACTTAATGTGTACATGGAACTCGCTTCAGTCATGTCCAACTCTTTGCAATCCTATGGACGTCTATGCTCATGTGTCTGGTTTCTCAACCACCAGCCTCCTCTGTCCATGAGATTCTCCAGGCAAGAATACTAGAGTGGGTTGCCATGCCCTCCTCCAGGGGATCTTCCTGACCTAGGGATGGAACCCATGTCTCTTACATCTCCTGCATTGCCAGGTGGATTCTTTACCACTAGTGCCACCTGGTAAGCCCATTTAATGTGAGTATCTGTATAAAACTAGCAAGAAATGTACTAATGTTGATGGTGGTTATCTGAGTGGTGGGTTTGCTTACAATTTAAATTTTCTTTATTCTTGTTGTTGTTGTTGTTAGTATTTTCCATTTTGTCAAACTAGATGCATTACATTTATTATAAAACAAGAACAAGAAAAATAAGCAAAAATTCATGCCATTTTCAGAAGATTTGGGAACATACTGGGAAAGAAAAACAGCACAATGATTAAGAGTTTGGACTCTAGAATTGGTTTCGAATTACCTTCACTACTTACATAATACCGGGCGAATTATTTAACTCTCTGAACCTGTTTCCTCAATTGTAAAACAAGGCTAATACTATTTATCTATCTTATAGAGTTGTGAGAATCAAATGAAATACTGTGAATGGCTTAGCTCATAAATGTCTTTCATTTGGCACGTGTTCAATAACTAATTCACCATTCAGTGTTCAATATTACACGCTCTGGTGGTTCCACAAAGAAAGACATCTACCTTTATTTTTGTTGTTATTTTGTTGTTACTGGAAAATATTAGACATATTTCCCCCAGATTTGTAAGCTCTCTTTGTATATTAAGGAAAACAGCTTTTGTCAAATGTTTTTTCAAGTATATATTTTTCTTTTAACTTGGTTTATATTTCTATTTCCAGGTACAAGTTTAAAATAGTTTTGGTAGTCATATTATCAATCTTTTCCTTATGGTTCTGCATTTTGCAGGACAACCATTTCTTGAAGGAAAAAAAAAAAAAACACATCTGTTATCTTCTCTAGTCAAGTGAATCACTGGGAGTTACTTTTTAATCTCTATTTCCTGGAGGCGGTCCTAAGATGGTGGAGGAATAGGACAGGGAGCCCACTTTCTCTCCCACAAATTCATCGAAAGAACATTTGAATGCTGAGTAAATTCCACAAAACAACTTCTGAATGCTGGCAGAGGACATCAGGCACCCAGAAAGGCAGCCCATTGTCTTCAAAAGGAGGTAGGACAAAAGATAAAAAGAGAGACAAAAGAGGTAGGGAAGGAGATCCCTCCCGGGAAGGGAGTCTTAAAAAAGAGAGAAGTTCCAATGCCATTCTCCCAAATCATCCCACCCAGAGGGATGGTACGGGGAGGGAGAAGGGAGGGGGCTTCAGGATGGGGAACACGTGTATACCTGTGGCGGATTCATGTTGATGTATGGCAAAACCAATACAATATTGTAAAGTAATTAACCTCCAATTAAAATAAATAAATGTATACTTAAAAAAAAAAAAAAAGTTTCCAAACACCAGGAAACACTCTCTCCGGCGGGTCTGTGGTGAGCCTTGGAATCTCAGAAGTCAAAATAACCGGGAGGAAAAATAAATAATTAAAACCCACAGATTACAGCAACTCCCAACAGAGCAGCAGCCCAGATGTTGGCAACCCCACTAGCAAGCGTGGGCTGCACAGAGAGGCGCAGGCTGCATTGCTTTGGGCAAGGACTGGGCCTGAATGCCCCGAGAGCAATCTGAGGGAACTAGCTTGAGATAGTAACCCAGACTGCGGGATAACTATAAAAGCCTTAATCTAAGACACCGCCAGAACAAAGGCCCACTCACAGAACAAAGGACTGAGCAGAGCTAGCCGGCTGTGGACCGGCCCATCCCCCACCGGAGACAGACAGGTGAGGGCAGCCAGAGCCGGAAGGGGGCAATCGCAGCCCCAGAGAGGCATCCCATACCAAACTGCAAGCAGACTTTGTTGCTAACCAAGACTTCTTGGGATTCTGGATGGTCAACATTCGCCAGGAGGGTCACAGCAGAGATCAGCTCCCCAGAAGAGACACAGGGCACACCTGAGAAGGCACGCCCATTGTACACCCAGAAAACCAAGCGGCTGGGACGGGGGAGGGGATAAGTCATAGCCTTCAACTGGGGGCAACTGTGCTCGCCAAGCACCTGGTCACTTAAGCCACTCGGAACTGGGACGGGCACATAACGCAGGCCCAACCGAGTCTGCACCTTTGTGGAGTACCCGAGAACCTGAACCTGAGCAGCTTAGACCTGGGTTGTGCCATGCAATCCAGGGCCAGCATCAGACAGTTCCCAGCAGAGCAACCTAGAGCCTGAGCAGTGTAGACTGGGAAAGCACACACGCTGTGAGCAGGGTCAAACCCAGCGTGACTGAATCACTGTGAGCACATGCCAGTGATATTTGTTTGCAGTGTTCCTACCTCCCCACAGCACGACTGAACAAGTGAGCCTAAAAAAAGTGACCACCACTGCCCCACCTTGTGTCAAGACAGAAATTAGACACTGAGGAGACCAGCTAACAGAAGAAGCTAAAATAAACAGAGGGAACCGCTTTGGAAGTGACAGGTGCCATAGATTAAAACCCTGTAGGTTAGCACTGACCACATAGGAAGGGGCCTATAGACCTTGAGAAGTACAAGCTGGACCATGGAACTATCAGAAAATGAAGTGACCCCACACTGTCTGGAACAGCTCCAGAGAAAGTCCTAGATATATTTTTATTATCAATTTTTAAATTAAAAATTTTTCTTTTAAGTCCCCTATTACTCCTTTAATTTTCACTTTTATAACCTATTACCTTGCAAAAAAAAAGACCATATTTTTAAAGCAAACTTCACATATATATTTCATAACTTTTGTGACTTTGTTGTTTTGTTTTCTGTTAATACTGTATTTTTGAGAATCTAATCTCTACTCTAGATTTTTAATCTTTGCTTTTTGGTATTTGTTATCAACTTTCTACCTTTAAGAACACGATCTTCGGTACCCATTTTTACGTGAGAGTGAGATCACTGGCCTGACTGTTCTCTCCCGTTTTAAACTCCTTTTTCTCCACCAGGTTGCCTCTATCTCCCCCCTCCCCCTTTTCTTCTCTACCCAACTCAGTGAATCTCTTTGTGTGTTCCAGGCTGTGGAGAACACTTAGGGAACAGATTACTGGCTGGATCTGTCTCTTTCCTGTTGATTCCCCCTTTTATCCTCCTGATCACCCCTGTCTCCTTCCTCCCTCTTCTCTTCTTTGTGTAACTCCGTGAACATCTCTAAGTGGTCCAGACTGTGGAGAGCACATCAGATCAGATCAGATCAGATCAGTCGCTCAGTCGTGTCCGACTCTTTGCGATCCCATGAATTGCAGCACGCCAGGCTTCCCTGTCCCATCACCAACTCCCGGAGTTCACTCAGACTCATGTCCATCGAGTCCGTGATGCCATCCAGCCATCTCATCCTCTGTCGTCCCCTTCTCCTCCTGCCCCCAATCCCTCCCAGCATCAGAGTCTTTTCCAATGAGTCAACTCTTCACATGAGGTGGCCAAAGTACTGGAGTTTCAGCTTTAGCATCATTCCTTCCAAAGAAATCCCAGGGCTGATCTCCTTCAGAATGGACTGATTGGATCTCCTTGCAGTCCAAGGGACTCTCAAGAGTCTTCTCCAACACCACAGTTCAAAAGCATCAATTCTTTGGTGCTCAGCCTCCTTCACAGTCCAACTCTCACATCCATACATGACCACAGGAAAAACCATAGCCTTGACTAGATGAACCTTTGTTGGCAAAGTAATGTCTCTGCTTTTGAATATGCTATCTAGGTTGGTCATAACTTTCCTTCCAAGGAGTAAGCGTCTTTTAATTCATGGCTGCAGTCACCATCTGCAGTGATTTTGGAGCCCAGAAAAATAAAGTCTGACACTGTTTCCACTGTTTCCCCATCTATTTCCCATGAAGTGATGGGACCGGATGCCATGATCTTCGTTTTCTGAATGTTGAGCTTTAAGCCAACTTTTTCACTCTCCACTTTCACTTTCATCAAGAGGCTTTTGAGTTCCTCTTCACTTCCTGCCCTAAGGGTGGTGTCATCTGCATATCTGAGGTTATTGATATTTCTCCCAGCAATCTTGATTCCAGTTTGTGTTTCTTCCAGTCCAGCGTTTCTCATGATGTACTCTGCATATAAGTTAAATAAACAGAGTGACAATATACAGCCTTGACAAACACCTTTTCCTACTTGGAACCAGTCTGTTGTTCCATGTCCAGTTCTAACTGTTGCTTCCTGACCTGCATACAGATTTCTCAAGAGGCAGGTCAGGTGGTCTGGTAGTCCCATCTCTTTCAGAATTTTCCACAGTTTATTGTGATCCACACAGTCAAAGGCTTTGGCATAGTCGATAAAGCAGAAAGAGATGTTTTTCTGGGACTCTCTTGCCTTTTCTATGATCCAGCAGATGTTGGCAATTTGATCTCTGGTTCCTCTGCCTTTTCTAAAACCAGTTTGAACATCAGGAGAGCACATAGGGAAGTGATTACTGGCTAGCTCGCTCTCTCCTCTTTTGATTCCCCCTCTTCTCCTCCTGGTCACCTCTATCTCCTTCCTCCCTCTTCTCTTCTCTGTGTAACTCTGTGTACCTCTCCAGGTGTCCCTCACTGTGGAGAAACTTTTCATCATTAACCTAGATGTTTTATCACTGGTGCTGTATAGATGGAGAAGTCTTGAGGCTACTGTAAGAATAAGACTGAAAACCAGAGGCAGGAGGCTTAAGTCCAAATCTTGAGAACACCAGAGAACTCCTGAATCCAGGGAACATTAATCGATAGGAGCTCATCAAATGCCTCCATACCTACACTGAAACCAAGCACCACCCAAGAGCCAAAAAGTTCCAGAGCAAGACATACCACTCAAATTCTCCAGCAACACAGGAACATAGCCCTGAGCTTCAATATACAGGCTGCCCAAAGTCACACCAAAGCCGTTGATATCTCAAAACTCATTACTGGACACTTAATTGCACTTCAGAGAGAAGAAATCCAGCTCCACCCACCAGAACACCAACACAAGCTTCCCTGACCAGGAAACCTTGACAACCCACCCATCCAGCCCAACCCACAGCAAGGAACCTCCACAATAAAGAGGAACCACAAATTGCCAGAATACAGAAAGGCCACCCACAAACACAGCAATATACACAAGATGAAAAGGCAGAGAAATACCCAGCAGGTAAAGGAACAGGATAAATGCCCACCAAACCAAACAAAAGAGGAAGAGATAGGGAATCTACCTGATAAAGAATTCTGATTAATTATAGTGAAAATGATCCAAAAATCTTGAAAACAAATGGAGTTACAGATAAATAACCTGGAGACAAGGATAGAGAAGATGCAAGAAAGGTTTAACAAGGACCTAGAAGAAAAAAAAAAGAGTCAATATATAATGAATAATTCAATAAATGAGATCAAAAGTACTCTGCAGGGAAGCAACGGTAGAATAACAGAGGCAGAAGATAGGATAAATGAGGTAGAAGATCAGTTCAGTTCAGTCGCTCAGTCGTGTCTGACTCTGCAACCTCATGAACTGCAGCATGCCAGGCCTCCCTGTCCGTCACCAACTCCCAGAGTTCACACAAACTCATGTCCATCGAGTCAGTGATGCCATCCAACCATCTCATCCTCTGTTGTCCCCTTCTCCTACTGCCCCCAATCCCTCCAAGCATCAGAGTCTTTTCCAATGAGTCACTCTGCGCATGAGGTGTCCAAAGTAATGGAGTTTCAGCTTTAGCATCAGTCCTTCCAATGAACACCCAGGACTGATCTCCTTTAAATGGACTGGTTTGGATATCCTTGCAGTCCAAGGGACTCTCAAGAGTCTTCTCCAACACCACAGTTCAAAAGCATCAATTCTTCGGCACTTAGCTTTCTTCACAGTTCAACTTTCACATCCATACATGACCACTGGAAAACCATAGCCTTGACTAGATGGACCCTTGTTGGCAAAGTAATGTCTCTGCTTTTCAATATGCTATCTAGGGTGGTCATAGCTTTTCTTCCAAGGAGTAAGCGTCTTTTAATTTCATGGCTACTATCACAATCTGCGCTGATTTTGGAGCCCCAAAAAATAAAGTCTGACACTGTTTCCACTGTTTCCCCATCTATTTCCCATGAAGTGATGATGGGACCAGATGCCATGATCTTCGTTTTCTGAATATTGAGTTTTAAGCCAACTTTTTCAGTCTCCTCTTTCACTTTAATCTAGAGGCTTTTGAGTTCCTCTTCACTTTCTGCCCTAAGGGTGGTGTCATCTGCATATCTGAGGTTAATGATATTTCTCCCGGTAATCTTGATTCCAGCTTGTGCTTATTCCAAGCCCAGCGTTTCTCATGATGTACTCTGCTGAGAAGTTAAATAA
Organism: Bos indicus x Bos taurus; assembly: GCF_003369695.1. Lineage (NCBI taxonomy): Eukaryota > Metazoa > Chordata > Mammalia > Artiodactyla > Bovidae > Bos > Bos indicus x Bos taurus. Next base: position 103,093,202 of record NC_040085.1, on the reverse strand, counting down.
TCAGGGTGACAATATACAGTCTTGACGTACTCTTTTTCCTATTTCGAACCAGTCTGTTGTTCCATGTCCACTTCTAACCGTTGCTTCCTGACCTGCATATAGGTTTCTCAAGAGGCAGGTCAGGTGGTCTGGTACTCCCATCTCTTTCAGACTTTTCCACAGTTTATTGTGATCCACACAGTCAAAGGCTTTGGCATAGTCAATAAAGCAGACATAGATGTTTTCCTGGAATTCTCTTGCTTTTTCCATGATCCAGCAGATGTTGGCAACTTGATCTCTGGTTCCTCTGCTTTTTCTAAAACCAGCTTGAACATCCAGAAGTTCACGGTTCACATATTGCTGAAGCCTGGCTTGGAGAATTTTGAGCATTACTTTACTAGCGTGTGAGATGAGTGCAACTGTGCGGTAGTTTGAGCATTCTTTGGCATTGCCTTTCTTTGGGATTGGAATGAAAACTGACTTTTTCCAGTCTTGTGGCCTCTGCTGAGTTTTCCACATTTGCTGACATATTGAGTGCAGCACTTTCACAGCATCATCTTTCAGGATTTGAAATAGCTCAACTGGAATTCCATCACCTCCACTAGCTTTGTTCATAGTGATGCTTTCTAAGGCCCACTTGACTTCACATTCCAGGATGTCTGGCTCTAGGTCAGTGATCACACCATCGTGACTATCTGGGTCGTGAAGATTTTTTTTGTACAGTTCTTCTGTGTATTCTTGCCATCTCTTCTTAATATCTTCTGCTTCTGTTAGGTCCATACCATTTCTGTCCTTTATCGAGCCCATCTTTGCATGAAATGTTCCCTTGGTATCTCTAATTTTGTTGAAGAGATCTCTAGTCTTTCCCATTCTGTTGTTTTCCTCTGTTTCTTTGCATTGATGGCTGAGGAAGGCTTTCTTATCTCTCCTTGCTATTCTTTGGAACTCTGCATTCACATGCTTATATCTTTCCTTTTCTCCTTTGCTTTTTGATTCTCCTGTTTTCACAGCTATTTGTAAGGCCTCCCCAGAAGCCATTTTGCTTTTTTGCATTTCTTTTCCTGACAGAATGTGGTCTACTGGTGAAGGGAATGGCAAACCACTTCAGTATTCTTGCCTTGAGAACCCCATGAACAGTATGAAAAGGCAAAATGATAGGACACTGAAAGATGAACTTCCCAGGTCAAAGGTGCCCAATATGCTACTGGAGATCAGTGGAGAAATAACTCCTGAAAGAATGAAGGGATGGAGTCAAAGCAAAAACAATACCCAGTTGTGGGTGTGACTGGTAATAGAAGCAAGGTCCGATGCAGTGAAGGGCAATATTGCATAGGAACCTGGAATGTTAGGTCCATGAATCAAGGCAAATTGGAAGTGGTCAAACAGGAGATGGCAAGAGTGAACCTCGACATTCTAGGAATCAGTGAACTAAAATGGACTGGAAAGGGTAAATTCAACTCAGATGACCATTATATCCACTACTGTGGGCAGGAATCCCTTAGAAGAAATGGAGTAGCCATCATGGTAAACAAGAGAGTCCAAAATGCAGTACTTGGATGCAATCTCAAAAATGATAGAATGATCTCTTTCATTTCCAAGGCAAACCATTCAATATCACAGTAATCCAAGTTTATGCCGCAACCAGTAACACTGAAGAAGCTGAAGTTGAACGGTTCTATGAAGACCTACAAGACCTTTTAGAACTAACACCCAAAAAAGATGTCCTTTTCATTATAGGGGACTGGAATGCAAAAGTAGGCAGTCAAGAAACACCTGGGGTACCAGGCAAATTTTGCCTTCGAATACAGAATGAAGCAGGGCAAAGACTAATAGCGTTCTGCCAAGAAAATGCACTGGTCATAGCAAGCACCCTCTTCCAACAACGCAAGAGAAAACTCTACACATGGACATCACCAGATGGTCAACACCAAAATCAGATTGATTATATTCTTTGCAGCCAAAGATGGAGAAGCTCTATATAGTCAGCAGAAACAAGACTGGGAGCTGACTGTGGCTCAGATCATGAACTCCTTATTGCCAAATTCAGACTTAAATTGAAGAAAATAGGGAAAACTACTAGACCATTCAGGTATGACCTAAATCAAATTCCTTATGATTATACAGTGGAAGTGAGAAATAGATTTCAGGGACTTGATCTGATAGATAGAGTGCCTGATGAACTATGGACAGAGGTTTGTGACATTGTACAGGAGACAGGGATCAAGACCATCCCCATGGAAAAGAAATGCAAAAAAGCAAAATGGCTGTCTGGGGAGGCCTTACAAATAGCTGTGAAAATAAGAGGTAGAAGATAGAAGGGTAGAAATAAATGAAACAGAAAGGAAAAAAGAAAAAAGCATTAAAAGAAATGAGGACAGTCTCAGAGACCTCTGGGACAATGTTAAATGCCCCAACATTTGAATCATAGGAGTCCCAGAAGAAGAAGACAAAAAGAAAGACCATGAGAAAATACTTGAGGAGATAATAGTTGAAAATTTCCCTAAAATGGGGAAGGAAATAATCACCCAAGTCCAAGAAAGCCAGAGAGTTCCAAACAGGATAAATCCAAGGCAAAACACCCAAAGACACATATTAATCAAATTAACAAAGATCAAACACAAGAACAAATATTAAAAGCAGCAAGGGAAAAACAACAAATAACACACAAGGGGATTCCCATAAGGATAACAGCTGATTTTTCTATAGAAACTCTTCAGGCCAGAAGGGAATGGCAAGACATACTTAAAGTGATGAAAGAAAATAACCTAAAGCCCATATTACTGTACCCAGCAAGGATTCCATCCAAATATGAAAAAGAAATCAAAAGCTTTATAGACAAGCAAAAGCTGAGAGAATTCAGCAGCATCAAACCAGCTCTCCAACAAATGCCAAAGGATTTTCTCTACACAGGAAACACAGAAAAGGTGTATAAACTTGAACCCAAAACAATAAAGTAAATGGCAATGGGATCATACTTATCAATAATTACCTTAAATGTAAATGGGTTGAATGCCCCAACCAAAAGACAAAGACTGGCTGAATGGATACAAAAACAAGACCCCTATATATGTTGTGTACAAGAGACCCACCTCAAAACAAGGACACATACAGACTGAAAGTAAAGGGCTGGAAAAAGATATTCCATGCAAATAGAGACCAAAAGAAAACAGGAGTAGCAATACTCATATCAGACAAAATAGACTTTAAAACAAAGGCTGTAAAAACAGACAAAGATGGACACTGCATAATGATCAAAGGATCAACCCAAGAAGAATATATAACAATTATAAATATATATGCACCCAACATAGGAGCACCGCAATATCTAAGACAAATGCTAACAAGTATGAAAGGGGAAATTAACAATAACACAATAATAGTGGGAGACTTTAATACCCCACTCACACCTATGGATAGATCAACTAAGCAGAAAATTAACAAGGAAACACAAACTTTAAATGATACAATAGACCAGTTAGACCTAATTGATATCTATAGGACATTTCACCCCAAAACAATGAATTTCACCTTTTTCTCAAGCATACCAGAACCTTCTCCAGGATAGATCACATCCTAGGCCATAAATCTAGCCTTGGTGAATTCAAAAAAATGAAATCATTCCAATCATCTTTTCTGACAACAATGCAGTAAGATTAGATGTCAATTACAAAAGAAAAACTATTAAAAATTCCAACATATGGAGGCTGAACAACACGCTGCTGAATAACCAACAAATCATAGAAGAAGTCAAAAAATAAATCAAAATATGCATAGAAATGAAAACACAACAACCCAAAACCTATGGGACACTGTAAAAGCAGTGCTAAGGGGAAGATTCCGGAGAAGGCAATGGCAACCCACTCCAGTACTCTTGCCTGGAAAATCCCATGGACCGAGGGTCCTGGTGGGCTGCAGTCCATGGGGTCACTAGGAGTCGGACACGACTGAGCAACTTCACTTTATTTTTTCACTTTCATTCATTGGAGAAGGAAATGGCAACCCACTCCAGTGTTCTTGCCTGGAGAATGCCAGGGACGGGGGAGCCTGGTGGGCTGCCATCTGTGGGGTCGCACAGAGTCAGACACGACTGAAGTGACTTAGCAGTAGCAGCAGCAAAGGGAAGATTCAGAGCAATACAGGCTTACCTCAAGAAACAAGAAAAAAGTCAAATAAATAACCTAACTCTACACCTAAAGCAACTAGAAAAGGAAGAAATGAAGAACCCCAGGGTTAGTAGAAGGAAAGAAATCTTAAAAATTAGGGCAGAAGTAAATGAAAAGAAACAAAGGGGACCGTAGCAAAAATCAACAGAGCCAAAAGCTGGTTCTTTGAGAAGATAAATAAAATTGACAAACCATTAGCCAGACTCATCAAGAAAAAAAGGGAGAAAAATCAAATCAACAAAATTAGAAATGAAAATGAAGGGCTCACAATAGACAACACAGAAATACAAAGGATCATAAGAGACTATTATCAGCAACTATTTGCCAATAAAATGGACAACTTGGAAGAAATGGACAAATTCTTAGAAAAGTACAACTTTCCAAAACTGAACCAGGAATAAACAGAAAATCTTAACAGACTCATCACAACCACGGAAATTGAAACTGTAATCAGAAATCTTCCAACAAAAAAAAGCCCAGGTCCAGACAGCTTCACAGCTGAAGTCTACCAAAAATTTAAAGAGCCATCACCTATCCTACTCAAACTCTTCCAGAAAATTCCAGAGGAAGGTAAATTGCCAAACTCATTCTATGAGGCCACCATCACCCTAATACCAAAACCTGACAAAGATGACACAAAAAAGAAAACTACAGGCCAATATCACTGATGAACATAGATGCAAAAATTCTTAACAAAATTCTAGCAAACAGAATCCAACAACATATTAAAAAGATCATACATCATGACCAAATGGGCTTTATCCCAGGGATGCAAGGATTCTTCAATATCCACAAACCAATCAATGTAATACACTACATTAACAAATTGAAAAATAAAAACCATATGATTATCTCAATAGATGCAGAGAAAGCCTTTGATAAAATTCAACATCTATTTATGATAAAAGACCCCTCAGAAAGCAGGAATAGAAGGAACATACCTCAACATAATAAAAGCTATATATGATAAACCCACAGCAAACATTATCCTCAATGGTGAAAAATTGAAAGCATTTCTCCTAAAGTTAAGAAAAAGACAAGGGTGCCCACTCTCATCACTACTATTCAACATAGTTTTGGAAGTTTTGCCCACAGCAATCAGAGCAGAGAAAGAAATAAAAGGAATCCAGATTGGAAAAGAAGAAGTAAAACTCTCACTGTTTGCAGATGACATGATCCTCTACATAGAAAACCCGAAAGACTCCACCAGAAAATTACTAGAGCTAATCAATGAATATAGTAAAGTCAGGATATAAAATCAACACACAGAAATCCCTTGCATTCCTATACACTAACAATGAGAAAACAGAAAGAGAAATTAAGGAAACAATTCCATTCACCATTGCAACAAAAAGAATAAAATACTTAGGAATATATCTACCTAAAGAAACAAAAGACCTATATATAGAAAACTATAAAACACTGGTGCAAGAAACCAAAGATGACACACATAGAGGGAGAAATATACCTTGTTCAGAAGAATCAATATAGTGAAAATGAGTGTACTACCCAAAGCAATCTATAGATTCAATGCAATCCCTATCAAGCTACCAACAGTATTTTTCAAAGAACTAGAACAAATAATTTCAAAATTTGTATGGAAATACAAAAAACCACAAATAGCCAAAGCAGTCTTGAGAAAGAAGAATGGAACTGGAGGAATCAACCTGCCTGACTTCAGTCTCTACTACAAAGCCACAGTCATCAAGACAGTATGGTACTGGCACAAAGACAGAAATATAGATCAATGGAACAAAATAGAAAGCCCAAAGATAAATCCATGCACCTATGGACACCGTATCTTCAACAAAGGAGGCAAGAATATATAATGGAGAAAAGACAATCTCTTTAACAAGTGGTGCTGGGAAAACTGGTCAACAACTTGTAAAAGAATGAAACTAGAACACTTTCTAACACCATACACAAAAATAAACTCAAAATGGATTAAAGATCTCAATGTAAGACCAGAAACTATAAAACTCCTAGAGGAGAACATAGGCAAAACACTCTCCGACATAAATCACAGCAGGATCCTCTATGACCCACCTCCCAGAATATTGGAAATAAAAGCAAAAATAAACAAATGGGACCTAATTAAACTTAAAACCTTCTGCACAACAAAGAAAACTATAAGCAAGGTGAAAAGACAGCCTTCAGAATGGGAGAAAATAATAGCAAATTAAGCAACAGACAAATTAATCTAAAAAATACATAAGCAACTCCTGCAGCTCAATTCCAGAAAAAATAAATGACCCAATCAAAACGTGGGCCAAAGAACTAAACACACATTTCTCCAAAGACATACAGATGGCTAACAAACACATGAAAAGATGCTCAACATCACTCATTATCAGAGAAATGCAAATCAAAACCACAATGAGGTACCATTTCATGCCAGTCACAATGGCTGCGAATCAAGTCAACAAGCAATAAACGCTGGAGAGGGTGTGGAGAAAAGGGAACCCTCTTACACTGTTGGTGGGAATGCAAACTAGTGCAGCCACTATGGAGAACAGTGTGGAGATTCCTTAAAAAACTAGAAACAGAACTGCCTTATGACCCAGAAATCCCACTGTGGGCATACACACTGAGGAAACCAGAATTTAAAGAGACACGTGTACCCCAATGTTCATCGTAGCACTGTTTATAATAGCCAGGACATGGAAGCAACCTAGATGTCCATCAGCAGATGGATAAGAAAGCTGTGGTACATATACACGATGGAATATTACTCAGCCATTAAAAAGAATACACTTGAATCAGTTCTAATGAGGTGGATGAAACTGGAGCCTATTATACAGACTGAAGTAAGCCAGAAAGAAAAACACCAATACAGTATACTAACGCATATATATGGAATTTAGAAAGATGGTAACAATAACCTTGTATGCGAGACAGCAAAAGAGACACAGATGTATAGAACAGTCTTTTGGACTCTGTGGGAGAGGGCGAGGGCAGGATGATATGGGAGAATGGCATTGAAACATGTAAATTATCATATGTGAAATGAATCGCCAGTCAAGGTTCGATGCATGATACAGGGTGCTCGCGGATGGTGCAGGGGATGAACCAGAGGGATGGGATGGGGAGGGAGGTGGGAGGAGGGTTCAGGATGGGGAACACATGTACACCCATGGCAGACTCGGCAAAACCAATACAATATTGTAAAGAAAATAAATATATAAAACTGAAAAAAATAAAGTAAGAAAAAATTTCCTTTTCCGATTCTTCTCTTACAAGGTCACTTAGGATAACTCTTCTCTCCTTTACTAATTCCTTAATATCTTCATGGTCTCAACTTTTCAATTTCATTTTTCTTCCTAACCTTACCAGTTTCTTATCTCAAAAAGGATAACAAGTTCAAAGGAGTTCTATGAATAGAGATTCAGTTCAGTTCAGTTCAGTCGCTCAGTCATGTTCAACTCTTTGCGATCCCATGAACCACAGCATGCCAGGCCTCCCTGTCCATCACCAACTCCCGGAGTCTACCCAAACCCATGTCCATCGAGTCGGTAATGCCATCCAACCACTTCATCCTCTGTCATCCCCTTCTCCTCCTGCCCTCAATCTTTCCCAGCATCAGGGTCTTTTCAAATGAGTCAGCTCTTTGCATCAGGTGGCCAAAGTATTGGAGATTCAGCTTCAGCATCAGTCCTTCCAATGAGTATTCAGGACCGATTTCCTTTAGGATGCACTGGTTGGATCTCCTTGCAGTCCAAGGACTCTCAAGAGTCTTCTCCAACATCACAGTTCAAAAGCATCAGTTCTTCGGTGCTCAGCTTTCTTTATAGTCCAACTCTCACATCCATACATGACTACTGGAAAAATCATAGCCTTGACTAGACGGACCTCTGTTGGCAAAGTCATGTCTCTGCTTTTTAATACAAAGACCTAGAATATGGATATTCAAACTTAAGTGGTGGATTATCTATAAGTCACGGGACCATGAAGCAATAGTTCACTAAAATTAAATACACAACTTTGTGCTACATCAGATAACAATGTATATCAAATTAAGGAAAACTATATAGGAGGTACAAAAGGAACAAGAAAATATTATGGGAAAAAACTTGAAGGTAAAAAAACTACACTATATAAATTAAACTCATTAATTTTTATATTGAAGAAAGATCATTTTATTTCAGCAGCTAAATCCCATACTTTAAATAGTTAATGCTCCCTATGAACATCTAGAAACCACTGAAGTGGAAAATATAGTATTGGGACTAGATAGTGAATAAGCCTGAAAGAAAGGTGCATCTCACAGATTAGCCCTAACACAATGCCAAGTCCATGTTTGTTTGTCTTTTAAAATATAACTTTTATTTCTTAAGCCAAAGTAGCCACATTATACACAATTTGGAAAAGAGGGAAATCCTCTTCCTAATCCTCCAATCCTAATAAAATTACTAATATTTAGTTTATTTCCTTATTATATTATATACATTTTAAAATAATATCACAGTAATCAAAAAAATCCTGTTTCTTTTCTGTAAGGATAGTCTAGCATAATATGGTTAAATGCATGGGTTCTGGAATTAGACTGACCCAGTTAAAATCCTGCTTCTCCTCACTTATTAAAAGTTTGTGTGACTTTGGGGAAATTACTTCATCTACCTACACTTGTGTTCCCTCCCTGTTGTTTGACCTGAGGCCAGTCTATGGTGGAGGTGATGAGGATAACAGTGACCTCCTTCAGAAGGGTCATGCACACACTGCCGCACTCAGTGCCCCTGACCCTGCTGCACACCACCACTGACCCACACCTCCGCCAGAGATGCCACGACACTCACAGGCAAGTCTGGGTCAGTCTCTTGTGGGGTCACTGCTCCTTTCTCCTGGGTCCTGGTGTGCTCAAAGTTTTGTTTGTGCCCTCCAAGAGTCAGTTCCCCAGTCCTGTGTAAGTTCTGGCCACTCTGTGGTAGGGTTAATGGCGACCTCCTCCAAGAGGGCTTAGCCATACCCAAGGAGGGAACACAGCTGTGCCCATCAGAACAGGACCCAGTTTCCCCCTCAGTCAGTCTCTTCCATCAGGAAGCTCCCATAAGCCCCTTATCCTTATCCATCAGAGGGCAGATAGAATGAAAACCATAATCACAGAAAACTAATCAAACTGACCACATGGACCAAAGCCCTGTCTAACTCAATAAAACTATGAGCCATGCTGTGTAGGGCCACCCTATACAGATGGGTCATGGTGGAGAGTTCTGACAAAATGTGGTCCACTGGAGAAGGGAATGGCAAACCACTTCAGTACTCTTGCCTCATGAACCCAGGAACAGTATGAAAAGGCAAAAAGATAGGACACTGAAAGATGAACTCCCCAGGTCAGTAGGTGCCCAATATGTTATTGGAGAACAGTGGAGAAATAACTCCAGAAAGAATGAAGAGACAGAGCCAAACCAAAAACAACACCCAGTTGTGAATGTGACTAGTGATGAAAGTAAAGTCCAATGCTGTAAAGAACAATATTGCATAGGAACCTGGAATGTTAGGTCCATGATTCAAGGTAAATTGGAAGTAGTCAAACATGATACGAGTGAATATTGACATTTTAGGAATCAGTGAACTAAAATGGACTGGAATGGGTGAATTAAACTCAGATGACCATTATATCTACTATTATGGGCAAGAATCCCTTAGAAGAAATGGAGTAGCCATCAAAGTCAATAAAAGAGTCCAAAATGCAGTACTTGGATGCAATCCAAAAAACAACAGAATGATCTCTTTTCATTTCCAAGGCAAACCATTCAATATCACAGTAATCCAAGTCTATGCCCCAACCACTAATGCTGAAGAAGCTGAAGTTGAACGGTTCTATGAAACCTACAAGACCTTCTGGAATGAACACCCAAAAAAGATGTCCTTTTCATTTCAGGAATGCAAAAGTAGAAAATCAAGAGATACCTGGAGTAACAGGCAAGTTTGGTCTTGGAGTACAAAATGAAGCAGGGCAAAGGCTAAAACAGTTGTGCCAAGACAACATACTTGTCATAGCAAACACCCTCTTCCAACAACACAAGAGAAGACTCTACACATGGACATCACCAGATGGTCAACACCAAAATCAGACTGATTATATTCTTTGCAGGTGAAAATGGAGAAGCTCTATATAGTCAGCAAAAATAAGACTAGGAGCTGAATGTGGCTCAGATCATGAACTCCTTATTGCAAAATTCAGACCTAAATGGAAGAAAGCAGGGAAAACCACTAGACCATTCAGGTATGACCTAAATCTTATACAGTGGAAGTGACCAACAGATTTAAGGGATTAGATCTGATAGACAGACTGCCTGAAGAATGATGAACAGAGGTTCATGACATTGTACAGGAGGCAGCGATCAAGATCATCCCCAATAAAAAGAAATGCAAAAAAGGCAAAATGGTTGTCTGAGGAAGTAAAAGGCAAAGGAGAAAAGGAAAGATATACCCATTTGAATGCAGAGTTCCAAAGAATAGCAAGGAGAGATAAGAAAGCCTTCCTTAGTGATCAATGATAAATTAGAGGAAAACAACAGAATGGAAAAGACTAGAGATTTCTTCAAGAAAATTAGAGATCCCAAGGGAACATTTCATGCAAAGAAGGGCACAATAAAGGACAGAAATGGTATGGACCTAACAGAAGCAGAAGATATTAAGAAGAGGTGGCACCAATACACAGAAAAAGTATATAAAAAAGATCTAGTGACCCAGATAACCATGATGGTGTGATCACTCACCTAGAGCCAGACATCCTGGAACGTGAAGTCAAGTGAGCCTTAGGAAACATCACTACAAGCAAAGCCAGTGGAGGTGATGAAATTACAGTTGTGCTATTTTAAATCCTAAAAGATGATGCAGTGAAAGTGCTGCACTCAGTGACTGTGTGAGTGAAAGTCACTCAGTCATGTCCAACTCTTTGAGATTCCATGGACTGTCCCTCGAATTCTCCAGGCCAGAATACTGGAGTGGGTAGCCTTTCCCTTCTCCAGGGGATCTTCCCAACCAGGGATCGAACCCAGGTCTCCCACACTGCAGGCAAGTTCTTTACCAGCTGAGCCACGAGGGAAGCCCAAGAACACTGGAATGGGTAGCCTATCCCTTCTCCAGAGGATCTTCCAGACCCAGGAATCGAACCAGGGTCTCCTGCATTGCAGGCAGATTCTTTAAAAACTGATCTATGAGGGCTCAATATGCCAGCAAATCTGGAAAACTCAGCAGTGGCCACAGGACTGGAAAAGGTCAGTTTTCATTCCAGTCCCAAAGAAAGGCAATGCCAAAGGATGTTCAAACTATCACACAATTGCACTCATCTCACATGCTAGCAAAGTAATGCTCAAAATTCTCCAACAGTACATGAACCATGAACTTCCAGATGTTCAAGCTGGATTTAGAAAAGGCAGACGAACCAGAGATCAAATTGCCAACATCCACTGGATCAAAAAAGCAAGAGAGTTCCAGAAAAACATTTGCTTTATTGACTACACCAAAGCCTTTGACTGTGTGGATCACAAAAATCTGTGGAAAATTCTTCAAGAGATGGGAATACCAGACCACCTGACCTGCCTCCTGAAAAATGTATCTGCAGGTCCAGAAGTACAGCTAGAACCGGACATGGAACAACAGACTGGTTCCAAATTGGGAAAGTACGTTAAGGCTGAATATTGTCACCCTGTTTAGTTAACTTATATACAGAGTACATCATGAGAAATGATGGGCTGGATGAAGCACAAGCTGGAATCAAGATTACTGGGAGAAATACCAATAACCTCAGATACGCAGTTGACACCACCCTTATGGCAGAAAAGTGAAGAACTAAAGAGTCTCTTGATGAAAGTGAAAGAGGAGAGTGAAAATGTTGGCTTAAAACTCAACATTCAGAAAACTAAGATCATGGCATCCAGGCCCATCCTTCATGGCAAATAGATGGGGAAACAATGGAAACAGTGACAGACATTATTTTGGGGGGCTCCAAAATCACTGCAGATGGTGACTGCGGCCATGAAATTAAAAGATTCTTGCTCCTTGGAAAAAAAACTATGACCAACCTAGACACCATATTAAAAAGCAGAGACATTACTTTGCCGACAAATGTTTGTCTAGTCAAAGCTATGGTTTTCCAGCAGCCATGTATGGATGTGAGAGCTGGACTATAAAGAAGGCTGAGTGCCGAAGAACTTATGCTTTTGAACTGTGGTGTTGGATAAGACTCTTGAGAGTCCCTTAGGCTACAAGGAGATCCAACAGTCAATCCTAAAGGAAATCAGTCCTGAATATTCATTGGAAGGACTGATGCTGACGCTGAACCTCCAATACTTTGGCCACCTGATGCAAAGAACTGACTCACTAGAAAAGAACCTTGATGCTGGGAAAGATTGAAGGCAGGAGGAGAAGGGGACGGCAGAGGATGAGATGGTTGGATGGCATCACCGATTCTATGGACATGAGTTTGAGTAAACTCCGGGAGTTGGTGATGGACAGGGAAGCCTGGTGTGCTGCAGTCCATGAGGTCGCAAAGAATTGGACACGACTGAGCAACTGAACTGAACTGACCTATACTTGATCTCTTTTTCTGTAAAATGGCAATTTCTGTAAAATGGTGATAATGATACCAATGTCATAAGAAGACTGAAGATTAAATGAGATTAAGACACAGTGTTCAAAGGTGTGTATACTGAATGAAGTATACAAATCAGTGAAGTATACAAATTCAGTACCTTTTGGATAAGTCTTTCTTGTGATCTGTTGCTAGTACACTGCTTTCCCTAAAGACCTTTAGTTCATTTGATGTTACTTCATCATGCTGTGGATAGCAAAAAAAAATCACATTTAAAAAAATCAGCCATACCAATCATGCAATCAATATCATTTTTTTTAAAAGTAAATTGGCAATATATATATACCAACAGTCACAAAAGTATCTACAAATTCAGACCCATTCCATTTCGTTTCATAGGAAAAACTCACAAAATTTTGTATATACACACACAGAATTATCTATTTTTAGAGATACATAAAGAAAGGAGACCTGGATTTTAAAAATATAAGCTATACTTGTATTAGATAGTAAAACTGACTGATTTTATTCTTATTGATTTTTGAAATTTTCCCTAATGTGGTCATATAACTCTTTGGTTTAAAAAAAAAAAAAGCCAAAAAAAGTGTTATTGATTTAAACTTTCTTAAAATCCTCAACATGAAAATTCCTAGGCATCCTGCAAGTTACAAATCAAAAATATGAAGTAAGTTGAACAAATTGTTATCCCTTCAAAATTAAAGTGAAACATTTAGCTATGGAGTTACAAAAGAGTTACAAAATAAACATATATAAAGCTTTTCCAAAAGATTATGTTAAAGTTGACAGACCTCAGATTCTGGTATCTATAACATATTTACATAATATTCCATTAGGAAATTTCTATATATAGGTTGCAAGCCCACTCTAAACAATAATAATGTTTCCCAAATTACTTTCCAGATTTACCCTTGCTATTGCCATTAAAAGAGGTAACTTCTACTTACAAATTCCATGGTTGTGTTATTATAATTAGTTAATATTCAATATCAATCAGTATTTGAAAGAACAAAATCCCTTATCATATAATCATACAATTTCTAGAGTCAACAGTCAATACAGGCATATGCTACTAATACATTAAAGAAACACTGGATTGGGCTGGAGCTGAGAAAATTTGGTTCCACTTTACTAATATCTGGCTATGTGAACTAAGTCAGAGGTCTTACCTTCTTATCTCAGTCTTCTCATTTCTAAAACAGAGTAATGGTCTTCAAGGGTCTTTTGGTATACTCAATAATTATTATCAAATAATAACCATTCTACCACCATTTATGTCCCAGGAACACTCTAACAAGTCAAGGATTTGAGTATTTGCTCATAATTAAATTCAGAACCTTGAACAAGAACACAAGATAATACTGTGTTTTCTTAATGTTGCTTTGGCAGCTCCTGGAATCTTATTTCTACGACCAAGGATTGAATCTGGGCCCTCAGCAATAAGAGTGCTGCGTCCTACTGGACTGCCAGGGAATTCCCTATGCTATGCTATGCTAAGTCACTTCAGTCGTGTCTGACTCTGTGCAACCCCATAGACGTCAGCCGACCAGGCTCCTCTGTCCCTGGGATTCTCCAGGCAAGAACACCGGAGTGGGTTGCCATTTCCTTCTCCAATGCATGAAAGCGAAAAGTGAAAGTGAAGTCGCTCAGTCATGCCCGACTCTTAGCAATCCCATGGACTAGAGCCTACCAGGCTCCTCCGTCCATGGGATTTTCCAGGCAAGAGTACTGGAGTGGGGTGCCATTGCCTTCTCCGGAATTCCCTATACTGTGTCCTTTTTATTATATCACATTGAGCTGAACATAACAAGAGGTTGTTTCAAATTGGTGATGCTAAATTTGATCAGTTGGTTAAGACGCTGTCTGCCAGATCCCTCCATTGTAAAAGTATAAGCAATGCTTGCCTTTGTAATTAATAAGTAATCTGTGAGGTGATCATTTTAGATAATGATTTTAGCATCCATTTATGGCCCTTGCCTAAATCAACTATTTTATTGGGAGTGGTAAAGTGCAAATTTTCTACCCTATCATCCTTTCTACATTTATCACCTTTTATTCTAAAAGGAAATTTTTCCTACCCCATCTTTTACTTCCCTCCTTCCCTCTTTACTTTCTGCCTTTTTTCCTCCTTTTGTTCCTCTGTTCTTTTTTTTTCTTTCTTTATGCTTTGGAGTATAACTGTGGAATCATGGATTTAAAAAAAAAATTTAAGTATTATAATCCATCACCATCATTATTCTTTTTGGATAAATTCTTATACCAATTTTGCCTTTGCATAAAGATTCTGAAGTGAATAAAAAACATGGCAAATGTGAGGCAGGATGGCAAAAGTTAAAAAATTTACAGTATTGCATACATTTATTGAGGTATTACTCATAACATTTAACAAATACTACAACAAGAAATTAATCAGATAGCATCTACACTGGCAGCAAAGAACTGGTAAATACTGTGTACCTATTATTCCCTTAATATTACTGAGGCAAACTTTCAAGCTTTTTATTTTATTCATACAAAAATCTCAATTTCACTAATGTTACTAGTGTAAAAACAATGCCAAATGAGACAATGTTCAATAAAAACATGCCGTCTAAATTTCTTACTCTGGGTCACTGGAACTAACACATCACTGCTGCTGCTAAGTCGCTTCAGTTGTGTCCGACTCTGTGCGACCTCAGAGACCGCAGCCCACCAGGCTCCCCCGTCCCTGGGATTCTCCAGGCAAGAACACTGGAGTGGGTTGCCATTTCCTTCTCCAATGCACAAAAGTGAAAATTGAAAGGGAAGTCGCTCAGTCGTGTCCGACTCCTAGCGACCCCATGGACTGCAGCCTACCAGGCTCCTCCATCCATGGGATTTTCCAGGCACGAGTACTGGAATGGGGTGCCATTGCCTTCTCCAAACACATCACTAGTACATATTTTAAAGATTACACTTTCAAATTTTTTGTTTAAACTGTATATTCTGTATAAACTGTATACCTTAATTTACTCTTACCTTTTCTATCAGAAAATGTTGGTCTTGTTCCCAAATAAAACTACCAATTTTTCTCCTTATTTCTGTAGTAATAAAAATAAATCCAATATTATTTTTCAAATAGTAACTTTGTAGAATTCACTGAATTTTGTTTAGGTTTCAAATTTTTAGGTCGGCATTATTCCACTTGTATCAAAAGTACCTGAGATATTTGTTTAAAATGAGGACTCCTATTGAACCAGATTGTTGAGGAGAAGCTGGAAACTTGCATTTCTAACAAATTCCAGATGATTCCAATGCATTATGTAAATCATTGTTCTAAACTTTTTCTGCTATGGTATTTTCATAAGGTGTCAGTGTGTTTAGGCCAAGCATTAATAAAGATAACTGTCCAGTCAAAATAAAAGGCATAAAATTCCTGAATTTGTGGAGTGCTTAAATAATTCAAATTTGGAGAAGGAAATGGCAACCCACTCCAGTATTCTTGCCTGGAGAACCCCATGGACGGAGGAGCTTTGTGGGCTACAGTCCACGGGTCGCAAAGAGTCAGACACGACTGAGCGACTTCACTTTCACTTTAAATAATTCAATAGTTTAGTTTGTTAAAAGAAGGTAGGGTGAGCAACATGTCTATTGGGCATGATAGTGCAGGAATTCTACAATGTTCAGCATGTCAAAGGACTGACATCTTAAATTAATGATCTCAGGTTTCCACAGTAGCCCACTCAAGGATAAAAATGTTAACATTCCTCTAGACCTAAGCTGTCTAGATTCCTCTAGACCTAAGCTACCTAGATAAATGTAGGTACATATTTGAAATGTGTAGTCAGTCCAACTTGAGATGTGCTGAAAGTTTAAAATAAACCCTGGAATCAAAAAAAAAAGAACACAAAAATTTATCAATAATTTTATACTGATTATATATTGAAATAATATTCTAGCTATGTTAAATAAAACATATTCTTAATATGAATTTCATCTTTTTTTATTAACTTGTGGGTGTTAGGAAACCTAAAATTAGTATGTTGCTTACATTTGCCTTTCTTGCTTTTACTAGACAATCCCAGTCTAGGTGAATGATAATGCATACTTTAAATTTTTTAAAAGGAGCATGTTTTCATTTAAAATGGATTTTTTTTAAGTCGAATACATTTTAATGTCAGTTGTTAAACTCAAAGATTTAATAGGAGTGATAACTTAGATCAGATAGTCATTCCATAATATAAGCTCCCTGAAGGTAGGTATTCACTGATTTTAAGTAAATCAATTCTCCTATCCAGTTATTAATATATTTGCGTAACCACTTAGAACAATTTCTTTTTTAAGTTACAACTAGGTTTTGCCAGGACATCAACTATGGAAGAAAGCCAATCCTTGAAGTTCCCAAAGCTATTCTACAGAAATATTTTTCAAGTTGTTTCTTTTTTTAAATACTGCTCGCTGGGAATTTGTACTATTTTCAGTCTGTCTTTCTAGGGATGGACACCTACACATCAAGAAATACATCAAGAACTGGGTAATAAGAAGATCTAAAAAATGGGATAGTAGGATTTGGACAGAACAGGCTAAGAATGTGTGTTCCTAGCAGGGAAAACTGAAAGAACAAATCTCAGAAGCAATTTATTCATTTGCTCTTTACTTCATACAGTTGCTGAAATAATGTGCAAGTACTTTAAATAATATAAAAACAATACAAACACATGGATTTATTATCACGATGAATCTTGAAATATCAGTGGAGGAAAAAAACAGAAAAAATAACGGTGAGAGTCAAAACTAGCAATGAGCGTTTATTATATACTCACAGGTCAGATTACTTAATATATTATCCTCAAAACAACTGGGGAGAAATTGCTGGAGGCCACAAAAACTAGTTAAGTGCTGGATTCTCACCAGTGAACAATGTGAGGACAATATTTGCATCAGTCTTATTTACCACTGAATCCCCAGCGCCTTGGTTGAAACGTGGCACAGTAGGAGCTCGGTTAATATAAGACTGAATGATAAACAAATCGAGAATACACACCCAAGGCAATCTGATCCAAAGTACATGCTTTTCTATTTATATTAAATGATATAAAACAAAAAGCTCTGATGAAGAACAAATATCAGTAAAGCTGAATGACATAGCTGGATTTCGGAGTTTCGGAGCGATTAAAGATCTTTGCTAACCTTTTTGCAGGCTTGCAGGAGGAAGAATGAAATGACCTAAAGCCACCGAGTTTTTTATTTCAGCATTGGCTACAGCAGAGAGATAGTAGGCGTGAAAAACTGTAGCATTATCTTCTATGTAATCAAGACTCTGATATATTCTAGGAGAAAGGAAATAATTTAGGTTATGAAATAAACAAGAATGTATTCAACATTTCAAAAGAAAGAATAAATGAATGGAAACAGAATTATCTGTAGGTGATCAAGAGACTGGAAGGTGGGGGGTGAAGGGGTGAGAAAGGGAGGGAGCCAGAACCGTGATCAGACCTCTGTTCCGTAAACATAATCCCACTGCAAGGTTAAGGGGGCTCACTGGTGGACAGAGTCAGAGCAACCTCCCAGAAAGTTCCTGTGATATCAGGGCAAGAGGCAGTTTACGGTGTGTACTAAAATAGTGGCAGCAAGAACAAAGAACATTTACAGGAGCACGGAACACGGTGTTTGACCTTGGATTAATTGGATTAATTAATAGACTAATGGGAGTAGGAGTTATTACTCAAAAAATTACCAACATTTTCAGAACACAACGTTTAAGGTAACAGGCAATCAGATCTGGCTTAAATATACTGAACAGGAGAGTTCTACAAGGCATCACACGGATGTGGGAAAGTCTGCTGGAAAAACACAACCTGAAGTCGGGAAAAGACTTGAGGAGTGGGTAGGAGGCCAGGCCTTAGCGGCAGAAAAAAGGGACTGTGAGCTATTTCTGAGCCTGCCCCTCCCCCTCCCCACACATCCACACCGGACTGAATTTGTTCGTTTCCAGTCTCTTCCTATAATCAATATTTACTAGCCGACAGCAACTGCCAGCGACAACTCCTAGTTCCTCATGTCCCCAAAGGTACCCCCAGGTGACCTTCAGGTACCTCAGCGTGTCTGGGTGTGAGGCATCGCAGCTGAACAAGAAGTCGGCGGCCCTCGGGTCACTGATAGTCCCCCCTTCAGCCACTGTGGAGGCAAGAGCACAGGGTGAGCCCAGCAAGTGCCCTGGGGCCAAGGTACCAGAGGGAGGGGCGGTGCTCTCCTCACCACTTCACCCACCCCTGCTGCCCAACCTCCTACCCCAAAACTGCCTCAGGTCGTGGCTGACGCTGCCACAGAACCAACCCCGCTGCCCTTGAAACATGGCGAGGCCTCACGCTCCTCACGCCAGGACTCGGAGGGCGGGGCAGGGCGGGGCGGGAGGTGAGGCCACTGATTGGTCCTGGGTCCGAAGCCAAGCTCCATGATTGGTTGTCAGAGTAATGCCTCCGAAAAGCCTGAGGCACGACGGAGAAGGTTCTGGTCTCTACCAGCTGTGCGCAGCTGCTTGTGAAATTGTGAAGAGTTGTCTAAGCTTTCCGAGAAGGCAATGGCACCCAACTCCAGTACTCTTGCCTGGAAAATCCCATGGACCGAGGAGCCTGGTGGGCTGCAGTCCATGGGGTCACTAGGAGTCGGACACGACTGAGCGACTTCATTTTCACTTTTCACTTTCATGCATTGGAGAAGGAAATGGCAACCCACTCCAGTGTTCTTGCCTGGAGAATCCCAGAGACGGGGGAGCCTGGTGGGCTTCCGTCTATGGGGTCGCACAGAGTCGCACACGACTGAAGTGACTTAGCAGTAGCAGTTTAAGCTTTCCCTGATTCGGCAGAGGAGGAAGGTGTCCTGCTTGTGAGTTTTAAGCCCTAAGTATTAACAAAGGTTTTGTGCTGTGTCATTATTTTGAAACAAAACCCATTTTATCTCTTTTAAATAAATGTTTCAGTTGGAGTCTCTAAAAGAGAAGAATTCTTAAACAAAAATATCAGTATCCCATTTTAAAAGGGACTTACCTGGTAGTCCAGTGGTTAGGATTCAAAAGCTGCCATTGCAAGACTAAAAAAAGTAAAAAACTAAAACCCAAAAACCTTTTTTAAAAAACCTAATATACTAATGTATCACCGACGTTTAAATTATGTTATTCTTTAGCGTTCCCCCACATCAGTTTTGATAAGCACATTGTTCCTGCATGGGGTCAATTTATTCTAAAATTTAAATATTGATATAAAGTTGAGCATTGCCTGCGAAATCCAATGAACAAAGAAGCCAGGCGGATTACAGTTCATAGGTTCACAGAGACTCACACATGACTGAGTGACTCAGCATGCAATAAAAACTTAAATGATGTTTTGTAATGTCAGGCTCTGTAGCAGTGGTTCCATTTTCATTTGTGATACTAGTTACTTGTGCCTTCTTTTCATTTCTTAGTCTTACCAGAAGTTTGCAGTTCTTATTAGCCTTTTCAAAGAACAAACTTGTGACATTTTTGATACTTTCATATGTTTCATTTGTATATCATTAATTCCTGCACTTATAATTTCCTTCTTACTTTTCTTGGCTTTACATTGCTATTCTTTTTCTAATTTCTTGAAAGAGATGACTTTTTTTCATACTTTGTTTTGCTAGTATGCATATATAAGATTATTGATTTCCTTTAAACAGTTTGCCAGTTTTTCAGATGTTATTTTTATTATCATTCAATTAAAAATATTTTCAGATTTTCAATAGGATTTTTGTGATCCATGGGTTATTTAAAATACTAAAAACTTCCAAGTTCATGTGACTGTTTAGTTATCTTGTTATTGATACCTAGTTTACATGACTTAAGATCAAAGAATATAACTGGTGTGATTATAATCATTTTAAATTTCTTGAAACTTTCCTTCTGACTGAAATATATGTTCAGACTCCTGTGTGTATTTACAAAGAATGTCCTGCAGCTGTTGGATGTTCTCAGATGTTGGGTACAGTGTTCTATCTAACCTATGTTCATTGAGTCAAATTTGTTAATCATATTGTCTGATTCTTCTATCAGTTACTGAGAGAGACATGTTAAAGTCTCCCATTATTTGCAGATTTATTAATATATTGTTAATTTTTGTTTTATATGTTGAAATTATGTTTTCAGGTGCATGCACATGTATACTTGTTACTTTCTAGCTGATTGACTAATTAAGCACTTAAAT
Organism: Bos indicus x Bos taurus; assembly: GCF_003369695.1. Taxonomy (NCBI): domain Eukaryota; kingdom Metazoa; phylum Chordata; class Mammalia; order Artiodactyla; family Bovidae; genus Bos; species Bos indicus x Bos taurus. The sequence goes on along the minus strand of NC_040085.1, from coordinate 103,072,329 downwards.
ATAAAAGGCAAAACTTTATAATATGTAGAATAAAACACAGGAGACTATCTCTGACCTGTGAGAAGAAATTTTTAAAAATGAGACAAAAGTATTAAGCTGTCGGAGAAAGTATTTGCAGTGCAAACAACCAACAGGATTGGTATCCAGAACATGTAAGTAATCTTGTGAATCAATGAGAGACAATCTTATGCAAAAATTGGACAAACATTTGTATAGGCATTTCACAGAAGAGGAAACTTAAATGGATAATAAACTTTTCAAAAGATGCTCAACCATAGTGGTAATTAGGGAAATACAAGCTAAAACCGTGAGATACCATTATGTATCCACCTTACATATGTACCCTCCTACTAATAAAAATGACAGTGAAAGTGAAAGTTGCTCAGTCGTGTCCAACTCTTTGCGACCCGGAGTTCTCCAGGCCAGAATACTGGAGTAGGTAGCCTTTCCCTTTTCCAGGGGATCTTCCCAACCAAGTGATGGAACCCAGGTCTGCCGCTTTACAGGCGGATTCTTTACCGGCTGAGCCACAAGGGAAGCCCTAGATTAATGGGGACTCCCACTGCTAGTGATGGTGTAAATTGGCACAATTTGACCAACTGTTGAGCATTACTTACTTGAAGATGTGCATGCCCTATGTGCCACTGCTTATTAGGTATAAACCTAGACAAATTCTTGCCCCCACTTACTGGTACACATATCCAATAATGTGTATGGCAGCATTGTTGCTAATAAGGATAGCAACAGAGATCATTTAAAAAATAAAACAACTAAAAACAACTACTTACTTATTAACAGTAGTTTGGATTATTTAAATTGTTTAATTTTCATACACTGGAATACAACAAAAGTTTGAATTTAAAAAAGCTAAGGAAGACATGCAGCATGATTCCATTTATTTAAAGTTCAAAGAACAGGCATAATGAAACTATACTTTCTAGGAATACATACATGGGAAAACTAAACATACATGTAGAATGGGAAAACTAAACAATAACGTTTGTTGGAAAAATGTATTTATGAATTATTTACAAATGAAAAAACAGACACAAAACATAGAATAGTGATTAACTCAGGGCTGGGAGAGATACACAGGGGCCCTCAAAAGTTTTCAATACTGTTGTATTTCCAAAGCTAGATAGTGAATTAATGAGTGGGATTTTTTGTATTATTCTCCAGACTGTACATTGCATTACATGTACTCTTCAGAATGTATTTTACAAGGCATTTTCCTTTTGAGGTTCTCACCTCAGTGAATCCCAACACACTGACTGGAGACTCTTTATCCTCTACTTCATTTTTTGGTTATTATTGGCCTCATCTCCTGTGGCATGAGAGAAAACAGTATATAAGATGGCCCCAGTCATGCTTCTTAGTGAAAACTATTCTGAGTCTGGGCTTCCCAGGTGGCACTAGTGGTAAAACCCACCTGCCAATGCAGGAGACATAAGATACGCAGGTTTGATCCTTGGGCCAGGAATATCCCCTGGAGGAGGAAATGACAACCACTCCAGTATTCTTGCCTGGGTAATCCCATGGACAGAGCATCCTGGCAGGTTTTAGTCCATGGGGTCACAAAAGAGTTGCACACAACTGAAATGATTTAGCATGCATGCATTCAGAGTCTAACAGGGCAGTCCTATATTGGTGTTTTATAATTCATACTCCTTAAAAAAAATTCCTACTTTTAATTGTAATCTGAGTTCTCAGTAACTGGGTTCTTCAAATTATTCAATATAGAATAACCAATTATCTAGGGAAACTGGGGGAAAATTTGTGTCATCTATGTTAAGACAAATACTGGAAAGCTGAAGTAGCATATCTGAAAAAGTATTAAAGGTTGATTCCTATAGATAGTGGAAAATATGTATACACCTGTGGCCTGTTGTAATTCCCCTGGTGATCTGAATAAAACATTCACTATTTTCTTTCCCTTTTTAAAAAACACTTTACTGTGGTATAATATACTTCTCATAAAAATTCCCCATTATGTTTACAGTTAGCTTATTTATAGTATGGGCTTCCCTGATGGCTCAGCAGGTAAAGAATCTGCCTGCAGTACGGGAGATGTGGGTTTGCTCCCGGGGTCAGGAAGATTCCCTGGAGAAGGAAATGACTACCCACTTCAATATTCTTGCCTGGAGAATTCAGAGGAGCCCAGCGGACTACAGTCCATGGGGTTGTAAAGAGTCAGACATGACTGAGCAACTAACACTATTTATAGTATATTTGTGTGGCTATGCAACCATTACCACAAAACATTGATTTTTAAGAAATACATTTTCCAAGTCTAGATTAGAATTTACATTCATTCCTACTTATCTTTCATTTTGTCCAACTTAATCACATCTTTTCCTTTGAATTTTCTCCTCCTCTACTGGTGAATATTGACCTCCCCTTTCTCTGAACTCTGTAGCACTTGTCTGTCCCAAAGGACAGACTTTACATGTCAATTATCTAAAACTTTGCCTGTATATGACTTAATTAGACCCTCATCTTTCCCCCAAATTCTTTGTCATATTACTTGAGGGTTTTTTTTAACCACAGTGCCTAAAATCCCACCATTAGAAATATTTACTTATTTATATGGACTGTATATTAGCTAATAAGTAGTATTGTGTTGATGTTAAGTTTTCTGAATTTGATAATTTAGTACTGTGATTACGTAAGAGAATATCTTGGTTCTTAGAAGATATTTGCTGATGTATTTAGGAATAAGAATCCTAATGCCTCAGGTTCTTCTAAAGTAGCTCAGCAAAAATTACATTAGTTATAATTATAGACACACACAAAATCATATGGGGTGGATGTCAGGAAGAGAGACTAAGAAAATATGGCAAAATGTTAATGATTGGTAATGTAGGTGGAGAGTATATGGGAGTTTATCATACAAGTATGTAATTTTTCTCTATGTTTAAAGTTTTTGGGTTTTTTTTATGATTTAAAAAAGAGAGAAATCATGTTCCTTTAGTTCAGTGGTTCTCTGCCCTGGACACATTAGTAAGCTTTTAGAAACTACACATGCCTGGGCCCCAACTGCTAGAGATTCTTATTTAATTGGTCTTAAATGGGGTCCAGGTACCTGAACTTCTTTTAAGTCCTCCTAGGTGAACCTTTTTTTTTTTTTTTTTCTTTTTATACTTTTATATCCTTCAAAACATCTAGCAAGGTTCCAGGTACAGAATAGGTCTTTATTACATTCTGGTTTAAATGAATTCATTTTTTTTAAAAAAACATTTCTTAAATGTAGCCATAACATGTCATGGCTGTTTGCCCAAATCAGCAGTTACAAATGTATGTATATTGTGTATTCCAGCACTACATAAATATTACCTGTAGTGTAGGTATCCTTCCACTATGACAGATAGGATAGGGGGCTTTTACCTTGCCAAAAGAGCTGTGCTGATTGTAATTTGAGAGGGCCATGCTGCAGATCCTAAGCACTGCTTCCTTGCCCTCCATCCCTCCCAAAAAAACTGTCAGATATAGAGAATGAAGCCCAGTTAGATGGGAGTTCCGTGGAAAGGAGACAGGGATGGTTCCCCAAGGGTACTGCTGAGGTTAGTAATGCTTAGAAAGAAGCAACAAGCTAGAGAATGAATATATTGGGGAGTACAAGATGAAATACACTGCTGTTTAAATTATAGGCAGGAATGTCTGCAAGGACATAGTCAAAAGTAAATGGATATACTTAAATATATTTGAATACAGAAAAACAAATGCTCCACAGATAGGTAAAGCAAGAAAAAGAGACCGAGAAAGAGTCAGAGATTAGCTGGACTAAAAAAGTATCTTGAGAGAATTCAAGACCAGATTATAAACTAGCCCAGTCCATCTTATTTTCTAAATCTCAGGAACAGTTTTCTTTTAATTAAAGTAACAGGTTCCAGGAAATAAATGTTTTGTAAAATTTACATAAGAGCATAATTAAATAGGAAGAAGAGTGCATGTCTAAAAATAATCTGTTAAGAGTCATTGTGTTGGAGAATAAGGACTGCATGATAGAATTTCTGATCATGTTTGAAAAGGGTTCCTGAACATCACAAACTCCAGTTGCATTTTGCTCTGGTAAAAAAGGATGGATGAGCATGCTCATGAAAGTGGCTCCTGTGTCATAGTAGACCCCAGAGAATTAGAATAACATCTCAAAAAGCTCCAGTGAAATCCATTTAGAATACTGAGAATGGAATTCAATTTGTGAATCCTCTTTACATTTTCCAGAGTTCCCCATACATTGGGAAGAGAAACCAGTGAGACTGGTAAACTGTTTCAGTACCTCTTTAATAACTTTATGAATTTACACAATAGTATGACAGATTACTGTGGATGTAAGATATGCAATGGTTCTTTATTCTCTCCGCCATCATTAAGGCAAGGGCAGAAGTAGGGGTAAAGTTTCTCCATGAACACGCTGCTGAAGGTGTAAATGTGGGTCATAGTTTTAGCATTGTAGAAGGACACTTGTCCGCCCTCGTAATCTAGATATATGCCCACCTTGTTGAGGTTGTTAGTCAGTTTCAGACTGCAAGAAGGAAAATCCAGAGCCTTTAGATCGGTTTGGTTCCTTAGTCTTAAAAGCCAGAATCCTTGCTCAGGAGTTAGAGGACAGCTGCCCTTTCGAAGGATGGATTCTCTGACAACTCCAACTGTCCATTTTGTCTTCTTTGCTACTTCCACTTCCCAGTACCACTTTCCAGATGTGAAGCCTTTTGAGCCCAGCACAGCCACACTTGAGTCAAACCTCTCTGGATCATCAGGCATTAGCTGCTTAATGTCACCATGCCACACACTGGTTCGGTTTTTGGAGAGCACTAGATTTGGGTGAGCAGTTTTAGGGTCCAGAGTTAATGGAGATAGGCCTAGTAAGAAAATAAGAGAAAGCAGGGCATGGGGAAAAAGGGATGAATGCAAGTTCCCATGGACAGTATTTATGTGCTTTATCTCCCCATGCCATATATGCTTAGATGGGCAGGTAATAACTTATATACTATATATATATATATATATATATATATATATATATATATATATATATATATTGTTCTGATATCCATGTGGCTACATTCTAGACATTTTTTATATTTGTGGTAAAAAATCAGACTTTACTCTGAAGCAATTTATACTCTAATAAGAAATGCTGAAAGGATAAAGATTTAGTAAGTGTGCCCAAAAAAGATCTCTAAGGCAATAAGTATTTTAGTTTGATGTAACATGTATGAGGTGTTTGGGTAAACAATGGCAAAAACAGAATGGGTTAAAAACAGTAGCTTGCATGATAGAGAAGATAAGGGCTTGCCTGTTAGGAGCAGATGAGACTGAACTAACTGATACAGAATTTAGAGGACAGTGGTGGTAAGTTTGCATTTGGTTTAATAGACACTGGAACTTTTGAGGTCTGGAATGGTTAATGCCACTGATGATCTGACTGTGACTCACAAACTGTGTAATTGCCAGTCTGGGACAGGATGGTAGAGAAATTAAGAGTAAGCTCTTAGAAACTGTCATAGAAATCTGAAAGTAATTTTATCTCAATCAATTTAGTTAAAAAACTGGGCTTGCACTTTGTAATTTTTTTAACTCCATTTTTTCAAATAACGTTTATATTCTACAAACATTAGTTTTTAAAACTGGTCCTTCATCACAGGTAATTTGACAAGTGGTTTAGACAGATCAATGGACAGCAGTATAAAAAAGGAATTTCTAAATGAAGAGAGGTTGGAAGCATATTAGCAAGAAGGTGACACAAATTCTAAATGTGAGATAATTGAGCCTTGGCACAAAATTTGATAAAGGAAACACAAAAACTATTCAAATCATGGACAAAGATACAAATATGCATTTGTATTTGTAACACATTTATTGTTAGTGGATTTATTTATCCTCCGAAGCAAGAACAATCCAGCCTATCTCTCTCTTCTCAGAAAAGCTTGAGTCTTTTCCATCATCCCAGAGACTTTTTCTTTCTAACAAAGAGACTTTGAAGAATCCTGAAGATTTTCCATGTAGGCCAAATCTTCTCACTCTCACAGATCGATCCTCATTCATGTAGGGTTGTTATTTTTTAGGATATGAGGACTATAATTTCTTTGAAGGTATCATAAAGAATTCCTGCTAACCTTTTTAGAACCCCCGTCTGCTCTCATCAACCAAGCCTCTGACATCTCCAGCTAGCTCAGCCTGCCCTTGCTTTGAGGATTCCTAGGAGTCAGCTTTGCATCCCAGCTTTTCTTCTTATGCCATAGTCAGTCCAACAGTAAGTTCTGTCAGCTCCACCTTCAGAATATATTCTGAGCCTACTCAGAATGTATAGACATAACTTCCACAAATACCAGTGTCCTGAAACTACTGCAGTAGCTTTTTAATTGCTCTGTTTCCACTCTTGCCTGTCTGCAGCCTATTCTGCCAAGAAGAAGAATGAGATCATCTAGTTCTCCTACTCAAAATACTCTTATGCTTCCTGTCATCCAAGGTAAAATCCAGAGTCCTTACCGAAGAGACAAGGCCTGCATGATTTACCCACTTCTCTGACCTCATCTCCAGCCGCTTACCACCTCCCTCCCCCCATTCAGTTTGGTCCAACCACCCTCGCTTTTTGGCTATTCTTTGAACATACTAAGTTCATTCCTACTACAGGGACTTTACACTTTCTATTTCTGTCCCTGGACACTATTTCACCACATTGTTTACTCCTTAACATCATTCAGACCTTTATTCGTGCAAGTGCAATAGAATGTTATTGATAGAATCTAGCTAGGTATAGAAGTATTTACTGTAAAATTCTTTAAACTTTTCAGTATGTTTAGAAATGTCTACAATAAAACACAGGGAGACCCTGCTCAAAGAGATTTTCTCTGGGCATTCTATCTAAAGTAGCATGTTCATCCATCTATCATGGTTTATACTCTTATCCTGCTTTCTTTTCTCTCATAAATAATTATTTGTTGAGTATATCATGCTTTGTTTTCTTCACAGTAGTTATCAGTATGTGAAATTACTTGATTGTCTCTTTCACTAGAGTGTAATCTCTGGAAAGGCAGGGACTTTGTTTTGTTTCCTCATCTATCTTCAAAATTTGAAACTGTTCCTAGGTATTCAAGTAACTGTTTGTTAAACAATTAAATGAACTGCAATTAGAGTTCCATATGAATCTTTGACACCAACTAATTTCACCACGCTTTGTATTCCTGTTATCCTTCGCATAAATACCCAGATTGTAGATCTCTCTAATGATTTAATGTCTACTGTACTTTTATCCTCATTATTCTGTTCTTTACTTCCTCTGCCTTCACCCATCCTCCATCTGTTCCCACCCAACCATTTCCACTCTGCCCTTTGGATCTACCTTCCCATTTAACTCTCATACATCTTCAGTTTACAAAATTCCCTTATCACCTCCTTAATTTAACATAATCCAGACTGATTCTTCCAAAAAAAAAAGAAGCTAACTGAATAACAGCTTCCAGAAGTTCAAGAGACTGTTCATTTTCTAAATTCAGATGCTAGAGATCAGGTAGCCACCACCACCACTTCCAGACCTGTGCTCTATTCCTCAATCTCATGTTAAAAAATCATTCTTCATTTGAGGCTCCTGTCATTCCTTTTCACATTTCCCTCTGGCTGTATTTAATGCTATCATCTACAAACTTTTCCTGGTTATACCCCCTGCATTTTGGGTTGGCCTTACCTTCCTACATCAAATCTAGCCCATCATTTCAAGGGATTTTACTGTCTTTTGGATATAGCTGCCCTTCTCTTCTTGCATGTGTTTGACTTTACTGCTAATGACTTTTGACTCCTTTACATTTAAGGTGTCCATATCAATGACTATATTCTGGAACTTGTAGTCATCAGGAACTGTTCATTCTCTAAAATCTTCAATTTAGGTATGCCATACTCTTTTATTTTTTGAGCTTTCTCACTCCCATCTCTTCCTACAACCATGACTTGACTTCATTAACATCTCTAGTCTCCTATTTCTCTTCATTATCCTAATCTCTTTGCTTCCTGGCTTAAAATTCTTCCCTAAACAGTTTAGCATTGATAGCTTCGTTGCCAATAACCTCAACACTTTTGTCCTCTTACGTTTCTGTTTCTGCAGCATCTGCCATGCAACTCTCCAACCTTGGATCTATTCAGCTATTCAAATTCACATCCTAATTCCTCACCATTGCAGGATGAAAATCACAAAATCATGCATACAGATACTTCTACAAATTCATTATTTCTACTCTATGCTTGGCCATCAGCACTGCCCCAAACTCTTATATTTCCCAAATCAAAGCCTCTCCACTTCCTCACAACAGCAATTTCAAACCTTCAACTCCTCCTCAAATCCCTGTTCCACCACTTCGTCCTTACTTCCAGGCAGAAGGTTTCATCTCCTCTTTCACAGAGAAACTACAGTACATTTTATAAATGAATAGATGAATGAAGAGATGAATCCCTCAATTCTTCCTACTCCCACTGCAAACCCTGTCTTACAAAATTATTTGCTTCTACCGTCTTTATCTCCTCTCCAGTTTTGGAGAAAGCTAAGTAAAGTCAGTACCTCTCTTTTCTGTAGCTCTCAGTCTTCCCAACATTCACCAATTATTCCCTTTCTTATACTATTGATTTCTGCCCTTCTACAGGCTGCTTCCCTTCAGTATGTTTTTAGAAGTCCTCTTTTGTCTTTGCTTCTACATATACATCTTCCCTTCTTATTGAAACTTCTCAAATGAGTGATCTATTCACTTCATTACTGCCTCATTCCAAATTGTTCCTGAACCCTATACAATATATAATAATTTATACTCATTCCACTCTTTTGAAATCACCCCTATCAAAGCCACCAATTTTTAAAAGCATCTCTCTTCCAGTTATTTTCTAAATTTATCTTTGCATTTGGTATGAGTGACCATTCCCTTCTCCTTGACACTCTCTTTGCTTTAGATTCCATGGGGACTTTATTTCCTGTTTTTTCTCTTATTTCTCTGGCCAGATAATTCCTCAGTCCCTTCTGAGGCTTAATTGACCTTCATCTGTTGTTATTCTCTATAACACGCTCTCTCCTTGACTGTATGTTCTCATTCTCCTTAGGCAATCTCATTTATATCAATAGCTCAGCTACCCTCACTCAATATTATTTGTTCCAGCTCTGGCCTCTTTCCTAAGCTCCAGTTAGAATAATTATCCATTTGAATATATACATTTAATTGTTCTGTAGGTCAACACAACATGGCCAAAATTGAACTCATCAGCCCCCTCCAAAATCTGCATCCCCTGTATTTCCATCCTTGACATCACCTTTCTCTATGCCTTACCGCTAATTACTGTCCTGTATATTTCAGCTCTCAGAATTCTGTCTCTGGAATCTATTCTTTATGTTCCATTACCATGCCTCTGGCTTACATCTTAATAATTTTTCACCTAGAAGGTTGCGGCAGACTCTAACTTGGTCTTCGAGACTCTCCTGGGGAGCGGAAACTATGTCTTTTATTTCTGTATCCTTGGAGCCCAACTTAATGCTCGGCATGTAGTATGCCCTCTCTGAGTATGTCAAATGAAGGAGTGAATTTTGGTGATATTTTATTGATACACACAAAACTAAAGAAAATATATTAAAATATTTTAAGATAAAAACAGTTCCCTGCACTGAAATACATGAATGGCCATATTGTCCATGGTTGCTTTTTCACTACAGTGGTATAGTTAAGTAGTTTTGACAAGACCAAACAACCCCCAAAACCTAAAATATTTACTGTCTAACTCTTTACAGAAAAAGTATGAGCCCCTGTCTTAAAGCAACAGCCTCATTTATAAGGCAGGAAAGAAGAAAATAAGAATCTGCAGGATAAGAATAAGCAAAGGCCTAGAAATAAGAAGTATAAAGTATATTTTACCAAGGTTTGACCATAGTTACATTATTATTAAAATAGCCATATATTAAAAAAATCCCATTTGATTTTCTTAAATGTAAAATTATACCAAAAGTAAGGAAAAAGTCAGTTTGTGCTTTAAATGATGCTAGAAGTGAAGTTTGGGGGCAAAGAGTACAAGAAGAAAAATACTGTGATCCTGAAAGAGCTAAAATTTTCAGGGTGGAGTAACAGAGGAGGAAGCTGCACAGAGACATCAAAACATCTACAAAGGGATTCCCTCAAGGATGTGACTGAGTATTGCCACATGACTACAGTGAAATTCATTAAATCTAGATAGTGAATCTCCAGAAAGCAGAGCTCACACAAGACTGGGAATAGTTTTCAATCCTGCCAGTCAGGAAAAATGTTATAATATGTGGAACATCAGACAGAGTACTCAGAAGGGTAATATCTTAGAAAATTGGCAGAGTTAGCCCAAAATTAAAGGCTTCTATTGAAACACACTAACAAAGCTTAAAGGCTCAACAAAGCTTAAAGTGTCAAAAGGAGCAAAGTTATTTCAAATAACTTCACTAAATGCCAAATTTAAATCAATAGAGCTTAAAGGATTACAACAAAGTTAGCAAATAGCAATGTAAAACTGATCGTGTTTGACAGCCAGAAGAGACAAATTACATAACTATCCATTCCTTAAGTGTGAGCTGCACAAAGTAAATTGCTTTCCAAAGTATGGAAAAGAGAAGGGAAATAACTTACACTACCTCAGCCAGGTGATTAAAGCCAACATCAACAGTCATAGACTATGCTGACAGAATGTATGCTTGATATGATGAAAATGACACTTTAACTCCATGGTCTCCCTCACAGTAACTCACAACCCTAGCATTATTGTGAGAAAAACATCAGACAAATTGCACTAACGTGGCATCCTACAACATACAGAACCAGCAGTCCTCAAAACTGTCAAAATCATCAAAAAGCAAGGAAAGCCTGAGAAATTGTCACAGCCAAGAAGAGCTTAAAACTCAATGTAATGTTGCACCTTCAATGGGATCATGGAATGGGAAAATGACATTAAGTAAAAACTAAGGAAATTCACTCCGGGAGTTGGTGATGGATGGGGGGCCTGGCGTGGGTCGCAAAGAGTCGGACACAACTGAGCGACTGAACTGAACTGAAGGAAATTCAAATGAACTATTGATTTTAGCTACTAGTAATGTATTTGTAATGGTTCATTAATTGTAAATAATGTATCACACTAAATATAAGATAATATAAACTAGGGATGAGGTATATGAAAACTCTCTACTATATTTTCAATTCTTCTATAAATCTAAAAGTATTCTAAAAAATAAAGTTTATTAAGGAGAAAAAAATACATCAGCCATGCAAAGCAGCAGGAAAATATAACCCACAGTCAGGAGAAAACTCACACAATAAAAACATGTTAGAAATTACAACAGTGGTGGTATTAGCAGACAAAGACATTACAACAGATATTATAAATATCTCTCATTAGCCTGAGAATGTAGATGAACAATAAACATGGTAAAGAGAGAAACTGATGATATAAAAAGATGCAACTTTTTGAAGAAATGAAAAACATTCTAAACAGGATTAACAGAAGATTAGACAGTGCAGATGAAAAGATGAGAGAACTTGAATAGCAATAGCAACTATTCAAAATGAAACACAGAAAAAAGGCTTAAAAAGTGCTGAGCATCAATGAGAAGTGAGACAATTTTAGGTGGTCTAATGTGATTGAAGGCAGGAGAAGAGGGTGACGGAAGATGAGATGGGTGGATGGCATCACCGAGGCAGTGGACTTGGGCAAACTCCAGGAGATAAGTGAGGGGCAGGGAAGCCTGGTGTGCTGCAGCCCATGGGGTTGCAAAGAGTCGGACACAACTTGGTGACTGAACAACAACATGTGTAAAATTAGAGTTCCAGAAGTAGAGAAGAAAAGATGGAGGTACAAAACCTAAAAAAAATAATAGCCAACATTTTTCCAAACTTGATGAAAATTATAAACCCATGGATCCGAGAAAACACACCAAGACCCGCATAGTCCACTTGGTGGAAAAAAAGTGACAAAAAACTAAATCTTACAAGTAACCGATGAGAAAAAAAGATAGTGCATACAGAGAAATGATATAAAAGTGATAACAGACATCTCATCAGAAACTATGCAGGTGAGAAAACAATGGAGTGGCTTTTCTAAAGTAGTAGAGTCTATCAAACCACAATTCTATATGAGGAAAAGTATTTTTTTTAAATAAGGTAAAATAAAACTGTGGTGGTATCCAAACATTGTCATGGTAAAACTCAACATGTAGTAAAAGATTTAAAAGATGACATAAAAATGGAGACTGATATTAAGAGAAACAAAAGGAGTCTTCTAGACCAGCATGGATATTACTCCATGCTGGATGAACCAGAGGCAGGAAAAAAAAAAAAAAAGCTGAAGGCAAAGTGCAAGAAAGGAAAGTGGGAAAGCAAAGCAAAAGCGGTAAAGGCAACGAAGGGTTTAGCCTGGTAGACCCTTAAAAAAACTCGAAAAAGACCACATGGGATAGATCCAATGTATCCACTGGTTTCAGCGTCCATCAAATGAAAACTTTATTTCCATGTTTTAACTTGGCTTTTTTTCAATTTAAATCCAGCATAACTTCTCAAATTTGTTTTGGGAGCTTGAACAAAATATTTTCTTTGATGGATTTAAAACAATCAGAAAGATAGACATTATCAAACTTTGGCAAGGATTTGGAGAAACTGGGACTCTCATCCATTGGAGGTGGGAATTAAAATGAATCCACCATTTAAGGGGAAAAAATGTGATAGTTTCTTATAGTTAAGCATATACTTAACATACAACCCAGCAATCCCATCATTAGATATTTACCCTGAAGAAATTAAAGCGTGGACTTCCCTGGTGATTCAGGGGACACAGGTTCAATCCCTGGTCCAGGAAGATTCCACATGCTGTGGAACAACTAAGCCTGTGCACTGCAACTGCTGAGCCCAGGTGCTGCAACTGCTGAAGCCCATGTGCCCTAGAGCCCATGCTCTGCCACAAGAGAAGCCCAAGCTCTGCAACGAAGAGTAGCCCCTGCTCACCAAAGCTAGAGGAAGCCCAGGTGCAGCAACTAAGACCCAGCGCAGCCAATAAATCAGTTAAATAAAAATAAATGTTTAAAAAAGAAAGCAAAAAGATTTATAAACAAATATTCAGTCAGGTTTCTTCATACTAGCCATAAACTAGAAACTATCCAAATGTCCATCAATCAGTGAATGAATATACAAATTGTGATGTATCCATAAAATACAGTGATTGATACATGCAACAACATAGGTGAATCTCAAAAAGCATTTTGCTAAATGAAAAAAGCCAAACAGAAAAAACTACATAATATATGTATGAGATTTTAGAAAAGACAAAGTGAAATAAAGTAGATCTGTGATTATGAGCAACTGAGGATAGAAGAAAAAGATTGACCACAAAGGGTTATGCAGGAACTTTTGGGGATGACAGAAATTTTCTATATCTTGATTTTGGGGATGTTTACATAAATGTGTACATTTGTCAGACTCATCAAATTGTACATTAAAATTAACAAATTTTCTTCTATGTTAATTATACCTCAGTAAAGCTGATTTTTTTCATTGTCAGCTACCTGGAAACATTAGAAGGGGTAGATGTGTGATTTTCATTAAATCAGTAATTACAAATAATAATGAGTCTATAAAAAACTTTATTTAGAGCTCTATTTCTGTAACTTTTTATTTGGAACTTTATTTTATGTTCTTGAAATGTTGTCTGTGTTCTTTTGTCCTGTCCTGTCCAGTTTTGTTTTGTTTTGTTTTTTTGTTTTTTTGTTTTTTAGTATCTGCAGGATGACAAAAACTTAGTCACAGCTATTGAAACAATTGGTTTTCTTTTGAAGCACTTAAGATCTGTAAACAATCTCCTAAGATGATATACTCTATGTTATGAACATTAACCACAAGAGGAACTGTACTCATACATATGATGAATATGTATAGTAACTTCTACCTTCAGAGCAGAGATGCCTCAGACACTTATATAACTGTTTTAGAAAAATATTGGTTGTTACATTTGATAGAACAGTCAAGCAAAATCATAGGCTGAGAAGTTAGTTCTGACACCAGACTCTGTTCACAAGTATAAGATCCTGCATTCTTAGATAACAGTAAGAGAAGAAATTCAGTCATACCAACTAGCCTTTTGGCTAAACTTCATGCCTCCCTCCTTCTAGACTCAAACGTACTGTTAGGGCCACAGAAGAGGTCCTGAGAATGAAACATTAAATTGGGACCCCCAGGAACCAATGGCTCCTACCCACTGTTACCTGGAGAGAGGGTGGACTGCATGTCTCTCCATATCGTGTACTGGATGGGCCCTTTGAACACGCCTGGGCTCAGCTTTCTGGAGACAAGCTCCTTGGGCGTCAGCATTCTCATTCCTTGCTCCAAGCTGCAGGGGACGTAAATTGTTTATTCTTAGACATCCTCCAGGGACTGAAGGCAGGCTATTAATACCACAAGGAGACATTTACCTGTCCAAGAGAGGTGTGATGTCCTAGAAGAGGAAAGGAGAAATGGAAAGGTTAGATGCGTGTTCATCAGCTCCAGAAATTTGTTTGGTGTTACTGGCCACCACCAAAATTTGATGGTCAAAACTGCAGTCCTATGCAGATGGCCCCCATCCCATTGCCACCAACTCCTCTCATCCTCCAAATGCCTTTTTTCTGATCTTCATCCTTCGTCTATCCCACGATAAACTGGCTTACTTTCCTCTGATTTTCTAGAGTTTCTTTTTACAGGAAACAAGAAAAAAATTAAGGTTAAGCTGTTTTTACCTATACTGCCACGTAGTCTCAGTAGAACAACACAATAGATATTCCCACCCCAAGGCCACTTTCTTTACTATGGCTAAATTAAGCTTCTGAGTCCTAAGGTAGTAACCAATGCCACTTTAGAGGTGAAGTGTCAGGTAGCAAAGATTGACAAACAGCTTTTCAAACAGGTCAATTTATGATTACTGAGAGCCAGTAAAAGATACAGTTTAGGTGGCAACATTCTTATTTTTGAGAAATAAAGCTTCAGAGTTCTTTATGGGGAAATATTAAAACAGATTTCTTTTAATGGCATCTTACTATCTTCTTTACTAGGCGTGTGAAAACTTTGAATTGAGTATAAGGCAAAAGGAACCTTCTGCTTTTCTCCCAGGGAATCTTAAAATCACTACAGCAGATTTTTTTCCCCTCCTGGAAGGGAAAATCTGCTTGTACATTCTTTCCAACCCTCTCTTCCCGCCTCTGTTGTACCCATTGTCATGTTGGTATGGAGTCTCACTTTGAGAAAGTCGAAGGGGTTCTGCTGCTCCATCCGTGCCTGGATGCTCACCAACATCTCCTTGGCTAGGAGACACTGTTCCTGAATGTGGCTCAGATTCAGCTCCATCTCCTCATTCAAGGCTTTCCCCTCTTCTCGGAGCTCACTTAAAAGGTCCTTTTCTTTGCTGTGCAGGAACTGATGCAGCTTTAGAAACTCCAGGGAGATGTGTTGCTGCAGATGTAGCTTGTTTTCCTGGAAACCTCCATGATCATCACCATGGTAATTACTGAGACTAGCATTTAGGGATGGGGGCCCACACCACCACCACTCACACAACTTGGGAAATACCATAACAGGAAAACGCATACAAATACTGCATATCAACATTCAACTGTACTAAAAGGAGGCTTTTGGAAAACGTGTTCTGTCTTTCCCAGCTAGTTTAATAGTCAGGGTTGAAATAGTCAAAAGTCATCTCTAGGTTGCTGTTGCAAAACTGAGGTGGTAACCAATGCCATCTTAAATAAGACTGTGGGGTTAATCAAACTTTGTAAAATGAACAATAATACCCTTTTATCCAGAAGTACAAACCAGTATCTACCAAGTGATGCTGTTAGACTGGGTCCATAGGAGGCTGGAAGAACTGCCCTTTTTTAAGAAATCAGAACTGGAGGAGGCACCACAGTACAAAAAGAGCCAGAGATGGGCAATGTCTGAAGCACTTGAAATTGGTAACTGTTACACTGGGAGCTCTCTTCCTCGTGGGTAAGCCATCTGACATCCTGGCTTCTCAGTTCCTCATCATCATTTCTAGTGATTTTTACCTATATCTACTCATTCTTTTAGTCACATTGAGGGTTTTATCTTCCCCAGCAATTGTACCATCCCCAGAATTACTTTTTATGTTCACTTACCCAGGTTCCACTGTTGCAACTGTTATTGGATTTCATAGAATCCTCCTATTCATTGACCCCTCCATTTCTGTTCATCAACTTCTCTGCCTTCATGTCCCCTCTTATCCAGCTTATAGTCTATGGTCAATCACTGTAATTGTACTCTTTAAAATAGTCTTAACTCTCACTGTCCTCTAGGTCAGACGTTTGCATTTTTCCTTTTACCTATTTCACCATATTTCTCAGTCTCATTTGTTAGTTGTGTCTCTAACCAAGCTTTGAATATTAAATTACTTGATATTCTGTCCTGGGCTCTTTCCCTTTCTCATTCTACACTCTCGTTCTCGGTAAAAGCCTCTGCTCTCACAACTTTGAAGTGTAGTCTATACACTGACTTCTTATTTTCAGCCTAGACCAACTTCTCAACTCCAGATTCATATATCCAACTGTCTATTTGCTATCACCACTCACCTCTCACATCTAATCAGTCACCACATGCAGGTAGTTTTTATTTACAAAGCATATGCTAAAGCTATTTATTTCTTTCAGTCTCTACTGCCATTTTAGTCCAAGCCATCATCGTTCTCTGGGATCACCACAGTAGTCTTCTTCTAACCATTATCCTTGTCATTGCCTTTCTCCAGTCCACATTCCACACAGCCACCAGACTGATGCTTTCAAAATGAGATGAGACCATGTCCTGTTTAAACCTTTTAATGACTTCTCAATTATGCACAGAATAAAATTCAAAATTCATAACATTATCTACAAGGGCCTACATGATTGGGCCTTATCTGCCTTTTCGGTCTCATCTTGCCTACCAAGATCCATCTTAATTGGCCTTCTTTCTGTTTAACATAGTAACTAGCTTCCTGTCTCAAGAACTTTTCTATAATGCTCTTTCCTCTTCATAGAACATTCTCCAGGCCATTTCCTTCATATTCCCCTCACCCAGTTCACTTGGCTAAAGATAACACTTATCCTTTCAATTCTCAATTTTTAATAAGAAATTTTTAATTTCAATTTTTAGTAAGTGACTTCTTCCATCTAGATTAGGCTTTCCGTTTATATACTCTAATATACTGTATATTTATAATCATTTATAGTAATTATCACAGTGATGTTTTATTATTGGTGGGATTATTTAATTAACATCTGTCTCCCACCATAGTTGGAATACAATATCTAGCATAATGCTGCACCACTCAAATATTTGTTGAATGAATGAGTGTTGACTGTAATAGCTGAACTAAGAACTCTTACAACAGGAACACGATTCTCTTAAGACATCTTTATTTCCATCTATCCTTCTTCTTTCCCTCATTATATTTATTTCTTCTTCCAGATGTCAAATGCCAGAGAAGACTCTCCTCTATAGGGTAATTAATGAAGAAACAGAACTCCCAAATTATTCCCCTAGCCTAGGAACTGATTTGCCAAGTCCCTAACCATTAATGTTGTCCTAGAGGTCCTGTGAAGTTGAAAGTATAAGCAGTAGTTTTATTTAGTTTGGGAAAAGCTAAGAAGGATTAGATCAGAGAGAAAAGCCAGCAATCTAAGAGACCTTGGTTCAGAGAGGCCTGGTTTTAAGCCCAAAGGAAAGAAAGGTATTTCTTTGAACATAGCAATCTATAGTGGATTTTTTAAAAATAAATTCCTTATTTTGCCATAGATAATAGGAAAGATCAGACAGATCACAGCCCCATAGCAATCACCTAGTGACTGCACCATGAAAAGGATCAGCTTATCTAGGGGAAAGGTCAGTCTGCTCTCTCTGTTGATCAGCTATTGGGAACCTACTCCACTGCCGTATTTCTTTCCACTCTACAGTGTCTGTTTTCTACTTCTATAGCCTGGTGCCATTTAGCATTTTGTTGTATATGTAAAGGTACCTTTCCACCCACATAGCTGAAGTTACAGGGAGGGTACAATTCCAGTTCTGTCTCATGGTCCCTCTGCCCTGCTCCTCACCTTGTGAGCAGCAATAGCATCCTTCTGCATATTCTTCAAGGACTGAAGCTCCTTCAGGGTTGCCTCCAGTTGACCCTGATGAATGGTAAGCTCCTCCTGGGGATACCATAAAGAATTAACCCATGCTAACTGGGAGATAAAGGGCCATGAAGAACATCTACCCCAAAGCCCCAGGGTGTCAGGGGGAAAGAAAGCAAGCTCCTGCTACAAAAGTCTCCTTTTCCCTTGTATCATAATTCCTGTCTCTTCCAAAAATTGTGAATAAAATTACAAACTGCAGAGAAACTAAGTTTTATCTTCTTATTAGCTAGCTACAGGGCTTTGAGGAAGATAACAGAACTCTGTACATTTTCTAATATATTTACACTGTTCTTGCTATCTCTACTTTTACTTACATTGTTCTCACAACACTCGTTTCTTCCTTCTGTCCATCCAAATTCAAATAATTGCCCCCCTTTCAAGCTTTCTTTCACCATGCCTCCCCTGACTATTTCAGATTTCTCTAATCTCTGAAATTCTAAACATTTGTGAATTACAAATGTGACAAAAATTTAGCTCTCAACAGTAGACTGTCTTATATTCCTTCTGTTGTTTTGTTCACTTTAAACTTGACTAAATTTCAAGACTTTTATAACAAAAGCAATATTTTACAAGTCCATGTTCTGTACAGTGTCTAGTAGAATGCTGTCAAGGCAAGGTTTAGGTAAATGTTTGATTTATTGAGGAAGTAGGCCAGAGCTCCCTTACTGCTTCCCTATAATTGACAACTACAGAGAAAGAACTTTGCAAGATACATTGTATTTTTTGAGCCCTCTGAGCTTTCTAATAATCACCTGAATGAAGGTGTGGTATTGAAAGAAGTACAACAAACGATTTTTCCCAGCCTTCCTAAAGAATTGCTCAAGACTGTTCAAGACCCAGGGCTCACCCACCGTGAAGAAATGGACAGCATCAGAGATCTGCAGGAATTCTTTAGACTGCCCCACAGACAATCGAGCATCTTTGCATTGAAAGCATATTAGTCTCCCATCTGGCTTACTGAACAGTTTCAGGTTCTCTCCATGCTCTGGGCACCGTGGATGGCCCTTGAGCAGGGGTAGCTTCTTAATCTTCTCTACCAGTTTCTCCAGTACAAGATTAAATGTACAGTTACTGTATTGACATAACATCTTACACTCAGGACAGAATGTTTCATTTGCTTGCTGCTTCCAAAAGTTTTGGATACAAGATTGGCAGAAGTTGTGGCCACAGCTTAGCATTAATGCATCACGAAACCAGTCATTACACAATGGGCAGTGTAATTCCGTAGTAATATCTTGTATCTGCACTTTGGAGGATATTTGGGTGATCACATCATTCACTTCAGCGTAGCTGTCTGAATCAGTATCAGTTTTGGAGGAGAGGTTGGAAGATACCTTTGAAAAAGAACAGCTAAAATGAGTTTCTCTTTCTTGCTGCCCATTTCAGCATTTCAGAGTAGTGGGCTCTGTTCCTAAAGGAGCTGAGAATTGGTACAGCCAGAGTAAAAGCACTATCATCGCTTCTTTGAAAGTGATCAGTAAATTCAGTGTTCTCTAACATCAGAGTTTATTCTACTCCCAACATTATTAAACTTTAATAGAGAACCAAGGCAGAAGATGAAAGAGTACCCAATCAAAGAAATGTATTTCATTGTATATCACTTCTTCCACTCACTTTCTCCTTGTATCAGTTGAAAGTTTTACTTTAAACATTTGTTCTATTAGTTATTACCTTTCATTTTGTTTTCTAGAAGTCATGTGCAAAGAATTGGAAGATCAGTCAGATTCCTCAGTCAATGGCATAATATCATCAATTATAATATCATCCAGGCCCTTCACCCTTCCTTTTTAAAAAACATGTTCCAGAAATAACATTTATACAGAAAATGTAGAATCATAAATGTACAGATCAATGACTTTTCACAAAATGAACATATCTGTGTAATCATAACCCTGATCAAGAAACAAAACATTTTCAGGATAACCAACAAGGTCCTACTGTATAGCCCAGGGAACTCTGCTCAAAGTTATGTGGCAGTCTGGATGGAAGTGGGGAGATTGGGGGAGAATGGATACATGTATATGACTGAGAGTCCCTTCACTGTCCACCTGAAGCTGTCACAATGCTAATTGGCTATACTTCAATATAAAATTAAAAGTTTATTTGAAAAAAGAATACAGTTGAAAACAGCATTAAAAAAAGAAAAACATTTTCAGCATCCCAGAAGTTCCCCCCCCATATGCCTGCTTCAAGTCACTATCCCTCATTAAGACTGACCCCCATCCTGACTTCCAACACAATATATTAGTTTTACCTGTTTTTAATTTTATATAAATGCAAATATATACTCTTTTGTTGCTGACCTCCTTTGTCAACATTACATTTGTGAGATTTATTCATATTCTATATAATTTTGGTCCATTCATCCTCATTGCTGTATAATATCCAGTGTGTAAATATGCCATAATTTATTTCTCTGTTCTACTGTTGATAGACTTTTTGAGTAGTTACCAGTGTGGAGCTATTATAAATAGTGTTGCTAGGAACATTCCTGCTCATGTTCTTTGGTGAATATATATTATATACAGACATATGTAGGAGATATTGTGGGTTGGCTTCCAGGCGACCACAATAAAATGAATATCAGAGTAAAGTGAATCACATGAAATTTTTGGTTTCCCAGTGCATATGGAAGTTATTACTGTAATCTATTACATGTGCAATAGCATGATGACTAAAAAGTACGTATCTTAATTAAAAATACTTTTTTGTTAAAATATGCTAACCATCATTTGAGCCTTCAACAAGTGGAGTCTTTTTGCTAGTGGAGAGTCTTGCCTCTGTGTTGATGGCTGCTGACTTCTCAGGGTGATGGTTGCTGAAGGCTGGGGTGGCTGTGGAGGTTTCTTGGAATAAGTAGTGAAGTTTGGTGCATTGATTGACTCTTCCTTTCACGAATGATTTCTCTTTAGCGTGTGGCACTGTTTGATAGCATTATACCCACACTACAGCTTCTTTCAAAATTGGAGTCAGTCCTCTCAAACCTTGCCTCTACTCTATCACTAATTTTATGTCATAGTCTAAATCCTTTGTTGTAATTTCAACACTCTTCATGGTATCTTCACCTGGAGTAGATTTTATCTCGAGAAACCACGTTTTTCCCTCATCCATAACAAGCAACTTCTCCTCTATTAAAGTTTTTTTTTTTTTTTAATGTGGACCATTTTTGAAGTCTTTGTTG
The DNA here is from genome assembly GCF_003369695.1 of Bos indicus x Bos taurus. NCBI lineage: Eukaryota > Metazoa > Chordata > Mammalia > Artiodactyla > Bovidae > Bos > Bos indicus x Bos taurus. Next base: position 103,050,985 of record NC_040085.1, on the reverse strand, counting down.
AATTTGTTATAATGTTGCTTCTGTTTTATTTTTTGGTTTTTTGGCTGCCAGGCATGTGGGATCTCAGCTCCCTGACCAGGAATCAAAGCCACACACCCCCCACGTTCGAAGGTGACTGCCACTAGACCTCCAGTTGTTTTTGTTGTTCAGTGGCTCAGTTGTGTCCCACTCTTTGCAACTCCATGGGCTGCAGCACACCAGGCTTCCCTGTCCTTCAGTCTCTCCCAGAGTTTGCTCAAACTCTTGTCCATTGAGTCAGTGATGCCATCCAGCCATCTCACCCTCTGTCATCCCCTTCTCATCCTGCCCTCAGTCTTTCCCAGCTTCAGGGTCTTTTAAATGAGTCGACATTTTGCACCAGGTGGCCAAAGTATTGAAGCTTCAGCTTCAGCATCAGTCCTTCCAATGAATATTCAGAGTTGATTTCCTTTAGGATTGACTGGTTTGATTTCCTTGCGGTCCAAGAGACTCTCAAGAGTCTTCTCCAGCACCACAGTTTGAAAGCATCAATTCTTCAGTGCTCAGCGTTCTTTATGGTCCAACTCTCACATCCATACATGACTACTGGAAAACCCATAGCTTTGACTATAATACAGACCTTTGTCGGCAAAGTAACGTCTTTGCTTTTTAATACTCTCTCTAGGTTTGTCATAGCTTTTCTTCCAAGGAGCAGGTGTCTTTTAATTTCATCACTACAGTCACCATCCACAGTGATTTTGGAGCCCAAGCAAAGAAAGTCTGTCACTGTTTCCATTTTTTCCCCATCTATGTGCCCAAGTGATGGGACTGGATGCATGATCTTAGTTTTCTGAATATTGAGTTTTAAGCCACCTTTTTCTCTCTCTTCTTTCACCTTGATCAAGAAGCTCTTTAGTTCTGTGAAATTGCAGTTAATTGAGTCATATCTTTAGGCTCCACTTCCAGTTCTGGTTCTCTTGATATTCCACCACATCTGCAGGTACTTCCTCCACTGAAGTTTTGAACCCCTCAAAGTCTTCCTTGTGGATTTTAATCAACTTCTGCCAAATTCCTGTGTATGCTGATAGTTTGACCTCTCCCCACAAATCGTAAGTGTTCTTAATGGCATCTATAGTGGTGAATCCTTTGCAGAAGGCTATCAATCTACTTTGCCCAGATCTATCAGAGGAATCACTATCTAATGCAGTTATAGCCTTATGAAATGTATTTCTCAAATGGAAAGACTTAAAAGTTGAAATTATCCTTGTCCCATGTCCTGTTGGCAGGCATGAAAACAGCATGAATCTCATTGTACATCTCAATCAGAGTTCTTGAGTAATCAGACAAATTATCAATGATATTTTGAAAAGAATTTTTTTCTGAGCAGTAGATCTTAACAGTGGGCTTAAAATATTCAGTAAACCATGTTGTCAGCAGATGTGTTGTCATCTAGGCTTTGTTTATAGAACACCGGCAGAGTAGATTTAATGTAAATCCTAAGGGCCCTAGGATTTTCAGAATGGTAAATGAGCACTGGCTTCAACTTAAACTTACCAGCTGCATTCCCCCTTAGCAGGAGACACGTCCTGGCCTTTGAAACTAGGGAGCCAGCCACTGACTACCCCTCTAGCTGTGAGAGTCCTCGGTAGCATCTTCTTCCAATATAAGGCTGCTTCATCTACACTGAAAATCTGCTGTTCAGTGTGGCCACCTCACTAATGACCTCAGCGAGAGCTTGTGAACAGTTTGCTGTAGCTTCTACCTCAGCACTGGCTGCTTCACCTGGAACTTTCATGTCTTGAAGATGGCTCCTGGAGCCGTGTGTCCCCCTCGGCTAGATTCACACTCTTCTTCTGCAGCCCCCTCACCCCTCCCAGCCTTCCTGAAATTGAAGAGAGTTAGGGCCTTGCTTGGATGAGGCTTTGATTTAAGGGTTGTTGTGGCTGGTTTGATCTCTTACCCAGACCCCCAAAGCTTCCTCCATTATCAGCAGTAAGGCTGTCTTGCTTTTTCACTCTTCACAGCTTATTGGACTCACACTTTTAGTTTCCTTCAAGAAATTTTTCTTTGCATTCACAAGTTGGCCACGTGGCACAGGAAACCTAGCTTTCAGCCTGTCTTGGCTTTTGACATGCCTTCCTCACCAAGGCTTAATCTTTTGTAGTTTTTGATTTAAGACATGTGACTCTTCCTTCCCTTTGAACACTTAGGGGTAATTGTAGGGTTATTAGTCAGCCAAATATCAATCTTGCTATGTCTCAGGGAATAGGCAGGCCCAGGGAAAAGGAGAGAGACAAAGGAATGGCCCATCTGCAGCAGTCAGAACACACACAGCATTTATTAAGTATCCTTGTCTTATGCAAGTGTGATCTGTGGGGCCTCAGAACAATTACAACAATAACATCAAAGATCACTAATCACAAGTAATATAATATCTGTGATAGAAATGTAATAATACATATAATTATATTTTTATTATATAATAATATGTAATATATCAGATATTAATATACTAATTTAAAAGCTTGAAATATTACAAGAATTTTCAAAATGTGGCACAGAGACACAAAGTGAGCAAATACTTTTGGGAAAATGGGACCAATATACTTGCACAGAGCAGGGTTGCCACAGACCTTCAATTTGTAAAAGATGCACAATGCTATTAACATTCTTACATGTGTTACTATTTGTCTTTTCTGTATTTTTTTGTGGACATGTGTAAACATTATACATGTGGGAATAACACTGATAGATCATGGGATATGAACACCTTTACCTTTACCACATAATACCAAACTGTTTGCCAAAACAATGGTAGGAATTTACACTCTACTAGCAGGACATGAAAATTTTGGTTGCTCCACTTCCTCACCAACATCTATTTTTGTCACATTTTCTGTCTTATAACAAACCAACTGATGTGTAATGGTACCTCAGTATAGCTTTAGTTTTCATTTTTGTGATTACCTAATGCAGTTTAACCAGAGAAGGCAATGGCACCCCACTCCAGTACTCTTGCCTGGAAAATCCCATGGATGGAGGAGCCTGGTAGGCTGCAGTCCATGGGGTCACTAAGAGTCAGACATGATTGAGTGACTTCACTTTCACTTTTCACTTTTCATGCATTGGAGAAGGAAACGGCAACCCACTCCAGTGTTCTTGCCTGGAGAATCCCAGGGACGGGGGAGCCTGGTGGGCTGCCGTCTATGGGATCAGACAGAGTCAGACATGACTGAAGTGACTTAGCAGCAGCAGCAATACAGTTTAACATTTTTCACATATTTGTGGATCATCTTTTGTTAAGAGAAGAAGTGTCTTAAGTCTTTTGTTCATTTTTTTAATGAGTTGTTTGTCTTATTGATTCAGAGTAGTTCTCTATATATTCCAGATACTAGTTCTATTTTGGTTGTTTTGTAAATATCTTCTCCCACCTTTGGCTTATGGCTTGTCTTTTCATCCCCATTATAGTGTCTTCCCATGAAAAGAAGTCCTTAATTTTAGTGTAATTCAGTGTAATTTCGGAGAAGGCAATGGCAACCCACTCCAGTACCCTTGCTTGGAAAATCCCATGGACGGGGGAGCCTGGTGGGCTGCCATCTATGGGGTCGCATAGTCAGACATGACTGAAGCGATTTAGCAGCAGCAGCAGCAGCAGTGTAACTTAGTATAATTTAGTTTATAAATCTCTTCTATTTTATATTTTGTCTAGATTAAAGGCAAGTCCGTACAGGGAATATCTGTGTTTATTTCTGCTTGGAGATCCAAATTACACCAACCTTCCACCATTTTATGTTAATATTATTGGTTTCAAATCTGTAGCTCAAAGCATGCATGCTAAATAAGTTGCTTCAGTCATGTCTGACTCTTTGTGACCCTATGGACTGTAGCCTGCCAGGCTCCTCTGTCCATGGGATTCTCCAGACAAGCATACTGAAGTGGGTTGCCATACCCTCCTCCAGGGGATCTTCCTGACCCAGGGATAGAACCTGCTTCTCTTACATCTCCTGCATTAGCAGGAGGGTTCTTTACCACTAGCTAGCTCATAGAGGGGACTGTAAATTTTAAGCCTAACCCTGTAGGAGGGCAAGCTTGTGGTTAAAAATTCTCCACAGACACTCTTATCACTCAGACCCCAGATCATGATAGTAAAGGTCCTTTATTATTTTTCTTTGCCACTCCTTCACTGAGGATGTAACCCTTCAAATGTGTTACCATTATTTAAGGGTCTGAGGTCCAACTCCCTACTTGATGTGGGTCTAAAGATTGTTAAATCAATTTTACATAAGTTAAATAAAATTTTTTTTTAATTGTTAAATCTGGGTTTTCCTGAGATACACAAAAACTCTCAGTGCTGATACAGCTCTCAATGACTCCAGCCCATCTCACTGCTTTCCAGTCTGTATTCTTTGGAATTTCTCTTTACTTTCTTGTACACTCAGGTATGCATTACAAAGGATGTTTGTTACATTTTAACTGGCATTTCAAGATGTTTTATAGTGGCAGGTTTTCCAGGATAAATGGTTCACAGTATTGCCAGATGTTTCCCAGAATAAATGATTCACAGTATTATAGCTGCTATTATTAAATAGTAACCAGTAGAAGTGGATTTGATATCAGTACCTAAGAGTCTGATGAAGTAAACATTCAATAATTTCATCTCTGTTCTAATTCCCAAACTTGTTAGGGCATAGAAGTGGGTAAGATAGAGGCTCTGCCCTTGAACTGCTCACATCTAGGTTTTCACTAGCATTTGTAGGTCATGGCAAAGTACTACTTGAAGTCCCTGGCCCATTCTTCTTAACCTCCCAACTCCTTTACCCTATCCCATACCTCATAAGCATGTATGTGGAAAACCTAGCCCACACAACAAAGCTCCATACACGCATACACACACATCCCTATACACAGCTACCCTTCGGGCACACAGTTGCCTATGGGAGCTATGGAGGTCCTAACAGTGGACACAGAATCTCTTGAATAGAGAATTTTAAGAGTCCTGGATGCATGGCATGTAGTTTAAAATATTTATGGGAGAGAGCATTTTCCAGCCATGGACTCTCTACCTTATAAAGAAGAACATAGCTGGAGGAGGGTCGAGTGGGAGCCTTCCCAGGTCCAGCAGTGGCTTTCCCTGCCCACTCCACTCACCTTTATTCTACCTCATCTGAGCACTAGCCATGGGTTGAGCCTGTCTCTATTCTGGAATCAGCAACGAGAGGGTGGCCTGAAACCAAGTCTGGAGTTCCATCTCACAGGCCATATCTTTACCAGAACTGAACTTCTGGAGTCTCAGGGCCCTGTGGGATCTGTCTGATTTAGCTGTGTGGAGGACCTTGTCACCATTGACAGCCCAGGGCTCTCCTTCTTCCAGAGTATTCTGCCAGGATTCCTGAAATGACTTTGCCCCCAGCTTAGACTTTTCAAATGCCAGGATCCACTGTTCCCAGCATATACCATTACCAGCTCTGTGTATTCTTACCCTTTCCTAAATGCTAAAGCTGAAACGCTGTGATTCAGGAGTATAGAAATGGAGACTGAGATGAAACCTCCTCAGAGCAGGAGGATAATTTGTATAGTAGAGCTAAGTATGTTTTCAGTTCAGTTCAGTTGCTCAGTTGTGTCCGACTCTTTGCAACCCCATGAATTGCAGCACGCCAGGCCTCCCTGTCCATCACCAACTCCCGGAGTTCACTCAAACCCATGTCCATCGAGGCGGTGATGCCATCCAGCCATCTCATCCTCTGTCGTCCCCTTCTCCTCCTGCCCCCAATCCCTCCCAGCATCAGGGTCTTTTCCAATGAGTCAACTCTTCGCATGAGGTGGCCAAAGTATTGGAGTTTCAGCTTTAGCATCACTCCTTCCAATGAACACCCAGGACTGATCTCCTTTAGGATGGACTGTTGGATCTCCTTGCAGTCCAAGGGACTCAAGAGTCTTCTCCAATACCACAGTTCAAAAGCATCAATTCTTCGGCACTCAGTTTTCTTCACAGTCCAACTCACATCCATACATGACCACTGGAAAAACCATAGCCTTGACTAGATGGACCTTTGTTTGCAAGGTAATATCTCTAGTATGTTTTCTGCTGCTGCTAAGTTGCTTCAGTGGTGTCCAACTCTGTGCGACCCCATAGACGGCATCCCACCAGGCTCCCCCCATCCCTGGGATTCTCCAGGCAAGAACACTGGAGTGGGTTGCCATTTCCTTCTCCAGTGCATGAAAGTGAAAAGTGAAAGTGAAGTCACTCAGTCGTGTCCAACTCTTTGCAACCCCATGGACTGCAGCCTACCAAACTCCTCCATCCATGGGATTTTCCAGGCAAGAGTACTGGAGTGGGGTGCCATCGCCTTCTCCCTAGTTTGTTTTAGGAGAGCATAATAGATGGGTCCTTGATGTATGACTAGGGGGTGTGGTCAATGGAAATATATAGGCTATATAAGATAGGACTCAAAAGATCAGATCTTAGGCAGACAGAAGTGAGGAACATTATTATGGGAGAAAAAAGAAATGTTAAATGTGCAAATACTATTTTTCAATTTGCATATTGGGTCCTCCACAGGATGAAAAGCTTAAATATAGATGGAAAATTTATTCTGAGGCAGAATCCCTGATGATTAGTCCATAGGTTTCTCTCATGCTCTTGAAAGGAAAACTAGAATTCAGAATTTGCTCTGACACTCAAGTCAGTCTAATCAAGGGAGTCCAAAGGATTCTGACCCTAAGACCTCAGTTGTCTCTATCTGCTGTACATCCCCTCAAGAATCTAAGTATCCAGAACTCTTAACTCTTCATTTCTAACCCTCCATTACCAGTTATAACTGTGTGCTTGCCTCTCCTTGTAAACTTAGTTTCACTCATATTCAGATCTGTTCTAGCCAAGAGAATATGGCTAAAAATGCTTTGCCTCACCATTCATCAGATTCCATACTCATTGATACCTCTCTTGCTCTCTTTCCACACTTATATTTTCACCTCTTTCTATCCAAATGCTTTGGCTTGAATTCCTAGACCTTTGCTCCCTAGTTTCCCTGTGTTGCCTGTGTTCTTTACCCCTGACACTCAATCTCCTCAAACCTGGGTCTTGCCTGCCTGGACCTAATAGAGCCATCTCTCTTGGAATATTACCCCTCCACCATTCTTCTGTCTTTCTGCAACGTCTATCAGACAAATATAAGCGCCTCTCCCTTTAGCCCACATTTCTCTTAATTTCCTTCTCATATTCTCTAATTCCAAAGTTCTCAGTGCTTTGCTCTGGACATTTTTCCCCATTCTTTTTTTATGGATGCTACTTTTTTTTTTTTTTTTTTTTTTTTAACATTGAATGAGCTGAGTTCTTCCTCGGCTGTTTGCAAGAGACTTCCAAGAGGATGGAGGCAGGACCATATTTAAAGTCATTTGCTGTATGAACCAGTATGTGCTAGTGCTTGCTTTTCCCCATGATTAGCATTTCAGGGTTTCTTACAGTGCAGGGTCTATGTCCTTCACTATTCCGTACCAACAGACTGCTTTTTACAGGCATGACTATTTGTCCTCGTTCAACTTCACCTTCCCTATACCTCAAATCTTTGTGACAAATGGAAATTAAAAACAAAAAACTCCAACTTCAGTCTGCTTGCCTGTTCTTGTTGTTCAGTACAAGAGCTTTTTGGTCTTGGGTCACCTTCTTTGGAGAGCAATATTACTCTCACATTGTATAAAATCTGCATCCCTAGGGCATCCATTATCACATTCCTGTTTGACTTTCACTATACTGGGCTGTAGTCATAGGCTGTAGTCCAGGCTTACAGACTATTTTTATCTGTTTTCATTTGTCTATTTTGTTTGTTTTTCATCCTCTTTATAGTTTTGAGTTGGATGAATTTCTGAGAGAAGAAAAAAAATCAGTTTTTATTCTAACACTTGAAAACCACTGCTTAAATTGTTTTTGACCATTTATCCAATCCTTTTGTGTTTGTAGAGAAGGGCTGGGGAGAGGGTAGGGGAGGATATTTCAATATGTCTTTCATACACCATCTTAATCAGATTAAGTAATGGACTTTCAGCAGTCATCAATGTGGATGCCTCTCTTCAAAGATTTCAAGTTAAATTTCCTTCCAGCAACAGGTATAGGAACTCAAAGTCAATGTTAAGCAGTGTTATAGAAAAGGCTATGCTCTATTCTTCCCACAGCTTCACAATACTTCCCACAGTATTTTTAAACTAAGATTCACCCCCAGGACCTACTACATATATTGATCACAGTTGCTGTCATTCCCGTAGTCCATGCTAAAGGTCAAGCCTGCATATAGCTTGTGACCTCCACTGACCATCTGCCAGGTAATTAAAATACAGGTGGGCTTCTGACCCATTCCATAGGGTGTTCAACAACCCAAGATGTGACTCAGTGAAAAAAGATGGTATGGGAAAAACAGAACCTCTTGCGAATTTAGCTCTGGAAACAAGAGAGAGAATCAGGAAATTGACAATCAAAGCAAAAGCTTAAAGGTTTCCATGAGGTAGAGTTTGGAACAAAAAGATCACACCATGGAGAATCATAAATAAATATAATCTAGAAGACGAATTTTAAACGTAAGGCCAAAAATAAAAAACCAATGCAGATATGTAGGGTGGAATGTGAAGTAAAGTGGGCCTTAGAAAGCATCACTACAAACAAAGCTAATGGAGGTGATGGAATTCCAGTTGAGCTATTTCAAATCCTAAAAGATGATGCTGTAAAAATGCTGCACTCAATATGTCAGCAAATTTGGAAAACTCAGCAGTGGCCACAGGACTTTGGAAAAGGTCAGTTTTCATTCCAATCCCCAAAAAAAGGAAATGCCAAAGAATGCTCAAACCACCGCACAATTGCACTCATCTCACACGCTAGTAAAGTCATGCTTAAAATTCTCCAAGCCAGGCTTCAGCAATACGTGAACCGCGACCTTCCAGATGTTCAAGCTGGTTTTAGAAAAGGCAGAGGAACCAGAGATCAAATTGCCAACATCCGCTGGATCATGGAAAAAGAAAGAGAGTTCCAGAAAAACATCTATTTCTGCTTTATTGACTATGCCAAAGCCTTTGACTGTGTGGATCACAATAAACTGTGGAAAATTCTGAAAGAGATGGGAATACCAGACCACCTGACCTGCCTCTTGAGAAATTTGTATGCAGGTCAGGAAGCAACAGTTAGAACTGGACATGGAACAACAGACTGGTTCCAAATAGGAAAAGGAGTACGTCAAGGCTGTATATTGTCACCCTGCTTATTTAACTTATATGCAGAGTACATCATGAGAAACGCTGGGCTGGATGAAGCACAAGCTGGAATCAAGATCGCCAGGAGAAATATCAATAACCTCAGATATGCAGATGACACCACCTTTATGGCAGAAAGAGCCTCTTGATGAAGGTGAAAGAGGAGAGTGAAAAAGTTGGCTTAAAGCTCAACATTCAGAAAACGAAGATCATGGCATCTGGTCCAATCACTTCATGGCAAATAGATGGGGAAACAGTATCAGACTTTATTTTTCTGGGCTCGAAAATCACTGCAGATGGTGATTGCAGCCATGAAATTAAAAGACGCTTACTCAAGTTATGACCAACCTAGATAGCATATTCAAAAGCAGAGACATTACTTTGCCAACAAAGGTCTGTCTAGTCAAGGCTATGGTTTTTCCAGTGGTCATGTATGGATGTGAGAGTTGGACAGTGAAGAAAGCTGAGTGCCGAAGAATTGATGCTTTTGAATTATGGTGTTGGATAAGACTCTTGAGAGTCCCTTGGACTGCAAGGAGATCCAACCAGTCCATTCTAAAGGAGATCAGTCCTGGGTGTTCATTGGAAGGAGTGATGCTAAAGCTGAAACTCCAGTACTTTGGCCACCTCATGCAAAGAGTTGACTTATTAGAAAAGACCCTGATGCTGGGAGGGATTGGGGGCAGGAGTAGAAGGGGACAACAGAGGATGAGATGGCTGGATGGCATCATCGACTCGATGGACATGAGTTTGAGTGAACCCCGGGGGTTGGTGATGGACAAGAGAGGCCTGGCATGCTACAATTCATGGGGTCGCAAAGAGTCGGACACGACTGAGCAACTGAACTGGAACTGGAACTGGAGGGTGGAAAGAATCAGTTAGATGATCGAGACAAGAAGTACATTATAGAAACAGATGTGGGGAGTGACTGTGTTACATTAACCACAGCACTGTCCCTTGACTTTTCCTGGATTCCTGCCCCTAACACAACACCTTGCCTTCCTAGGGGCTCAACAAATGCGTTAGATGGATGGATGTTTATCCTCAGAATGCCTCTTCACTTAAGGTAACCTTTCTGAATCTCTGCTCTTGTAATAGACCCTTTACCCCAGCACCCTGTAGAAAGTGTTTTCTTAAAGCTTGCTGTGTAATTTACTAAACACTCATTTAATACATTAATTTTCATTCTCCTTGATGTATTGAGTGTCTCCTTTGTCTCTTGTGGTCCAATGCCGCCCTAGTTCTCTTGTCTCTGACCACTCCCCTGCCTTAGCTGGTTTCTCTTCCTTATCTCTGAGTAAATAATCACCAGAACTGTCTTCAGCGCTCTTCTGGTTCTGTACTCTCATCTTGCCAAGTGAGCTGTTCATTCCCATAACTTCATATACAGCTTCTACAAACATGACTCCCAAATCTGAATTTCTGAACCCAAAACTATGTCCTTTAAACTCAACATAACTTAAATAGAACTTGTCTCTCTTTCTAAACCAGTTTCTTCTCTCTTTTTAAAATTTATTTATTTTGGAATTGAAGGATAATTGCTTTACAGAATTTTGTTGTTTTCTGTCAAACCTCAACATGAATCAGCCATAGGTTTTCATATGTCCCCTCCCTTTTGAACCTCCTTCCCATCTCCCTCCCCATCCCACCCCTCTAGGTTGGTGCAGAGCACCTGTTTGAGTTTCCTGAGACATACAGCAAATTCCCATTGGTTATCTATTTTACATATGGTAATGTAAGTTTCCATGTTACTCTATCCAACTTGACTTCTCTGTTTCTATTTATTGAACTTCAGCATCTCACTTTTGAAATCTGAATTATCTTTGGCTATTTTCTTCTTCATTCTCTATCATCTAATCAGCTGCAAGATCTAGTTAATAATACTGATAGAAATGATAATTGCTAACCCTCATCTGGCTCAAAAATCCTTTTTTCCTCTCCATAGCCTACCAAAATAAGTTTTGTGTTTGTTTAAGGGCCCCAGAATTCAGAATTCTCTACAACATGTTGCAAACTTTTATTTCTAGTCTTATTTCCTACAGTTCTGTTGTATAGAAGGAATTTTAAATTTATCGTTCTTTTACATATTAATGAAAATAGAGGAAAACAATAGAATGGGAAATACTAGAGATCTCTTCAAGTAAATTAAAGATACCAAGGGAACATTTCATGCAAGGATGGGCACAATAAAGGACAGAAATGGTATGGATCTAACAGAAGCAGAAGATACTAAGAAGATGTGGCAAGAATACACAGAAGAACTATACAAAAAAGATCTTTATGACCCAGATAATCACGATCCTGTGATCACTCACCTAGAGCCAGACATCCTGGAATGTGAAGTCAAGAGGGCCTTAGGAAGCATCACTACGAACAAAGCTAGTGGAGGTGATGGAATTCCAGTTCAGATCAAATGAGATCAGATCAGTCGCTCAGTCATGTCCAACTCTTTGCGACCCCATGAATCGCAGCACGCCAGGCCTCCCTGTCCATCACCAACTCCTGGAGTTCACTCAGACTCATGTCCATCAAGTCAGTAATGCCATCCAGCCATCTCATCCTCTGTCATCCCCTTCTCCCCTTGCCCCCAATCCCTCCCAGCATCAGAGTCTTTTCCAATGAGTCAACTCTTCACATGAGGTGGCCAAAGTACTGGAGTTTCAGCTTTAGCATCATTCCTTCCAAAGAAATCCCAGGGCTGATCTCCTTCAGAATGGACTGGTTGGATCGCCTTGCAGTCCAAAGGACTCTCAAGAGTCTTATCCAACACCACAGTTCAAAAGCATCAATTCTTCGGCACTCAGCCTTCTTCACAGTCCAACTCTCACATCCATACATGACCACAGGAAAAACCATAGCCTTGACTAGACAAACCTTTGTTGGCAAAGTAATGTCTCTGCTTTTGAATATGCTATCTAGGTTGGTCATAACTTTTCTTCCAAGGAGTAAGCTTCTTTTAATTTCATGGCTGCAATCACCATCTGCAGTGATTTTGGAGCCCAGAAAAACAAAGTCTGACACTGTTTCCCCATTTATTTCCCATGAAATGATGGGACCAGATGCCATGATCTTCGTTTTCTGAATGTTGAGCTTTAAGCCAACTTTTTCACTCTCCACTTTCACCTTCATCAAGAGGCTTTTTAGTTCCTCTTCACTTTCTGCCGTAAGGGTGGTGTCATCTGCATATCTGAGGTTATTGATATTTCTCCCGGCAATCTAGATTCCAGCTTGTGTTTCTTCCAGTCCAGCGTTTCTCATGATGTACTCTGCATATAAGTTAAATAAACAGGGTGACAATATACAGCCTTGACGAACTCCTTTTCCTATTTGGAACCAGTCTGTTGTTCCATGTCCAGTTCTAACTGTTGCTTCCTGACCTGCATACAGGTTTCTCAAGAGGCAGGTCAGGTGGTCTGGTATTCCCATCTCTTTCAGAATTTTCCACAGTTTATTGTGATCCACACAGTCAAAGGCTTTGGCATAGTCAATAAAGCAGAAATAGATGTTTTTCTGGAACTCTCTTGCTTTTCTGATGATCCAGCGGATGTTGGCAATTTGATCTCTGGTTCCTCTGCCTTTTCTAAAACCAGCTTGAACATCTGGAAGTTCACGGTTCACGTATTGCTGAAGCCTGGCTTGGAGAATTTTAAGCATTACTTTACTAGCGTGTGAGATGAGTGAATTGTGTGGTCGTTTGAGCATTCTTTGGCATTGCCTTTCTTTGGGATTGGAATGAAAACTGACCTTTTCCAAAGTCCTGTGGCCACTGCTGAGTTTTCCAAATTTGCTGGCATATTGAGTGCAGCACTTTCACAGCATCATCTTTCAGGATTTGGAATAGCTCAACTGGAATTCTATCACCTCCTATTTGTTTGTGGAGATGCTTCCTAAGGCCCACTTGACTTCACATTCCAGGATGTCTGGCTCTAGGTGAGTGATAACACCATCATGATTATCTTGGTCTTGAAGATCTTTTTTGTACAGTTCTTCTGTGTATTCTTGCCATCCCTTCTTAATATCTTCTGCTTCTGTTAGGTCCATACCATTTCTGTCCTTTATCGAGCCCATCTTTGCATGAAGTGTTCGTTTGGTATCTCTGATTTTCTTGAAGAGATCTCTAGTCTTTCCCATTCTGTTGTTTTCCTCTAGTTCTTTGCACTGATCGCTGAAGAAGGCTTTCTTATCTCTTCTTGCTATTCTTTGGAACTCTGCATTCAGATGTTTATATCTTTCCTTTTCTCCTTTGCTTTTCACTTCTCTTCTTTTCACAGCTATTTGTAAGGCCTCCCCAGACAGCCATTTCACTTTTTTGCATTTCTTTTCCATGGGAATGGTCTTGATCCCTGTCTCCTGTACAATGTCACGAACCTCAGTCCATAGTTCTTCAGGCACTCTATCTATCAGATCTAGGCCCTTAAATCTATTTCTCACTTCCACTGTATAATCATAAGGGATTTGGTTTAGGTCATACCTGGTCTAGTGGTTTTCCCTACTTTCTTCAATTTAAGTCTGAATTTGGCAATAAGGAGTTCATGGTCTGAGCCACAGTCAGCTCCTGTCTTGTTTTTGCTGACTGTATAGAGCTTCTCCATCTGGTGATGTCCATGTATAGAGTCTTCCCTTGTGTTGTTGGAAAAGGGTGTTTGTTATGACCAGTGCATTTTATTGGCAAAACTCTATTAGTCTTTGCCCTACTTCATTCCATATTCCAAGGCCAAATTTGCCTGTTACTCCAGGTGTTTCTTGAGGGGACTTTTGCATTCCAGTCCCCTATAATAAAAAGGACATCTTTTTTGGGTGTTAGTTCTAAAAAGTCTTGTAGGAATTCCAGGTGAGCAATTTCAAATCCTAAAAGACGATGCTGTGAAAGCGCTGCACTCAATATGCCAGCAAATTTTTGAAAACTCAGCAGTGGCCACAGGACTGGAAAAGGTCAGTTTTCATTCCAATTCCAAAGAAAGGCAACACCAAAGAATGCTCAAACTATTGCACAATTGAACTCATCTCACATGCTAGTAAAGTCATGCTCAAAATTCTCCAAGCCAAGCTTCAGCAATATGTGAACCGTGAACTTCCATATATTCAAGCTGGTTTTAGAAAAGGCAGAGGAACCAGAGATCAAATTTCCAACATCCACTGGATCATCGAAAAAGCAAGAGAATTCCAGAAAAACATCTATTTCCGGTTTATTGACTGTGCCAAAGCCTTTGACTGTGTGGATCACAACAAACTCTGGAAAATTCTTTAAGAGATGGACCACCTGACCTGCCTCTTGAGAAATCTGTATGCAGGTCAGGAAGCAACAGGTAGAACTGGACATGGAGCGACAAACTGGTTCCAAATAGGAAAAGGAATACGTCAAGGCTGTATATTGTCACCATGCTCATTTAACTGATATGCAGAGTATCTTGAGAAATACTGGGCTGGAAGAAGCACAAGCTGGAATCAAGATTGCCGGGAGAAGGATCATTAACCTCAGATATGCAGATGACACCACCCTTAGGGCAGAAAGCGAAGACCTAAAGAGCCTCTTGATGAAAGTGAAAGAGGAGAGTGAAAAAGTTGACTTAAAGCTCAACATTCAGAAAACGAAGATCATGACATCTGGTCCCATCATTCATGGCAAATAGATGGGGAAACAGTGGAAACAGTGACACACTTTATTTTGGAGGGCTCCAAAATCACCATAGATGGTGACTGTAGCCATGAAATTAAAAGACACTTACTCCTTGGAAGAAAATTGTGACCAACCTAGACAGCATATTAGAAAGCAGAGACATTACTTTGTCAGCAAAAGTCCATCTAGTCAAAGCTATGATTTTTCCAGTATGGATATAAGAGTGGGACTGTAAAGAAAGCTGAATGCCAAAGAATTGATGCTTTTGAACTGTGGTGCTGGAGAAGACTCTTTGAGAGTCGCTTGGACTGCATGGAGTTCCAACTAGTCCATCCTAAAGGAAATCAACCCTGGTTATTAATTGAAAGGACTGATACTGAAGCTGAAACTCCAATACTTTGGCCACCAGATGCAAAGAGCTGAATCATTTGAAAAGACCCTGATGCTGGGAAAGATTGAAGGCGGGAGGAGAAGGGGATGACAGAGGATGAGATGGATGGCATCACCAACTCAATGGACATGAGTCTGAGTACACTCTGGGAGTTGGTGAGGGACAAGGAGGCCTGGCGTGCTGCAGTCCATGGGGTCGCAAAGAGTCGGACACAACTGAGCAATTAAACTGAACTGAACTGATAAATACAAATAATAAATGCTGAAGAGTGTGTGGAGAAAAGGAAAGCCTCCTACATTTTTGATGGGACTGTAACTTGGTATAACCACTATGGAGAACAGTATGGATGTTCCCTAAGAAACTAAAAGTAGATCTACCATGTGATCTAGCAGTCCCACTCCTGGACATACATTAGGAGAAAACCATAATCCAAAAAGATAACATGCACCCCCACTACTTACAACAGCCACGACACAGCAGCACCCTGAATGTCCATCAAGAGAGGAATGGATAAAGAAGATGTACATACACACAGTGGAATATTACTCAGCCGTGAAGAGAAGGACATGATGCCATTGGCAGCAACATGGGTGGACCTAGAGATCACCCTAAACGAAGTGAGCCAGAGAAAGACAGATTTCAGCGGATATCACTGGTGTGAGGAGTCTAATTTTTTAAATGATACAAATGAACTTATTTACAAAACAGAAACAAACTTCTGGTTACCAAAGGGGAAATGTCGGGGGGAGGGCAAATCCAGAGCTTGGCATATTCATGCACACACTACTATATATATAAGATAGATAACCAACAAGGACAAGCAATTGTATAATACAGGGAACTCTACTCAATATTTTGTGAGAACCTGTCAGAGAAATAATCTAAAAAAGAATGAATATATGTGTATGTATAAGTGAATCACTTTGCCATACAACTGAAACTAATACTACATTGTAAATCAACTATACACCAATAACATTAAAATTTTAAAACTTAAGTAGACTAGTTGTTGCTAGGGCTGGAGCAAGAGGGAAATGAAGAGTGATTGCTAATGGTATGGAATTTCTTTCGGAGTGATAAACATGTTCTAAAGTTAGATAATGGTGATGGTTGTACAACTTTGTGAATATGCAAAAAGTCACTGAATTGCACACTATAGAAGGGTGAATTTTGTGATATGAAATATATGTATTTCATGTGAATTCATCTTGCCAGTTGAGGTTTTGCCAGTTATCCTGACTTTCAAGAGTATAGCCGCTGCTATAAATCAAGGGATTCTCTTAATCTTATTAGCTAATATTTATTGATCTTTCATTGTGCAAAATACTGTGTATAAATGAACCCTCATATAACATTATATAGAGTTCACAAAGAGTTAGACATGACTTAGTGACTGTACAACAACAAGTTTATGAGATAGATATTTTTCCATTTTTAAGGAGATTGAAGATTGTGTGTTAAATCACTTCAGTCGTATCTGACTCTTTGCAACCCTATGGACTGTAGCCCACCAGGCTCCTCTGTCCATGGGATTCTCCAGGCATGAATACTGGAGGTGATTGCCATTCCATCCTCCAGGGGATCTTCCCGACTCAGGGATTGAACCCACGTCTTTTACATCTCCTGCATTGGCAGGAGTGTTCTTTACCACTAGTGCCAACTGACATTGAAGCTTAGAGAGGTTAAAGAACTTGCCAAGGTTACATAGTAATTAAGTGATGAAGCTTGGGTTTGAACTGTTTGTATGACCAAGAACCCATTATCCTAATAATCATTTAGTCACCAGAAAGCCAACCAGTGTTTTATGCAGTTGAATTTATCAAATGGATCAAATTTGTGAGGGAAAAAACCTATAAAAACTTCCTACTGCTCTAGAGGGAGGAGTGCAATCGGAAATCAAAGAAGTTTCTGACATTGCTCTACCTGGAAATCTTAGGAAATCACACCCACTGACAGACCCTTTTGGAAAGTCTAACCTTAAGGCAGAGGGAGGGAAATTCAAGTCAGGGATTGATTTCATCCTTCTAAGCCTGTCTAAGAAAGCCATCCTTCTCCACTCACCAAGCACATTCTTCTAGAACAGAGAAAAGGCAAGGAGTAATGAAGTCCTTGGAAACTTGCAGAAGAAATACTTAGTTTTTCCCTGAGATTTTTTTTCCTGACTTTTAAATTGTGATTTTTGAAATCATGATTAATAAAATATTTAAGGGAATTTGTTGTTTGGTAATGACCTTTGTTGCATTATTTAAGAGCATTTTTTCTCAGTTTTTATTACTTCAAAGTAATTTTTTAAAACTTTGATGGGCAGATTTTCTGAAGAATTAACCAAAAGATCAGAGAAATATGATTCATCTTTACAGGACAAATCACATGGCAGAGTCACCAGACTAGCAAGACATGCTTCACAGATCCTGCCATTTTCACAGAAGGGAGAATTATGAATTTTTTGACTTATCAGAGCTCAGAATTGAAAGAGATCTTAAGTCATTTAATTCACTCCTTTCCAGCTTCTGCTTGAAATTTTGAAATAAGGGGAGGTTCACAATTACACTATTTTTTTATTATTAGAAAAAAGTATCTATTTTTACTGACCTCACTGTAAAGGAATAAGAATGTAGTAGGAATAGGCAGTAATGAAAACTTTTTTCTCTAGAAATTATAAACAGAATACTTATACCTTGTTTCAACAGCTAAGGACAGAGAAGGGTAAGAGCAAATCTAAAGGTCCTGTGATAGAGGAAATTAGAACCTGATCTTAATGACTAATATACATATAATTTAAACTATATAAGAAGTGGTAACTAACGGAAATGATAATTCATGTCACAGTTTCTTGTTGATGAATCTTAGTGAGTTTTTTTTTTTTTACTTTCCTGAAGTTGTAGTAAATAAACATCTTATAGCTATATGACAATCAAGAAAACACTAACTTCAGAGTATAACTGCATTATTTTAGCTCTGAAGAGATCTTGAAGGAATTCAATTTACCGTGTTTAATCAATTCAACTTCAAGTGTTAAATACCAAGTGTGATAGTATAATGAGGAAATAAAATTTTTTCAATATAAAACTATAATAACATGATTACAGAAAGAAGGAAAGTATATTTTTGTATAGTTAATTTTTCTCAAAAGTTTGTGGTGGATTTCAATACTTCCTACCATACTCTCTTCTCTAAATTCTCAATTATTCCAAGGCCTGGAAAGAATATAGAAGCTATAAACTGCCACAAGTTAACTCTTTCCCTGAATTTTCTTTCATGCTGTAAAATCCATGCCCTCTTCTGTGATCCAGTTTTCCACATTATATTCAGGAAACCAGCTAACTTAGAAAAAGGTTGCTCACCTCCATGAAGCTCTATCAGCAGGCCACCGGGGGGCAGAGATAGACACTTGGACCAGAGCTCAACAGGCCTCTAGGATGGTTGCAGATCAGGAGTCTGAGACTTGTTAGTTTGCTAAGAATGGGCCCAGAGCATGAGAGAAGGAGGGAAAGTTCAGGAGCTGGGGAGACAGGAAGGCCAGAGTGAGGTCTGGCAGATTCCGTGACAGTTTGTCAGTTGCTTTGGTCATCGTTAGCTTAAGAGAAAGAGAAACCCTGATTGGAACAGCCTCCCTGCCCACCGTTTTTTGGCAGGGAATGGAAAACAACTCATTTAGATTCAAGGTGGCAGTCTAATCTTAAGGGTCACATATCCCCATTGCTGGCCTACACTGCTACCCGAAAGTGGAACGTCATCATTTGCCTGTAAGACTAATGCATGAGGAATAACCACTTCATCCCTGCTCCTGATTTCATCACAGCGTTGAGACCCAGCTGAGTGGCGTTGCTGTTGCTGCTGCTGCTTCTAAGTCGCTTCAGTCATGTCCGACTCTGTGCTACCCCAGAGACAGCAGCCCACCAGGCTCCCCTGTCCCTGGGATTCTCCGGGCAAGAACACTGGAGTGGGTTGCCATTTCCTTCTCCAATGCATGAAAGTGAAAAGTGAAAGTGAAGTCGCTCAGTCGTGTCCGACACTTAGTGACCCCATGGACTGCAGCCCACCAGGCTCCTCCGTCCATGGGATTTTCCAGGCAAGAGTGCTGGAGTGGGGTACCATTGCCTTCTCCCATTCCACCTGAGAACTTACATTCCATTGAAACAGCCTATGCACTGTGTCTCTGAGAAAGTAATATGCCTGGAGAACCCCAGACCATAAGGACGCAAGATGAGAGAAGTCTCATTTTAAACACTTTGACAGTTTTCACTGGCAGTGATCAGTACCTAGCCTGTGCTCCTGAGTGACCTGTTAAGCGCCAGAACAGGACCCATGGTTCTCACAGTGGCTCCTCCAACTCAGTCTGTTTTCTCCTATGTCAGCTCCTACCTAGCTGTTCAGTCTTACGCCCATGACCCTCCCACAAGTGTGTGATTGCTTACATATGCTGCTTCTGTGGCTGTGCACATGCTGATTCTTCTTCTGGGGGCCCACCCTCCCTCACTCCAATCTTCATCTCTTCAGTAAACTCTTCCATAACCAGTCCCTTGTAGAAAATACTTTGCTGCTTGTATACCACCTCAGCCTCAGCCCTGTTGACATTTTGGGCTGCCTAAGTCTTTGTTTTTGGGGAGCTGACCTATGAATTTGAGGATGTTTAGCCGCATCTCTGGCCTCTGCTCACTAGATGCCAGTATCACCCCCACTCCCAAGTTGTGAGAATCAAAATTATCTCCTGACATTGCCAAATGTCTGCTGGGGATATGGGAGTGGGACCCATCCTCCAGCTGAGAACCACTGCTTCACACATTTGTATAGCACAATAGACCATTGTACATGAAGTGAAAGTGAAGTCGCTCAGTCGTTTCCGACTCTTTGCGACCCCATGGACTGCAGCCTACCAGGCTCCTCCGTCCATGGAATTTTCCAGGCAAGAATACTGGAGTGGGGTGCCATTGCCTTCTTCTTCTTCTCCTTTGTACATGTTTGTACATAATTATTTTAACAGTTTGAATGCATGTCTGCCCCCTCCCTAAGTTATGAACAGCCGCTGGGTTATGCTGTGTCATGCTTACCTTGATGGTACACAGCATTCATTGGATCAAGTTCTTTGTCAAATAAATGGCTATGAAATGTTGATGATCACCTAGAAATCATGTCCCCAAGTTAAAAAAAAAAAATGTTTCATCTTGAATGTTTTATTGTTGGTTAAAATGTTTAACAATGTTTAGTAAAGATGATTGTATTGAACATTGAAGTCAGCACATTCTTGAGTCTTTGACCCTGGGGCAAGAATAGTGGGTTAGGAGAGACAAGCCTTGTCTCCCTCCAGAATGATGAGTAACCTTGGCTAAGATGTCTTAACTCCTCTGGAATCAGTTCTTCCATCTGTAAAGTATGAATTCCTGAGGCTTCCCTTCTACCTTCAAAATTTGTTATTCCAAAACCTATTTAGCAAAAGGTCCAAAATCTCACAAAAAGGCATTTCAAGATTTTATTTCACTATTCAAAAATAAAGTTTTGGGCAAGGGGGCAGTAGACAGTGGTGTTTAATAAACTACATACCAGCTCTATGATGACCTAGAAGGGTGGGATGGGGGGAGTGGGGAGGGAGGGAGGTCCCAGAGGGAGGGGATATACGTATACATATGGCTGATTCATGTTGTCCTACAGCAGAAACTAACACAACATTGTAAAGCAATTATACACTAATAAAAAAATATAAACTACATACCAGGTTTTACCATATAATTGGTAATCGGGGGTAGTGGAAAATGAAAATATAGTCATAAGCCAAAGTTGCTTTTCTTTTCCAAGCCTTAATTTTATCATATGTAAAATGGAGATGATGGGGAGTTCCCTGGTGGTCCAGTGGTTAGGACTCTGCCCTTCTGCTGCAGAGGACACAAGTGCCATCCCTGGTTGAGGAACTAAGATCCCACAAGCCACGTGGCAAGGCCAAAAAATTTTTAAATAAATAAAAAGTAAAATAGAGATAGTAATACATACCTCAGAGGATTGTTTCGAGGATTAAATGAGATAATTTATGTAAAGTACTGAGCAGCATCTGGCATATCGTAAGCACCCAATAAATAGTCATAGCTATTGTTATTGTTATTGCACTAACATTGATACAGAAAATAGTTTACAAAACTAATGCCCCTTCAAATTAACTTTGTCTTGAAATATAACAAGAGATATTAGTATCTATAAGAGGAATTAATCTTAACAAGAAGTATTAATCTTCAAGAACTCCAGTGGAACTTAATATAAATTGGAAGTTCAATTTTCCATCTTCAAGACTCCAAGAAAGCTACTGAGAAGTCAGTTATTTCCTCTTTTATGCCCCAGTAGCAACTAGCAGAAATTTCCATCATAGATTTTATTTCACTGCATTATTATTTATTTTTTAAAGATCTATTTATTTACTGACTGTGCTGTGTCTTCGTTGCTGCATGGTTTTCTCTAGTTGTGGCAAGCAGGGGCCACTCTTCGTTGCGGTGCTCAGGCTTCTCATTATGGTGGCTTCTCTTGTTGCAGAGCAGGGGCTCTAGGTGTGCGGGCTTCAGTCATTGTGACACGTGGGCTCGGTAGTTGCAGTTCTTGAGCTCCAGGGCACAGCTTCAGCATTGTGGAGCACCGGCTTAGTTGCCCCTTGGCACCTGGAATCTTCTGTCCCTTGCATTGCAGGGTGGACTCTTAACTACTGGACCAGCAGGGAGGCCCTTCACTACATTCTTTCTTTCTTTCTTTGTATTATAACTGTTTTCACATCTCTTGACCCCTAGTTGTGAGCTTCTTGCAAGTGAAAGTGAAAGTCGCTCAGTCGTGTCCCACTCTTTGCGACCCAGAATTCTCCAGGCCAGAATACTGGAGTGGGTTGCCTTTCTCTTCTCCAGGGTATCTTCCCAACCCAGGGATCAAACCCAGGTCTCCTGCATTGCAGGCGGATTCTTTACCAGCTGAGCCACCAGGGAAGCCCAAGAATACTGGAGTGGGTCGCTGTCCATTTCTCCAGCAGATCTTCCTGACCCAGGAATCAAGCCGGGGTCTCCTGCATTGCACGCAGATTCTTTACCATCTTTGATACGATCTTATTCATCTTTTTAACAACATAGGTCTATCATACTATAAAAAAAATTATTTTAAATTGGAGGCTAATTGCTTTACAATGTTGTGTTGGTTTCTACCACACAAGAACATGAATCAGCCATAAGTATATATATGTCCCTTCCCTCTTGAACCTACCTCCTACCCTCCACCCTACTCCACCCCACTCCTCTAGGTTGTCACACAGCACTGGGTTGAGCTTCCTGTGTTATACAGCAGCTTCCCACTAGCTAGCTGTTTCTCACATGGTAATGTATATGTTTCTATGCTGCTCTCTCAGTTAGGTCCATGCTCTCCTTCCCTGGCTGTGTTCATAAGTCTGTTCTCTATGTCTGCATCTTTATTCCTGTCCTGCAGATAGGGTCATCAGTACCATTTTTCTACATTCCATATACATGCATTAATATACAGTATTTGTTTTTTCTTTCTGACTTGCTTCACTCTATAACAGGCTCTAGGTTCATCTACCTCCCTAGAATTGACTCAAATTTGTTCCTTTTTATGGCTGAATAATATTTCATTGTGTATATGTACCACGTCTGCTTTGCCCATTCACCTGTCAATGGACATCCAGGTTGCTTCCATGTCCTAGCTATTGTAAATAGTGCTGCAGTGAACATTGGGGTACATGTGTCTTTTTGAATTATGGTTTTCCCAGGATATATGCCCAGTAGTGGGATTGCTGGGTCATATGGTAGTTCTAATCCTAGTTTTTAAAGAAATTCCCATATGTTCTGCATATGGTTATGTCAATTAACATTCCCACCAACGGTGCAAGAGGGTTCCCTTTTCTCCATATCCTGGCCCCCATTTATTGTTTGTACATTTTTTGATGATGGTCACTCTGACCATGTGAGGTGATACCTCATTTTAGTTTTTAATTTGCAAAGAATCTGCCTGCAGTGCAGGAGATCTGGGTTCGATCTCTGGGTTGGGAAGATCACCTGGAGAAGGGAAAGGCTACCCACTCCAGTATTCTGGCCTGGAGAATTCCATAGACTGTATAGTCCATGGGGTCACAAAGAATCGGACACAACTGAGTGACTTTCACTTTCACTTTTCATTTTATCTAACAATGAGCAATGTTGAGCATTTTTTCATGTGTTTATTGGCCATCTGTATGTCTTCTTTGGAGAAATGTCTTTTTAGGTCTTCTACCCATTTTTTGATTGGGTTGTTTGTTTATCTGATATTGAGCTGCATGAGCTGCTTGTATATTTTGGAGATTAATCCTTTGTCAGTTGCTTCATTTGCAATTATTTTCTCCCATTCTGAGGATTGTCTTTTCATCTTGTTTATGGTTTCCTTTGCTGTACAAAAGCTTTTAAGTTTAATTTCCCTGGTGGCTCAGACGGTGAAGAATCTGCCTGCAATGGAGGAGACCAAGGTTCAATCTCTGGATCGGGAAGATCCCCTGGAGAAGGAAATGGCAACCCACTCCAGTATTCTTGCCTGGAGAATCCCACGGACAGAGGAACCTGGAAGGCTACATAAAGTCGCAAAGAGAGAGACTAACACTTTCACTTTTCAGGTCCCATTTGTTTGTTTTTAGTACCGTTATTCTAGGAGGTGGGTCATAGAGGATCTTGCTTCAATTTATGTCAAAGAGTCTTCTGCCTATGTTTTCCTCTAAGAGTTTTATAGTTTCTGGTCTTACATTTAGGTCTTTAGTCCATTTTGAGTTTATTTTTGTGTTTGGTGTTAGAAAGTGTTCTAATTTCTTTCTTTTACACTAGCTCTCCAGTTTTGCCAGCACCACTTATTGAAGAGACTGTTTTTCCCCATTGTATATTCTTGTCTTCCAGCGGCTACTGGAGCAGGAGATATAATACTATTAGAATTCTTTTCTAGCGGCCCGCCGCGATCCCGGGCTGAAGGAAGTGGCAGTCGCTGCGGCAGCGGCGGCGACGACAGCGCAAAGACGGCGGGCATGGTGGGCCGGGAGAAAGAGCTCTCTATCCACTTTGTTCCCGGGGACTGCCGGTTGGTGGAGGAGGAAGTTAACATCCCCAACAGGCGCGTTCTCATTACTGGTGCCACTGGGCTTTTTGGCAGAGCTGTGTACAAAGAATTTCAGCAGAATAATTGGCATGCCGTTGGCTGTGGTTTTAGAAGAGCAAGACCAAAATTTGAGCAGGTCAATCTCTTGGATTCTAATGCAGTTCATCACATCATTTATGATTTTCAGCCCCATGTCATCGTACACTGTGCAGCAGAGAGAAGGCCAGATGTTGTAGAAAATCACCCAGATACTGCTTCTCAACTTAATGTGGATGCTTCTGGGAATTTAGCAAAGGAAGCAGCTGCAATTGGAGCATTTCTAATCTACATTAGCTCTGATTATGTTTTTGATGGAACAAACCCATCTTATAGAGAGGAAGACATACCAAATCCCCTAAATCTATATGGC
Organism: Bos indicus x Bos taurus; assembly: GCF_003369695.1. Taxonomy (NCBI): domain Eukaryota; kingdom Metazoa; phylum Chordata; class Mammalia; order Artiodactyla; family Bovidae; genus Bos; species Bos indicus x Bos taurus. Next base: position 103,026,289 of record NC_040085.1, on the reverse strand, counting down.
AAAACAAAATTAGAAGGAGAAAAGGCCGTCCTGGAGAACAATTTAGGAGCTGCTGTTTTGAGAATTCCTGTTCTGTATGGAGAAGTTGAAAGGCTTGAGGAAAGTGCTGTGACTATTATGTTTGATAAAGTGCAGTTCAGCAACAAGTCCGCAAACATGGACCACTGGCAGCAACGGTTCCCCACGCACGTCAAAGATGTGGCCACCGTGTGTCGTCAGTTAGCAGAGAAGAGGATGCTGGATCCATCAATTAAGGGAACCTTTCACTGGTCTGGCAACGAACAGATGACTAAGTATGAAATGGCGTGTGCAATTGCAGATGCCTTCAACCTCCCCAGCAGCCACTTAAGACCGATAACTGACAGTCCTGTCGTAGGAGCACAACGTCCGAGAAATGCTCAGCTTGATTGCTCTAGATTGGAGACCTTGGGCATTGGCCAGCGAACACCATTTCGAACTGGAATCAAAGAGTCACTCTGGCCTTTCCTGATTGACAAGAGATGGAGACAGACGGTCTTTCATTAGTGTATGTGTGGTGGTGGGGGTGGTGGTAGTGTTTTTTAAAACGAGAAGTCAAGAAGTCATGGCACTTTTTAAAGAAAAAAGGAAATAGTTTTGTATGAGTGCTCTTCGATTGTGACTCATGATCTTTCAGGTAAATGATGCTCTTGCACAAGTGAAATTGTCTAGGGAAATTTAAGGGCAATAATGCCTCGTTTGAAGTAATGATTTTCTCATTTTGTTCTGCCTCAATTTGCTGTGTGAATATAGTAAATTATGATTTTCAAGTATTTGAGAGCCAGGATGAAATACATCTGCTGTAGACTTTTTTTGGGGGGGCAGGGGGAAGAAATGCATTGTTCATTCCTATAAATAACCTCTACATTTTCAGGACTTTTACAACTGTTGATCCTTTAATGTTTTAAATTGTGTTAAATGGCATACAAATCATTGGTGTTCATTGTTTGCTTTGCTTGAGTTCAGATCAAAATGTTTGAAGAAAGAAACTTTATTTTTGCAACCTAAGTGTAGTTTTTATGCTTGAGATATTTCAACATGTTATGTATATTGAAACTCCTGCAGCTTGATACCTCCTGCTTTTGTAGCAGTGAACAGTGAATGTTTGAGAGAGAGAGAATGTGTGTATGTGAATGTATTTTTTAAATATATATGAAACTGTCCTTTTCACTCCATGTCACTAAGTGATATTTCATATGTGCAGTTATACTAATAGTAATGGGCCTTGTAAGTCTTTTGACATTCATGAATAATAATAAATATGTACTGCTAGCATGGTAATGCTTAAAAAAAAAAAAAAAAAAAGAATTCTTTTCTAGCCACTGGCAGCTGACACTCAGAAGGCTGCCCTGGCAGGTTCTTCCCTATTGCTCAGCACAGGCAGCACTCAGAGGGCACCCCTGATTGGGGTCCTTCTCAGTTGTTCAGTGCAGCAGGAGCTCAAAGGGCAACACTTGCTGGGGTCTTTCTCTATTGGTCAGCTGCAGGCGCTGACTGTATGGGAAGAGAGAGGCTACAGTCATGGTGACTGTAGTGACTACTGCTGCGTGTGACTCAGCAGTAGGGCCCTGCCTCCAAGGCTGCCCAACTTTCCCCCAAAGGCATTTTTTCCCATAAAGCAAAGATCAAAAACTCAAATGTCTACATAAGGTAAATATGGCTGGGTAGAGCACATTAGGGAGAGTCAAGGGCTGCTGGCAAGCTGGAGAAAATATGCCCTTTTCCCTAATCACATGGACATGTGCATGCATGGTAAGTCACTTCAGTAGTGTTCAACTCTTTGTGACCCTATCAACTGTAGCCCTCCAGGCTCCCCTGTCCATGGGATTCTCCAGGCAAGAATACCGGAGTGGGTTGCCATGCCATCCTTCAAGGGATCTTCCTGACCCAGGGATCAAACTCGTGTCTCTTATGTCTCCTGCATTGGCAGGCGGGTTCTTTACCACTAGTAATTGCATGGACAATACATGCAAAAGCAGAATCTGTATTTAATAGGCACCTCAGGTGTTTCAATCATTAGCCAAGTTTGTGATATATTGTGCTATGTCATAGAGCAATTTATGGTCTCCAAAGTGAAACACAAAAGATGGATTATTGAAATGTAGGAAGTTCTACATCTAATATTTATAACTTTTTTTAATTTTCATGTTATTTTTCTTCCTCGTTTCATTTTAGAACATACAAAGAAACCCACACAAAAGGTGTATACCACATTGATCTTGCATATACTGTGCCAAGTCAAGCAACTGAGGTCTGAAGTATGAGACATTGCAGAGAATACAGTGTGTAGAACAGACACGGTGCTGGGATGGGCACTGCTCCATTGGCACAACTGAGCCTCCATGGAGAAAAGCAACACTGCTACAACAATTGTAAGTAAAGAATACACTTTACTTCACATTTCATTCTGAGGGAAAAGGAGAGAACATAGGAGAAATCATGTCCTCTATAACTGTAAAGTGCACATGAAATTATGAGTCCTATATGATTTTCTTCAAAACAAAAAAGAGCTAATGTGTGCTGGAGGATGGCGAGAAGGAGGCTTTCTCAAGGCCTGTGACTCAGTCAGACTGCAGGAGCACCTGGGATGTGGATGCAGTGATGTATTTGTTCACATAGACGCACACCAGCTTGTAGATTAGCTGACCAGTATGGTGGAAGGCAGGCACACTTGTAAACCTAGGGTTAAGGCAGCCTCTCTCTGGTGTGGCAGGTCAAAGAGCACGGAAGCCCAACTCTAGATTCCAGTGTCTAGACATCTCCTCAGGCTGATTTTAACAGCCACTAGGAGTCCCAGCAGGACATGGGGCCTGCTTTTATACCTACCTCCACCGTGCTGGTTGGCGAGGTGGTTATAAAGGACTGACTTCCTTCTATTCTAGTGGAGTCATGAAATTCAAAGAAACCAGGGAGATATCACCCTCCTTAGTCCATTAATTAAAATAAAGTTTCCATTTCTTTAAACAAGACCCCATATAATGTTTATTTAAATAAGAATGAAGTTTATTCACCTCTCAAGTAAAAGCCCAAACTTGTAGGTGGCTCTGGTTTGCAAAGTTGTCAGTCTCTCAGGTTCCTTCCATTTATTTGCTCCGTGATCTCTAGGATGTTGCCCTTATTTACATGACCAAAAATGCCCATATGTGGCCAATTTAAAATTGACTGTTATGAGGAAGAAAGGAAAATTTGCTTTGAGGACAACCACCAGCCTCTAGTATACTATGACAACCAAGTCGAGCCCTGCAGCATGAAACAAATCAAAAGGTAGTCTCATAGCGTGTATGACGAAAGAGTTTTCTATATACTCCAGAGAGCAGTTTTTAAAACCAGGCTTTTTTAATTCAGTGTACTGAATGGCAACAATCTATAGTTTCTGCATAAGGTCATGGGAAAATCCTAACTAGGTTATCCGTCTGTCCTGAGCAACACAGCACACTTCATATATAGATGCAGTGGTACTGATGGCAGCTGAATTTTTTCAAACAAACTGGATGATTTTTAGTATATTTAAGGGAAGTGCAGAGGCACTGCCTACAGATGTGGCCACATTCTGTAAAGTAGACATGTCATTTACTCAGTTCAATCTCTTGAGTGTCCATCCATACAATTTCAACAGTGGTTATAACCAAGTAATGTGCAACTGAAAGTTTCTTCTTCCAGGGTGTTATGGTAGGTACTGTTGGTCACAGATGCATCTCTGTCCCTTATCAACCCCTTCTTATCACTGCTCACCACACAGCTGCCAGTTTGGCCATGCAGTGACCTTGTATTTCCACCTGACCTCTTCCTTTCTTCAGTAATCACAACAGAGTCATGGTGAGTTAGGTTAATCACTGCAGGGTCTAGAGATTCACAAGTGAGTTCAGCTGTTTCATAACTTTCCCCAAGTCCTATCAGTTCCACTCCCAAGATCATGTCCAGAGTTGTGCCCCCTTCCACAGATGTGTGGAATTCTCTTGCTTGTCTGGAACTCACCTTGATACCATAGTACATTCTTGTGTTCTTTGTGCTTTTTAGATTCAGTGTTCAAATAAGTAACCTGTGCCAAAGTTTATAGTGAATGCTAAACAACAGTGGGAAAAGTGTCAGACTTTATTTTTCTGGGCTCCAAAATCACTGCAGATGGTGATTGCAGCCATGAAATTAAAAGATGCTTACTCCTTGGAAGGAAAGTTATGACCAACCTAGATAGCATATTCAAAAGCAGAGACATTACTTTGCCAACAAAGGTCTATCTAGTCAAGGCTATGGTTTCTCCAGTTGTCACGTATGGATATGAGAGTTGGACTGTGAAGAAAGCTGAGTGCCGAAGAATTGATGCTTTTGAACTGTGGTGTTGGAGAAGACTCTTGAGAGTCCCTTGGACTGCAAGGAGATCTAACCAGTCCATTCTAAAGGAGATCAGTCCTGGATATTCATTGGAAGGACTGATACTAAAGCTGAAACTCCAATACTTTGGCCACTTCATGTGAAGAGTTGACTCATTGGAAAAGACCCTGATGCTGGGAGGGATTGAGGGCAGGAGGAGAAGGGGACAACAGAGGATGAGATGGCTGGATGGCATCACCGCCTCGATGGACATGAGTTTGAGTAAACTCCGGGAGTTGGTGATGGACAGGGAGGCCTGGCGTGCTGCGATTCATGGGGTCGCAAAGAGTCAGACAGACAGAGCAACTGAACTGAACTGAAACTCCTCAATGTGCCACAGCTCTTGGTTGAGCTCAGATTTTCCAGTATATTTGAACTCTGATTCTGGTTCCATTCCTGTTTCCACCTCCACAACTGCTGTGTTCCCACAGTGGGGTGGGGTGAATCTTCTGGGAGCCACTTACGAGAAAGCTCAATCTGAATTTTTAACTGAAGAAAAAGGAAAAATTAAGCATTAGTAACACTTAAAATAAAATTGACAGCAGTATAAAATATATAGATAAATAGAGGAAAGTATATTCAAAAATTTTGATAACTGTGCATTTAAACTAAGTTTAAACTTTGTGTCCCTCCTCATTCCATGTCCTGATGATGGTGAGGAGGAGAAGGAGAAGCCCAGTGGGCACTAACATAAAGAGAAGCACAAAATCATTAACCAAGGAGAAAGGGTCACTACTTCATCCAAGATCCATTATGAGAATCTCAAGAAAACACTTTTTTTTTTTTTCAGAGTGAAAATGGAGAGACTAAAAAGCTCTGTGTATATTTGAGTTTCTCATAGTAAATAAGAGATGAATGAACCAATTAGTCCATGCAGAGGTTCATCTTGGCCAGGATTCCCTTTCTAACAGAGGCAGCTAGTGAAGTTTTATCCTAGATTCTATTCTATAAAAGAGGGTATGGAGTCCAAGCATTAGCCATAGAGAGATTTGGTTTGAGTCTAGCCTCTGTGATATTGGTACATGTGACCTAGATAGTTAAAGTTCTCAAAACCTCAGCATGAAAATACTTCTTTAAAATTATTTTGTAATTTTAAAATAATGCATCATTAATCATCATTAGGGAAATGCAAATCAAAGCCATAATTAGATACCATTTTACACCAATTAGGATGACTATAATTAAAAAGATAGATATGGGGATTCTCTGGTACTCCACTGGTTACAACTCAGTGCTTTCACTGCCATGGGCCCAGGGTTTGATCCCTAGTCAGGGAACGAAGATCCCACAAGCCACATGGCATGGCCAAAAAAAAAAATAGATAGTAACAATTGTTCACCCAACACAGAGCACCTAAATACATAAAGCAAATATGAGCAGACATACAGGAAGAAGTCAACAGTAACATAATAGTAGGGGACTTTAATACCCCCACATACATCAGTAGATCATCTAGACAGAAAATCAATAAGGAAACACTGCCTTAAACACTATATTAGAACAGCTGAACAGATATATAGAGAACATTCCATGCAAAAGCAGTAGAATACACATTTTTTCAAGTGCACGTGGAACATTCTCCAGAATAGATAATGTACTAGGCCACAAAGGAAGTCTCAACGAACTTAAGAAAACTGAAATCATATCAGGCATCTTTCCAACCTCAATGCCATGAGACTAGAAATAACTACAAGGGGAAAAAACACATGGAGACTAAACAATATGCTACTAAACAATCAATGGATCACTGAAGAAATCAAAAAAGAAATTAAAAACATACCTGGAGACAAGACTTCCTGGCGGTTCAGTGGTTAAGACTCTGCTTCCAATGCAGAGGATGCAGGTTCAGTCCTTGGTCCGGAAACTAAGATCCCACATGCCTTGCAACATGGCCAAAAATAAATAAATAAAATTATCACATCTTAAAAGAAATACCTGGAGACAAACAAAAATGAAAATGCAGTGATCCAAAAATCTATGGGACACAATGAAAGCAGTTCTAAGAGGGAAGTTTATAGTGATACAAACCTACCCCAAGAATAAGAAAACTCTCAAATAAACAACCTAACTCTACATATATAGGAACTAGAAAAAGAAGAATAAACAAAACTCAAAAGTTAGTGTAAGGAAAGAAATCATAAAGGTGTCAGAGTGGAAATAAATGAAATTGGTACTTGAAAAATAGAAAAGATCTATGAAACGTCAGAGTTGTTTTTTTTTTTTTTTTTAAGATAAACAAAATTGATCAAGCATTAACCAGACCCATCAGGAAAAAGAGAGAGCCCAAATAAATGAAAACCAAAGTGAAAGAGAGATTACTGGGTACAATTATATGCCAATAAAATGGACAACCTAGAAGAAATGGAAAAATTCCTAGAAATGTACAGCCTCCCAAGACTGAATCAGGAAGAAAGAGAAAATATTAACTGACCAATTACTAGTATGAAATTGAATCAGTAATTCCAAAACTCCCAATCAAAAAAAAAGCCCATGACCAGGTGACTTACCATTTAGAGAACAGTTAACACCTATCCTTCTCAAACTCTTCCAAAAAACTGAAGAGGAAGGAATGCTTCTGAACTCACTGTATAAGACCAGTATCATCCTGGTACCAAAACCAAACAAATATCACAAAAAAAGAAAATTATATGCCAAAATCCTTGACAAACATAGATGTAAAAATCCTTACAAAATACAATATTAGCAAGTCAAATTCAACAATACCTTAAAAGGATCATATATCATGATCAAGTAATCCCAGAGATGCACGGATGGGTCAGCATTCACAGGACATCACATTAATTGTATATTGTCACCATGCTTATTTAACTTCTATGCAGAGTACATCATGAGAAACTGGGCTGGAGGAAGCACAAGCTGGAATCAAGATTGCCAGGAGAAATATCAATAACCTCAGATATGCAGATGACACCACCCTTATGGCAGAAAGTGAAGAAGAACTAAAGAACCTCTTGATGAAAGTGAAAGAGGAGCGTGAAAAACTTGGCTTAAAGCTCAACATTCAGAAAACGGAGATCATGGCATCCGGTCCCATCACTTCATGGCAAATAGATGGGGAAATAGTGGAAACAAGAACAGACTTTATTTTTCTGGGCTCCAAAATCACTGCAGATGGTGATTGAAGCCATGAAATTAAAAGACACTTACTCCTTGGATAGAAAGTTATGACCAACCTAGACAGCATATTGAAAAGCAGAGATGTTACTTTGTCAACAAAGGTCTATCTAGTCAAGGCTATGGTTTTTCCAGTAGTCATGTATGGATGTGAGAGTTGGACTATAAAGAAAGCTGAGCGCAGAATTGATGCTTTTTTTTTTTTTTTTTTAGAATTGATGCTTTTGAACTGTGATGTTGGAGAAGACTCTTGAGAGTCCCTTGGACTGCAAAGAGATCCAACCAGTCATCCTAAAGGAGATCAGTGTTCACTGGTAGGACTGATGTTGAAGCTAAAACTCTAATACTTTGGCCACCTGATGCAAAGAGCTGACTCATTTAAAAAGACCCTAATGCTGGGAGGGATTGGGGGCAGCAGGAGAAGGGGACAACAGAGGATGAGATGGTTGGACGGCATCACCGACTCGATGGACATGGGTTTGGGTGAACTCCAGGAGTTGGTGATGGACAGGGAGGCCTGGCGTGCTGCAGTTCATGGGGTCGCAAGGAGTCAGACACGAATGAGTGACTGAACTGAACTGAATAAAAATTATATGATCATCTCAATTGATGCAGAAAAAGATTTTGACAAAATTAAACATTTACTTATGATTAAAAACTCAATGAAGTGGGTATAGAGGGAATATATACCTCAGCATAATAAAGGCCATACATGACAAGCCCACAACTAATGTTATACTCAATAATGAAAAGCTGAAGGATCAGAAATAGGACAAAGATAACTACTCTCCCCACTACTCTCACCACTTTTATTCAGTGTAGTATTGGAAGTCCTAACTATAGCAGTAAGACAAGAAAAAGAAAAAAAAAAGAAATCCAAGTTGGAAAGGAAGAAGTAAAACTTTCACTGTTTGCAGATGACATTATATTATATGTAGAAAATCCTAAAGACACCACCGTAAATCTACTAGAACTCATCAATGAATTTGGTAAAGTAGCAGGATATGAAATTAATATACAGAAATCTGTTGCATTTCTATACAGTAACAATGAACTGTCAGAAAAATTAAGAAAATGGTACCAAAGAAACAATAAATCCTGCTGTAATGCTGTGTAAAAACAGAAAGAAAACAGCCCCATTAACAGTCCTATCAAAAAGAATAAAATACCTAAGAATAAATCTAAGGACATAAAAGACCTGTACTCAGAAAACTATAAACAGCAATAAAAGAAATCAAAGATGAAATAAGCAGATGGAAAGATACACTGTGTCCATGGATTTGAAGAGTTAATATTGCTAAAGTGACCATACTTCCCAAAATAATCTACAGATTCAGTCCAATCCCTATCAAAATACCAGTGGCACTCCTCATATAATTCTAAAATTTGCAAAGAAATGTAATAGATCCTGACTAGCCAAAATAATCTTGACAAAGAAGAACAAAGCTGACAGTCTCACATGCTCTGATTTCAAACTCTACTACAAAGCTACAGTCATCAAAACAGTATGCTACTGGCATCAGTTCAGTTCAGTTCAGTCACTCAGTCATGTCCGACTCTTTGCGACCCCATGAATCGCAGCACGCCAGGCCTCCCTGTCCATCACCATCTCCCGGAGTTCACTCAAACTCACGTCCATCGAGTCGGTGATGCCATCCAGCCATCTCATCCTCTGTCGTCCCCTTCTCCTCCTGCCCCCAATCCCTCGCAGCATCAGAGTCTTTTCCAATGAATCAACTCTTCGCATGAGGTGCCAAAGTACTGGAGTTTCAGCTTTAGCATCATTCCTTCCAAAGAACACCCAGGGCTGATCTCCTTTAGAATGGACTGGTTGGATCTCCTTGCACTCCAGAGGACTCTCCAAAGTCTTATCCAACACCATAGTTCAAAAGCATCAATTCTTCAGCGCTCAGCTTTCTTCACAGTCCAACTCTCACATCCATACATAACCACTGGAAAAACCATAGCCTTGACTAGACAGATTTTTGTTGGCAAAGTAATGTCTCTGCTTTTCAATATGCTATCTAGGTTGGTCGTAACGTTCCTTGAAAGGAGTAAGCGTCTTTTAATTTCATGGCTGCAATCACCATCTGCAGTGATTTTGGAGCCCCAAAAAAATAAAGTCTGACACTGTCTCCACTGTTTCCCCATCTATTACCCATGTAGTTATGGGACCAGATGCCACGATCTTAGTTTTCTGAATGTTGAGCTTTAAGCCAACTTTTTCACTCTCCTCTTTCTCTTTCATCAAGAGGCTTTTTAGTTCCTCTTCACTTTCTTTCATAAGGGTGGTGTCATCTGCATATCTGAGGTTATTGATATTTCTCCCGGCAATCTTGGTTCCAGCTTGTGCTTCTTCCAGCCTAGCGTTTCTCATGACGAACTCTGCATACAAGTTAAATAAGCCGGGTGACAATATACAGCCTTGATGTACTCCTTTTCCTATTTGGAACCAGTCTGTTGTTCCATGTCCACTTCTAACTGTTGTTTCCTGACTTGCATACAGGTTTCTCAAGGGGCAGGTCAGGTTGTCTGGTATTCCCATCTCTTGAAGAATTTTCCACAGTTTATTGTGATCCACACAGTCAAAGGCTTTGGCATAGTCAATAAAGCAGAAATAGATGTTTTTTCTGGGACTCTCTTGCTTTTTCAATGATCCAGCGGATGTTGGCAATTTGATCTCTGGTTCCTCTGCCTTTTCTAAAACCAGCTTGAACATCTGGAAGTTCACGGTTCACATATTGCTGAAGCCTGGCTTGAAGAATTGTGAGCATTACTTTACTAGCGTGTGAGATGAGTGCAATTGTGAGGTGGCTTGAGCATTCTTTGGCATTGCCTTTCTTTGGGATTGGAGTGAAACTGACCTTTTCCAGTCCTGTGGCCACTGCTGAGTTTTCCAAATTTGCTGACATATTGAGTGCAGCACTTTCACAACATCATTTTTCAGGATTTGAAATAGCTCAACTGGAATTCCACCACCTCCACTAGCTTTTTTCGTAGTGATGCTTTCTAAGGCCCACTTGACTTCACACTCCAGGATGTCTGGCTCTACGTGAGTGATCACACCATCATGATTATCTTGGTCTTGAAGATCTTTTTTGTACAGTTCTTCTGTGTATTCTTGCCACATCTTCTTAATATCTTCTGCTTCTGTTAGGTCCATACCATTTCTGTCCTTTATCAAGCCCATCTTTGCATGAAATGTTCCCTTGGTATCTCTAATTTTCTTGAAGAGATCTCTGGTTTTTCCCATTCTGTTATTTTCCTCTATTTCTTTGCATTGATCGCTGAAGAAGGCTTTCTTATCTCTCCTTGCTATTCTTTGGAACTCTGAATTCAGATGCTTATATCTTTCCTTTTCTCCTTTGCTTTTCGCTTCTCTTCTTTTCACAGCTATTTATAAAGCCTCCCCACACAGCCATTTTGCTTTTTTGCATTTCTTTTCCATGGGGATGGTCCTGATCCCTGTCTCCTGTACAATGTCACGAACCTCAGTCCATAGTTCATCAGGCACTCTTATCTATCAGATCTAGTCCCTTAAATCTATTTCTCACTTCCACTGTATAATCATAAGGGATTTGATTTAGGTCATACCTGAATGGTCTAGTGGTTTTCCCTACTTTCTTCAATTTAAGTCTGAATTTGGCAATAAGGAGTTCATGATCTGAGCCACAGTCAGCTCCTGTCTTGTTTTTGCTGACTATATAGAGCTTCTCCATCTTTGGCTGCAAAGAATATAATCAATCTGATTTCGGTATTGACCATCTGGTGATGTCCATGTGTAGAGTCTTCTCTTGTGTTGTTGGAAGAGGGTGTTTGCTATGACCAGTGCGTTCTCTTGGCAAAACTCTATTAGCCTTTGCCTTGCTTCATTCCGTACTCCTAGGCCAAATTTGCCTGTTACTCCAGGTGTTTCTTGACTTCCTACTTTTGCATTCCAGTCCCCTGTAATGAAAAGGACATCTTTTTTGGGTGTTAGTTCTACAAGGTCTTGTAGGTCTTCATAGAACCGTTCAACTTCAGCTTCTTCAGCGTTACTGGTTGGGGCATAGACTTGGATTACTGTGATATTGAATGGTTTGCCTTGGAAACGAACAGAGATCATTCTGTCATTTTTTAGATTGCATCCAAGTACTGCATTTCGGACTCTTTTGATGACCATGATGGCTACTCCATTTCTTCTAAGGGATTCCTGCTGAGAGAGTCATTTCCTAGGCAGGTTGATAAGGAGTCTAGGGGTCCCCAAGGAGAGAGGGGTCTGGAATTCTCAAGGAGGAAGAAAGGACAAACCTTTTTCCTTTCTCCACATTCCTTAGGATTATATAACAATAATGTATCCTGCCTAAGGACAGTCTCTGGATTAAACCTTCTGTTATCTTAAAATGTAAATTATGGGAGTAGACCTGGTCTTTACAAGGATGTATCCTGCCTGAGGACAGTGTTATCTTAAAATGTAAATTATGGGAGTAGGTCTGATGAGGTCCTTACAACCTCCAGACATTCTTTGGATTATATAACTTCATTGTTAACACTAGTACTCTTTCTACCCCCTTCTGATGCCTATGTCAGAAGCTTTCTCTATCTCCTCTATACTTTAATAAAACTTTATTACACAAAGGCTCTGAGCGATCAAGCCTCGTCTCTGGCCCCGGATTGAATTCTTCTCCGGGGGCCAAGAATCCCAGTGTCTTCGTGTGATTCAACAACAACCTTTCATCTTGGAGGCTCATCCGGGATCCTTCAGGACAAGGTAAGGATGCTTGGAGCTTTAGTTCTTTGTTCTCTTAGCAAACATGTTGTCTGCCATGCTTTACTAAGTCTACGGCGTGCTTGTGTGAATGAATGACATGCCCTGCGTGAAGCAAGTAAGGAGCCCTGCTCTGCGGTTCCACGGTGATCTCATACGGCTTATGGCAGAAACCTGTCAGGGGGTTATACCGACCTGCCAATGTCAAGAGGCACCCAATGTCTCCTTCGGGAACCAACCAGAAATGGGCAAAGCTTGTGGACTGAACTCTCCTTTCTCGGTCAAACTTTTCTGTCTCTTTGACCATTTCATAACTCCTTGGGAATTAGAAGTACTAATGTAATCTGTCGGATCATAGACTTTCAAGGGACTTGTGATCTATACTGTTACAGTGTACTGTGGCTTAGGTCCCAAACTTGGATTGGTAGCCAAGAAAGCACCTAGCCTAGGTAGAAATCAAAAGTTCGGAAGCTAGATGGAGCTCTAGCTCCAAGAACATCTCTGAGGTTAAAGGTTACTCAGATTGGGACTGCAATGGGTTTTTTTTCTTTGGTAACGCTGGCTCTTAGTGGATCAGAGGAGGCTCTTAAACTGGTGTGGTGACGCTTGGAAAGAACATCTCAGTTTTATGTTCGTGTCGGTCTTATTGTGGTCAGGAAATACTCAGGGTCGTGCACAGGCACTCAGGTGACGAATGTTTCCCCCAGTAGTGTCCCCCCGGGTGACATCAGAGGCAAGCAAGGTTAAAGGTGAAGAGCTGGACGTCAAGTAGGGATGCTATCAAGTCTACCCGCGGTACATCCCCACCCATCTCGGTGGTAGAACCGGGAGGGACGAGTACGGCGCCTGCGTCGGTAAGGGACAGACTAAGTCCGACCAGGAAGGAAAAGCTTTTGGTGTAACGTCTGTCTACACCCCCATCTAGAGCAGGGAGGGACGCCTCCGGTAGAAAAATGGCCTTGGTCCCTTTTTTCTCTCTTACAGATGGGAGCTAACAATTCCAGCCTCACTCCTTTGAACTGTATCCTGAAAAACTGGGATAGATTTGATCCCCAGGGCTTAAAGAGGACATACCTGGTCTTCCTATGTGATACTGCATGGCCACGGTATCCATTGGAGGACGGCAAACGGTGGCCCGTTGGAGGGATACTTAATACTGTTCTATAATTAGACTGGTTCTGTAAGGAACAAGGGAAATGGGTAGAAATGGCATATGTGTTGCCCTTTTTCTCTCTGCGAAATATGCCAGACTTATGTCCTAAGGGTATAGATTTGGGCGTGAAACCTTCAGCTCCCTCCTGTCCTCCCACTTTGCCCCCGTACCCGGGGCTCCAAGCTGAGCAAACTGAAAGCCAGAGAACCCCCCTCAGAAGGGTTGCCTTGGTCTCAATGGAAATCCAAACTGAGATTCAAACTGCCCACATGGAGGTCCAAACAACTCCTGTCCCAGTACGACCTCAGACTACTCTGCTTTCAGTAGAAACTCAGAGCATCGAAGTAAGAGATGAGATGGAGGATAGGAGACAAAGAGAAGAGGAAAAACAGGTTTCTCCAATCTATCCCTGGGATCATATGCGCAGAACAGCCAGAGAGACTGAGGAACAGCCACACAAGCTGTTGCCTCTTTATGAAACACCCACCGGGAGAAATAATCAGTCTGTGAGAGTTAATAAGCCTTTCTCTTATCAAGAAATACAAAGAATCAAGGAGGATCTGGTAAACTATCTAGAGGACCCAGAAAAATATATTAGAGCTTTTAAAGGTGTTACTCTGCTTTATGACCTCACTTGGAAGGATGTGATGTATATCTTGGGACAAACGCTGACTCCCGAGTCAAAGACTCGAGTTTTGGGAAAAGCGGTTGCTTATGGAGATGAATGGCTTGGTAATGAATCAGTAGGGAAGAGGGAGAACGAGATAGCGGCCCTCCCCACTGGGAATCAGGCGGTCCCAACTATAGAACCAGACTGGGACTACAACACAGCTAAAGGAAGATGGGATCAGAGTCATTTTGTTAGATGTATTCTTGAGGGACTTAGGCGCGTTCTAAGCCTTTAAACTATGGCAAATTGGCGACATAGAACAGGAGAAGGAAGCTCCTGGTAAATTCCTAGATAGACTGAGAGAAGCCCTTCGCAGATTCACTGAGATTGATCCTGAAAGTGAAGAGGGAAAAGTGTTCTTAAAGGATAGATTTCTCACTCAGTCGGCTCCAGATATCCGCGGTAAGCTATTAACGGGTGTATGGACCAAATCAGTCTTTAGATACTCTGTTACAACTGGCTCAGACAGTCTATTATGCTAGGGAATATGAGGAAAAGAAAGAAAGGCAAAAAAAGACAAAGGAAAAGGCGGAAGCCTTCACCATGGCTATGAAAAACGTTCTTAAACAGCCTGAGAAAAATGCCCAGAGGGACCCAGGTGAAAAGGGATGGGCTTGCTACTACTGTGGAAAGGAGGGGCACCTCAAGAGGGATTGCCCTCAGGCATCTAAGCCGCCCCCGGCTCCATGTAAAGGACCACACTGGAAGAGAGACTGCCCCCTAGGCGTAGGTCTCAGGAGTCGGACTCTCAAGACAATCAGGACTGAAGGTGCCCGGGGGGTCCCCACACAAGCTCCTGTCCTAATTACACCTGAGGAATCCCGGGTATTAATAATTGTGGGGGGCCAATCCGTAGGTTTCCTTTTAGATACTGGGGCAACTTACTCTGTGCTTATTGAAGCCCCTGGCCCACTTTCTTCCCGATCCGCTTCTGTAATGGGACTGTCTGGATGAGCCAAAAGGTATTATTTCAGTTATTCTTTATCTTGCAACTGGGATTCTGTGCTGTTTTCAAACGAGTTTCTGATCGTGCCAGAATTTCCCTCACCCCTTTTGGGAAGGGATATACTGAGCAACGGAGAAGGCTATGGCACCCCACTCCAGTACTTTTGCCTGGAAAATCCCATGGACGGAGGAGGAGGACGGACTGGTAGACTGCAGTCCATGGGGTCGCTGAGGGTCAGACACGACTGAGCAACCTCACTTTCACTTTTCACTTTCATGCATTGGAGAAGGAAATGGCAACCCACTCCAGTGTTCTTGCCTGGAGAATCCCAGGGACGGGGGAGCCTGGTGGGCTGCCGTCTCTGGGGTTGCACAGAGTCGGACACGACTGAAGCGACTTAGCAGCAGCAGCAGCATACTGAGCAAGGTCCATGCCTCTGTTTTCATGAATATGGAGCCCTTCCTTTCTCTCCCTTTAGTTGAACAAAATGTAAATCCTAGAGTATGGGCTGATGGAAAATCTGTGGGTCGAGCACAAAATGCTATTCCTGTAGTTGTTAAGCTCAAAGACCCGCACGTATTCCCACATAAGAAGCAGTATCCACTGAAACTTGAAGTTGAGGAAGAGTTAAAACCTACCATCAAATATTTAAAGAAGCAGGAACTATTAATTCCCTTTAACAGTCCTTGCAACACTCCTATTTTGGGTATAAAGAAATCGAATGGTAAATGGAGACTAGTTCAAGATTTATGAATAATAAATGAGGCTGTAGTTCCTTTACACCCCATGGTGCCTAATCCTTATACTCTATTGTTTGAAATTCCTGAATGGGCCAAATATTTCTCAGTAATTGATTTAAAGGATGCCTTCTATTCAGTGCCTTTGGTGGAAGAAAGTCAATTCCTATTTGCCTTTGAAGACCCTACTCAGCCAGCTTCTCAGTTAACCTGGACAGTTTTGCCCCAGGGATTCCGTGACAGTCCTCACTTATTTGGACAAAGTTTGTCACGGGATCTACAAAACTTTAATATCTCTGAAGCGGTGGTGTTACAGTATGTAGATGATATTTTGCTCTGTGCTGAGACAGAGGAAGTTTGTTTGTGAGCCTCAGAAGATTTCTTAAACTTTCTGGCAGGCTGTGGTTACAAGGCATCAAGAGAAAAGTCTCAGCTTTGTCAACAATCGGGTTAGATATCTGGGCCTAATCATATCAGAAGGAACTAGGGCCATAGGCCCTGAGAGAATTAAACCTATACTAAATCATCCCCTACCTATGACTTTAAGACAATTGAGAGGATTTTGGGGAATCACAGGTTACTGTCGCATTTGGATTCCGGGTTATGGGGAACTTGCCCGGCCTTTGTATAAACTTATAGCTGAAACTCAGCAGGCCCAAACTGACAAACTGGTTTGGTCTCCAGAAACTCAAAAGACTTAAGGTTCTTCAGACTGCTCTCATGCAAGCTCCAGCTCTTAGCTTGCCCACAGGGTCAGAATTTAATTTGTTTGTCACTGAAAGAAAAGGTGTGGCATTGAGAGTTTTGACACAACCCCGAGGGCCTCACCAGCAACGTATTGCTTATCTAAGCAGAGAATTAGATATAGTTTCACGTGGGTGGCCCCACTGCCTAAGAGTAATTGGGGCAGCGGCTTTATTAGCACCTGAAGCCTTAAAAATAATTAATGGATGAAACCTTACCTTACTGACTTCTCATAATGTGAGTGGAATCATAAATTCTAAGGTTAATATTTGGATGACAGACAGTAGGCTTCTTAAATATCAGTCATTGTTGTTAGAAGGACCAGTAACTAAGCTTAAAGTTTGTGGAAATCTAAATCCTGCCACTTTCCTTCCTGAGAAGGAAAATGAAACACCTGATCAGGATTGTTCTCAATTCCTAACTTTAAACTGTGCAGCTCAGGAGGATCTAAAGGATACCCCATTAGACAATCCTGACATGGAAATAGTTACAGATGGCAATTCTTTTGTTCGGGATGGAAAGCGTAAAGCAGGTTACACCGTGGTGACTGCTGAACAGGTTTTGGAAGCAAAATCTCTCCCCCAGGGAACCAATGCTCAGTTAGCAGAGCTTGTGGCTCTGACCTGAGCTCTAGAGTTAAGCAAAGGGCAGCAGATGGGCCTGATCATCTATGTGAGTCTACTTCTGCTGACTCCAAAAATCCTGAGTCTGCTGTTTGAGCCTCAAGACAATGCCTTCCTGTCCTGGGCTCACTCCTATGCTGCATTCCACAATGGGTCTAACTGCTGGGTCTGCAGAGCACTCCCCTCTTCATCAGTGGAAGACTTCCGGAGGTGGACATCTCCACTTCAAGGAAAAGACTTTCTCCAAGTCTGTGAATACCTTCGACAACAATCACATGCGATGCCTCTTCTTCATCTGATGACATCTACCAACCCTAAAATGGACTGGTGCAACACGTTGCACTTTAACTATGGACATAATGTGACTTTTAATTTTGATTCTGATTGTTTTGTTTTTGCTCTTTGCTCCCTGCATCTGTAATGGTATAACTGGATTTGTTTCTAGCCGCATGAAAACTTTTAAGTTACAAATGATTACTCAAACTCCTGCTACTGCTGCAGCTTCCTCCAGCTACTATTTGGGGCCCCTGGATCAGATATCCTCAATATGAGGATTAGGAGAATATGTTGCCTCACCAATTTAGGGACAATGCCCCTTGTCAGTTTGGAAGCAGTTATGGAATGAGAACAATGCCCCTTTTCCCTAGGCAACATAATTCTCCTAAAAGAAAAGAGGGGAATGAGAGAGTCATTTCCTAGGCGGGTTGATAAGGAGTCTAGGGGTCCCCAAGGAGAGAGGGGTCTGGAATTCTCAAGGAGGAAGAAAGGACAAACTTTTTTTCTTTCTCCGCATTCCTTAGGATTATATAACAATAATGTATCCTGCCTAAGGACAGTCTCTGGATTAAACCTTCTGTTATCTTAAAATGTAAATTATGGGAGTAGACCTGGTCTTTACAAGGATGTATCCTGCCTGAGGACAGTGTTATCTTAAAATGTAAATTATGGGAGTAGGTCTGATGAGGTCCTTACAACCTCCAGACATTCTTTGGATTATATAACTTCATTGTTAACACTAGCAAGCGGGGACTCTTTCTACCCCCTTCTGATGCCTATGTCAGAAGCTTTCTCTATCTCCTCTATACTTTAATAAAACTTTATTACACAAAGGCTCTGAGCGATCAAGCCTCGTCTCTGGCCCCGGATTGAATTCTTCTCCGGGGGCCAAGAATCCCAGTGTCTTCGTGTGATTCAACAACCTTTCACTGCCCGCAGTAGTAGATATAATGGTCATCTGAGTAAAATTCACCCATTCCAGTCCATTTTAGTTCGCTGATTCCTAGAATGTCGACATTCACTCTTGCCATCTCCTGTTTGACCACTTCCAACTTGCCTTGATTCATGGACCTAACATTCCAGGTTCCTATGCAATATTGCTCTTTACAGCATCGGACCTTGCTTCTATCGCCAGTCACATCCACAACTGTGTATTGTTTTTGCTTTGGCTCCATCCCTTCATTCTTTCTGGAGTTATTTCTCCACTGACCTCCAGTAGCATATTGGGCACCTACTGACCTGGGGACTTTGTCTTTCAGTATCCTATCATTTTGCCTTTTCATACTGTTCATGGGGTTCTCAAGGCAAGAATACTGAAGTGGTTTGCCATTCCCTTCTCCAGTGGACTACATTCTGTCAGACCTCTCCACCATGACCCGCCCATCTTAGAAACAGACAAATAGACCAAAGAACAGAACACAGTGGCCAGAAATGAACCCACATTTTATAGGCAATTAATCTAGGACAAAGGAAGCAAGAATAGTACAGTAGGGGAAAGATAGCCTTTTCAGTAAATGATGTTGGGAAAATTTGACAGCTATATGCAAAAAAACAATTGGATTACTTTCTCACAGTATACACAAAAATAAATTCAAAATGGATTAAAGACTTATATAGAAGACCTAAAACCACAAACCTTCTAGAAGAAAATAAAGGCAGTAAGCTGTCTGACATCACTCTTAGTAATATTTCTTTGGATATGTTTCCTCAGGCAAAGGAAGGAAATAAAAGCAAAAATATCCAAATGGGACTTCATCTATGCTTTTGCATAGCAAAGGAAACTATTAACAAAATGAAAGGGCAACCTACTGAATAGAAGGTATTTGCAAATTTATATCCAATAAGGGGTTAATATCCATAGTATACAAAGGACTTACATAACAAAAGATAAAAAAGAAATGATCAGAGAATCTGAATAGACATTTTTCCAACAAAGACATACAGATGGCTACAGACATAAGAAAAGATGCTCAACATTAGTAATCATCAGAGAAATGCAAATCAAAACTGCAATGAGATATCACCTAACACTTCAGAATGGCCAGTATCAAAAAGATAACCAATAAGATGTATTGTCAAGGGTGTAGAAAAAGGGGAACCCTTGTGAACTGGGAATGTAAATTGGTACAGCCACTGTGGAAAATAGTATAGAAATTACTCAAAAAATGAAAAATAGAACTAGAACTACCTCATAATCCTGCATTTCCTCTCCTGGGTATTTATCCAAAGAAAACAAACTTATTCAAAGAAAACTAATTAGAAAAGATATATGTACCTCTCTGTCATTGCAGCATTATTTACAGCAGCCAAGATATGGAAGCAACCTAAATGCCCATCAGTAGATGAATGGATAAAGAAGTTGTGGCATATACATTTATATAATGAATATTACTCAGCCGTAAAAAAGAATGAAATCTTGCTTTTTGTGACAACACGGATGGACCTAGACGGTGTTGCGCTAAATGAAATAAGTCAGACAGACAAATACTGTCTGATTTCACTTACATGTGATGTGGAATCTCAACTTCAGAACAAATGAACAGACATAACAAAATAGAAACAATTCTAATTACAGAGAAAAACTGGTGGTTGCCAGAGAGGAGGGAGTGAGGAAGGAAAGAAACCAGTGGGGGAGATTAAGAGGTACAAACTTCCAGTTGAAAAATAGGTCACGGGCATAAAATGCATAGTGTAGCCATGTGACATCTTTGTATGCTGACTATAATCACGGTTACTATCTTGAAGTGAATAGAAACATTGAAACTCTACATTGTGTAACAGGAACTAATATAGCATTTTCAGTTATACTTCAATAATAAACTCATAGGAAAAGATCATATGTGTGGTTACTCAGAGGCAGGGGGTTGTGGAAGGGAGAATTCAGTGAAGGCAGTCAAAAGGTACAGATTTCCAGTTATATGTATAGGGATTAAATGTACATGATAAATATAATGAACAGTAGGGTGTTATATATAAAAGTTAAGAGAGAAAATCCTGAGTTCTCATCACAAGACAAACATTTTTTCTATTTCTTTAATTTAGTATCTATATGAAATTATGGATGTTCACTAAACTTATTGTGATATAATACCTTAAACTTATGTGCTGTGTGTCAATTATATCACAATAAGATGGGAAGAGAAAAAGGTGTTGGCAAGGATGTAGGAAAATTGGGACTCTCATATGCTTCTGGTGGGAAGGTAAAATGGTGTGGCATCTTTGGAAAACAGCCTGGCAGTTCCTGAAAATGTTAAAGACATAGTTACTATAAGACCCAGCAATTCCGCTTCTAGATGGAATTCCACTCCAGCCAAGAGGACTGAACACTTGTACATGCGTGTTGGTGGGCTTCCCAGGTGGTGCTGGTGGTGAGAAACTGCCTGCCAGTGCAAGGGACATGAGAGATGCAGGTTCGATCCCTGGGTCAGGAAAATCCCCTGGCGGAAGGCATGGCAACTCACTCCAGTATTCTTGCCTGGAGAACTCCATGGACAGAGGAGCCTGGCAGGCTGCGGTCCATAGGGCCACACAGAGTTGGACACGACCGAAATGACTTAGCATACATCAGTTCAATTCATGCATGCATATAAAAGTCGATAATAGTATTATTTTTTAATAGCCAAAAAGTCGAAATAACCAAAATGCTCATTAACTAATGAATGACTAAACAATATGTAGTGTAATATACAATGGAATATTATTCAGCAATAAAAAGAAATAAAGTGCCAATAGTTGCTAAAATGGATAATCTTTGAAAATACTATAGCAAGTGACAGTAGCCAGTCACAGAAGACCACATACTGTATGATTCCATTTATATGATTTATAAAGAATAGGCAAATCCATCCAGACAGAAACATTAGTGTTTCCTTAGCCTGGGAGTGGTTGGGGAGAAATGGGTAGTGATGGCTAATCGATACAATGTTTCTTTTTGGAGGTGATGAAAATGTTTTAACATTGAGAAGATAGTTTCACAATTCCATGAATATACTGTAACCCGCTGAAGAACATTGTAAATAGGTGAATTTTACGATTTGTGAATTAGTCCTCAATAAAGCTTTAATGAAAAAAAACACCTAGGATGCCACAGAAGTGATACGCACAACAGTGTGAGATATTCCGATACAAGTCCTTGAAGCTAGTGAGGAAGAGTGGCGCCCCAGAGGAGAATGGTGGGGGCCCAGAAGGGGACAGTGCCCAGTGCTTAACGCTCCACTTTAAGCGCTAACCTGCTGACTCAGGCGGTCCTTATCTTGGACCCACAAACGCCTGTCTCCCAACAGACCACTGACCTCGTGACCAGCCTGCCCCTCCTCCGCTCTGCCCAGGAAAAGAGAACCCTTGGGGTGACACCAGGCGGCCCTGCAAAGCAGTGCCCAGCGTCCTCAACCGCCACCCACGCACCCAGCAGCTTATCAAGGACCGTGATGTTGTCTGCTGTTTCTCCCTGTCCCGTCTTGGTAGCTGTCCTGTGAGAACAGAACAGGAAGCCGGCGCTCCTGCAGCTGCCAGTTTCTGGCCTCTCCGCGGCTTGTTGGTCTGCTCAAGGCTGAGCTTGAACAAGCCGAGCCCAGGTGCCTAGCTACACTGGGCGGGGAAAGAGTACCGAGGAGCCAGAGGTCCGGGCTGCACGGAAGAAGCAGAGCGCGGGGCGGGCGGGAGCGCGCGGGGTCTCAGGTGAGCGTGTCAGGCTGGCGGCAGTGCCCAGAGAACAGAGCCAAGGTCACGGAGCGAGAGTCAGGGCCCCCATCCCCACCAACCCGTTGGCAGAAATCACAGGCTTTCTCTCCTTTTAACCCGCTGTTTTAGTTTCTCAACTGCCCAATTAAAATCCAAGCCCGTGGTAGCTTGTCACAAGTCTCCGGGCAGAAAGCGCTGTTTCAGGTTAGAAAGGGGACTTCGCAGTCCCGAGTCTTCTCTGAAGTCTGTTTTCCGAGAAAGGGGAGGGGCCAAGTTGGTTGCCCTGTTTGTTTGTTTGTTTTTCTTCCCCTGCTGCTACTGCTGCTAAGTCGCTTCAGTCGTGTCCGACTCTGTGCAACCCCAGAGACGGCAGCCCACCAGGCTCCCCCGTCCCTGGGATTCTCCAGGCAAGAACACTGGAGTGTGTTGCCATTTCCTTCTCCAATGCATGAAAGTGAAAAGTGAAAAGTGAAAGTGAAGTTGCTCAGTCGTGTCCGACCCTCAGCGACCCCATGGACTGCAGCCTACCAGGCTCCTCCCTCCATGGGATTTTCTAGGCAAGAGTACTGGAGTGGGGTGCCATTGCCTTCTCCTTTTTCCCCCTAGTCATTAGATTAGCAACTCTCACTTTCTGGAAAACTGGTTCCTAATGGCAGTATGTCTCTCTGGGAGAAGTTTTGAAAATTAATAGGGCTGCCTTTGCTTGTTCAGGTGATGGGGTCCCTCTGGATATTTAAGGGCTGAGCCAGGGACCCCAGCCTATACACGCACTCTGTTTCTTTCTTCCTCTCTATCTTTAAAAACCCTGCTTGTAATCTGGGCTTTACAATCGCATGATGAAGTGAGTTTTGTTTTTCAATTATTTTAATTTTTTTCCTTGATTATTTACTGATCATTTACTATGCCAGACCCATATACACTGAATTTTCCAAGAAGGCAACTACCAGGGAACTCAAAGGAAGATATGTATTTGGTTTTGTTTGTTTGTTTGCTTTTGGTTTTTTACCTAGAGATTTTTCACCATTTCAGAGAATCATACCACAGCAAGCAATACCATATCTGAACTGGAGCCATGCATATAATGCAATTCTCAGTCATCAATGTCATGGGTGACAGAGATCCTAGGCCAGTTGCGAGCATCTGACAGTTCTTTACAGTAGCCAGTGCAGCCAGGCTAGAGCATTCACATACTAAGTTGCTTAGCTTTCATAATCAAATTAGTAAAAAGATTACCATTAAACAGTTGTTATAAACAGGAGGTGCTAGATATGATTGGAGTTGAAGCCTCTCTAACAGGTAATCACTGGTTAGTAGCTGAGAACTGTTCATTTTACAGATAAGGAAACCAATGATAGGAAATGTTAAGAGATTTGGAAAAGGATGAACTGTGACAGAGGCAGGTCTAGACACTCCGGAAACAGCTCTAGTTGGTTTTTCCCCCAACCAGCTGTGTATGAAGTTTTTCCTTGTATCTCCTGCTGTGGTTTTAGGCAATTTTATGTGTTCTAGTGAGCTGTGAAAATAAATAACCACTGGAAATAAAGCAGTTGCCTAGAGCTTTACATTTTATGGAGCTCTTCTTACCACTATCCCCTTCTCAGAATAACCCTGGAACAGAACCTGACTCAGAGTAGACACTCCATATTCACTGAATGAATGATTGACCAAATAAATGAGTAAACATTTGATGTAAAGATGATTCTCCTATTTATGGATTTGGTGACAAAGAATCAAGACAGCAATAATGACTTTTCCAATTTCTTTTGTGGAGTTGGAATTCAAACTTAAACAGAAACAAGACTTTTCCCATTCCATTTGTGGAATTAGGATTTAAACTCAAGTCTGAGTTCAATGGCATTCATTCACACTTTAATGCTTTGTTTTTGGTGTTCAGTCACCAAGTTGTGTCCAACTCTTTGTGACCCCATAGACTGCAGTACACCAGACTTCCCTGTCCCTCACCATCTCCTGGAATTTGCTCAAGTTCTTGTCCATTGAATCGGTGATGCCACCCAACCACCTCATCCTCTATCGTCCCCTTCTTCTTCTTTCAATCTTTCCCAGTATCAGGATCTTTTCCAGTGAGTCGGCTCTTCGCATCAGGTGGCCAAAGCAATGAAACTTCAGCTTCTGCATCCGTCCTTCCAATGAGTGTTCAGGGTTCATTTCCTTTATGATTGACTGGTTTGATCTCCTTGCAGTCCAAGAGACTCTCAAGAGTCTTCTCCAGCACCACAATTCAGAAGCATCAATTCTTTGGCACTCTGCCTTCTTTATGGTCAGAAACTTATAATTTACAATGGAAGTTTGTGATTACATGTGCTGTGTGCCCCCAGAGGAAGTTTACAGGAAACCCACAGTAGCAAACTGATGCCCCACCCACGGTCTGTGAGTCCATCCCCAGCTTTTTCATATTTTGCTGCTATCAGCACGTGCGCATTACCCCTAGGCTGCAAATTACCCTCAGGCACTGGAGTGGGCTGAAAGTACCTGGGCATTCTGTTTCACCCTTCACACTCCTGGCATCGTCCAAGCAAAGCCAGGCTGATGTGGAATACCAAAGCCCAGCTCCTTTGCTACAAGGCAGGACAATCTCTGACGTGCACTCCTGTGTTCTGAGCTCCCATGGGCATAGGTTGAGTGTAGGATTTTTGAAATCACACCCTTATTTGGCTTCTTCTCATTTCCTATCCTTCATCCCCAGGCCCTTTTTGATTTCTCCTGGAAGCCCTAAATCACCACGATTAATACATCCAGATCCTTGACTCAGGGCCTGCTTCTGCAAGAACAATATGTAAAACATTCACTGACTCTTCAGATGAGGAAAATAGTATACACAGTTGCAGACAGCTTAATATACCTAGAAAACCACTTCAAGTAACAGTATGGCATCATGTGGCATCAAGAGTCCTCTCTGTTTTCTAAATGAAAAACAGTAAAAAGAGGAAGTGGCCCATGGAGGAGGGGAAGATTGCACATCACTGCCGTCTTCAGCTGGGCCTGTGTGCTATAGAAATATAACATCTCCTTCAGTTCAGTTCAGTCACTCAGTCATGTCCGACTCTTTGCAACCCCATGAACTGCGGGCCTCCCTGTCCATCACCAACTCCCAGAGTCCACCCAAACCCATGTCCATTGAGTAGGTAATGCCATCAAACCATCTCATCGTCTGTCATCCCCTTCTCCTCCTTCCCTCAATCTTTCCCAGCATCAGGGTCTTTTCCAATGAGTCAGCTCTTCCCATCAGGTAGCCAAAGTATTGGAGTTTCAGCTTCAACATCAGTCCTTCCAATGAAGACCCAGGACTGATCTCCTTTAGGATGGACTGGTTGGATCTCCTTGCAGTCCAAGGGACTCTCAAGAGTCTTCTCCAACACAATTCAAAAGCATCAGTTCTTCTGCACTCAGCTTTCTTTATAGTCCAACTTTCACATCCATACATGACCATTGAAAAAACCATACCCTTGACTAGACGGACCTTTGTGGACAAAGTAATGTCTCTGCTTCTTAATATGCTGTAGTTTTGTAGAATTTGTGATCATCTGTGTTGTGGAGGACTAAGGAAGATAAATAACTGTATCCAATTAATGAGAGGAGATATATGGAATTTAGTGCATAGTAAGTACTTGGGCTCCCCTCATAGCTCAGTTGGTAAAGAATCTGCCTGCAGTGCAGGAGACCCAGGTTCGATTCCTGGGTTGGCAAGATTCACTGAAGAAGGGATAGGCTACCCACTCCAGTGTTCTTGAGCTTCCCCTGTGGCTCATCTGGTAAAGAACCTGCCTGTAGTGTGGGAGACCTGGGTTCAGTCCCTGGGTTGGGAAGATCCCCTGGAGAAGGAAAAGGTTACCCACTCCAGTATTCTGGCCTGGAGAATTCCATGGGCTGTATAGTCCATGGGGTCCCAAAGAATTGGACATGACTGAGTGACTTTCACTTAAGTAATTGATATGTGATCAAAGTGTGATTTATAATTACATTTACTACTTGGGTTTTTTTTTTTCTATTAAACTCTTCTTGTGCTCTCTGAAGTATCAGAATATTTTTTAATGCATAACATTTCCAATTAAGGTACTCACAGATAACTTTATTTCTTTTAAGATATCTGGGACCCCAATTTTAGTCTTCAGGGTTTTGTTTTGTTTTGTTTTGTTTTGGTAAAAGCCTAGAATTCAAGGAAAAAGTGAGGCAAAATCTTGATGGCTACATCACAGACAAAATGCTGATTTTATTAAAGGCTTTGAGTTTTACCTGGTTTAAAATGTAAGAAATATAAGTAAAAGCGACAGCCCAAACATATTGGGACAGTAATTGTTGACAAAAACTAGAAATGAACATTTGCCAGCCCTCTGTACTGCTTCCCTTTATGCCATGTTTTCACTGGGGACAGTGGAAACAAAGTGAGATATAACAATTATTCCAAAAAATTTAAAAATAATAACAATGACCAATTTTTAAAAAATAGAACAAAAGTTAAAATCTTCTGAAAAGCTAACCACACTAGGGACTTCCTGGTAGTCCAGTGGCTAGACTCCACACTCCCAGTGCAGGGGACCAAGGCTCAACCCCTGGTTGGGGAACTACATCCCACATACCTCAGTGAAGATCAAAGATCCTGTGTGCCACAACCAAGAGTTGGTGCAGCAAAAGAAGTAAAAATATTTTTTTAAACTAATCATACCAAAATGAACATCATCTCTGGGTGGTGGAATTCACAAGTTGGTTTTGGGGTTTTTTTGCCTATACAGACTTTCTGTTTTTCAAAAATTATGAACATACATTCAAATAATAAAAGAAGTATGTAGAATTATATTTTAAAACTCTGTCTTCATGTTCTCCTGACGTCTTGGCCCTTGCCCCTAGATAAATATCGTTAAGAGATTGTTGTATACATTTGTGGACCTTTTCTTGTTGGTGTTAATCTGGTTAGAGAGATTGAGAAAAAAAGTTAAAAGGTTAATATGGTTTGTTTTAAGCCTATATAAAAATGGGATCAGAGGTAGCACCTCAGCATGGAATACCTGAGATTGTAAATACCGATGCTCTGAAATGAATGAGCAGGATGACTGCCACGTTGCCAAGATCTGAGCACCATTCTTGAGGAATATTATCCACAAACCACGAAGTTACAGTCCCAGTCTCATCTCTTGATGTTTCCTTGGGTCAGCAGAGCAGTTCTGTTAAAATGGTTGAATTCTAACCTGCGTTTCTGTGTTTCTTTAGACTCTTCCAGGTGCTTTTTCTCCCTTTACTATGGTTTATTGCCTTAAGTCACAGCTCCCACCTTACAGCTTTTTCTCAGTATCACTTGCTTTGGTCAGTGAAGTTATGGGGTTCTCTCAGGCTGTCCTGCAGTTCTAAAACTCGCATCCAATTCTGTGCTGTCTTTCTCTAGTTTCTTGGATCTTTCTAAATTCTCCTAAGTGGGAAATTACAAGGAAATGCAAGGAGAATCTATTTAACAAAGATCTCTGTAACATAAAATGGAGAATGATGGGTTGAGAGAATCCAGTGGGATCCAAAAGGTGGTAATCCTGTTATGAGAGATTACAAAGGTTTGTAATATTTTCTTTTTATTTTCATTACTTGATGATGTGTGTGTTATGTGTGCTCTCGCTTCAGTTGTGCTCAACTCTTTGTGGCCCTGTGGACTGTAGCCCGTCAGACTCCTCTGTCCATGGGATTCTTCAGGCAAGAATACTGGAATGGGTTGCCATGCCCTCCTCCAGGGGATCTTCCTAACCCAGGGATCAAACTCGAGTCTTATGTCTCCTGCCTGCCAATGCAGGCAGGTTCTTTACCACTAGCGCCACCTGATAAGGGGGGCAATTTTAAAACAATTATAAAATCAATTTCTTGAAAGAAAAAAAATTATATATCAATTAGCAAAACAATTCTTCAAATAATCAGTTTGCTCCAAACTGAGCGACAGCTTCCTTGGGCCCTTTCACCAGCCTAGCCTGGAGTGAGACCAGTTCTCTGCCTGGAAGAATGTGGGCAGTATTGATAGGTCCTACCCTCCTTCCATCTGGCCAGGCCATGGTAGGTGGTGGTTGGCTCAGCTGCCACATCTCTGTGTTGAGAAGAGCAAGGCACAGGCCTCACTGTTGGCCACGGTAAACAGCAGAAGGGGAACACCACTGCTCAGAGTCTGAGCCTGGGGTTTCCCCTTCTAATCCCAACTCCCATCCCTCCCCCAAGTCCCTCCCCACTCCCCCCAGTACATATGGCTTCTGAAAAACACCAGCTGACACTAAGGAAAATGACTTGCTTTCTCTTTATTTACCCTCATCCTTGCCTTGAATAATAATTCAGAGCAGGGCATTACTTATCAGACTGGCTTTGGTGTATGATACAAATATAAAATGCATGTACTTATATATAAAGGCTTACAATATATATTTTCTAGGAACTGCTTTTCTGCTTCAGCCATAGAACATGGGTATTCTTCCAAGTCAGAATATAAGATCTAATTCTTTATTACTTTTTAATTTGCAACTGCAGTTATAGTTAATAAGCATAATTAAGCTTCAGTATTTCTCCTCTTTGATCAATCTCTTCTTCTGAAATGGGAGACTAAAGCATGCTCCAAAGTATCATTACATTGAAACATCAGCCAGCAAAGCGGCTTTTCACAAAATAGTTGTTGAGTGACATGGAACAAAAAAGCCTTTTATGATGTAATTCAATGAGTCTCAACCTTGGCTGTACATAAGAACTATGTAAAAATTTAAGCAAATCCTGTGAAAACGTACATCCACAATAACCTGCACATGCTGTTTATAGCAGCTTCATCCATAATTACCCAAATTTGGAGCAAACCAAAATGTACTTCAGTAGACGAGTGGATAGACTGTGGTACATCCAGATAATGTAATATTACTCAAAACTTAAAGATGAGTTATAAAGTCATTAAAAAAAGACATGGAGGAACTTTAAATGCATATAACTAAAAAGTCAATATGAAAAAGCTGTATACTGCATGATTCTGGATATAACATTTTGGATAAGGATAAACTATGGAGACAGTGAAAAAAAGATCAATGATTTCCAGGGATGGCAGAAATTAATAGGTAGAGCACATAGTTTAGGGCAGTATAATGATGGGTACATGCTATGATATTGGGTTGGCCAAAAAGTTCATCTGGGTTATGCCTATGGAACTAAACACCAAGAACAACTTGAATTATGAACCTTGTTGATTATGAGGTATTACTGTAGGTTCATCAGTTTTAATAAATGCACCACTCTGGTGGGGGATGTTGATAGCAGCTATGCATGTGTGGGTGCGAGGTGTATGGGAAATATCTGCACTTTCCCCTCAGTGCTGCTGAGATCCCGAAACTGCTGTAAAAAAAATAAGGCTTTAACTGCAAAAAAACAAATACTACTACTGATATGTGGGCTCCATACTTACAGATTGTGATTTAGTTGGTCTGGATTGGTGCTTGGGAAGGTGGTGGGTTTTTTTAATAGGCTTTAATTTTTAGAGCTGGTATTTTTTATTTAAGTTTCATAGGTAATTCTTGAAGGAAAGTTACATAGCTCAAAATAGCCAGGAATTAAAACTCCCCTCCAGGTCCTCCCCACCATTCTATGCAAAACAAACAACCCTCTCACCTGAAGAAAAAAATGGACTTTAAGGCTGATTACACCCAGCTCCCAGCTGGTCCAGCCTCTGGCCGATCTCCAAAATTCCTTGCCCCAGCCACTTAAGAGAAAACTACTCTGAACAACCTTGGAGAACAGGCCCCTTAAGGGACAGGAGCTTTCCACATATATGCCTATATATACTTACTTTTTTCTTGGGTTAGGGCAGCAGCTCACTAATCTGACTGCTGCCCCTTCTTGCCTCCTTAAAGGTGATCTGTTCCTGTAAAGTGCCGGTCTCATTCTTTTTCCAAACCCTGCCTTCTCTAACTCCCTTACCCTACAATTCTAACGTGCATCCAGGGTGCACGTTTCATCCTTGCACCACCGTTTGGCGTTATCCACACCTGTCACACCTCTATACATCTCACCACTTTACCTCCTTAACTCAGGCCCCATTTAACTGGAAGAACCACCACCCAGGAAAACTCAGCACAAGCAAATGGCTCCCTAACACTTACCTAAAGTTTGTGTTTTTGCATATTGAAAGTTAGTCAGTCAGAAAGATAGATAAATATTAGAGAAAGGGAACCCTAGTACATAGTTGATGAGAATGTAAATTAGCAATCACTATGGAAAACAATATAGGAGTTCCTTAAGAAATAAATCAGAACTACTGTACAATCTACCAGAAGTTTTTTATTCCCTGAACACATTCTCCTATCACCTAGTTCTTTGGACATAACTATGCTATACTGCTTATCAGGAAGTATTTTAACTATTTAAGTGCATGTCTCCACCTCCACTAAGGCAATTTGAGAGCAGTATTGAGTTTTATTCACCTTGTCAGAACCTAGCACTAACTCAAATTCACCATCAAGTTTTTAAAAATGTACAAACCTGATCATCAAGTATAAACTATGCCTCATTTATGCCTTATGAGGTTTTTAAGTCTAGTATTTTTCACTGGGATATATCGCTTACTAAAAAATCCTCCAGATACTTCTGCTCCCTCTGAGAGTCTGCACATTCCTCATTCCTTGGCCCAGGGAACAGGATTCTGGTTAAAAGACAGAAGCGAGATCTCCCAGCAGACCACAGACCCTTTACTTATTTAACTTCTTAGGGAGGCTGTTCCTCATTTGTAAAATGCAAATTGTTGATGCTCCTTTCACTGTGAGCAAAACCCTACACATCAAGAGTTTACATTCTTCTCCAAATGATATCTGAAGACCACTTCCCTGTTTGAACGAAGGCATTAGAAGAGGAGTTAAAAATAAGTACTATACACATCAAGTTTTACCACATTTTAATTAGTAAAACAAAATAAAATGAAAATAGGCTTAGCCATGTCTCAACAGAAATATAATTTTATATGAAAAAATGCCATCCACCATAACATATTTCCAATAATTCTGACAAATATCTGTCACAACATTTTGCAAAATTCTAAGGAAAATTACAAATTGGAGATTTACTCTAAACATGCAGCGCTATCTGACTACAATTTGTGCGCAAAACACCCTGAAGACTTTACTTGACCAAGATGTTGATGTTGGACGTCAGAGTTCTTCCCTCCACACCTCTAAGATGCCAGCATAGCACCTCCACTGCGGCTTACTGCCAACACAGACCACACTACAGAGAAACCAGGCACAAAGAGAATTAAAAGAAGATGTTTGTGGTAACATCAATGCAATTTCTTATTTATGTGCACAAAGCATCAAAGTCTATCAGTGTTAAAAAGCAAGAAAACAGAATTTGGAATTAGTCCAACCCAAATGAGGCATCTTCAAACCTGGGGGAAAAAAAGAAAAAAAAAAGGGTTATTATCAAATACATTTATTTTATTTAGATAACAGATGGCACCACCAAACTTATCTAACTTGTGCTGTATATAAATCATTCTTGGTAACAGTAGTAGCTGCAGGTGATTTTCCAAATAAATTAAAAGAGCATAACCTACTAGTTTATCCCACTGGTTCACTAACAACATTAAAGAAAAGGATACTGGTGTTAGATTCACATCCTAACCACACCACTTAGTAACTGTGTGACACTGGGCAGGTCAGCCAAACTCTCTGATGCTCTTGCAAATTAACCTCCCTGTCCTACAGTGCAATAGGAAATTTGAATAGGTTTTCCATGCCAAGATACACTGAGTAATAAAATTTCCCAGAAAAGCTGGATTATCTGCCTCTGGCCTCCACCTGAAGTGGCAGAGAAGTCCAATCCCTCCCTGTTTCATGCTGCTAGAGTTAGGTGCTAGAGCTGCAATACATCTGTTACAGTGTCTTTACATTGAGTTACAACAATCTTGTTTCCACCTCTCTCCTCTATTGGACTGGGAGCTTCAAGACCCAACTACAGTGCCCAGACACTTAGGAATGGTGTCTCTGCAGAACCATGTCACTCTTCTCTTCAGGCTATCTAGCAAAGAGCTGCCACGCAAAGGGAGGGACAGTTCACCTTTGAAGGCCCAGAGATGCCCAACATGGAAATGGCAGGAGAGCAAACACTTGCAGGTGCTGTGGGTAACAGCTGCCTCTGCCTGTAACCCCACACCTGCAGCTTCTCTGTCCTCCCTTTAGAGCGTTAGTGATGCTGGGAAAGCCACACCCAGGACTACAGCCTTCCTCATCTCCCCTGCTCCCAGGGGCAGGGAATGCGACCCCATGGGATTCTTCTCTGCCTACTGAATTGTTACCCTGATTAATGTCTTCCAGACTGTGAGGCTTATCATATTAGAGCTGTCTGTAATGGTCCCCAGGATACTGATATTACAATAAGGTTAAAAACCCACCTCGATGGTGCTGCTTACAGGTCTCGATCTATGGAAAAGAAAACGGAGAAAGGAAACAGTTAAGTTTGACTTCAGAAATACTGCGTACTACAGAAGTCTAAAATTGTTATAAACAAAGATGGCAGAAGAGCCTGTGAAGAAAAACCTAGACCTTTCCTACCAGCCTGAGATCCCAAGCCATCCAGAGAACTGGAGGATGCCAGGGTTGGAGGGCCCTACCATAGCAGGGCTTGCACACAAGGCCCGTGCCTTCCGGAGACCCTCCTTGGTCCTGGGTGTGCCCGAGGCTGTCAGGAGAGCCAAGGAGGCCACAGGGAAGAAGCCTTGGGAGTGCCTGTGCACGTGCTACTGCTCCCCGCTCTCACTGCAGGGAAGCCAGTGTTCTCAGCGACCACACTGTGCCCAGCTCTCTCAGAGGGTGCCACTACGCAGAGGTTTAATAACATTCCCTGATAATCCCAGTATGCAGACGTTTTTATATCAAAGCAGCTATATGCCGCAGCTGTGCTCAGATACAACTGTCAGTGGTTAACCAAAGAACTTGAAAACTTACCCCACTTAACTATCCGGGGTTGTTCCAAAGTAACGTGTTTCACTCGGCAGCTGTACTGATCCTTGCTGTTGGGAGTGAACTCAGCGTGGGACAGCAGGTAGAAAGACCAGTCCTTGCTGAAAGACAGGTCTGACTGCTCCGATTTAATCTTCTCCCCATTCTTCAGCAAATCGATTTCAATCTGGGGTGGATGGAACCCATACACATAGCAGTTCAGGTAATTTGGCTTTCCATCTTCTGGTGGGTGTCTTGAGTACACTTGAATCTTTGGAGGACCTGAGGAGCGGCAGGGAAAGACAGATGAAATTGCAGAGTATTCCACTTGGGGCTACCTTGGTCTAAAGCTACATCAGGCACCAAATGTTTATGTTGGATCCCCCATTTCTCCCAATTCCACTTTCCCTCGGGCCAAATGACCTTCCATTTTTGCAAAAGGCCACCTCCAGTTTGTGGGATACACCACGACTTAGTATCTTTCCAACATAATTCCCCTGCACATGTCTTCCAGGCTTTTTCTAGCAGATTTCTAGTAACATCTTTTTCTGTCAATGGACATTGTGCTGTATCTTTTAAGAATTGTGTGTGGAGGCTCTCAAGAAGGCTTCATGGCTCCTCAGCACACAGAATCTATATCACTCAAGAGTCTACATGATTTGGCCCCAGTCTACTGATCGAGCTTCATTTCTCACGTCACACACCCTCCAGAGTGGCCACATCAAAACACTCCCTGATTATACCCTGTTTCAGCCCCGTCAACTATTTGCCTCACATTGACTTCTTTCTTCCTGGTCTCTTGTCTAGATGCACACCCACCAGACTTCTCAATAGGTGCCTAGCACAGAGCCCTGCACAGTGCAGCTGCTTGGTAAATGGCAGGTGTAACTACTGTTACCTGCTTGCTCAGGTTCCTAACAGAGTCAACCCAAAGTATATTTCTACAGAACACAACCTGTTCATCATGTCTAGAGTGTATATGACAAATCTCTATCTGAATGTGCACCTGATTTCAGGAGCCAGACAACAAAGAAACAAAAGTGAAGCACCTACAGGGGCTGGAAAACACCTCAGACGAGTGGGTTGGGCTGGGTAAGAACAACAGGGAAGAGTGAGGACTGTGGCAAACGGGAAACATCATACTCTCCATTAGGACCAAGTGGAGTCATGCATGTGACAGTGGAATCTGCATTTTTAATGAGCATGGTCAACTGACTTCCATACTCTGCCAGGTTGAGAATATTACATATTGCTACAGGACAGGTGGATTCCAAAATGAGATGCATGTTTAGACCCTCCATGAGAATGTGGAAGAAAATATTATAAGCTATATATATTTTTCTAAGTGAACTGTTAATGCTACTAAATTTACAGACTGATATAAATATATGTATATAATCCAAATACAAATACACTCAGGGGACATGATTACAAAGGTCAGTTCATCCTCTATGTCCAGGAGGTACAGAGAAGGAGGAGTCCAGGCCACTGTGACTGGATATATCTCTGTAGAATCATCCAATCATCAAAGAAAAGATCCCTAGTCCCACTAAGAGCTGGACTGGAAATACTATGAACCCCTGGTATTTTCCCATCGTTCAAAGTGAAGATAAATCAGAACCTCTTTACATATGAGCTTCTAATAAGTAACAGTTAAGTTGCTCAGTCATGTCCGACTCCTTGCAACCCCATGGATTATAGAGTCCATGGAATTCTCCAGGCCAGAATACTGGAGTGGGTAGCCTTTCTCTTTTCCAGGGGATCTTTCCAACCCAGGGATCGAACCCAGGTCTCCCGCATTGCAGGCGGATCTAATAACTAGACCATAATACATACTACAGTATTGAGAGCACAGGTTCATCCCACCTGGAATCCTCCCTTAGAGGGAGCTAGGCAGGTTTGTGCAGGGGGCGCGTTTGCAAGGGCATCACAATAGTAATTTCCAAAAGTAGGAGGTATATCCAACAGGTCTGGGTTTGAATCTGGCTTCAGCCACTTACTGCTTCTGCATTTTGGGGAGAGTTATTTTAGCTTCTGTAGTTTAACTGAAAACTTAATTTACACCCAGACTGAAATAAAACCTACACAGGGAAAGAGCTGAAAATAGACACCACCACCCCCCACCCCCCGCAAAGCGAATCACACTTACATGTTTTTTGTATGTCTTCTAGAAATCCCCCGTGTATTTTCCAAGCATATATTCTCTTGGAAATTTTCTAATGAACATACTTTTTAGTGTCTGCTTGTTATTTTTTGAAAGAATTCTATAGCCACAACAAAATAGCAGTAATAGTGATAATACAGAGATCATGTGTTTTTTTGGCAAATAAATTTTAAATTCCATTTTCACATGAAAGAGAAATCCGAGCTTCAGTGTACTTAGGTGTCTAAACACAGTGTCCCTGACAACCTGGGTAAGTGTGTTGATTATTCAGCCCTAGTTTTACAACCTTTCTGACTGATAAACCTTCACTTACTCAAAACTGAAAGTAGAGACACACTTCATATTGGAAAGAACCAGGCAAGGAGCCAAAGGAGGAAGCCCTTTGTGAACAAAGGCCACAGCCCATACCCACCCAGCTTGCTCCCTAGAATCTCACCCCAGAAGATTGTGAAAAAAGCACCTGTGACTACCCTAGGGGCGCACCACCCGGCCAAGGCTCTGGTCAGGTTCTACTGTCTGCCACTGATCCCCTGCGGGGTTAACTTATTTCAACTTTTCAGCCTCCATTTCCTCATTTGTGACATCCTGATGATAGGCTCTCCAGGCTGGTCCTACTTTCCTTCCTTTATGACCAACGTAGACAGCATATTAAAAAGCAGAGACATTACTTTGTCAACAAAGGTCCGTCTAAGTCAAGGCCATGGTTTTTTCAGTAGTCATGTATGGATGTGAGAGTTGGACCATAAAGAAAGCTGAGCGCCAAAGAATTGATGGTTTTGACTTGTAGTGTTGGAGAAGGCCCTTTAGAGTCCCTTGGACTGCAAGGACATCCAACCAGTCCATTCTAAAGGAGATCAGTCCTGGGTGTTCATTGGTAGGACTGATGTTGAAGCTAAACTCCAATACTTTGGCCACCTGATGGGAAGAGCTGACTCATTTGAAAAGACCATGCTGCTGGGAAAGATAGAGCGCGAGAGGAGAAGGGGACGACAGAGGATGAGATGCTTTGATGGCATCACAGACTCAAGGGTTAGGGTTAGCGTAGACTCCGGGAGTTGGTGAGTTGGTGATGGACAGGGAGGCCTGGCGTGCTGCGGTTCATGTGATCGCAAAAAGTGGGACACGAACTGAGTGACTGAACTTAACTGAACTGATGATAGGCACCGTATTTACATCGCAGACCCCTTTCACAATTAAATGACGCGGCACAGAGTGCGGGACAGACAGCTGTCAACGGGGACCTCTATGATTATTATTAAAAGCGAAGTGTAAGGAGAACAAGAGAATTAACGACGAGAATCAAGGCATTCCACGAAAGTCGCCAGAAAATTCCTCATTCTGGTTTGGTCCCTTATTTGGGGAAAAGTACAGAGGGGCAGGTGAACCTGCCCGGCTCCTGCTGGAAGCTCCAGGCCCTCAGGATGCCAGCTGGCCGACATACGCTGGCGGCGACTCCCCCAAAGCCCACGCGTTGTCTCCACCCGTTCGCAGCCCGCAACCCTGCCCTCTGGGACCCGCCAGCCCGCCCCCCACTCCAGAGATGCGCGGGGGCAGCCAGAGCCCCGCGAACCAGCGGAAGAGAATCCCTCCCCCACCTCGCCCGCCCTGAACCACATCCGCACCCAGGAACTCCGTCCCGACCCACGCGGTACCGTCCGGGCGAGCCAGGGGCTCCCTCCCCACATCCCGGGGAAGCTGGCGACCTGGGGTCGCACCCGCTCCCCACTCCCCGCCGCTTCCACCGCCCGAGACGAAGCCGGGTGCTCCTCCACCGAGCTGGGAAGGAAAACTTGGGAGCGGGACCGGGGTGGACAGAGTTAGTGCCCAGGGTGCCAAGTGGGTGTGATCGGGACAGGACGGGCTGGCGGAAGAGGGGAGAGAGGAGAGGACACTCACGCTGGATGGCGTCCAGTCCAGACAGCGACAGCAGCCCGAGAAGGACCAAGGCCACGAAGCGAGCCATCCTTGCAGCAGCTGCGCGGTGGCGGAGTGAGCGGCTGGGTTCGGCGCTCGCCTTTATAGTCCGCACTCAGGCAGCCAATCGGAAGCCTGCCCGCCGGGCCGTCACAAGTCTCCGAGCGAACTAGGCCCGGGCAGGTTAGAAACAGGCTTCCCCGTGTTCAGTTTCATTTTCTAGTAAGTCTCACGATGCTTAGGAAGGCAGGGTTGGGCTCGGTGCATTCGCTGCCTGTACTTCAGCGCCCTCTTATCTGGGGTGCGCGCCCAAGCTTGCGGCGCACACCGCTCACCCTAGAACTTCAGTGTGGACGAACCCTCGCTTTTCGGAACAGCACCGGAAAGGCTAAGGGACTTGCTTACCATGCATGCCACAGCCAGTTAGGAGCCTAGCACCTGGTTTTCAGTTGGGAAAACTGAAGCCTAGAACTGTTAAGGGTAAGGACAGAGACTGAACGGTACTGGGCAGAATCAGAACTCGGTTCGCAATTCCAGCCCAGAAATACGTTGCAAGTCTTCTGGATTCTCTGGGCAGGAAACGTTTCCAGGAACCTCGAGGCCTCATGGAGCCAGCTCAGAGAACCATCTGGCATGAAGGAGGACTTTCTTGCTTCCTGAATATGTTCCAAAAAGGAAAGGCCTTTCGGAACGTCTGTGCCAAGAAACTCTGGTCCGTGTCTTGCCGTTGTAATTTAAGTAATTGATGGTTTGTGGAGAAATGACCACTGAGGGTAAAAACTCGTATAAAAGCAGTAACTGCTTAGAGCATCAGAGTATCTACCGCCTCGAGGGACGTTACTCCCTGCGAATTAGCACACTAGAATGGTGGTTGGCACGGACTAGGTACTTGATGAACTGAATGAATGAGTGTACAGATGAGTGGCTGGTGAAACTCACGAAGGAAGGGACGGCTGAACATATGAGGGAATACGTGAATAAACCCTAGGATGTAGGAATTACCCCGTTACATTTTCAGGGATAGGAAAACAAAGGCTGAGGTTACAGACTGGCCTGATGCTAATGTCATTTGCGCTTGAGACACTTGGAAGATAGAGGACTGGACAATTTTAGTATGAATTTGGGTTGCATCTTCTGTGGGCTCACACAAAGAAGTTAGACCTGTAGATTCTAAGAGGGTGTCAGTGTTACAAAGACTCGTTAAGAAAACCCACTCTCCGTAGATAGCATAAAAAGGGGCTGACGTTACCTGGTGGCTGAGTCCAAGGATCATTTCTGGAGTGGAATACCGGGAAGAGGAAGTGAACCTGGGGGCGGAGAGTGACAGAGGTCTTGGAAATCACCCTGGTGTGCAGCTGAAGGGAGTTGGGTGGTGCTTCCCCAGAGAGCCCAAGAAATGTCATCTGGATTCCTTTCCCCTAGTTTCAGACCTTTCAGTAATCCCTGTTGTGGGCTTGTGTCTACACTGAAGAAAGCAGGTTACTCTCCACAGACCTAATGAAGGGGAATGTGCACAGAGAGAGCCCCAGGGAGCACATACTGGGTGTTCTGTGATCCTAAGAGTCTACTACGATTATTGATGCTCTTTACCTACTTTTTCTACCAGCTCTCTCTATAGCTCTCTTGAAATAAAAGAATAATTGTCAGATATAATGTCATGAGGAATGACACTCCTTCCCCTCCCTTTTGTTTGTTTGTTGTTAACTCATTTAAGGCTCTTAAGGCCTGTAAAGTTATGACCAATCTAGACAGAATATTAGAAAGCAGACATTACTTTGCCAACAAAGGTCCGTCTAGTCAAAGCTATGGTCTTTCCAATAGTCATGTATGGATGTGAAAGTTGGACTATAAAGAAAGCTGAGCGCCAAAGAATTGATGCTTTTGAACTGTGGTGTTGGAGAAGACTCTTGAGAGTCCCTTGGACAGCAAAGAGATCCAACCAGTCCATCCTAAAGGAAATCAGTCCTGAATATTCATTGGAAGAACTGATGCTGAAGCTGAAACTCCAATACCTTGGCCACCAGATGCAAAGAACTGACTCATTTGAAAAGACCCTGATGCTGGGAAAGATTGAAGGTGGGAGGAGAAGGTGACGACAGAGGATGAGATGGTTGGATGGTATCACCGACTCAATGGGCATGAGTTTGAGTAAACTCTGGGAGTTGGACAGGGAGTCCTGGTGTGCTGGAGTCCATGGGGGCAAAGAGTCGGACAGGACTGAGCAACTGAACTGCACTGAAGGCCTGTAATGTTAGTGTTGAATTATTTTCTACTGCCCTGGGGGTACAGGAAGAAGGAGAGCTAGTGGAAACTTCTATAGTCTTTGTTACCACATCACAGACAAATACTGTAATACTTAAAATTCTTACAAGATAGAATCTGATCTATTCCCTAAGAAAATCTATTTTAAAAACACTTTTTTAAAAAGCAGTGAAGACACAGAAAAGTGCATTTTTCAATTACTTCTTTTTTATATTCTCTTACGAGAGCAAACTTCTGGAAATCTACAAACATGGCCTTTTGATAGTGTTATCTCTCATGAGTAGGATGAATGATGGAAATGGTTTTTTTGGCCCTAATGACTTTCCTAAAAAAATTTTTACTGTGTTTATTCACAGTAAATATTTTTCAGAATGTGGAAGAAATGGAACTTCATACTCTTCTGTTGATAATGTAAAATGGTACATCTATTTTGGAAAATAGATTAAGTTTTGTAAACTTAATCATACACTGGCCATATGACCCAACCACTCCACTCTAGGTGTTTACCCAAGAGAAAATGAAAGTGTATGTCGATACAAGGACTTGTACAAAACTGTTAAAAGCAGCTATATTGGTAACAATCAGAAGTTGGAAAAAAGCCAAACTTCCATCAACAGGCAAATGGATAAACAAATTATGGCAGCTATCCATACAGTGAAACACTATCAGCAATAAACAAGGCATGAGTTACTGGTACACACAATACCATGGA
Organism: Bos indicus x Bos taurus; assembly: GCF_003369695.1. Classification (NCBI taxonomy): domain Eukaryota; kingdom Metazoa; phylum Chordata; class Mammalia; order Artiodactyla; family Bovidae; genus Bos; species Bos indicus x Bos taurus. The sequence goes on along the minus strand of NC_040085.1, from coordinate 102,986,200 downwards.
TGAAATAATTAGGCTGAAAGAAAAGAGAGACAATAAATGAGGCTTCCTAGGTTTCATTAGTGGTAAAGAACACTCCTGCCAGTGAAGGTGACATAAGAGACATGGGTTTGATCACTGGGTTGGGAAGATTCCCCTGGAGGAGGGCATGGCAACCCACTCCAGTATTCTTGCCTGGAGAATCCCATGGACAGAAGAGCCTGGTGGGCTATGATCCTTAGGGCTGAAATAATTAGGCTGAAAGAGGAAAAGTGAGATAGTAAAAGAGTAAATGTGCATGATTTTTTGTATTTAAAATTCTAGGAAAGGCAGACTAGTCTATGTAACAGAAGCAGATGGTTGGTATCCAGGGGTCAGAAGGTGCATCAGGAGCTTAAAGACACTAATGTCCTTTAGAATGGACTGGTTGGCTCTCCTTGCAGCATATAGTGTAGAACTTATTAAATCATATACTCTAAGTGCAATTTATCATATGTCAATTATACCTCAATAATCTTTTAAAAATAATCTGGACTTGCCTGGTGGTCCAGCGTTTTAAGAATCCTCCTGCCAACGCAGGGGACACAGGTTCAATCCCTGGCCCGGGAAGATTGCTCAAGCTTTGGGTCACAACTACTGAAGCGGGCATGCCCTAGAGACCATGCTCCACAACAGGAGAAGTCACCGCAACGAGAAGCCCACGCCTCAGAACCGCAGCGTGACCCTGCTCACTCAACTAGAGAGAGCCTGCACGCAGCAGCTAAGACCCAGCAGAGCCAAAAATAAAGTAATTAATTAAAAATCATAACCTAAAAGCATAGGTACCAGTATCTTTGTTAGGTCAAAGAAGAATGAAGTCCTTGAACAGAAAAAAACAAAGTAAGGATATTGAAGTGGGGAGAAAATAGGAACAGGTTGAAGCTCAGGTGAGTTGGGTTCACCTTAAGAGATCTCAGTCAGCACTTCTCTGAGGTGGGCTCATCAAGCAGCCAGAAAACCCAGGCGCCCTGGAAGGAGAGGAACGAGCACAGCTAGGACTTCCGTGCCCGGGCTCTGGCAGATGTTGTGTCACTCATCAGAGTGTGGTTCATGCAGCACAACCTCAGCTCCGCTTCTAGGAGCTCTTAGAAATGCAGACCCTTGGGGCCATCCTAGACCTGCTAAGTCAGAGCCTGCATTTTAACAACCCCCCAGGTGATTCGTCAACACATTAAAGTTTGGGAGGCTGCTGATCCAACTACATGACAATCCAGAAGGTAGGTCTTCCTTTTACAGATGAAGAGACAGTTTCAGAGAATTAAGACGCTGGTCCATGTTCACTCTGAGCTATGATTCAAGTGCTAGCCCATGTGATTTGAAAGGCTTCATATATCCACTTGAAAACCACTTCTGAGAAGGTTCACAGGAAATGTTTCACTGGGTGGCTTGGCTCAGGGCAAGAATTAAAAGCATACGAATGATGCAGAGAAGCAGGAACTATTAACACAATGTGTAGTAGTTTGGGGTATTGTTTTAAACCCCCATTTACTTTTTTCTGCCATAGATAAAAAGTATTATACACATATGATAGAAAATTGGAACAATCTAAAAACTATAAAGAAACTTAAAACCACAGTGATTCTGCACATCAGAGGACTATCGTTAATCGGCTTAATGAGCTTAAAGAGGGCTGCCTGCTCAAAAGAATGTCTATACGTGTATAACTGAATCCCTTTGCTGTACAGCAAAGGTTGGCGCAACATTGTAAATAAACTCTACTTCATATAAAAAAATAAAATTCCATCCTGGTTAGATCTGTTTGGCGGCTGGAAATCCTCAGTCTTTTGTGTTAAATTCTGTTAGGTAGTTAGACTAGGAAACAGGAGTCCAAAATGGTGGTGGCTAAAAGACAAGGAAGGGGAAAGCCCTTGAAAATAGAACAAAGGAAGGTCAAAAGAAGCTCCGAGGACCGGAATGAGGACCTCAGGTAGCACTCCCGGCTAGCCCAATTTACATAGGGCAGGCCCATGGGGAGGAAAACATAAAAAGAGGAGCGAAAGTGTGCTCTCTCTCTCTCTCCCGCACGCTGGCACCTTCCCCCACTCTCTTCCCTTCACGTCTTTGGGTCGGCATGCCCTCACACCTCGAGGATGGAGTCCCTTGCTATTTTCTAAATAAAATGGAGCTATAACACTAATTTGTCTAAGAGCTATAACACAGTCTGTCCAAGACCTGAGAGCTGTGACGCGCTGAGGGCTTTAATGTCCATCACTCCAAATCTTTGTTGTGACAAGACAGAACCGAGGAGGATACACTCGCCTGATAATTCCATTGAATGAGTGAGTGTTGCTGTGTCCGACCCCATGGACTGTAGCTCACCAAGGTCCTCTGTTCATGGAATTCTCCAGGCAAGAATACTGGAGTGAGTTGCTATGTCCTCCTGCAGGGGATCTTCCCAACCCAGGGATTGACCTGGGTGTCCCACATTGCAGGTAGAATCCTTACTTGTCTGAGCCATTAAATACAGGCTATGTCAGTTGAGTACAGGCTTGTGGCAAATGTAAATACTGTAAGGATAAAGCAGAAGAAGACTCTAGACTGCCAACCATAAAATACCAACCTAGAGTTCAAGTCAGCACAGTAATTAACTTATTAGCAGCCACCTAAGATGTTCATTCTCACTGAATTCTCAGGTTTGTGCTGTTATATAACAGACAACAGATCCAAAGGAAATGGGACACAGAGGGGAGTGTTGTTTCCTGAGAGTTAGAAGCCATACCAAGGACTAGAAAAACCTGGCAAAATCCCGGGAAGCCTAGTACTGTTATCACGAATTGAGACAGAGTTATCTGGGCAGACTAAAGTTGAGACAGGTGAAGGATCTGGTTGCTGAGGAATCTCTGCCCACAGGCTTGTGTGTAACCACCACGCTCTTCCAACTGCCAATGTGATCTCATTGGAAAATCATACTGACTGGGTATAAAATAAATTAAGCAGTACAAAACTAAAGAGTAGTAACCACAGTGTTGCAAGTACTGAATACTTCTTATTTTTAATTACAATTCCAATACATGATGGATGTCTGCTGCCAAAATGCAATAACTCAGAGGTCTACTGAGTGAAAGTGAGAGTTGCCCTCCTGTGTCTGCTCCTCCCTCTCGCCTCCCCACAGGAAACAGTTCAGCTGTGGTGCCTATCCCTTCATTTGCCTGCATGCTAAGTTGTGTCTGACTCTTTGTAACCCTGTGGACTGTAGCCCACCAGGCTCCTCTGTCCATGGGATTCTCCAGGCGAGAATACTGGTGTGCGTTGCCATTTCCTTCTCCAGGGGATCTTCCTGACCCAGGGATCTAACCTGTGTGTCTTACATCTCCTGCACTGGCAGGCAGATGCTTTACCACTAGTGCCAGCTAGGAAGCCCATCCCCTCATAGATGTATTGAAATATTGTATACAATTTAGGAGGTGATGAGTTTTTAAGTTATAACTACAGAGCCTGCTCTTATTAGGTGTTCAGAACTCAGTGTCCACTAAAAGCATAAAGAGAGTTAGAGTTAGCCTCAGTCCTCAGCTTGGATGTGGAGTGAGGTTAGGTAAATGCTGAAGCCAAGGCTCCCTGTCACTGTGGGGCACGGGACAACCCCAGGAGCCAAGGCTTAGGCACCATGCCTGGGGACCACTGCACCAGTAACTAAGCTACTGGCACAGCCTCCTGTCTTGGGTGTTTTCCCTTCATAGGCCCTTGGGTCTGCATCTCAGAACCTACGCCAAACTGCAGAATTCAAACTTGGATTTTTTGATCCTGCCTGGGATTCCATGTAGCACTCTCAAAAACTAAGAATCGCCTGCAAATGTCCTTTTTCCCTTTCGGCAAATTCCTCTAAGCCCCACCTTCCCACTTCCCAGCTTGCTTGACTGACACCTGCCTCTGACCAGTCAGAGTGTGTGGTCTTTTCTGGCCACCCCCTCCTATGTTGAACCTGCATCAGATTCTTTCCTCTCTACTTTCTGGTTTCTTGGACTTTTCTAAACACTTCTCCTTAAACAGGACTCTGAAGAAACCAGGAAGAATTGTTTAGTAACCAATCAGAAATTTAAAACAAGCAGGGAAAAAAATGCCAGAGATGTATATACAAGAGGCATCAAACACACAGTAGGACCAGTGTAGGTACAAAGGAGGGGCCAGTAAGTAGAAGTGTGATGAGTCTGTAATCATTTTCCCTTATTTCATTATTTATTATCATTGTTGTCTATTATGGTTTTAACTGTAGATCAATTTGCCACAAATGGGTTTGCTAAAAGACAACTTTTTATTTATCAAATTAGCCAAAAATCTATCTAATGACCAATGACTACAAAACTGAGGTGGGACGTTCCCCTCTGCTGTTCAATACCCTGAGAGCTGAGTGGATGAAGTAGCCCCCACCATTACCCCACAAAAGCCAGGATATGATGGGTGGGGGGTGGGTCAGAGAGAATTCATTCAGCATTTATTGGGAACAATGGAGATTCTACAAAATTAGGACATTCTATAAATATTTAATGAACTTGCTGATTTCTAGTTCATAATATATCAGATATTTTCCAGATCTTTATATAGAGAACTGCCTACTTATCATGAACAATAATAGACGTTTCTGTGGTTGGGAGAATAATGCCTCCCCCCATACCCTAAAAAAGATATTTATAGCTTAATTCCTGGAACCTCTCAATATGTTACCTTACATAGCATAAGGGACTCTGCAGGTGTGATTAAGGTTAGGGACGTTGAGATGAGGAGATTATCAGAGATGATTTGGATAGGCTCAGTATAACCACAGAGGTCGTTAAAGCAGAGAAATTTATTTCCCTGACTGTGGTCAGAGGGAGTTGTGACTACAGAAGCATGATCAGAGAGCTGTAGCATGCTGGCTTTGCAGGTGAAGAAGGGGTCATGGATCAAGGAATGTGAGCAACTTCTAGAATCAGGGAAAGGTAAGCACATGGAATATCCTATACTCTCCAGCAAGAAAAGCTTCTGCTGGTAAGTCACTTCAGTCATGTCCGACTCTGTGCGACCCCATAGACGGAAGCCCACCAGGCTCCCCCGTCCCTGGGATTCTCCAGGCAAGAACACTGGAGTGGGTTGCCATTTCCTTCTCCAATGCAGGAAAGTGAAAAGTGAAAGTGAAGTCACTCAGTTGTGTCCGACTCTTAGCGACCCCATGGACTGCAGCCCACCAGGCTCCTCAATCCATGGGACTTTCCAGGGAAGAGTACTGGAGTGGGGTGCCATTGCCTTCTCCGAGCAAGAAAAGCAGCCCTGCTTAATTTTAAGCCCAGGAGATTTGTGTTGGACTTCTGACTTAAAGAACTGTAGGATGATAGATTGTATTTTTTAAGCCATCAGGTTTGTGGTAGTTTATAACAGCAGCAAGGAAAAAAACAAAAACATTCATACGGCTCCAGAATCATACAGTTTCGGGCATTTGTTGCCAGGAGCCTATCTCAGTGTAAACATTTGCCTTTTCTGTGTTGTCTTTACCTGTTAGTTAACTAGATCTAGCCACACGGCGCATTTGGGGTACTTTCCTTATGAGGGAGGGCTCTCAGCAGCCCAGCAGCTGAGGGGAGGAGCTTTGCTGGGCCCCAGCTTGGTCAGGAGCCTTGGTGCTCCCCTCCTGCCATGGCCCCGGCTGAGCTGAGGCAGCCCCGGGGATGTAGGCCCAGCTGGCACTGCCATTTCTGTTCAACTCCTCCAGCGCGCACCCACTGAGGCAAACCACTCCTGCTCTACCAGTGGTTGCCATGCAGACAGCAGGAGCCCTCTAGTCTCCAGGACAACAGTGCCCGAAGCTCCGGCTTCTTTCTTCTTGGTCCAGCCCCAGCCTGTCCATCAGGCCTCCATGTTCACAGCAGTCAGTCAGGTGCTGCCCGCATCTACTGTCGCCTTGCTAGGTGCTGGGTGCTGGGCTGGTCTGGGGAAAATTCTTTTCTCAAAGAGTTCAGACATTCTGGTTCATATACCTTGGATAGATTATGATTACAGAAAAGCAACCTATTTCACATAGAGGGTTCAAAGAGCCTGTGAAGGACTTTGGTGCCAAGAAAAAGAATGTGGACTTAACCTTTGGACCATGATGCTGGTGCCAGCAGAACTGGGGCTTTGTTTTTGTTTTTTCCTTTTGGTTTCTTTACAGCAATTTCTGTTTGGTATTTTAAGTAACTTTTCCACTTAGCTTATTTTTTCAAATTATAAAGTTCGTATCCCTTATGAAAAGTTCACACAACATAGGTAAAAATAAAGATAAAAATGTAAATCACCTGTTAAAACTACCATCAAAAAATACCCGCTTCTAATGAACTGGAATGTATATTCCCAGACTTACATTAGAAGGGGATGACAGAGGATGAGATGGCTGGATGGCATCACTGACTCGATGGACGTGAGTCTGAGTGAACTCCGGGAGTTGGTGATGGACAGGGAGGCCTGGCGTGCTGTGGTTCATGGGGTCGCAAAGAGTCGGACACGACTGAGTGACTGAACTGAACTGAACTGATAGAAATATGATGATGGTTTAGTTGCTAAGTTATATCCAACTCTTTTCAACCCCATGGTCTGTAGCCCACCAGGCTCCTCTGTCCATGGGATTTCTCAGGCAAGAACTCTGGAGCGGGTGCCATTTCCTACCCTGTATCTCATTCTTTTTAACGGCCAGTAATATTCCATTGTGTGTGTGTAGTGTGTACTTAGTAGTTCAATCATGCTCAACTCTTTGAAGCCCGTGGACAGGCTACATTGTCCATAGGGGTTCTCCAGGCAAGAATACTGGAGTGGGTTGCCATGCCCTCCTGCAGGGGATCCTCCCAACCCCAGGATCGAACCCAGGTCTCCCACATTGCAGGCGGATGGATTCTTTACCATCTGAGCCACCAGGGAAGCCCACATATGTACTGTCTCTTCTTTATCCATTCATCTGCCGATGGACATTTAGGTTGCTTCCTTGTCTTAGTTCTTGTAAATAACACTACAACAATTATTTATCTTACTTGCTCCATATAAACATATATATAAATAATGTTATTTACTTTGGGGCAGTGCTTAATTTTGTATACAATGGAATCACTGTAGATATTTTGGGGGAACTTGCTGGATTTTCTTCACTAACATTTTTTTTGTGATTCATCCATGTTCATTTTTATAAGAACATTTGGACAATTCTTTCATTTTCAACCTGTATAGCATTCCATTGTCTAAATATATCTTTTTTATCCAGCTTTGTTTCCAGTTGTTTGCCATTAGAAAGAGTGTTGCAGAATAAACTGTTTTTTACACCTATTTCAGTGCCTGTGCAAGACTTTCTCTATGTTGGTAGTAGAAATGCTGGGTCATAGGGCATGTGCATATTTAACTTTACTACATAATACTCTAGTTTTCCAAAGTTCTTTTATCAGTTTATGCTCTCACCAGCAATGTAATGAGTTCTCCTTAGGGTATGTTTTTCCCAACACTTGGCATATCCAGATTTTTAAAGCTTGTGTCATTCTGATGGTATGATGGGTTTTAATTTGCATTATGTATATACATACTCCATTAATTTATTATATATAATACTGTATTGGTTTGTAGTGTGATATATTCTAGATACAAATCCTTTGTTTTAGGTATGGCAAATATATTCAAATCTGTGACTTGACTTTTTACTTTTTTTATGGAGTCTAATTGTATTGTAGTTCTAAAGCATGAGATTAATCAATCAGTCTTTAGCTATATGCATATAATTTGTGACTTCTATGTTGAGGTCATAAAAATGGGGGTTTTTTCCCTGTGTTTAAAATTTTTGTTTGGTATTTAGCTCTTCTTCTGATGGAACTTACAGTTGTGCATAGTGTGAGGTGGTTGTTGTTGAGTCATTAAGTCGTGTCTGACTCTTCGATGCCATTGGGCTGTAGCCCGCCAGGCTCCTCTGTCCACGGAATTCTTCAGGAACGAATACTGGAGTGGGTTGCCATTTCCTTCTCCAAGGGATCTTCCCAACCCAGGAATCCAACCCATGTCTCCTGCATTGGCAGGCGGGCTCTTTACCACTGAGCCATCAGAGAAGCCCATAGTGTGAGGTAGGGACTTATTTTTCCACCACATATTGATAGCCATTTGTCTCAGCACCATGTTTTTTCAAAAGCCCTTCCTTTTACGATTGATCTGAAATGCCTTGTGTATCAAGTTTCCGTGTATTCACAAGTTTGGTTCTGGGCTCTATTCTGTTCGTTGGTCTTGATCCATCCTGAGTCATTTCCATTCTGTTTTAATTATAAATCTCTCACCTTATTATTCTTCAGGAGCATCTTTATCTTTCTCCCTCCATTAACCCTCTTCCATATTTTAGGATCAACTTGTCAAGTATCATGAAAACCTATTAAAATGTTTTAAAATAATTACAGTAGGTCTATATATCAGGTTGGGAAAAAATTATGTCTTTAGGATACTTAATCTCCCTATCCATAACCTTACTCTCTCATTTTTTGTCATTATTTCAATAAAACATTATACTTTTTCCATTAAAAGCTTGACATCTTTTGTTAGCTTTATATCGGCATGTGCATTTAAACACTATCTGAACATATATAGCGTATCTATTTTATATATATTTAAGTGCTATGTCTGTTGCTATCATAAATTGCTCTTCTGTCCATGGGATTCTCCAGACAATACTGGAGTGGGTTCCTGTGCCCTTCTCCAGGGGATCTTCCTGACTCAGGGATCAAACACATGTCTCTTAAGTCTCTCGCATTGGCAGGCAGGTTCTTTACCACTAGCGCCACCTGGGAAGCCCATTTATATATATCTAAGTACTATGTCTATTGCTATTATAAATTACATATTTTTAATTTACTTTGTTACCAGTACAAAGAAATGCATTTTTATGTTTTTGTCCAGCAAATTTATTATTAGGATTAATAAGAGAATTTATCTTTTATATCTTATTGACATTTCTATATAATCTATATATAGCATCAAAGTAATACAATTTTGTTTCTTCTCTTCAAATATTTATTCTTTTTACTTTTTTTCATTGTCTTGATTTGCTGCTGGGACCTCTAGTATAACATCACTCAAAGGGGGCAGTGGGCATCTTTTTTTATTTTTTTAAAGTATTTACTTATTTAGCTGCTCTGGTGTTTAGTTGCAGCATGTGGGACTTCGGTTGAGGCGTACAAATTCTCACTGTGGCACTGAGAGCACAGAGTCTTGGCCACTGGGCCACCAGGGAAGTTCTATGGTGTAACTTCAGGAAAGATCCTTATTTCTGATTTTACCTGTAAAATACCTATAATAGACTTCTATTAATGAGTGCATGTGTCTGCTTATGTATATTAAGAAAACCTTTATAAGTCTAAGTAAATTTGCCTTTTTCCCCAGCTATGAGTTTTTTATGATAAATTCACTGAGTATTGGAAAAAAACATTACTACCACTCCATAAGCTCCTATGCCATCTTCTAGTTGGATATTAAACATTCAGCCTATGTTCTTTTTGAGGACAGCCCAAAAATATATTGTACATATTTAAATTACCAAAAAGTCTGTAACTTTACCCTTCAGGGTAAAAAGTCCATCAAATACTTTAACATTGTTTACTCTTTCTACACTTAGGTTATTGTGTTTTATTTTTCTAACCACTTTACCAACCATTACTATTTTATATTTAGATTACAAAATTGATACATTTCTATTACTCTCCCTTTTCTCTCACTAGGCCTTCCCTCTGCCTCAAATGTATCATTTAGATGCTTAGTGAGGATCTGACAGGTGCAGCAATCTTAGTTATCTAATAATGTTTATCATGCAGTCATTTTTTTTAAAAGATTTTTATTGAATAGAGAATTTTAGGTAGGAAGTTGTTTCATCACATTCATGATGACCTTCTATGCTATGTTCTGGATCCCACTGACATTGAGAAGTCAGCTGTTCTTCCTTTGAGAAGCTGCACACAATGTTTTACCATTGTTTTAGTGAAACAACATATATAGTGAAACCAGGCACAACCAAGTTTCTAACAGATATAGGAGATAACATAAATTTTATATGGCAAGATGCTTCATCTACAATCTCCATAATTCTAAAAATTAACAAATTTCCATAACTCTAAAAATTATCTTTCCAAAATTTTCCCAAAATTGTAACCAAAGTTACAAAATTGGAGGCTTACTTTAACGTGCATAAGTATCTTATTACCCAGTTTTGTATGCAGAAGACACCCAGATGTTGATGTTAAATCTGAAATTGTCTTCCCCACCTCTAAGATGCCAGCACCTCCACTGCAGACACCTGCCTAGGAAGGTCAAACATGGACATGTAGCACCCAAGGTAAAATTATAAAGAAGGTATTTGTGGTAACATGAATATGACTTCTGATTATGTGCATAAAGCATAAAAGCATATCAGTATTAAAGAGCAGGGAAACAGAATTTTCCAGATATTATACCAAATGAAGAATGTTCAAATCTGAAAAAAAAAGAGAAAAGGAATAATAATAAATACATTTATTTTAGATCACAGCACCACCAAACTTATCTAACTTTCACTGTATAAATCTCTGTTGATAAAACTGCAGGTGATTTTGCAAACCATTTAGTTTATCCCATTGGTTCTCCTACAACCTTAGACAAGAGAGTGCTGGTATTAGAGTTCAGATCCGAGCTCTAACATTTAGTAACTGTGTGACGCTAGGCAGGTCAACCAAACTCTCTGATGCTCTTGCAAATTAACCTCCCTGTCCTACAGTGCAATAGGAAATTTGAATAGGTTTTCCATGCCAAGATACACTGAGTAATAAAATTTCCCAGAAAAGCTGGATTATCTGCCTCTGGCCTCCACCTGAAGTGGCAGAGAAGTCCAATCCCTCCCTGTTTCATGCTGCTAGAGTTAGGTGCTAGAGCTGCAATACATCTGTTACAGTGTCTTTACATTGAGTTACAACAATCTTGTTTCCACCTCTCTCCTCTATTGGACTGGGAGCTTCAAGACCCAACTACAGTGCCCAGACACTTAGGAATGGTGTCTCTGCAGAACCATGTCACTCTTCTCTTCAGGCTATCTAGCAAAGAGCTGCCACGCAAAGGGAGGGACAGTTCACCTTTGAAGGCCCAGAGATGCCCAACATGGAAATGGCAGGAGAGCAAACACTTGCAGGTGCTGTGGGTAACAGCTGCCTCTGCCTGTAACCCCACACCTGCAGCTCCTCTGTCCTCCCTTTAGAGGGTTAGTGATGCTGGGAAAGCCACACCCAGGACTACAGCCTTCCTCATCTCCCCTGCTCCCAGGGGCAGGGAATGCGACCCCATGGGATTCTTCTCTGCCTACTGAATTGTTACCCTGATTAATGTCTTCCAGACTGTGAGGCTTATCATATTAGAGCTGTCTGTAATGGTCCCCAGGATACTGATATTACAATAAGGTTAAAAACCCACCTCGATGGTGCTGCTTACAGGTCTCGATCTATGGAAAAGAAAACGGAGAAAGGAAACAGTTAAGTTTGACTTCAGAAATACTGCGTACTACAGAAGTCTAAAATTGTTATAAACAAAGATGGCAGAAGAGCCTGTGAAGAAAAACCTAGACCTTTCCTACCAGCCTGAGATCCCAAGCCATCCAGAGAACTGGAGGATGCCAGGGTTGGAGGGCCCTACCATAGCAGGGCTTGCACACAAGGCCCGTGCCTTCCGGAGACCCTCCTTGGTCCTGGGTGTGCCCGAGGCTGTCAGGAGAGCCAAGGAGGCCACAGGGAAGAAGCCTTGGGAGTGCCTGTGCACGTGCTACTGCTCCCCGCTCTCACTGCAGGGAAGCCAGTGTTCTCAGCGACCACACTGTGCCCAGCTCTCTCAGAGGGTGCCACTACGCAGAGGTTTAATAACATTCCCTGATAATCCCAGTATGCAGACGTTTTTATATCAAAGCAGCTATATGCCGCAGCTGTGCTCAGATACAACTGTCAGTGGTTAACCAAAGAACTTGAAAACTTACCCCACTTAACTATCCGGGGTTGTTCCAAAGTAACGTGTTTCACTCGGCAGCTGTACTGATCCTTGCTGTTGGGAGTGAACTCAGCGTGGGACAGCAGGTAGAAAGACCAGTCCTTGCTGAAAGACAGGTCTGACTGCTCCGATTTAATCTTCTCCCCATTCTTCAGCAAATCGATTTCAATCTGGGGTGGATGGAACCCATACACATAGCAGTTCAGGTAATTTGGCTTTCCATCTTCTGGTGGGTGTCTTGAGTACACTTGAATCTTTGGAGGACCTGAGGAGCGGCAGGGAAAGACAGATGAAATTGCAGAGTATTCCACTTGGGGCTACCTTGGTCTAAAGCTACATCAGGCACCAAATGTTTATGTTGGATCCCCCATTTCTCCCAATTCCACTTTCCCTCGGGCCAAATGACCTTCCATTTTTGCAAAAGGCCACCTCCAGTTTGTGGGATACACCACGACTTAGTATCTTTCCAACATAATTCCCCTGCACATGTCTTCCAGGCTTTTTCTAGCAGATTTCTAGTAACATCTTTTTCTGTCAATGGACATTGTGCTGTATCTTTTAAGAATTGTGTGTGGAGGCTCTCAAGAAGGCTTCATGGCTCCTCAGCACACAGAATCTATATCACTCAAGAGTCTACATGATTTGGCCCCAGTCTACTGATCGAGCTTCATTTCTCACGTCACACACCCTCCAGAGTGGCCACATCAAAACACTCCCTGATTATACCCTGTTTCAGCCCCGTCAACTATTTGCCTCACATTGACTTCTTTCTTCCTGGTCTCTTGTCTAGATGCACACCCACCAGACTTCTCAATAGGTGCCTAGCACAGAGCCCTGCACAGTGCAGCTGCTTGGTAAATGGCAGGTGTAACTACTGTTACCTGCTTGCTCAGGTTCCTAACAGAGTCAACCCAAAGTATATTTCTACAGAACACAACCTGTTCATCATGTCTAGAGTGTATATGACAAATCTCTATCTGAATGTGCACCTGATTTCAGGAGCCAGACAACAAAGAAACAAAAGTGAAGCACCTACAGGGGCTGGAAAACACCTCAGACGAGTGGGTTGGGCTGGGTAAGAACAACAGGGAAGAGTGAGGACTGTGGCAAACGGGAAACATCATACTCTCCATTAGGACCAAGTGGAGTCATGCATGTGACAGTGGAATCTGCATTTTTAATGAGCATGGTCAACTGACTTCCATACTCTGCCAGGTTGAGAATATTACATATTGCTACAGGACAGGTGGATTCCAAAATGAGATGCATGTTTAGACCCTCCATGAGAATGTGGAAGAAAATATTATAAGCTATATATATTTTTCTAAGTGAACTGTTAATGCTACTAAATTTACAGACTGATATAAATATATGTATATAATCCAAATACAAATACACTCAGGGGACATGATTACAAAGGTCAGTTCATCCTCTATGTCCAGGAGGTACAGAGAAGGAGGAGTCCAGGCCACTGTGACTGGATATATCTCTGTAGAATCATCCAATCATCAAAGAAAAGATCCCTAGTCCCACTAAGAGCTGGACTGGAAATACTATGAACCCCTGGTATTTTCCCATCGTTCAAAGTGAAGATAAATCAGAACCTCTTTACATATGAGCTTCTAATAAGTAACAGTTAAGTTGCTCAGTCATGTCCGACTCCTTGCAACCCCATGGATTATAGAGTCCATGGAATTCTCCAGGCCAGAATACTGGAGTGGGTAGCCTTTCTCTTTTCCAGGGGATCTTTCCAACCCAGGGATCGAACCCAGGTCTCCCGCATTGCAGGCGGATCTAATAACTAGACCATAATACATACTACAGTATTGAGAGCACAGGTTCATCCCACCTGGAATCCTCCCTTAGAGGGAGCTAGGCAGGTTTGTGCAGGGGGCGCGTTTGCAAGGGCATCACAATAGTAATTTCCAAAAGTAGGAGGTATATCCAACAGGTCTGGGTTTGAATCTGGCTTCAGCCACTTACTGCTTCTGCATTTTGGGGAGAGTTATTTTAGCTTCTGTAGTTTAACTGAAAACTTAATTTACACCCAGACTGAAATAAAACCTACACAGGGAAAGAGCTGAAAATAGACACCACCACCCCCCACCCCCCGCAAAGCGAATCACACTTACATGTTTTTTGTATGTCTTCTAGAAATCCCCCGTGTATTTTCCAAGCATATATTCTCTTGGAAATTTTCTAATGAACATACTTTTTAGTGTCTGCTTGTTATTTTTTGAAAGAATTCTATAGCCACAACAAAATAGCAGTAATAGTGATAATACAGAGATCATGTGTTTTTTTGGCAAATAAATTTTAAATTCCATTTTCACATGAAAGAGAAATCCGAGCTTCAGTGTACTTAGGTGTCTAAACACAGTGTCCCTGACAACCTGGGTAAGTGTGTTGATTATTCAGCCCTAGTTTTACAACCTTTCTGACTGATAAACCTTCACTTACTCAAAACTGAAAGTAGAGACACACTTCATATTGGAAAGAACCAGGCAAGGAGCCAAAGGAGGAAGCCCTTTGTGAACAAAGGCCACAGCCCATACCCACCCAGCTTGCTCCCTAGAATCTCACCCCAGAAGATTGTGAAAAAAGCACCTGTGACTACCCTAGGGGCGCACCACGCGGCCAAGGCTCTGGTCAGGTTCTACTGTCTGCCACTGATCCCCTGCGGGGTTAACTTATTTCAACTTTTCAGCCTCCATTTCCTCATTTGTGACATCCTGATGATAGGCTCTCCAGGCTGGTCCTACTTTCCTTCCTTTATGACCAACGTAGACAGCATATTAAAAAGCAGAGACATTACTTTGTCAACAAAGGTCCGTCTAAGTCAAGGCCATGGTTTTTTCAGTAGTCATGTATGGATGTGAGAGTTGGACCATAAAGAAAGCTGAGCGCCAAAGAATTGATGGTTTTGACTTGTAGTGTTGGAGAAGGCCCTTTAGAGTCCCTTGGACTGCAAGGACATCCAACCAGTCCATTCTAAAGGAGATCAGTCCTGGGTGTTCATTGGTAGGACTGATGTTGAAGCTAAACTCCAATACTTTGGCCACCTGATGGGAAGAGCTGACTCATTTGAAAAGACCATGCTGCTGGGAAAGATAGAGCGCGAGAGGAGAAGGGGACGACAGAGGATGAGATGCTTTGATGGCATCACAGACTCAAGGGTTAGGGTTAGCGTAGACTCCGGGAGTTGGTGAGTTGGTGATGGACAGGGAGGCCTGGCGTGCTGCGGTTCATGTGATCGCAAAAAGTGGGACACGAACTGAGTGACTGAACTTAACTGAACTGATGATAGGCACCGTATTTACATCGCAGACCCCTTTCACAATTAAATGACGCGGCACAGAGTGCGGGACAGACAGCTGTCAACGGGGACCTCTATGATTATTATTAAAAGCGAAGTGTAAGGAGAACAAGAGAATTAACGACGAGAATCAAGGCATTCCACGAAAGTCGCCAGAAAATTCCTCATTCTGGTTTGGTCCCTTATTTGGGGAAAAGTACAGAGGGGCAGGTGAACCTGCCCGGCTCCTGCTGGAAGCTCCAGGCCCTCAGGATGCCAGCTGGCCGACATACGCTGGCGGCGACTCCCCCAAAGCCCACGCGTTGTCTCCACCCGTTCGCAGCCCGCAACCCTGCCCTCTGGGACCCGCCAGCCCGCCCCCCACTCCAGAGATGCGCGGGGGCAGCCAGAGCCCCGCGAACCAGCGGAAGAGAATCCCTCCCCCACCTCGCCCGCCCTGAACCACATCCGCACCCAGGAACTCCGTCCCGACCCACGCGGTACCGTCCGGGCGAGCCAGGGGCTCCCTCCCCACATCCCGGGGAAGCTGGCGACCTGGGGTCGCACCCGCTCCCCACTCCCCGCCGCTTCCACCGCCCGAGACGAAGCCGGGTGCTCCTCCACCGAGCTGGGAAGGAAAACTTGGGAGCGGGACCGGGGTGGACAGAGTTAGTGCCCAGGGTGCCAAGTGGGTGTGATCGGGACAGGACGGGCTGGCGGAAGAGGGGAGAGAGGAGAGGACACTCACGCTGGATGGCGTCCAGTCCAGACAGCGACAGCAGCCCGAGAAGGACCAAGGCCACGAAGCGAGCCATCCTTGCAGCAGCTGCGCGGTGGCGGAGTGAGCGGCTGGGTTCGGCGCTCGCCTTTATAGTCCGCACTCAGGCAGCCAATCGGAAGCCTGCCCGCCGGGCCGTCACAAGTCTCCGAGCGAACTAGGCCCGGGCAGGTTAGAAACAGGCTTCCCCGTGTTCAGTTTCATTTTCTAGTAAGTCTCACGATGCTTAGGAAGGCAGGGTTGGGCTCGGTGCATTCGCTGCCTGTACTTCAGCGCCCTCTTATCTGGGGTGCGCGCCCAAGCTTGCGGCGCACACCGCTCACCCTAGAACTTCAGTGTGGACGAACCCTCGCTTTTCGGAACAGCACCGGAAAGGCTAAGGGACTTGCTTACCATGCATGCCACAGCCAGTTAGGAGCCTAGCACCTGGTTTTCAGTTGGGAAAACTGAAGCCTAGAACTGTTAAGGGTAAGGACAGAGACTGAACGGTACTGGGCAGAATCAGAACTCGGTTCGCAATTCCAGCCCAGAAATACGTTGCAAGTCTTCTGGATTCTCTGGGCAGGAAACGTTTCCAGGAACCTCGAGGCCTCATGGAGCCAGCTCAGAGAACCATCTGGCATGAAGGAGGACTTTCTTGCTTCCTGAATATGTTCCAAAAAGGAAAGGCCTTTCGGAACGTCTGTGCCAAGAAACTCTGGTCCGTGTCTTGCCGTTGTAATTTAAGTAATTGATGGTTTGTGGAGAAATGACCACTGAGGGTAAAAACTCGTATAAAAGCAGTAACTGCTTAGAGCATCAGAGTATCTACCGCCTCGAGGGACGTTACTCCCTGCGAATTAGCACACTAGAATGGTGGTTGGCACGGACTAGGTACTTGATGAACTGAATGAATGAGTGTACAGATGAGTGGCTGGTGAAACTCACGAAGGAAGGGACGGCTGAACATATGAGGGAATACGTGAATAAACCCTAGGATGTAGGAATTACCCCGTTACATTTTCAGGGATAGGAAAACAAAGGCTGAGGTTACAGACTGGCCTGATGCTAATGTCATTTGCGCTTGAGACACTTGGAAGATAGAGGACTGGACAATTTTAGTATGAATTTGGGTTGCATCTTCTGTGGGCTCACACAAAGAAGTTAGACCTGTAGATTCTAAGAGGGTGTCAGTGTTACAAAGACTCGTTAAGAAAACCCACTCTCCGTAGATAGCATAAAAAGGGGCTGACGTTACCTGGTGGCTGAGTCCAAGGATCATTTCTGGAGTGGAATACCGGGAAGAGGAAGTGAACCTGGGGGCGGAGAGTGACAGAGGTCTTGGAAATCACCCTGGTGTGCAGCTGAAGGGAGTTGGGTGGTGCTTCCCCAGAGAGCCCAAGAAATGTCATCTGGATTCCTTTCCCCTAGTTTCAGACCTTTCAGTAATCCCTGTTGTGGGCTTGTGTCTACACTGAAGAAAGCAGGTTACTCTCCACAGACCTAATGAAGGGGAATGTGCACAGAGAGAGCCCCAGGGAGCACATACTGGGTGTTCTGTGATCCTAAGAGTCTACTACGATTATTGATGCTCTTTACCTACTTTTTCTACCAGCTCTCTCTATAGCTCTCTTGAAATAAAAGAATAATTGTCAGATATAATGTCATGAGGAATGACACTCCTTCCCCTCCCTTTTGTTTGTTTGTTGTTAACTCATTTAAGGCTCTTAAGGCCTGTAAAGTTATGACCAATCTAGACAGAATATTAGAAAGCAGACATTACTTTGCCAACAAAGGTCCGTCTAGTCAAAGCTATGGTCTTTCCAATAGTCATGTATGGATGTGAAAGTTGGACTATAAAGAAAGCTGAGCGCCAAAGAATTGATGCTTTTGAACTGTGGTGTTGGAGAAGACTCTTGAGAGTCCCTTGGACAGCAAAGAGATCCAACCAGTCCATCCTAAAGGAAATCAGTCCTGAATATTCATTGGAAGAACTGATGCTGAAGCTGAAACTCCAATACCTTGGCCACCAGATGCAAAGAACTGACTCATTTGAAAAGACCCTGATGCTGGGAAAGATTGAAGGTGGGAGGAGAAGGTGACGACAGAGGATGAGATGGTTGGATGGTATCACCGACTCAATGGGCATGAGTTTGAGTAAACTCTGGGAGTTGGACAGGGAGTCCTGGTGTGCTGGAGTCCATGGGGGCAAAGAGTCGGACAGGACTGAGCAACTGAACTGCACTGAAGGCCTGTAATGTTAGTGTTGAATTATTTTCTACTGCCCTGGGGGTACAGGAAGAAGGAGAGCTAGTGGAAACTTCTATAGTCTTTGTTACCACATCACAGACAAATACTGTAATACTTAAAATTCTTACAAGATAGAATCTGATCTATTCCCTAAGAAAATTTATTTTAAAAACACTTTTTTAAAAAGCAGTGAAGACAGAGAAAAGTGCTTTTTTCAATTTTTTATATTCTCTTATGAGAGCAAACTTCTGGAAATCTACGAAGATGGCCTTTCGATAGTGAAAGATTGTTGTTGAATCACGGGAAGACACCGGGATTCTTGGCCCCCGGAGGAGAAGAATTCAATCCAGGGCCAGAGACAAGGCTTGATGGCTCACAGCTTTTGTGTAATAAAGTTTTATTAAAGTATAAAGGAGATAGAGAAAGCTTCTGACATAGGCATCAGAAGGGGGCAGAAAGAGTACCCGCTTGCTAGTTTAGCAATGAAGTTATGTACTCTCCAATGAATCCAAAGAATGTCTGGAGGTTGTAAAGACCTCACCAGACTACTCCCATAATTTACATTTTAAGATAACAGAATTAGGCAGAAGGTTTAATCCAGAGACTGTCCTCAGGCAGGATACCTTATTGTTATATAATCCTAAGGAATGTAGAGAAGGAAAAGTTTGTCCTTTCTTCCTCCTTGAGAATTCCAGACCCCTTAGACTTCTTATCACCCTGCCTAGGAAATGACTCTCTCAATAGTGTTATCTCCCATGAGTAGGATGAATGATGGAAATGGTTTTTTTGGCCCTAATGACTTTCCTAAAAAATTTTTACTGTGTTTATTCACAGTAAATATTGTCCAGAATGTGGAAGAAATGGAACTTCATACTCTTCTGTTGATAATGTAAAATGGTACATCTATTTTGGAAAATAGATTAAGTTTTGTAAACTTAATCATACACTGGCCATATGACCCAACCACTCCACTCTAGGTGCTTACCCAAGAGAAAATGAAAGTGTATGTCGATACAAGGACTTGTACAAAACTACTAAAAGCAGCTATATTGGTAACAATCAGAAATTGGAAAAAAGCCAAAGTTCCATCAACAGGCAAATGGATAAACAAATTATGGCAGCTATCCATACGGTGAAACACTATCAGCAATAAATAAGGCATGAGTTACTGGTACACACAATATCATGGATGAAATAATTAGGCTGAAAGAAAAAAGTGAGATAATAAATGAGGCTTCCCAGGTTTCATTAGTGGTAGAGAACACGCCTGCCAGTGCAGGAGACATAAGAGACTCGGGTTTGATCACTGGGTCAGGAAGGTCCCCTGGAGAAGGGAATGGCAACCCACTCCAGTATTCTTGCCTGGAGAATCCCATGGACAGAGGAGCCTGGCGAGCTATGATCCATAGGGTCGAAATAATTAGGCTGAAAGATAAACAGTCAGATAGTAAAAGAGTAAATGTGCATGATTCATTGTATTTAGAATTCTAGGAAAGGCAGACTAGTCTATGTAACAGAAGCAGATGGTTGGTATCCAGGGGTCGGAGGGTGCATCAAGGAGCTTAAGAACACTTAGGGCAGGTGATGGATATGTCATTATCTTGAGTATGATGATGGTTTCTCAAGTGTATACATACTGTAGAACTTATTAAATCATATACTCTAAGTGCAATTTATCATATATCAATTATACCTCAATAACCTTTTAAAAATAATCTGGACTTGCCTGGTGGTCCAGCGTTTTAAGAATCCGCCTGCCAACGCAGGGGACACAGGTTCAATCCCTGGCCCGGGAAGATTGCGCAAGCTTTGGGTCACAACTACTGAAGCGGGCATGCCCTAGAGACCATGCTCCACAACAGGAGAAGTCACCGCAACGAGAAGCCCACGCCTCAGAACCGCAGCGTGACCCTGCTCACTCAACTAGAGAGAGCCTGCACGCAGCAGCTAAGACCCAGCAGAGCCAAAAATAAAGTAATTAATTAAAAATCATAACCTAAAAGCATAGGTGCCAGTATCTTTGTTAGGCCAAAGAAGAATGAAGTCCTTGAACAGAAAAAAACAAAGTAAGGATATTGAAGTGGGGAGAAAATAGGAATAGGTTGAAGCTCAGGTGAGTTGGGTTCACCTTAAGAGATCTCAGTCAGCACTTCTCTGAGGCAGGCTCATCAAGCAGCCAGAAAACCCAGGCGCCCTGGAAGGAGAGGAACGAGCACAGCTAGGACTTCCGTGCCCGGGCTCTGGCAGATGTTGTGTCACTCATCAGAGTGTGGTTCATGCAGCACAACCTCAGCTCCGCTTCTAGGAGCTCTTAGAAATGCAGACCCTTGGGGCCATCCTAGACCTGCTAAGTCAGAGCCTGCATTTTAACAACCCCCCAGGTGATTCGTCAACACATTAAAGTTTGGGAGGCTGCTGATCCAACTACATGACAATCCAGAAGGTAGGTCTTCCTTTTACAGATGAAGAGACAGTTTCAGAGAATTAAGACGCTGGTCCATGTTCACTCTGAGCTATGATTCAAGTGCTAGCCCATGTGATTTGAAAGGCTTCATATATCCACTTGAAAACCACTTCTGAGAAGGTTCACAGGAAATGTTTCACTGGGTGGCTTGGCTCAGGGCAAGAATTAAAAGCATACGAATGATGCAGAGAAGCAGGAACTATTAACACAATGTGTAGTAGTTTGGGGTATTGTTTTAAACCCACATTTATTTTTTTCTGCCATAGATAAAAAGTATTATACACATATGATAGAAAATTGGAACAATCTAAAAACTATAAAGAAGAAAATTAAAACCCCAGGGATTCTGCAATGCAGAGAGAATTATCATTAAACGTTTTTACTTGCTGAGTTTGAAGATGGCTGCCTTCTTACAAATTCATCCTGATTAGGTCTGTTTGGGGGATGGTAATCCTCAATCATTTATGTTAAATTCTATTAAATGCAGGCAATATCAGTTGAGTGCAAGCTTTGTGGCAAATGTAAATACTGTAAGGAAAAATAAAGCATAAGAAGACCCCAAGTTACCAACCGGGAGATACCAACCCAGAGTTGAAATCAGCACAATAACTAATTTATTCAGGAGAGTTCAGTCGCTCAGTCATGTCCGACTCTTTATGACTCCATGAACCACAGCACGCCAGGCCTCCCTGTACATCACCTGCCGGGGTCCAGCCCCAGCTGATCCAGGGTATTCGAAGGAAAGACAGCATAGGTGACCTATTTATTTAGATATTTATCAAAGATATAAAGAGTAATAGAATGAGGATAGGAAAATTCAGTGGAGAAAAGAGGCTGAGTAGCTTGGTTTACGCGGGAGACCAATAAAACTTCAAGACAAGAAGTTTGCACCACTTACGTAGGCCGCAGGCGTCCTTCTGTTCTCCCGAAGGAGAGGAGACACTGAGGCCTCCCCGGTCGGATCTTAGAAGCCCAGGCATAATTAGCAAGCATGGCGGGTTCCGCGCTCCAGATGGAGACTCAGCCAGAATTTGAGAGAGAGAGCGACATGGGGAGACCAAGTTTCGGTGAACAAGGCCTGCACTTTATTTTCCAAAGTAGTTTTTATACCTTAAGTTATGCATAGAGGATAATGGGGGAAGAGGTGGAGTCATGCAAGGACAGCAGTTCCTGGTTCTAATCGAAGCCAGGCTTTCAAACTTATCATATGCAAAAGTTCAGGTGATTTACATCATCTTCTGGCCAGGAGGCCTGTTAACATTTTAAGAAACTTACTTTTCTCTAAAGGTGATTATTCCAAAGTCAGGCACCAGCCTCCAAAAAAGCATTGGACAAAGCTGCATTCCTATAGGGCAAAGGTGAGGTGGGCTCAATCAAGGAAAGAATTAACTCAAGGGTCCAAGGTTACAAACATTGAGGCTACTACTTACATTTCTATACATCCATTATATCAATCAATACACTGCCAAGGACACAGTAGGTAAGGAGTATGGAGACTTAGCAGCAAACATTGGCCCAATAAGTGAAAAACCCTTCACCAATACAATTTCTAATCAATCTTTTAACTACTCAAAGGAATCTGTGTTTAGACAGTTTAGAACATCTCCTGCCTCTCACAGTTGGGAGGCTCTGAACAATCACATGTGGCCAGAAAAACCTATTCAGGCAGGCTAGAGGATTTCCAAAGGAGTTTGTAGGTTGAAACACTGTCACACCCAGAAATTATTAACTGGAGCTGTAAGCTAACTCTTTTTTCAGAGAGAGGTAGTGGGGGACAGACCCCCGTAAAGTCAGAGGTGTAGGTGAAACCACAAAGCAGAAAGTAGGCAGACTCTGGTTTGGGGGTAGATGCTCGAGAATTTCCAGGGGGAATCCTGAGGCTTGATCCCGCCTTTGCATATGCCGAGCCTCCTTCCTCATGACCTTTGCCATGGAGTGATAGAATTCTAGTTGAGCTATTCCAGATCCTGAAAGATGATGCTGTGGAAAGTGCTGCACTCAATATGCAATATGCACTCAATATGCAATATGCCGGCTCCCAGCAATCACCAACCCCCAGAGTCCACCCAAACCCATGTCCATTGAGTTGGTGATGCCATCCAACCATCTCATCCTCTGTCGTCCCCTTCTCCTCCTGCCCTCAATCTTTCCCAGCATCGGAGTCTTTTCAAATGAATCAGCTCTTCGCATCAGGTGGCCAGAGTATTGGAGTTTCAGCTTCAGCATCAGTCCTTCCAATGAACACTGAGGACTGACCTCTTTTAAGCTGGACTGGTTGGATCTCATTGCAGTCCAAGAGACTCTCAAGGGTCTTCTCCAACACCACCATTCAAAAGCATCACATCTTCGGCACTCAGCTTTCTTTATAGTCCAACTCTCACATCCATACTTGACTACTGGAAAAAACATAGCCTTGCTAGGCAGACCTTTGTTGACAAAGTAATGTCTCTGCTTTTTAATATGCTGTCTAGGTTGATCATAACTTTCCTTCCAAGGAGTAAGCGTCTTTTAATTTCATGGCTGTAATCACCATCTGCAGTGATTTTGGAGCCCAGAAAAATAAAGTCAGCCAGTTTCCACTGTTTCCCCTTCTATTTGCCATGAAGTGAGGGGACCAAATGCCATGGTCTTAGTTTTCTTAATGTTGAACTTTAAGCCAACTTTTTCACTCTCCTCTTTCACTTTCATCAAGAGGCTCTTTATTCTTCACTTTCTGCCATAAAGGTGGTGTCATCTACATATCTGAGGTTATTGATATTTCTCCCAGCATCTAGATTCCAGCTTGTGCTTCCTCCAGCCCAGCATTTCTCATGAGGTACTCTGCATATAAGTTAAATAAGCAGGGTGTCAATATACAGCCTTGACGTGCTCCTTTTCCTATTTGGATCCAGTCTGTTTCTCCATATACAGTTCTAACTGTTGCTTCCTAATCTGCATACAGGTTTCTCAGGAGGCAGGTCAGGTGGTCTGGTATTCCCATCTGTTGAAGAATTTTCCACAGTTTATTGTGATCCACACAGTCAAAGGCTTTGGCATAGTCAATAAAGCAGAAATAGATGCTTTTCTGGAACTCTTGCTTTTTCCATGATCCAGCAGATGTTGGCAATTTGATCTCTGGTTCCTCTGCCTTTTCTAAAACCAGCTTGAACGTCTGGAAGTTCACGGTTCACGTATTGCTGAAGCCTGGCTTGGAGAATTTTGAGCATTACTTTACTAGCATGTGAGATGAGTGCAATTGTGTGGTACTTTGAGCATTCTTTGGCATTTCCTTTCTTTGGAATTGGAATGAAAACTGACCTTTTCCAGTCCTGTGGCCACTGCTGAGTTTTCCAAATTTGCTAACATATTGAGTGCAGCACTTTCACAGCATCCTCTTCCAGGATTTGAAATAGCTCAACTGGAATTCCATCACCTCCACTAGATTTGTTTGTGGAGATGCTTCCTAAGGCCCACTTGACTTCACATTCCAGGATGTTTGGCTATAGGTGAGTGATCACACCATCGTTATTATCTGGGTCACAAAGATCTTTTTTGTACAGTTCTGTGTATTCTTGCCACCTCTTCTTAATTCTTCTGCTTCTGTTAGGTCCATACCCTTTCTGTCCTTTATCGAGCCCATCTTTGCATGAAATGTTCCCTTGGTATCTCTAATTTTCTTGAAGAGATCTCTAGTCTTTCCCATTCTATTGTTTTCCTCTATTTCTTTGCATTGATTGCTGAGGAAGGCCTTCTTATGTCTCCTTACTGTTCTTTGGAACTCTGCATTCAGCTACTTATATCTTTCCTTTTCTCCTTTGCTTTTCTCTTCTCTTCTTTTCACAGCTATTTGTAGGGCCCCCTCAGACAGCCATTTTGCCTTTTTGCATTTCTTTTTCTTGGGGATGGTCTTGATCCCTGTCTCCTGTACAATGTCACGAACCTCTGGCTATAGTTCTTCAGACACTCTATCAGATCTAGTCCCTTAAATTATTTATCACTTCCACTGTATAATCATAAGGGATTTGATTTAGGTCATACCTGAATGGTCTAGTGGTTTTCCCTACTTTCTTCAATTTAAGTCTGAATTTGGCAATAAGGAGTTCATGATCTGAGCCACAGTCAGCTCCCAGTCTTGTTTTTGCTGACTGTATAGAGCTTCTCCATCTTTGGCTGCAAAGAATATAATCAATCTGATTTCGGTGTTGACCATCTGGTGATGTCCATGTGTAGAGTCTTCTCTTGTGTTGTTGGAAGAGGGTGTTTGCTATGACCAGTGCTTACCCTTGACAACACTCTATTAGCCTTTGCCCTGCTTCATTCTGTACTCCAAGGCCAAATTTGCCTGTTACTCCAGGTGTTTCTTGACTTCCTACTTTTGCATTCCAGTCCCCTATAGTGTAAAGGACATCTTTTTTGGGTGTTAGTTGTACAAGGTCTTGTAGGTCTTCATAGAGCCATTCAACTTCAGCTCCTTCAGCATTACTGGTCACGGCATAGACTTGAATTACCGTGATATTGAATGGTTTGCCTTGGAAACAAACAGATTGTTCTGTTGTTTTTGAGATTGCATCCAAGTACTGCTTTTCGGACTCTTTTGTTGACTATGATGGCTACTCCATTTCCTCTAAGGGATTCCTGTGCACAGTAGTAGATATAATGGTCATCTGAGTTAAATTCACCCATTCCAGTCCTTTTTAGTTCGTTGATTCCTAGAATGTCAGCGTTCACTCTTGCCATCTCCTTTTTGAGCACTTACAATTTGCCTTGGTTCATGGACCTAACATTCCAGGTTCCTATGCAATATTGCTCTTTACAGCATCAGCCCTTGCTTCTATCACCAGTCACATCCGCAACTGGGTGTTGTTTTTGCTTTAGCTCCATCCCTTCATTCTTTCTGGAGTTATTTCTCCACTGATCTCCAGTAGCATATTGGGCACCTACCAACCCGGGGAGTTCATGTTTAAGTGACCTATCTTTTTGCCTTTTCATACTGTTCATGGGGTTCTCAAGGCAAGAATACTGAAGTGGTTTTCCATTCCCTTCTCCAGTGGACCACATTCTGTCAGACCTCTCCACCATGACCATCTTGGGTGGCCCCACATGGCATGGCTTAGTTTCATTGAGTTAGACAAGGCTGTGGTCCATGTGATCAGATTGGTTAGTTTTCTGTGATTGTGGTTTCAGTCTGTCTGCCCTCTCTTAGAGCCTACCATCTTACTTGGGTTTCTCTTACCTTGGATGTTGGGTATCTCTTCTGCTCCTTACCTTGGATGTCGGATATCTCCTCACGCCGCCGCTCCTGACCTTGGACATGGGGTATCTTCTCTTGCCATCGCTCCTGACCTTGGACGTGGGGTAACTCCTCTGAGCCGCTGCTCCTGCTAATAAATTAACTTATTAGCAGCCACCTAAGGTGTTCATTCTGACTGAATTCTCAGGTTTGTGCTGTTATAGAACAGGCAACAGATCCAAAGGAAGTGGGACACAGAGGGCAGTTGTTTTGTGTGCTGAGAGTTACTAAGTCAGAAGCCATAGAAAAGAGGGCAAAAACCTGGCAGGATCCTGGGAAACCAAGTACTATTATCACTAATTGAGGGAGAGTTACCTGGGCAGACTAAACTTGAGATAGATGAAGGATCTGGTTGCTGAGGAATCTCTGCCCACAAGCTTGTTTGTAACCACAACACTCTTCCAACTGCCAATGTGATCTCATTGGAAAATCATACCAACTGGGTATTAAATAAATCAAGCAGTGCAGAGCTATAAACAGTAGTAACCACAATGTATCAAGTATTGACTTCTTTTTATTTTTAATTACAGTTCCTGTATGTGAATGTGGGTCTGCTGCCAAAATGGAGAAGAGGCCCACCGAGTGAAGGTGAGAGCACCCTCCTGTGCCTCTTGCCGCTCACTCTCCTCCCCTCAGGAAGCAGTTAAGCTCTGCTGCCCATCCCTTCGTGGATATATTGGAATATTGTATATAGTTTGGAAGGTGATAAATTTTTAAATTATAACTACAGAGCCTGCTCTTATTAGATGTTCAGAACTCAGTGTCCACTAGAAGCATAAATGGAGTTAGAGTTAGCTTCAGTCCTCAGCTTGGATCAAGAGCAGCATTGGCTAAACGCTAAAGCCAAGACCCCCTAACAGTGTAGGGGCACAGGACAACCCCAGGATCCAAGGCTTAGGCACCATGCCTGGGGACTACTGCACCAGTGACTGAGTTACTGGCACAGCCTCCTTTCTTGGGTCTCTTCCCCTCATAGGCTGTTGGGTCTGCATCTCAGAACCTACCCCAAACTGTAGAATCCCAACTTGGATTTTCTATCTTGCCTGGGATTCCATGCAGCACTCTCAAAAATTAAGAATCTCCTGCAAATGTCCTTTTTCCCTCTCGGCAAATTCCTCTAAACCCCACCTTCCCACTTTCCAGCTTGCTTGACTGACACCTGCCTCTGACCAATCAGACTGTGTGGCCCTTTCTGGCCACCCCCTCCTATACCTGCATCAGATTCTTTCCTCTCTACTTTCTGGTTTCTTGAACTTTTCTAAACACTTCTCCTTAAACAGGACTGTGAAGAAAGAATTGTTCAGTGAAGAATCAGAAATTTAAAACAAAATGAACAGGGCAAAAATGCGAGGGATGTATACACATCAAACACAAGAGCCATCAAACACAGAGTAGGAGCAGTCTAGGTGCAAAGGAGGGAGCCAGTAAATAGACAGTTGGTAAATCTGTGATCATTTTTTATTTCATTATTTATTGTCATCATTGTTACTATCATTGTTAGGTCAATTTGCCACAAATGGGTTTGCTAAAAGACAACTAATCATTTGTCAAATTAGCCAAAAATCTAATGACCAATGACAGCAAAACCACCCCGGCTGCCACCCAATACCCTGAGAGCTGAGGGGTGAGGTAGGCTCCACCATCTGCCCCCAGAAGCCAGGCTTTGGCAGTGGGGGTGGCTTAGAGAGAATTCATTCAGCATTTATTGGGAACAATGGAAATTCTACAAAATTAGGACATACTATAAATACTTACTGAACATGTTTATTTCTAGTTCACAATATATCATAGATATTTTCCATGTCATTATATACAGAACTGCCTACTTACCATTAACAATGCTAGACTTTTCTCCATAACACACCTTGTGCTAGGGAGAATAATGTCTCCTTCATCCCCCCAAAAGATGTTTATAGCCTAATTCCTGGAACCTCTCAATATGTTTCCTTACATAGCATAAGGGACTTTGCAGGTGTGATTAAGGTTAGGAACCCTGAGATGGGGAGATTATCAGAGATGACTGGGGTCAGCCTAGTGTAAAGGTAAAGTGTCTGCCTGCAGCTCAGGAGACCCAGGTTCAAACCCTGTGTCGGGAAGATCCCCTGGAGAAGGAAATGGCAACCCACTTCAGTATTCTTGCCCGGAGAATCCCATGGACGGAGCAGCCTAGCAGGCTACAGTCCATGCGGTCACAAAGAGTCAGACACGACTGAGTGAATTCACTTTTACTTTCACTGTCTTTAGTATAAACACAGAGGTCATTAAAAGCAGAAAATTTTCCCTGACTGTGGTCAGAGGGAGATGTGACTACAGAAGCGTAATCAGAGAGCTGCAGCATGCTGGCTTTGCAGGTGAAGAAGAGGCCATGCGTCAAAGAATGCAGGCAACTTCTAGAAGCTGGCAAAGGTAAGCTCATGGAATGTCCCAGAGTCTCCAGCAAGAAAAGCAACCCTGCTTAATTTTAAGCCCAGGAGAGGTGTGTTGAACTTCTGACCTACAGAACTGGAGGATGATAGATCGTGTTGGTTTAAGCTATCAGGTTTGCTGTACTTTATAACAGCAGCAAGGGAAAAAAAAAAAAAAAAAAATACGGCTCCAGAATCAGTTTGGGCCTTTGTTGCCAGATATCCAGGTCAGTATAAATATTTGCCTTTTCCATGTTGTCTTTTCCTGTTGGTTAACCAAATCTGGCCACACAGCACACTCGGGATACTCTCCTGTGTGAGGGAGAGCTCTCATCAGCTCTACAGATGAGCGTGGAGGAGCTTTGCTGTAGCCTGGCTTGGTCAGGAGTCTGGGCCCTGCAATTTCTGGCCTATTTAACTCCTCCACCATGCAGCCAGTGGGCCAAACCATTCCTGTTCTACCAGTGGTTGCCATGCTGAACAGGGAACGAGAGTAAGAGCGGGAGCCCTCTAGTTCCCAGGACAACGGTGCCCAAAGCTTTTGCTTCTTTCTTCTTGGTCCGGCCCCAGCCTGTCCATCAGGCCTCGGTGTTCACAGCAGTCAGTCAGGTGCTGCCCGCCTCTACTGTCGCCTTGCTAGGTGCTGGGTGCTGGGCTGGTCCAAAGAATTTATATTCTCAAGAGGAAGCGTTTAACGTATTTCACATGTTTACATATTATTTGTTTTCCTTCTGCGAATTTTCTGTTTATAGTCTCTTAGCTGAAGTCCCTGATCACTGGAGACAGATACCGCCTGATACAGCAGAGAAGTTTATTTAAAGAATACTGATAGACAAAATGTTATCAAATACTAAGTGAAGGATACACAGAAGTTAAATTTATCATTCTTTCTACTTTTTGTAAGATTAAAATTTTTCAAAATGAAATGTGAGGAGGCAGACTCTCACAAGGGTTCAGAAAGTGACCACAGCCCATCCTGGTTCTCACCTGTCTCAGACCATCCTTCCAGATCTGAGGATGACTGATATCACTATCTGAAGATTCTCAGCCAAATTGGTTGAGTCCACCTCTTCCAGCTCAATAGGATGGATGACAAGAGCCAGCCTCAGCCCTAATTTAGAGAGACATTGACCTCAGTGGAGAGCAATTACCACATTTCAGGTAAAGCAGGAAAGGATATTGACTTTCATCTTGCCTCTCCAGGAAGGAAAACCTCAGTTTTTGAACAGAGAAAATCAGGTGGAGTACACAGTGTAGACACTGAGGCTGGTGACTATACATTCAGCACCATTTCTGAAAGGTGACTGTTTGAATTCATCCTGGATACTATGGGGATTGAACCCTGGTCTCCTGAATTGCAGGTGGATTCATTGCCACCTGAGCTACCAGGAAAGCCCAGTGTTGGGGAAGTGGACCGAGGACAGGAGGTGGTATATTCTAGGCACAGAAGAGTTGGATATGAAACCAAAAGACATCCTGGAACCATCATCACCATCAAATCAGGGTTAAGCAAACGTAGTCCTATCCACCAGAGAAGGCAATGGCACCGCACTCCAGTACTCTTGCCTGGAAAATCCCATGGATGGAGGAGCCTGGTGGGCTGCAGTCCATGGGGTCGCTAAGAGCCAGACACGACTGAGCGACTTCACTTTCACTTTTCACTTTCATGCATTGGAGAAGGAAATGGCAACCCACTCCAGTGTTCTTGCCTGGAGAATCCCAGGGATGACGGAGCCTGGTGGGCTGCCATCTATGGGGTCGCGACTGAAGTGACTTAGCAGCAGTAGTCCTATCCACATTCTACTTAGAACACTTGAAGTTCATGATCAAACTGTACAAAGAAGCAACTTTTAATAGAGTTAAGTTCTGGTCTATGAGCCATTTAATGGTCCTGGTGTTGTGTCAGCCATTCAGTTTTATGTTAATTCATCTATATGAAAGTAAGCAGAAAAGTTGAACTTAAAACTCCAAGCTATTTAACATGAAAAAAAAAAAAGAGGCTGAAAAATGTAATAAACTATCACTGTGCCTATCATTAACAGTCTCCTCCAACTTGTTTTCAAGCAGTCTGAAAAATAAAACAAATATAATTTCAGTGTGAAAGCCTTCATTTTTGTCTGTTTATGCAATCTAATTTATTGAGTTGTAATTCATTCAATTGTGTATAACAAATATTTTGCAGAGTTTAGGTATAATTCAATGAAGCCCTATTAATAACTGTATTATCCTAAGGTGAAAAAATTTTCTAAATGTCCCAGATGATTTAAATAGATGAACACTGAAGTGAAAAAGTAAAAAAATTTGAAATGAAGTGTTAGTTGCTCAACATTTATTTATGTTTCTCTTAACTAGGAGTTTTCTTTGTAAATATGGCAATTTCAGATTAATCACAGAAAGTTGAATTACCTGACTACAGATCGAATATAGATTTGGAAAAGTTTCAAACTTTTGAAAAACTTTTGGAAAAGTTTTCAAACTTTTCAAAAGTTTCAACTTTCTCTGTCTACATATGCACCTATCCTACAATGCAAGTACAAGCATAGTTTTAGGGAACAGTATCATTTTTGAGATTTTCATAACCAAATATTATAATTTAACATAAAATATCAGTTAAAAAATAGTAGTTTTATACCATTAGCCTATATTCCTCAAAGGTCATGGCTTTGGAATAAATATCTGTGTTCTCCCCAAATTCATGTTGAAATCCTTTCCTCCAAGGTGATATTATTAGGAGGTGGGGGCAGTCCTAAGATGGCAGAGGAATAGGACAGGGAGACCACTTTCTCCCCCACAAATTCATTGAAAGATCATTTGAACGCTGAGCAAATTCCACAAAACAACTTCTGAATGCTGGTGGAGGACACCAGGCACCCAGAAAGGCAGCCCGTTCTCTTCGAAAGGAGGTAGGGCAAAATAGAAGAGTTAGGGATGGAGACCCTTCCCGGGGAGGGAGTCGTGAAGGAGAAGTTTCCAAACACCAGGAAACCCTCTCACCAGTAGGCCTGTGGGGAGACAGATCACATGCCTCGCCACGACTCTGGTATCCCGGACACTTGAGTCCCCCAGCAGTGAGCGGGGCTGATCAGGGAGGCGCATGCATGCACAGGGTAGGGACCCGGCTTGAAAGCCCTGAGGACAATCCGAAGGGGCTAATGTGAGGTAGCAACCCAAACTGTGGGACAGCCAGAGAGAAAAAAAAACGAGAGAACTTTTCCGCGAAAAGCTCTAAGATACAGCCTGGCGCTCTCACAGAATAAAGGATTGAGCAATCACCAGAGGAGAGCTAGCCGGCTGCAGACTGGCCCTTCCCCACTCCCCCCACCAGAGGCAGAGAGACAGGCGGGCGACAGCCAGAGCTGGAAGGCAAGGGAAAATCTCAGCCCCAGAGATGGCATCCTCCACCAAACTGTGAGCAGGCTCCCAGTTACTAACCAAGTCTTCCTGGGATCCTGGATGGTTGACATCTGCCAGGAGGGCCACAGTCAGAGATCAGCTCCCCCAGAGGAGACACATGGCACAACTGAGACGGTGCTCCCGCTGCACACCCAGGAAAATGAGGGGTGGGACCCGGGAGGTGATAAGGCTCACCACCCAGCTGGCAGAGTGTGCTCGCCAGGCACGGTCGCCTGAGCTGCTCGGACCTAGGAAGGGCACAAAATGCAGGCCCAACAGAGTCTGTGCCTTTGTGGAGTACCCGAGAACCTGAAGCTGAGCAGCTTAGACCTGGGGAGTGCACACAACCCAGGGCCTGCTTTAGACTTCCCCTGCACAACCTGGAGCCTGATCAGCGTAGACCAGAAAAGCACACGCGCCGTGAGCGGGGGCAAACCCAGTGTGGCCCAGACACTGCGAGCACTCCCCACACATGTCAGTGATATGTGTTTGCAGCGTTCCTCCCTCCCTACAACACAACTGAACAAGTGAGCCTAAATAAGTGACCACTTTTGCCCCCTTGTGTCAGGGTGGAAATTAGACACTGAAGAGACTTGTAAACGAGAAAGCCAAAATAAACAAAGAGAGAAGTGCTCTGGAAGTGACAGGTGCAACAGAGTAAAACCCTGGAATTAGCACTGACTGCATTGGAAGGGGCCTACAGACCTCGAGAAGAAATATAAGCTGGAATAAGGAACTATCTGAAACTGAACTGACCCCCACACTGCCCTCAACAGCTCCAGGAAAATGCCTATACTTTACTATTATCATTTTTTAATTTTAAAAAATTTTTAAGTTCTTTATTACTCCTTTAATTTTCATTTTTATAACCTACTATTATTACCTTGGGGGAAAAAAGACCCTATTTTTAAAGCAAATTTCATATATATATATATATTATAATTTCTGTGACTTTGTTTTGTTTTTTTTTTAATATTGTATTTTTGAGAGTCTAACCTCTACTCTAGATTTTTAATCTTTGCCTTTTGGTTTTTGTTATCAATTTTGTACCTTTAAGAATCCAATCTTCAGTACCCATTTTTACTTAGGAGTGTGATTACTGGCTTGATTGCTCTGTCCCCCTTTTTGACTCTCCTTTTTCTCCCCAAGGTCACCTTTATCTCCTCCCTCCCCCTTCTCTTCTCTACCCAACTCTGTGAATCTTTTTGGGTGTTCTGGGCTGTGGAGAACATTTAGGGAACTGATTACTGGCTAGATCTGTCTCTCTCCTTTTGACTCCCCCTCTTCTCCTCCTGGTCACCTCTATCTCCCTCCTCCCTCTTCTCTTCTCCATGTAACTCTGTGAACCTCTCTGGGTGTCCCTCACTGTGGAGAATCTTTTCACCATTAACCTAGATTTTTATCATCAGTGCTGTATGGATAGAGAAGTCTTGAGACTACTGTAAGACTAAGACTGAAAGCCAGAGGCAGGAGGCTTAAATCCAAAACTTGAGAACTCCAGAAAACTCCTGACTCCAGGGAACATCAGTTGACAAGAGCTCATCCAAAAGCCTCCATACCTACACTGAAACCAAGCTCCACCCAAGAGCCAACAAGTTTCAGAGAAAGACATACCAAGCTAATTCTCCAACAATGCAGGAACATAACCCTGAGCATTAAAATAGGGGTGCCCAAAAATCACACCAAACCCATAGACACCTCAAAACTCACTACTGCACACTTAATTGCACTCCAGAGAGAGGAGATCCAGCTCCACCCACCAGAACACTGACACAAGCTTCCCTAACCAGGAAACCTTGACAAGCCACTCATCCAACCCCACCCACAAGGAGGAACCTCCACAATAAAGAGGAACCACAAACTACCAGCATACAGAAAGGCCACCCCAAACACAGCAATCTAAACAAGATGAAAAGGCAGAGAAATATTCAGCAGGTAAAGGAACATGATAAATGCCCACCAAACCAAACAAAAGAGGAGGAGACAGGGAGTCTACCTGAAAAAGAATTCAGAATAATGATAGTAAAAATGATCCAAAATCTTGAAAACAACATGGAGTTCCAGATAAATAGTCTAGAAACAAGGATTGAGAAGATGCAAGAAAAGTTTAACAAGACCTAGAAGAAATAAAAGAGAGTCAGTCAATAATGAATAATGCACTAACTGAGATCAAAAACACTCTGGAGGGAACTGACACTTGAATAACTGAGGTAGTTATAACTGAGGGAGAAGATAGGATAACTGAGGTGGAAGATAGAATGGTGGAAATAAATGAAGCAAAGAGGGAAAAAAGAAAAAAGAATTAAAAGAAATGAGGACAACCTCAGAGACCTCTGGGACAATGTCAAATGCCCCAACATTCGAATCATAGGAGTTCCAGAAGAAGACAAAAAGAAAGGCCATGAGAAAATACTTGAGGGGATAATAGTTGAAAACTTCCCTAAAATGGGGAAGGAAATAGCCACCCAAGTCCAAGAAACCCAGAGAGTCCCAAATAGCATAAACCAAGGTGAAACACCCCAAGATACATATTAATCAAATTAATGAAGATCAAACACAAAGAACAAATATTAAAAGCAGCAAGGGAAAAACAACAAATAATACACAAGGGGATTCCCATAAGGATAACAGCTGATCTTTCAAAAGAAACTCTTCAGGCCAGAAGGGAATGGCAGGACATACTTAGAGTGATGAAAGAGAAAAACCTACAACCCAGATTACTGTACCCAGCAAAGATCTCATTCAAATATGAAGGAGAAATCAAAAGCTTTATAGACAAGCAAAAGCTGAGAGAATTCAGCACCACCAAACCAGCTCTTCAACAAATGCTAAAGGATCTTCTCTAGACAGGAAACATAGAAAATGTTTATAAACTTGAACCTAAAACAACAAAGTAAATGGCAATGGAATCATATTTATCAATAATTACCTTAAACGTAAATGGGTTGAATGCCCCAACCAAAAGACAAAGACTGGCTGAATGGATACAAAAACAAGACCCCTGTATATGCTGTCTACAAGAGACCCACCTCAAAACAAGGGACACATACCGACTGAAAGTGAAGGGCTGGAAAAAAATATTTCACACAAATGGAGACCAAAAGAAAGCAGGAGTAGCAATACTTATATCAGATAAAATGGACTTTGAAGTAAAGGCCATGAAAAGAGACAAAGAAGGACACTACATAATAATTAAAGGATCAATCCAAGAAGAAGATATAACAATTATAAATATATATGCACCCAACATAGGAGCACTGCAATATGTAAGGCAAATGCTAACAAGTATGAAAGGGGAAATTAACAGTAATACAATAATAGTGGGAGACTTTAATACCCCACTCACACCTATGGATAGATCAATTAAATAGCAAATTAGCAAGAAAAGACAAACTTTAAATGATACAATGGACCAGTTAGACCTAATTGATATCTATAGGACATTTCACTCCAAAACAATGAAATTCACCTTTTTCTCAAGTGCACACGGAACCTTCTCCAGGATAGATCACATCCCAGGCCATAAATATAGTCTTGGTAAATTCAAGAAAATTGAAATCATTCCAAGCATCTTTTAAAAAACTATTAAAAATATAAACATATGGAGGCTAAACAACACACTTCTGAATAACCAACAAATCACAGAAGAAATCAAAAAAGAAATCAAAATTTGCCTAGAAATGAATGAAAATGAAAACACAACAACCCAAAACCGATGGGATTCAGTAAAAGCAGTGCTAAGGGGAAGGTTCATAGCAATACAAGCTTACCTCAAGAAACAAGAGAAAATTCAAATAAGTAACCTAACTCTATACCTAAAGCAACTTGAAAAAGAAGAAATGAAGAACCCCAGGGTTAGTAGAAAGAAAGAAATCATAAAAATTAGGGCAGAAGTAAATGAGAAAGAAACAAAGGGGACCATAGCAAAAATCAACAAAGCTGAAAGCTGGTTCTTTAAGAAGATAAATAAAATAGACAAACCATTAGCCAGACTCATCAAGAAAAAAAGGAAGAAGAATCAAATCAACAAAATTAGAAAAGAAAATGGAGAAATCACAACAGACAACACAGAAATACAAAGGATCATAAGAGACTACTATCAGAAACTATATGCCAACAAAATGGACAACTTGGAAGAAATGGACAAATTCTTAGAAAAGTACAACTTTCCAAAACTGAACCAGGAAGAAATAGAAAATCTTAACAGACCCATCACAAAGACAGAAATCAAAACTGTAATCAGAAATCTTCCAACAAACAAAAGCCCAGGACCAAATGGTTTCACAGCTGAATTCTACCAAAAATTTAGAGAAAAGCTAACACCTATCCTACTCAAACTCTTCCAGAAAATTCCAGAGGAAGGTAAATTGCCAAACTCATTCTATGAGACCACCATCACCCTAATACCAAAACCAGACAAAGATGCCACAAAAAAAGAAAACTACAGGTCAATATCACTGATGAACATAGAGGCAAAAATCCTTAAAATTGTGGCAAACAGAATCCAACAACACATTTAAAAGATCATACATCATGACCAAGTGGGCTTTATCCCAGGGATGCAAGGATTCTTCAACATTTACAAATAAATCAATATGATACACCACATTAACAACTTGAAAGATAAAAACCATATGATTATCTCAATAGATGCAGAAAAAGCCTTTGACAAAATTCAACATCCATTTATGATTAAAAAAAAAAAAAAAACCCTCCAGAAAGCAGGCATAGAAGGAACATATCTCAACATAATAAAAGCCATATATGATAAACACACAGCAAACACTATCCTCAATGGCGAAAAAATTGAAAGCATTTCCCCTAAAGTCAGGAACAAGACAAGGCTGGCCACTCTCACCACTACTATTCAACATAGTTTTGGAAGTTTTAGGTCAGCAATCAGAGAAGAAAAAGAAATAAAGGGAATCCAAATTGGGAAAGAAGAAGTAAAACTTTCACTGTTTGCAGATGACATAATCCTCTACATCAGATCAGATCAGATCAGTCACTCAGTCGTGTCCACTCTTTGCGACCCCATGAATCGCAGCACGCCAGGCCTCCCTGTACATCACCAACTCCCGGAGTTCACTCAGACTCACGTCCATCGAGTCAGTGATGCCATCCAGCCATCTCATCCTCTGTCGTCCCCTTCTCCTCCTGCCCCCAATCCCTCCCAGCATCAGAGTCTTTTCCAATGAGTCAACTCTTCACATGAGGTGGCCAAAGTACTGGAGTTTCAGCTTTAGCATCATTCCTTCCAAAGAACACCCAGGGCTGATCTCCTTCAGAATAGACTGATTGGATCTCCTTGCAGTCCAAGGGACTCTCAAGAGCCTTCTCCAACACCACAGTTCAAAACCATCAATTCTTCGGTACTCAGCCTTCTTCACAGTCCAACTCTCACATCCATACATGACCACTGGAAAAACCATAGCCTTGACTAGACAGACCTTTGTTGGCAAAGTAATGTCTCTGCTTTTGAATATGCTATCTAGGTTGGTCATAATTTCCTTCCAAGGAGTAAGCGTCTTTTAATTTCATGGCTGCAGTCACCATCTGTAGTGTGTTTGGAGCCCAGAAAAATAAAGTCTGACACTGTTTCCCCATCTATTTCCCATGAAGTGATGGGACCGGATGCCATGATCTTCATTTTCTGAATGTTGAGCTTTAAGCCAACTTTTTCACTCTCCACTTTCACTGTCATCAAGGGGCTTTTTAGTTCCTCTTCACTTTCTGCCATAAGGGTGGTGTCATCTGCATATCTGAGGTTATTGATATTTCTCCCGGCAATCTTGATTCCAGCTTGTGTTTCTTCCAGTCCAGCGTTTCTCATGATGTACTCTGCATGTAAGTTAAACAAACAGGGTGACAATATACAGCCTTGACGAACTCCTTTTCCTATTTGGAACCAGTCTGTTGTTGGAATCCTCTACATAGAAAACCCTAAAGACTCCACCAGAAAATTACTAGAGCTAATCAATGAATGTGAGAGTTGGACTGTGAAGAAAGCTGAGTGCCGAAGAATTGATGCTTTTGAACTGTGGTGTTGGAGAAGACTCTTGAGAGTCCCTTGGACTGCAAGGAGATCCAACCAGTCCATCCTAAAGGAGATCAGTCCTGATTGTTCATCGGAGGGACTGATGCTGAAGCTGAAACTCCAATACTTTGGCCACCTCATGCAAAGAGTTGACTCATTGGAAAAGACCCTGATGCTGGGAGGGATTGGGGGCAGGAGGAGAAGGGGATGACAGAGGATGAGATGGCTGGATGGCATCACGGACTCAATGGAAATGAGTTTGAGTGAACTCCGGGAGTTGGTGATGGACAGGGAGACCTGGAGTGCTGTGATTCATGGGGTCACAAAGAGTCAGACACAACTGAGCGACTGAACTGAACTGAATCAATGAACACAGTAAAGTTGCAGGATACAAAATTAACACAGAGAAATCCCTTGCATTCCTATACACTAACAATGAGAAAACAAAGAGAAATTAAGGAAACAATTCCATTCACCATTGCAATGAAAAGAATAAAATACTTAGGAATAAATCTACCTAAAGAAACAAAAGACCTATATATAGAAAAGTATAAAACACTGGTGAAAGAAATCAAAGATGACACAAATAGATGGAGAAATACACCATGTTCATAGATCAGAACAATCAATATAGTGAAAAAGAGTATGCTACCCAAAGCAATCTATAGATTCAATGCAATTCCTATCAAGCTACCAACGGTATTTTTCAGAGAACTAGAACAAATAATTTCACAATTTGTATGGGAATACAAAAAAAAACTTGAATAGCCAAAGCAATCTTGAGAAAGAAGAATGGAACTGGAGGAATCAACCTGCCTGACTTCAGACTATACTACAAAGCTACAGTCATCAAGACAGTATGCTACTGACACAAAGACAGAAAAATAGATCAATGGAACAAAATAGAAAGCCCAGAGATAAATCCACACACCTATGGACACCTTATCTTTGACAAAGAAGGTAAGAATATACAATGGAGAAAAGGCAATCTCTTTAACAAGTGGTGCTGGGAAAACTGGTCAACCACTTGCAAAAGAATGAAACTAGAACACTTTCTAACACCATACACAAAAGTAAACACAAAATGGATTAAAGATCTAAATGTAAGACCAGAAACTATAAAACTCCTAGAGGAAAATATAGGCAATACACTCTCTGACATAAATCACAGCAGGATCCTCTATGACCCATCTCCCAGAGTAATGGAAATAAAAGCAAAAATAAACAAATGGGACCTAATTAAACTTAAAAACTTTTGCACAACAAAGGAAACTATAAGCAAGGTGAAAAGACAGCCTTCAGAATGGGAGAAAATAATAACAAACAAAGCAACTGACAAAGAATTAATCTCAAAAATATACAAGCAGCTCCTGCACCCCAATTCCAGAAAAGTAAATGACCCAATCAAAAAAATGGGCCAAAGAACTAAACAGACATTTCTCCAAAGAAGACATACAGATGGCTAACAAACACATGAAAAGATGCTCAACATCACTCATTATCAGAGAAATGCAAATCAAAACCACTATGAGGTATCATTTCACGCCAGCCAGAATGGCTGCAATCCATAAGTCTACAAGCAATAAATGCTGGAGGGGGTGCAGAGAAAAGGGAACCCTCTTACACTGTTGGTGGGAATGCAAACTAGTACAGCCACTATGGAGAACAGTGTGGAGATTCCTTAAAAAACTGGAAATAGAACTGCCTTATGATCCAGCAATCCCACTGCTGGGCATACACACTGAGGAAACCAGAAGGGAAAGAGACACGTGTACCCCAGTGTTCATCGCGGCACTGTTTGTAATAGCCAGGACATGGAAGCAACCTAGATGTCCATCAGCAGATGAATGGATAAGAAAGCTGTGGTACATATACACAATGGAGTATTACTCAGCCATTAAAAAGAATACATTTGAGTCAGTTCTAATGAGGTGGATGAAACTGGAGCCTATTATACAGAGTGAAATAAGCCAGAAAGAAAAACACCAATATAGTACACTAACACATATATATGGAATTTAGAAAGATGGTAACAATAACCCTGTATACGAGACAGCAAAAGAGACACTGATGTATAGAACAGTCTTATGGACTCTGTGGGAGAGGGAGAGGGTAGGAAGATTTGGGAGAATGGCGTTGAAATATGTATAATATCATGTATGAAACGAGTCGCCAGTCCAGGTTCAATGCACGATACTGGATGCTTGGGGCTGGTGCACTGGAACGACCCAAAGGGATGGTATGGAGAGGGAGGAGGGAGGAGGGTTCAGGATGGGGAACACATGTATACCTGTGGTGGATTCATTTCAATATTTGGCAAAACCAATACAATATTGTAAAGTTTAAAAATAAAATAAAATTTAAAAAAATGTTGAAGTAACTGACTTACAATACTGTTACTTTTTTTGAATAGCAAAGTGATTGTTATGCATATATGTAAAAATACATATTCTTTTTTATATTTTTCCACTATGTTTTATCACAGGATACTGAGTACTGTGCTGTACAGTCCTAATGTTCACATATTATTGAAGCCTGGCTTGGAGAATTTTGAGCATTACTTTACTAGCATGTGAGATGAGTGCAATTGTGTGGTACTTTGAGCATTCTTTGGCATTGCTTTTCTTTGGGATTGGAATGCAAACTGACCTTTTCCAGTCCTGTGGCCACTGTTGCGTTTTCCAAATTTGCTGGCATATTGAGTGCAGCACTTTCACAGCATCATCTTCCAGGATTTGAAATAGCTCAACTGGAATTCCATCACCTCCACTAGCTTTGTTCGTAGTGATGCTTTCTAAGGTCCACTTCATTTCACATTCCAGGACGTCTGGCTCTAGGTGAGTGATCACACCATCGTGATTATCTGGGTCACGAAGATCTTTTTTGTACAGTTCTTCTGTGTATTCTTGCCACCTCTTCTTAATATCTTCTGCTTCTGTTAGGTCCATACAATTTCTGTCCTTTATCAAGCCCATCTTTGCATTAAATGTTCCCTTGGTATCTCTAATTTTCTTGAAGAGGTCTCTAGTCTTTCCCATTCTGTTATTTTCCTCTATTTCTTTGCACTGATCGCTGAGGAAGGCTTTCTTATCTCTCCTTCCTTTTCTTTGGAACTCTGCATTCAGATGCTTACATCTTTCCTTTTCTCCTTTGCTTTTCACTTCTCTTCTTTTCACAGCTATTTGTAAGGCCTCCCCACACAGCCATTTTGCTTTTTTGCATTTCTTTTCCATGGGGATGGTCTTGATCCCTGTCTCCTGTACAATGTCACGAACCTCATTCCATAGTTCATCAGGCACTCTATCAGATCTAGTCCCCTAAATCTATCTCTCACTTCCACCGTATAGTCATAAGGGATTTGATTTAGGTCATACCTGAATGGTTTAGTGGTTTTCCCTACTTTCTTCAATTTAAATCTGAATTTGGCAATAAGGAGTTCATGATCTGAGCCACAGTCAGCTCCCAGTCTTCTCTTTGCTGACTGTATAGAGCTTCTCCATCTTTGGCTGCAAAGAATATAATCAGTATGATTTTGGTGTTGACCATCTGGTGATGTCCATGTGTATAGTCTTCTCTTGTGTTGTTGGAAGAGGGTGTTTGCTATGACCAATGCATTCTCTTGGCAAAAATTTATTAGCTTTTGCCCTGCTTCATTCCATAATCCTAGGCCAAATTTGCCTGTTACTCCAGGTGTTTCTTGACTTCCTACTTTTGCATTCCAGTCCCCTATAATGAAAAGGACATCTTTTTTGGGTGTTAGTTCTACAAAGTCTTGTAGGTCTTCATAGAACCGTTCAACTTCAGCTTCTTCAGCGTTATTGGTTGGGGCATAGGCTTGGATTACCGTGATATTAAGTGATTTGCCTTGGAAACAAACAGAGATCATTCTGTCGTTTTTGAGATTGCATCAGTAACTTTCAAGCTACTTAAATTTGTCCCCTCACTCATATAGTTCTAACCTACAGAGAAACTTTTGAAAAGAATATTTTTCTTTGGAGGCACCAGAATCATGGCTCTATAACCATGACAATAGGCCTCTCACTTGCATTTTTAATGCAGAGAGTTATCTTCATCTCTTTAGTTTTATTCAGAGCTTGTGTAAAGCCTGTGTACTTCAGCTGAACATAGGATGTGGGCACAGACCCCAGAATCACTGAGGAGCTGGATGAGGCCCAGATGGGTCTCAGCATTTGCTACCAGCAGTCCTGAAGTGCTGATTTTTATTGTTATTTCCTTTTATCTTTACTCCTGAGCATCAGAACCAGGTTTCCATTTACAGCAGCCAAGAAGATAGGGGGTTATCTATATAACTCTTGCAGAAGTGTTTTCATCTGGAGAATCTGACTTCTGCATTCACTAAGAGTGGGTAACAGACTCAAGCTCAAGCAGACACAAGTTCACCAGGAAGGGCAAGTATCTGCAGGTGGCCCTTCAGGTTCCACAAGCATCCTGCCCTGAAGCACTGAGAACTTGGCTACTCTGTAGTAGCCTCACGATCCACCAGGGATTTCCTATCCAATTTAATGGAGCAAGGTTAGGGATTGAAGAGAACATAACCTGACAAAGTTCTTATTAAGACTGTGGAAAACAGGGATCCTCTTCTTAAATACTTGCTCCCAAATAACCCATCCCAGTAAACTGTACTCACAACCGCGGATGGTTCAAAATGCACTCTAATTCTCTTGCCCCCTTTCAAGGGTTTTCTTTCTCATGAGTTTGTGTTCTGACATTTCTACCAAGATGCAGTGGTTGGAGATGCTGGCCCTTTAACAGGGGAGCAAGGCA
The DNA here is from genome assembly GCF_003369695.1 of Bos indicus x Bos taurus. Lineage (NCBI taxonomy): Eukaryota > Metazoa > Chordata > Mammalia > Artiodactyla > Bovidae > Bos > Bos indicus x Bos taurus. The sequence continues at coordinate 102,943,578 of NC_040085.1, read as the reverse complement.
GGGGCTGGGAATCTTAAAGCCCGGGCAGCGAGCCTGCCTGGCCCAGGCTGCCATGGCCACGCCAAGCAGAAAGGACAGCCACGGTGCTGGGGTGGGTGCTGGCACCCAGGCGGCTGGGCGCCCCTCCCTATGCACAGACTGAGGCTGGTAGTGACTGTGTGGGAGTGCTTCTCCTCCAACTCCTAGCCCTGCCTCTCCTTTCTGTCCCTCTGCAGGATAGCTCCCTAGAGCTGAGGTCAGAGAGTGGGGGGTTTAGGGCTGTCTGAGAGCATGGGATTCTGCTCCTTGGAGATCTGGATCAAAACTTTTCTGACAGCTTTGCTGGGGGGAGACCTTGGTTGTTTCGATGCTAGACCATCCTTTACTAAGGACAGGGGTTTCTGGGTCTCTTCCCTGCTCCAGGTTTACCTTCCAGAGGCTAACAATGCTCTCTCGCCAGAGGAAACAGCCTTGGAGCAAGTCTGCCAGCCCGAAAAGATAAAATGCCTCCAGGGTAATATCACCAAGTGGTCTGTGGTATCTGATAAAAGTCCCAGGAGTTCAGCGGCTTGGGGATGTGGTTCAGTGGATAGACATGGGTTTGAGTCAAACTGCTGTGAGTAATCCCCAAGTTCTCTGACCTACTGCCACATCATGAGGGTGACTGAAATCACGTTTATGGGTCTATTTTCCTCACCTTCAGAGAGAAATGATCAACACCAGCCTTGTATTGTTGTGAGCGATACATGAACATACATGTGAAGTCTCTGGCACATGAGGGTTAAATTGCCATGAGTCAGGGCAGCTGGAACTTGGTTGATTAAAGAGGCACAGAAAAGGCTGTCAGGGGGATGAGCAGGTGGAAAAGCCTGTGGTGGTATTAATGAGGCCATGCAAGAGGGGCTGAGGAAGGTGAAGGCGATTGGTACCTGCCAGGTCCTATTTGCTGCAGTCAGGGGTGGCTAGGGGCGTCCTGGGATAGTGAGGCTGGGTTGAACTCATACAGCAAGAGGCAATGTTTGAAGATGTGCTGGAGATGGCGCGTGAGCAGAAGTGCCAAGAGAAGCATCCTCTCTCGGCCGGGCGCTTCGCAGCTGAGCCTGTTTCTACTTCCTCCACAGGCTCCTGCTTAGACCAAGGCTCAGGCAAGTCCCATGTCCCCTTGGCTCTGGAGGAAGAGCTGGTGTCTGCCTCTCAATTGGAGGAAGAGGAACTGGATCCAGATTTAGCACCAGACATGGAGGAGGAGGAAGCGGAGGAGGAGGAGGAGGAGGAGAATGATCTGGGGGACCCAGCTGTCCAGAGCGCTGTCCACAACAGCCAGGTGCCACGGCAGGAGGGTGTGGGGTTGTCCCGAGCCGTCTGCGTCGCACAGGCTGTTGCACCACATCTCTCTTCTCTTCACCCCTCTCTAGGTGGGTGAACACTTTCTATTTCAGGCTTGAACCCCAGTAGACTCTCACCTTCCTTCCCTCCTTCTGTCTGTCTCCCACTTAGTTTCTGATGCTTCCCTCACCTTGAATGCAGGTCCAGCAGGGCTGTGTCAGCCGCCCAGGGATGCTGGCTCTGCTCCTGAAATGAGTCGTTTTCATTCCAGCTGATGAAATGAGTCATCTTTGACCTTGGGCCCCGGGTCTTTGCAGTCCCTTGGAGTCCATCAGCACGTGGGGAGGCACAAGGGGTTCCCGTGCAGAAATGAAGTTACTCAGACCCTGCTTCAGCTTAACTCCTCAGATGCCCGCTGGCTTCCCTTTGGTGGAAGGAGAGGGGGTCCTGACCCTACTGACTGAAATTGAGGGAGGGCCAGGCTGCCTGTATCCTGGGTACTGGAAATTGTTGGTCCTGCTGCTCACCTCCCCCATTAACACTGGTGAATGTAGATGTTATCACAGGGGCTCATTTCTACCTGAGTTTTCCTCCCTCCCATTCCAGAAAGGTCTTCTCAGCTCCCCTGGAATCACGGCCCCTGGAGTTCCGGGGATGCCCCCTGCCTCCTTGCACTTTCCGTGGCAGATGAGTGTCTCCAGTCTCCATGCTGTGAGAAAAAGACAGGGTACAGAGAAGCAGTGTTTGGAGGGTCCCCTTTCTTAACATTACACTCTGCTCTTGACCTTGCTCGGGGGATGCAGCAAAGTGAGGTAAGGGTATGGACAGGGGGACGCCTGTTGTTCAGAGAAGCTTGGTAAAGGACAGAGCGGGTCCTGCGACAGCTGGCCTTCCTAGAAAAAGGGCAAACAATTCCAGCTTACAGAACATAAATAGCACTGAGCCTCATGCTAGAAAGAGCACATGACCCAGACTGGAGGGGCTGCCAGAAATCCAGCAGGGAGAAGAGAAGGGAACTGTAGGCTGAGCAGGGCTTCAGAGGGGTCTGAGAAGGGCTGAAGACAAGGTCTGACGACACTCAGAGGGGGAAAAGAAGGGGAGTTGACCCACATGCAGAGGAAAAAGCACAGGCTCCCACATTGTCAGGGGCCAAGAGTTACTCCCTAGCGGGTGACAAACCTGCTGGAAACAAGGGAGCCCACAGTCCGGTGTCCTCATGACTGGCTGGAGGGGCCCCTATGTGGCAGATGTTGGGTGAGGTTCTTCAAGGCCAAGGCAGGTGAGACCCTAGGGCAGAAAGGCAATCAGCAGCAAAGGCAGCATCTGTTGGTGGAGACGTGCTTCTCTCAGACCCTGAAATTCCTCTCGCAGACCCTGGACCACGTGGCTCCCCTTCCGTTCCGACCCTCCCTCCCCAGCGCCGGCTCTGCAGCCCGCCACTTTGGACCTCAACTGCCTGCGCCAGACCCATCGCTCCTCTGCAGCCCGCCCACCTCGTGGCCCCTGAGGCTCAGGTGCTAGATCAGGGCGCCCCTCCCCTGGGGTCCAGACAGGCTGGGTTACCTCCAGAAGATGGGAGGTAGTAGCTGAGGAGGCATGGCTGCCCGTCTACCAGCTGCCACAGAAAAATACTTAGAGAAACTCACTAAGAGACGTATGAGGTGACATGCAGTCCCTTCCCTCACAGATGAGGAGATGGAAGCCCAGCACTATCTGAGGTCAGCTGGCCCAGGAGTACTGAGCCTAGGACTCAGAAGTCCTGATAGCCAGGCCAAATGGTTTTCTATCATGTCAGGATTTCCTGCAGCCCCATCTCAGGGATATACATCTTGGAGGGGATGTGAACCCTGCTGAGCTAGGATAGTGATGCTTCATGTGGCCGACGTTGGGTAGGGTCCTGAGCAGGTCAGGTCCCATAGCTGTCCAGCTGAGGTTCCCAGAGGCTAAAAGAAAGGGGGAGGATGCTAAGAGCTTGCTCCCACCCAGCCCACGTTTCTTTCTAAGTCTCCCCAGTCATCTGACCCAGCTCCACCCTCAGCACCAGCAGATCTTGAAGCAGCAGCAACAGCAGGGTCGACCACGAAGGTAAAGCCTAGAGGAGGAGCAGGATTGAGTGGAACACCCTGCATGCTGGGTTTTCCCTTGCGGCAAGGCACCTCCCCCAAAGCCCCCCCACCCTCCCCCTGATATCCAGCTCCAGGCTCTCTACTCCTTGGGGAGTTCTCTGGGGATGGGGTAGGCAGGTGGGGTTGAGGTAGGAGGGGTCAGGGAGGTGTAGGTCTAAAGAGCCCTCCTCCTGGCTTGAAGTCCCCCAGCCAAGAAGTGGCCCCAGCAGCCAGACTCCTATGCTAACCTCATGACACAGAAGGAGAAGGACTGGGTGGTAAGAGTGCAGATGGTTCAGCTGCAGAGTGAGAACCCCCGCCTCGATGACTATTACTACCAGGTGAGTCCCAGCGCCTCTGACCTTGGAGCCAAATGGCCTGACTCCATAGCCCTGAGAGCCTTCCTTCAGCTCACAGTCGCCACGTCCCTTCTCGTGGGAGGGACGACTGTGAAAGGATGGGGTCATATTTCTATACTTGACATCCAAACTCCTTCCCTTTCTCCTAAATTTCAGCTGCAGGGGATTATTTGTGATTCCTTAAACACTCTGAGATTTTTGTCTCCATCCTTTGACAAGAATTTCTCCTAATCAGTCTGAAAATAACATTCTCATCTTTCATACACACTGGTTTCTCTTAGAAATGACTTGTTATAAACATTCGTCTATTTACCTTTTACTTTTTTTTAAGATCTAAATCAAGAAACTTTTATAGGTAATGGAATTCAATTTCTTGAACAAATGTGGCAGGTTTTTTGACTCCTTTCTGTCTTCTTCCTGTCTACCCTTTGTCCATGAGTTCTGGGTTGTCTGGGCTTCCCTTTGGCTCGGACAGTAAAGAATCTGCCTGCAGTGCAGGAGACCTGGGTTCGATACCAGTGTTGGGAAGATCCCATGGAGAAGTAAATGGCTACCCACTCCAGTATTCTTGCCTGGAGAATTTCATGGACAGGAGCCTGGTGGGCTACAGTCCATGGGGTCACAAAAAGTCGGATATGACTGAGTACTTTCACTTTCTGGATTTGTCTAAGTTTTATATCACTTTCTCTTCAACCACCTGAGACCACTAGCAAGGTTCCCACCTTTATCTCCTTCCTATTGACGTTAGATTCCTCCTTTCTTCCCACCATGCTTAAAAACCCCTCTACCTTCTGCCAGGATCATTTGAATGTGATCATCTTACACTCTTGACTTTTAGACATTGTTTCTCAATGAAGGAGCTTTTTCAAACCTTTGTTTAACTAAGTCAGTGGCTTTATTTTAGTTCTGGATTTCACAGATAGTAGAGCTGCTATGCCAGCCCACACAAGAGTAGAACTGGCTGAGAGGCCAGTTGACAGCAGTGTCCTCTCTGTCCTTCAGTGGAGAGAGGTGGTTTGTCATGCCATCAGAGAATGCTGATTTGGGACAGAACAGGTAGGACCATCAAATTAAAATGGGGAGAGGGGAGGATGGGGCGACTGCATATAACTTAGAATAAGGAGTGAAGGAAGCCTGCAGACCCTGGGACACATTTTACTTCTGGGCTCTCTGCTTTGCTTTTCTGCCTTTCCATCCTAGCTCTTCAAGTCCTTAGGATGGGGGCCCCAGATCAGGTGGCATGGGGCTTAGGGTGCTGAAGATGTTTTATTGTGGCTCTAGAAGAGCCTTACATCCCAGGAGCATTTCTGGGATGAATGCTGTAGACAAGGGTGTACTAAGAGCTTGCACTGGAGAACCCTAACTCTTACGTTTAACCAACGAGTATACATTTGACTAATTCGTGAACTCTCAGGAATATTATCAGAAACTAGAGAAGAAGCAGGCAGATGAAGAGCTGCTTGGGCAAAGAAGCAGATTTGAGTCTCTCAAGCTGGTCACACCTTACATTCAGAAGGCGGAGGCTTATGAATCAGGTAGGACCGCGGCTGACCTGCTGGGTTGGGACGGACATCTGGCTGGACCCAGGTGGAAAGCAGAGGGGCACGTGCCTTTCTGACTCCTTCCACACAGTGGTTCGAATCGAGGGTTCCCTGGGCCAGGTAGCTGTATCAACGTGTTTTACCCCTCGCCGAGCTATCAATGCTGTGCCCCACGGAACTCAAGAGCAGGTAGGAATTTATCTTCCTACAGCCTTTTTCTCTCCCTGTGTTTTGGAGAAAGGTCTGGAGCACTGTCATACTTGAGTTCAGATTGTGAGCTAAGAGAAAGGGGAGTGATCAGGCTTTGTGATTTAGTCTTTACAGCTCACGTCCTGGCCTGGCTAGGCGTGGGCTGCTGCTGTTGGAGTTGTGGCTGACAGCCAGGGACTCTTTCTCTAGGAGACAGCAGCTGCAAGCAGTCAGAGGCTGTGGGTGCTGTACCGGATTGAGAAGGTGAGACCTCAGCCTTAGCAGTGAGTTCCTTGCCTCCGCTAAGAACAGGATATGCTCACACTGGCCCCTTCGCCCTCTCTCCCCACCCTCACGCTCCCAGATGTTCCTTCAGTTGCTGGAGATAGAGGATGGCCAGCAGGATGCACCTGCGCAGCCCCGTGACTCTGAGCAGCGGAGCAGCCGGGTTGAGAAGCTCTTCCAGGCCTTAAAGGCCCAGGGGCAGAATAATCTGGAGTGAGTGTGGGACGGTCACACCCCTTCCCAGGAGCAGACAGTAGTTTAGCTTCGGCCCCTCCCTTCTAACACCGGCCCTCTACTCTAGCGGAGCCCTGCGATGTTCGCCTGTGTCCCTGCAGGGCGGCGGATGACGGCTTCCTTCAGGCGCTGTCCGTGGGGAAGGGGAAAGCCCTGGTGGCCCGGCTCCTCCCCATCCTGCCCCGGGATCGAGCTGTCAGCTTGCTGCTGGCCATCACCCGCCACCTGCCCTTCCTGGTCAAGAGGGACGTGGCCGATCAGGTAGTGTGGCATGAAGTGGAGGAGAGGATGGTTTTGTGGATGGGTTAGCAATGCTTATCCCTTCTCCTCCTTCCACTCCCCACCCTCAGAGAAGCCAGAGAAGGTTTTGGGTGGTGAGGGAGACTCACCCTGCCACCCTCAGGGGAGGGGGTTATAGAAGACTGCCACAGGAACAGCTGATGATCTTTGATCTTCAGGCACAGTGAAGAAAGGAAAACCCGTGGGCATATGTAACACAGGTGTGCGTGTGCTCTGGCGGTTAGAGAAGATGAGGACCACCTGATAAGTGCCGAGCCCCAGGCTCCTTCGCTTAGGGAGGGCATGTAGGACAAGTGGTGTTGAGGGGTTGCCGCTAGGGATGAAGGCACTTAAGTGGTGATAGGCCTGGTAGGTCTGAGCTGACCAGAAGGGCCTAGAAGCAGGTTGGCAAGAAAGAGCCTGGAGGTGAAGTTGTCAAGGAGTCGGAGAGGCCCTTTATGATCTTTCTGCAGGCCCTGCAAATGTTATTTCAACCTCTGAGCAAATGTGTCAGGCACTTGACGTTCCGTGAACTCCTCCAAGGACTTCAGGGACTCATGCGGCTACCACCTGGCTCCTCTGAGCGGCCAATCACCATGGTGCTTCAGAATCAGGTAACACGTGTGGGAGGCTTCGGTCTCTCCACAGGAGGCTCCAGGTGCTAACTGGAATGGACCCAGGGTGGGGTTGCTTTTTTAACAAGCTCCAGATGATGATGGTGCCTCTGGATCAGAAGTCACCAAACATTTTTGATAGTGAATCCTTTTACTACAAAAAATATTCTGAACTATACCACCTGTGTGTTTATAAATCATATAAATGGAACACTGTACTTAAATTAGGTGCATAATAAATACAAGGTGAGATCTATATGTGAAAGATCTCATATCTTCTAATATTCTAGTGGATTATCCTGTGAACCCCTTCTGAAGATCTTTGCCTCATGCAGTGCCTCTTAAAATGGGCTCCACATCCTACCCATATCAAATTCCTGGGTCCATTCCCAACCTACAGTCTCTGACTCCTCGGGGTAGAGACCACAACTGTGTATTTCATCATCAGCTTCCCAGAGGAATCTTTTGGACAGCTCAGAGCAGTGATTTCCTTGGAAAGAGCTCAGTTTCTTGGCCAGCCTGGGTAAAACTTGATGGGTTGTGGGTGTTGGACTCCATCTGTACCCATGAACTTACCCTTTTAGTTGGGAAACAACAGAGCCAGGGAAGCACTGGGTGCCTATGGTAAACTCATTTTTACCCTGGACACTTTGACACTTTATCACTTGCAGTTTGGCATATCTTTGCTCTATGCACTGCTAAGTCATGGGGAGCAGCTGGTATCACTGAATTCTTCCCTCAAGGAGCCCAGCAGTGACCATTCAGCTTGGTAAGATCATAAAAACCTTGTAAATACTATTTCAGTACCACTGGGATGTGTGCTAAGTTGCTTCAGTCGTGTCCAACTCTTTGTGACCCTATAGACTGTATCCTGCCAGATTCCTCTATCCATGAGATTGTTTAGGCAAGACTGCTGGAGTGGGTTGCTGTGCCCTCCTCCAGGGGATCTTCCCAACCCAGGGATCAAACCTGCATCTCCTGCATTGGCAGGCAGGTTCTTTATTGCTAGTGCCACCTGGGAACCCCCCTGGGATATGTAGGCTAAACCAGATTAGCTGTTTCCTGAGTGGTTTAATCAAGCACCAGGGAGGAAGTTAGACAGAGAAGAGGCAACTAGCAGAGTTGTAGCTGTTTTGCCCCCCTTTTTTTTTTCTGTAGTGCCTAGAGAGCTGTCCCCCATGGGAGGCAATATATAGTGAAGTTGCTCAGTCGTGTCTGACTCTTTGCGACCCTGTGGACTGTAGCCCACCAGGCTCCTCCAACCATGGGATTCTCCAGGCAAGAATAGAGACAAGCCTTAGAGTTTAGCAGACCTAGGTGTGAATTCTGCTTCTGTCACTTACCAGCAGCATAACATGGGGGCACATTATTTCACTTTCTTTAGCCCGTTCCTCCCCTATAAACTAGGGATCGAAGGATGATGGTACTAACCAGTTAGAGACCTGAAGATTAAGCAAGACAGAAGATGCGTAAAGCACTAAGCATTGCCTGGCACATACCAAACAGGCAAACGCTCTATCTTAATTGCTGTAGGTGCAGAGGGTGGTAAGTGGTGGTCAAAAATAACAAGAAACCTGGGCCCTGAGTCTATTTCCCGCATAAACACTAAGATGCTGATGTGTTTCTTCTCTGCCCTCCAGGACAGACATGGTGGTTCTCACTGCCTGGGAGATTGCTCAGATGCCCACAGCCTCACTGGCAGAACCCCTGGCCTTCCCCAGCAACCTTCTTCCCCTGTTCTGCCACCACGTGGACAAACAATTGGTACAGAAGCTGGAGGCTAGGATGGAGTATGTGACCGTGGAAATAAGATCATAGCCCCAGGCTGAAGCCCAGACTAGGCTCTACCACTTCTCTACTATGTTTAAACCAAGATTATGGAGGATAATTTGCTTTTCGAAGTATTTCTAGACGTGGGTACTTACTGAGTAACCAGTCTGCTCCAAGTTAGGGTTGTATGGCCTGTTTCTTCAGCCAAACCTTTCCATTTTTTCCCTAGGAATTTTGATTATTTATCACACTAAGATATATGAGAGTAAGAATTAGTTTGAGAAGATGAACTATTCATTCAACAAGTATTTGAGGGACAACTCAAATGTAAACAAGATGTAAACGCACAAAGAACAAGTAAGTCATCTTTCCTCAGAACTTTGCATCTGCTGGACAGAGCTACTAATCACATCATACAGTACTTTAAAGGGAAGTTATTTGGAGTTGATCCCTCTTTTAGTAGGTTTGTTTTGATCTACTGATCAGGTTGTTCCAGAATGCCTATATATGGGGAAAGTTTAGTGATCAGACACTAGCTGTGTATAGGTTTTGCCCACAGGGATCCAGAGAGTCTGAAGACAATTGTATGCCTTGATATATCAGCAGACCTTGCCCAAAACCTTTTCTCATGCTCAAAAAACTGAACTATGTGCCTAAAAAGGCAGAGCAAAATGAGGTATAATTTAAAAGATAACAGAATGTAGTGCTTCAGCTTGTTTGTAAGTTAAGAGGTATAATCAAAGTCACTTTCTTTTGTGTGAAGCTTCACAAGTGTCCTTAATGTAAGGGACAAGTCCTTGTCGTGTTGAACAATAGACTGACTTTGAAAACTGTTCTGGTGTTGCCATTTTTTATAAGTAGCCCTAGCTGAGCTAAGAGGGTTGGATATAAACATCTCCCTTGAGATATGAAATGTTTGGTTTACTTTGACAAACGGGGTCATTCACTCATCAACAAACACTGGAGCCCCTTTTTTGAACCAGGTACCATTTCAGGTGGTTGAGAAACACTGATGACCAAAGAAAAGTCCTTGCTCTTCTGAAGTTTACATTCTGGTTGGACAGGGACTGACGGAAGATACCAAGTAGTAATAAATACTGTGAGGGAAACACAATTGGAGTGAAATGGAAGGTCTGTCAATTAGAGGTTAAAGTCAGGCTGGAATCAAAGACGAGTGTTCCATGCAGAGGCACTAGTGAGCACAAAGCCCCTAAAGTGAGAATGAACTCGGTGTGTTTGAAGAAAAGAAAGAAGGAAAATGTGGCTGAAGTATACAGATAAGGGGTGGGGGTGATGTGTGAGAGCAGGAGGCAGGGTACACATCTGTGACCCTTTTTTAAAAATCTGGATTTTCCAACTGTGCTTGGGTGTGAGAATTTTGAACAGGGAAGTGACTTTGATCTGTCACTTTTGTTTTGAGACGATCATTCTTGAATGCTGATTGCTAGGGGAACAGGATAGAAAGCAGAGGGAAAAAATGTTCAAAAGTTTTAGGGTTTTTTCCCCCTCAAAGTTGGAGCAAGAATTAAAGAGCTGTGGAGACAGAAAGAGAAGAGGTTTGAAAGAGGTTTTGGAAATAAGAGTTGACAGACATTGCTGACGGGCCGCATAGGGTGGTTGTGAAGTATCCAGGATGCCTCTCTGGCAGAGTGAATGGTGGGTGCCCCAGAATAATGTGGGGAAAGCAGAGAAGTGCATTTGGGGAGTAATCATCATCATTTTAGACATTTAATATGAGTCCTGTTAGAAATCCAAGTAGATATATCAAGTAGGTAAAGAGCAGTCTGGAGTTGAAGGAAAAGGTCAGGGATAAAGACACTGAAGTGGGAGTTATCATCACACAGAGGTATTACAAGTTAGGAGAGAGGGAAAGATGATATAGGAAGAAAAGCCAACCTAGGGGACTGAGGAAGTATTATCTGTGGGAAAGGATCGGGAGAAAACTAGGGGGTTACCAAAGCTGGAAAAAAGTATTTCAAGGGACGAGTGTGGAATGAAGAGAGAGAGCAGTAACGGTTGGTTTCGGCATTTATGCTCATTGAACTTAAGGGACAGTTGAGGTGGAGATGTTGGCCTGAATAGAAAGGTTGAGGGAAGGAGAGGAGGGTTGACTACAGAAAGAGTCAATTTGGAATCTTCTGAAAGGGAAGCAGAGAAATTTTGACAGTAGGTAGTACTCAGTGTCAGAGAAGGCAATGGCACCCCACTCCAGTACTCTTGCCTGGAAAATCCCATGGATGGAGGAGCCTGGAAGGCTGCAGTCCATGGGGTCGCGAAGAGTCAGACACGATTGAGCGACTTTACTTTCACTTTTCACTTTCATGCATTGGAGAAGGAAATGGCAACTCACTCCAGTGTTCTTGCCTGGAGAATCCCAGGGATGGGGGAGCCTGGTGGGCTGCCGTCTATGGGGTCGCACAGTCGGACACAACTGAAGCGACTTAGCAGCAGCAGCAGCAGTACTCGGTGTAGGTTAAAAGACTATTTTTAAAGTGATATATAAAATCATGAAAGCACTCCTATAAAGGCGTGGGGGAAGGGTAGGCATGGTGGAGAGAGAGAGTTTACAAATTACAACAACAGGAGGAGGATGGGAATCAAAGCACAAATAGGAGTTGGCCTTTGACAGTTGTGTGACCTCATAGATTGTGGAAAAGAAGGTGTTAAGAAAGGCACTGGTATCCTTAAGGAGACTTTTCCAAATGCCTACTCCCCATCTCTTCTTGCCCCCTCTGCTGTGATCCTGAGTCATATAGTTCTTAAAGGAAAGAGAAGTAGGAAACAGGAACTCTACCACTTCCACCCTTTTCCCATCCTGTTATTAATATAATGGTATTATTTGACGTCATCATCAAGTCAGCTCTACTATGATGGATTGGTCCAGTCCCAAGGACACTGCCCCACCCAGGGCCTGTAAGCAGAAACAGCAGCCCAATAAGCAGTGGAGAAGGGAATGGCAAACCACTTCAGTATTCCTGACTTGAGAACCCCACGAACAGTATGAAAAGGCAAAAATATAAGACACTTAAAGATGAACTCCCCAGGTTGGTAGGTGCCCAATATGCTACTGGAGATCAGTGGAGAAGTAACTCCAGAAAAGAATGAAGAGACAGAGACAAAGAAAAACAACACCCAGTTGTGGATGTGACTAATGATGGAAGTAAAGTCCAATGCTGTAAAGAGAAATATCGCATAGGAACCTGGAATGTTAGGTCCATGAATCAAGACAAATTGGAAGTGGTCAAACAGGAGATGGCAAGAGTGAACATCGACATTTTAGGAACCAGTGAATTAAAATGGACTGGAATGGTTGGATTTAAATCGGATGACCATTATATCTACTACTGTAGGCAAGAATCCCTTAGAAGAAATGGAATAGCCGTCATGGTCAACAAAGGAGTCCGAAATGCAGTATTTGGATGCAATATCAAAAATGACAGAATGTTTGTTTCAGAGGCAAACCATTCACTGTCACAGTAATCCAAGTCTATGCCCTGACAAGTACGCTGAAGAAGCTGAAGCTGGACGGTTCTGTGAAGACCTACAAGACCTTGTAGAACTAACACCCAAAAAAGATGTCCTTTTCATTATAGGGGACTGGAATGCAAAAGTAGGAAGTCAAGAAATACCTGGAGTAACAGGCAAATTTGGCCTTGGAATATGGAATGAAGCAGGGCAAAGACTAAAAGAGTTCTGCCAAGAGAATGCACTGGTCATAGCAAACACCCTCTTCCAACAACACAAAAGAAGACTCTACACATGGACATCGCCAGATGGTCGACACTGAAATCAGATTGATTATATTCTTTGCAGCCAAAGATGGAGAAGCTCTAAACAGTAAGCAAAAACAATACTGGGAGCTGACTGTGGCTCAGATCATGAACTCCTTATTGCCAAATTCAGACTTAAATTGAAGAAAGTGGGGAAAGCCACTAGACCATTCAGATCAGATTAGATCAGTCACTCAGTCATATCCGACTCTTTGCGACCCCATGAATCGCAGCACGCCAGGCCTCCCTGTCCATCACCAACTCCCGGAGTTCACTCAGACTCATATCCATCGAGTCAGTGCTGCCATCCAGCCATCTCATACACCTGCATACAAATTTCTCAAGAGGCAGGTCAGGTGGTCTGGTATTCCCATCTCTTTCAGAATTTTCCACAGTTTATTGTGATCCACACAGTCAAAGGCTTTGGCATAGTCAATAAAGCAGACATAGACGCTTTTCTGGAACTCTCTTGCTTTTTCCATGATCCAGCAGATGTTGGCAATTTGATCTCTGGTTCCTCTGCCTTTTCTAAAACCAGCTTGAACGTCTGGAAGTTCACGGTTCACATATTGCTGAAGTCTGGCTTGGAGAATTTTGAGCATTACTTTACTAGCTTGTGAGATGAGTGCAATTGTGCGTAGTTTGAGCACTCTTTGGCATTGCCTTTCTTTGGGATTGGAATGCAAACTGACCTTTTCCAGTCCTGTGGCCATTACTGAGTTTTCCAAATTTGCTGGCATATTGAGTGCAGCACTTTCACAGCATCATCTTTCAGGATTTGGAATGGCTCACTGGAATTCCATCACCTCCACTAGCTTTGTTCATAGTGATGCTTTCTAAGGCCCACTTGACTTCACATTCCAGGATATCTGGCTCTAGGTCAGTGATCACACCATCGTGATTATCTGGGTTGTGAAGATCTTTTTTGTACAGTTCTTCTGTGTATTCTTACCATCCCTTTTTAATATCTTCTGCTTCTGTTAGGTCCATACCATTTCTGTCTTTTATCGAGCCCATCTTTGCATGAAATGTTCCTTTGGTATCTCTGATTTTCTTGAAGAGATCTCTAGTCTTTCCCATTCTGTTGTTTTCCTCTATTTCTTTGCATTGACCGCTGAAGAAGGCTTTCTTATCTCTTCTTGCTATTCTTTGGAACTCTGCATTCAGCTACTTGTATCTTTCCTTTTCTCCTTTGCTTTTCGCTTCTCTTCTTTTCACAGCTATTTGTAAGGCCTCCCCACACAGCCATTTTGCTTTTTTGCATTTCTTTTCCATGGGGATGGTCTTGATCCCTGTCTCCTGTACAATGTCACGAACCTCAGTCCATAGTTCATCAGGCACTCTATCTATCAGATCTAGTCCCTTAAATCTATTTCTCACTTCCACTGTATAATCATAAGGGATTTGATTTAGGTCATACCTGAATGGTCTAGTGGTTTTCCCTACTTTCTTCAATTTAAGTCTGAATTTGGCAATAAGGAGTTCATGGTCTGAGCCACAGTCAGCGCCTGGTCTTGTTTTTGCTGACTGTATAGAGCTTCTCCATCTTTGGCTGCAAAGAATATAATCAATCTGACTTCGGTGTCGACCATCTGGTGATGTCCATGTATAGAGTCTTCTCTTGTGTTGTTGGAAGAGGGTGTTTGTTATGACCAGTGCATTTTCTTGGCAAAACTCTATTAGTCTTTTCCCTGCTTCATTCCATATTCCAAGGCCAAATTTGCCTGTTACTCCAGATGTTTCTTGACTTCCTACTTTTGCATTCCAGTCCCCTATAATGAAAAGGACATCTTTTTTGGGTGTTAGGTCTACAAGGTCTTGTAGGTCTTCATAGAACCGTTCAACTTCAGCTTCTTCAGCATTACTGGTTGGGGCATAGACTTGGATTACTGTGATATTGAATGGTTTGCCTTGGAAACGAACAGAGATCATTCTGTCGTTTTTGAGATTGCATCCAAGTACTGCATTTTGGACTCTCTTGTTGACCATGATGGCTACTCCATTTCTTCTGAGGGATTCCTGCCCACAGTAGTAGATATAATGGTCATCTGAGTTAAATTCACCCATTCCAGTCCATTTTAGTTCGCTGATTCCTAGACTGTCGACATTCACTCTTGCCATCTCCTGTTTGACCACTTTCAATTTGCCTTGATTCATGGACCTGACATGCCAGGTTCCTATGCAATATTGCTCTTTACAGCATCGGACCTTGCTTCTGTCACCAGTCACATCCACAGCTGGGTATTGTTTTTGCTTTGGCTCCATCCCTTCATTCTTTCTGGAGTTATTTCTCCACTGATTTCCAGCAGTATATTGGGCACCTACTGACCTGGGGAGTTTCTCTTTCAGTATCCTATCATTTTGCCTTTTCATACTATTCATGGGGTTCCCAAGGCAAGAATACCGAAGTGGTTTGCCATTCCCTTCTCCAGTGGACCACATTCTGTCAGATCTCTCCACCATGACCCGCCCATCTTGGGTTACCCCACAGGCATGGCTTAGTTTCATTGAGTTAGACAAGGCTGTGGTCCTAGTGTGATTAGATTGACTAGTTTTCTATGAATACGGTTTCAGTGTGTTTGCCCTCTGATGCCCTCTTGCAACACCTACCGTCTTACTTGGGTTTCTCTTACCTTGGGCATGGGGTATCTCTTCACTGCTGCTCCAGCAAAGCGCAGCCATTGCTCCTTACCTTGGACGAGGGGTATCTCCTCACCGACGCCCGGGCCTAGAGGATCTATCCCACGTTGAAGGTCAGACCATTCAGGTATGACCTAAATCAAATCCCTTATGATTATATAGTGGAAGTGACAAATAGATTCAAGGGATTAGATCTGATAGAGTGCCTGATGAACTACAGAGGGAAGTTCGTGACATATACAGGAGGCAGCGATCAAGACCATTCCCAAAGAAAAGAAATGCAAAAAGGTAAAATTGTTGTCTGAGGAGGCCTTAGAAATAACTGTGAATAGAAGAGAAGTGAAAGGCAAAGGAGAAAAGGAAAGATATGCCCATTTGAATGCAGAGTTCCAAAGAAGAGCAAGTAGAGCTAAGAAAGCCTTCCTCAGAAAGCAATGCAAAGAAAAAGAGGAAAACAATAGAATGGGAAAGTCTAGAGATCTCTTCAAGAAAATCAGAAATACCAAAGGAACATTTCAGGCAAAGATGGGCACAATAAAGGACATAAATGGCATGGACCTAACAGAAGCAGAGGATATTAAGAAGAGGTGGCAAAAAAAAAAAAAAAAAGAAGAGGTGGCAAGAATACACAGAACTATACAAAAAGAGATATTCATGACCCAGATAATCACAATGATGTGATCACCAACCCAGAGCCAGACATCTTGGATTTGGAAGGCAAGTGAGCCTTAGGAAGCATCACTACAAACAAAGCTAATGGAGGTGATGGAATTCCAGTTGAGCTATTTCAAATCCTAAAAGATGATGCTGTGAAAGTGCTGCACTCAATACGCCAGAAAATTTGGAAAACTCAGTAATGGCCACAGGACTGGAAAAGGTCAGTTTTCATTCCAATCCCAAAGAAAGACAACGCCAAAGAATGCTCAAACTACCACAGAATTGCACTCATCTCACACGCTAGTAAAGTAATGCTCAAAATTCTCCAAGCCAGGCTTCAACATTATGTGCCCTGTAAACTTCCAGATGTTCAAGCTGGCTTTAGAAAAGGCAGAGGAACCAGAGATCAAATTGCCAACATCTGCTGGATCACAGAAAAAGCAAGAGAGTTCCAGAAACACATCTGCTTTATTGACTATGCCAAAGCCTTTGACTGTGTGGATGACAATAAACTGTGGAAAATTCTGAAAGAGATGGGGATACCAGACCACCTGACCTGCCTCTTGAGAAACTTGTATGCAGGTCAGGAAGCAACAGTTAGAACTGGACATGGGAACAACAGAGTGGTTCCAAATCAGGAAAGGAGTACTCCAAGCCTGTATATTGTTACCCTGCTTATTTAACTTACATGTAGAGTACATCAAGAGAAAAGCTGGGCTGGAAGAAGCACAAGCTGGAATCTAAATTGCCGGGAGAAATATCAATAACCTCAGATGTGCCGATGACACTACCCTTATGGCAGAAAGTGAAGAGAAACTAAAAAGCCTCTTGATGAAAGTGAAGTAGGAGAGTGAAAAAGTTGGCTTAAAACTATACATTCAGAAAACTAATATGGCACTTGGCCCCATCACTTCATGGCAAACAGATGGGGAAATGGTGGAAACAGTGGCATACTTTATTTTGGGGGGGCTCCAAAATCACTGCGGATGGTGAGTGCAGCCATAAAATTAAGACACGCTTGCTCCTTGGAAGAAAAGTTATGACCAACCTAGACAGCATATTAAAAAACATAGACATTACCTTGCTGACAAAGGTCCAAATAGTCAAAGCTATGGTTTTTCCAGTAGTCATGTATGGATGTGCTGCTGCTAAGTCGCTTCAGTCGTGTCCGACTCTGTGCGACCACACAGACGGCAGCCCACCAGGCTCCCCCGTCCCTGGGATTCTCCAGGCAAGAACACTGGAGTGGGGTGCCATTTCCTTCTCCAATGCATGAAAATGTAAGTGAAGTCGCTCAGTCCTGTCGGACTCTTCACGACCCCATGCGCTGCAGCCTACCAGGCTCCTCCGTCCATGGGATTTTCCAGGCAAGAGTGCTATCGCCTTTGGACTATATAAAGAAAGCTGAGCACCGAAGAATTGATGCTTTTGAACTGTGGTGTTGGAGAAGACAATCTTGAGAGTCCCTGAAACTGCAAGGATATCCAACCAGTTCAGCCTAAAGGAGATCAGTCCTGGGTGTTCATTGGAAGGACTGATGTTGAAGCTGAAACGCCAATACTTTGGCTACCTGATGCAAAGAGCTGAGTCATTTGAAAAGACCCTAATGCTGGGAAGATTGAGGTCTGGAGGAGAAGGGGACGACAGAGGATGAGATGGTTGGATGACATCACTGACTCAATGGACAAGAATTTGGGTAAACTCCGGGAGTTGGTGATAGACAGCGAGGCCTGGTGTGCTGCAGTCCATGGGGTCGCAAAGAGTCGGACACGACTGAGCTGAACTGAAGAAGTGGATACAGAGCCAGGGGCTGGCCTCAGTAGATGGGCGGCAGCAAGGGTGAGAGAGCAGAGGGTGACATAACATTGAAAATAGTTGCCACGTCCCTCTTCAACCGCTAACGAAGACCTCCAACTTTCTCTCCCTGAAACAAACTAAGACTTGCTTTCGCTGGGGTGGGCGGCGCCGGGGGTCACGATGCGAGGAGCAGGTCGGCGCACCGCGCAGGCGCACGACGCGACGGGAGGTGGGGGTCAGGAGGCGGGGAGCGGGTCGGCGCACTGCGCAGGCGTACGACGCGGCGGGGGATTGGGGGGGGGGGGTGTCACGAGGCGGAGACCGGGTCGGGAGCAGCGCGCAGGCGCGGGGCGCGGGACGCGGCACGCGGGCCGGAAGGGGCGGTGGGCCAGGATGGCTGCGGAGCAGGGCGCGCTGCCCGTTTTGTTGGTGCCGGTCCCCGCCGAGGCCGTAGGGCGACTGGGGTCTCGGGCGCAGCTGCACAGAGAGCAGGCGGCCCTGGGGAGTCTGACGGCCGCAGGCAGCCTTCACGTACTTCCCTTGGCGCCGGGCGGCCGAGGCGGGGGCGACTGCCGCCTGGAAGGCTGTTTTCGGCAGTAAGAGCTGCGGCCGGGCCGGGCGGTGAAGGGAGCGCGCCTCTTGGCCTGGGGGCGGCGGGAGCGGAGTGACGGCGGGGCGCCCGCCTGAGGCGGGCCCGGCCCCCTCAGAGCCGCACGGCGGTCGTGTTCCCCTTTTCCGTTCCCGGTGGGCGGAGACCGCACCCAGATTCTCCGCACGCGGGGAGTTGTAGGAGTCCTTGTTTGGGCTCTGAGCTTTTTTATTCGTTCTACAGAGTTTGATTTCTCGTCACCGTGCTATACCCCACGCCCATTTTCTTCAGTTAAATTTGTTGAAGACGCCAGCTGGGGGGCATCGTCGCATTTCCATTGTCGTGTTGTTATTCTAATGCGGGATACAGATAGCTGTTTCCTTCACTTTTGAGCTTACTCTCCCCGCTCCCCTTTGAAGGATAGATAGAGCCTGCATTTTCTACTCATTAATGTATTTTCCTAACAAGTGCTTATTATGCGCGCTGCTCGTTACCTAGGAGTAGTGCCTGAAAGGTGTAGTCAGACAGTTCTTAATACACGTGGTGCTGTGTGGTCGGTAAGACAGAAAAACAATTTCAGTCATCTGTAACTCTTACGTTTTATATCGTTAAGTTTGAGAGTGCCATCCTAGGCTTTGGACTCTTTAATAAAACGTTTTAGAAATGTTTCTTTACGGCTTTAGTAGCCAAATAGTCTTGGAATCTCCAGGTCGTACAACAGTGCCTCACAGTAGAGAGTCGTTTGGTAAATCCCTGAATGCTTCAGTGGGTTTCATGTTTTCTTTACTCCTAGTCTCTAGCTGCTAGGAAAAGGATTCTCTCTCGTTAAGTTAGTTGATTCAGCATTATTAAGTACCGATGAACACAGTCCTGTAAAGAGAGGAATGAGTCAGAGAGCCTAATAGAAGATAAGCAGAACTGACATGAAATAATTGGGGGCTTATGTAAACTAATGCAGATTAGTGGGAGGAAGAGCATGGAAGACAAGGTTTTAGCTTTTTTTTTTTTTTTTAACTGAATTAAGTTTTAATTCGAGTAATTCATAGGGTAAAAATAAGGACAAATTTATAGGGTACAGAGTTTGCTTCCTACTTTTCTGCCAGTGGGGCTTCCCTGATAGCTCAGTTTGTAAAGAAGCCGCCTGCAATGCCAGGAGAGTCGGACACGACTTTCACTTTTCTGCCATAATCGCATGTTGGTAGACTATACCGATATACAGGGTCTTTTGTGTATATTGTTGAATCATTGTGCATTCTGTAATCTGTTCCGTGAAAAATCTGCCTTTCCACGTGGCAATATGGTCCCATGTGCTAATGATGTTACTCGTTTCACAGTATTTTGCTTTTAAATATATTTTAATTTGTTTATCCATTTCCATATTTAACATTTTCAGACTTCAGTGTAAACAGTCAGGTATTGGCTGTTTATGAAACATCATTCTAAGTATAAAGACAAAAATACAAAATGTCAATATTTTTTCTCTGACATAGCACCAAGTTCACTGTTTTTAGATATAAAACATTTCTTTTGTGGAAAAAAGCTTTTTTTTTAAAAAAGAAACTTTATCAGCATGGTAGCTTCATCTGCATTGTTTTCAAAATCTGGGCTTTTTTATTTTTAAATGTAACAATTTAATTTGAAGCTGTAGCATTAATAGTCTTTTTCCATCCTTGTTAGTCGTGTTGGTATGTTGACTTTGTACTGCGTTATATATTTTATAACTGCACTGCCCCATATGCTAGCCATTAGCCACATGTGACTTAAAATTGAAAATTTAGTTCCTCGGTTGCACTCACTGAGCATGTTTCAAGTGCTCAGTAGCCCCATGTGGCAGTTGGCTGCTGTATTGGACCTTGGAGATTCGTAGAACACTTCCATCTCATGGAAAGTTCTGTTGGATAGAGCTATTCTGTGATATGCCTCTTTAAAGTCTTCAAAGTCTATAAATGCAATAATCACTTTTTTAAAAAGTGATTGAAAGCATTTATGTTAGAACATTTTTTGTTTATTGTGAAGACCATCTCTTATAAATAATAGACATTCGGTTATTGAAACTTATCCTTGATCATGACAGTTTCTTTAAGCATATCATCAGTCTGGATTTAGGATGAAATGGAATAAGAGCAGCCACCATTTCTTGCTCTTTGCCCCCTCTTCACCACCCACTCCTGTATTCTTGTGTTGCCCTGAAGGATGTTGAGGGGAAAGAAGTGAGAAGGGAAGGAGAAAGGGAAAAGGGGCTGAAATCTAGAGCAGTTTACATTCCCTTAGGTTGTGTATAGAATGAATGCTCTTAGGTGAACCAAAAAGTTCTCTCCTCTTTCTGCCATTTTACCCTCACCATTGTGGGTAAGTATTATTGTGGATGTAGAATATAATCATAGTCTAAACTTTTTCCGTAGGTTTGTGTGGGAGGATTCTCATCACAGCGGGACACCAAACAACAAGCCCAGACTGCTTGCTCTTACTGAAAATTATGAACTGCTCATCTGTGAATTTAATTTGGAACATGGAAGATGTGATGCAACCATTTTATATAGCTATAGTGAAGAGACATTGCAGAAGCTTGTTGAAGATCAAAATATCAGTAAGTATTTGCAGGTAGTCTTGCAGCATGTTTGAATCTGTATTACTATGTAATTTTATATATTTCAGGAACAGTTCTTACAGAGGTAAAATCAGGGAGGGATATTTGCCCTGTCTAGTACAGTAGGCACTAGTTACACGAGGCTGTTAATGTAGTTAATATGAATTAATGTGTCCTTCAAATGTCAAGTACACATTCCAGATTTGAAAACTTGGTACTAAAAAAGTAAAATATCTCATTAATAGTTTTTGTATTAATTACATGTTGATGTTTTGAAGATGAGGTAAATAATACAATAAAATTAGTTTTACCTGTGGTTTTTTTTTTTTTTTCAGTGCAGTTACTGGAAAATTTAAAATTATACATGTGGCTCACTTTTGTGGCTGATGTTATATTTCTCTTGGTTAATCTGCTGATCTGGACTGGTCACAGAGCTGTTTGCTACATCCTATCCTGAGGGCTTCAGGGAGCAGAAATCAAAGCACTCAGGCATTTATTTTTAAGGCAGTAGCATTCTTGCCACCCTGCTTATGTTTCTTCTTTTCCTTTTAAAAAAAAGAGTCTGTGATGGTTCTTCTGGGGTCTCGTGGGTAAGAACCTTTTTTAATCATGTGGGTTTTTAAATTACACTCTGGCCAGAAACAGAAGGCACAGAGAGATCGTAGGTCATCTTCATTCATTCCCTCACCTACCTTCCAGTGACCACTTGCTTAGCTGAGTTTGATCAGTAATTGTCTAGAGTTGGACTAAGATAAATGCTGATTCTTTTTTGTTTCATCTGTTTGTGTTAACAGCACCAAATTTACCGGTTGTAAAATTGTGACCAGTGAGTTTGATGTAATATCCTTTTGTTTTATAGGTATTTCCTTATTATCTTTGAGGATTCTGTCATTTCACAACAACACATCATTATTGTTCATCAACAAATGTGTTGTCCTACATGTTATGTTTCCTGAAAGAGATGCTGAGATTAGGGTACTCAGCTGTTGCACATTACCCTTACCTGCGCAGGCAGTGGACAGGATTATTGACACGCAGCTCTGCAGAGGAATTCTCTTTATTTTGAGTAGTTTAGGCTGGATCTGTATCCTTTTTGGTAAAGATGTTGATGTCGGTGGGCGGAGAATACCTAGGAAAATGAGCCTTTTTAGGCTTTTAAGTTTAGGGACTGGCTTATAGGTGGAATGGTTAATTTCTCAGTAAACCTTTCGGAGAAAAAGCTCTTCATGAACTTCAGATACTCAGCTGCATTGCTTTATATTCCATTCAGATATTTTTCAGTTTATAAATATACATTTTTTCATAGTCATAACCATCTAGCTTATTTATGTTTTTAAATTGGGTATATTCTGTATTACCCATTTATTTAAAATATTATTTATTAAATATCAGTTTTGTGCTTGTTCCAGGAGGGATTTAGATGACTGCTTATGATGTAATACACTCATTTTCGTGTATGAGTATAATCTTATCTCCTACTGCCTCTAATGCTTCTGTCGTATTAGGAAATCATATTGTTTGCATAACCGTTTTTTTAAGTTTGTTTTTGGAAACTGTCACAGATTTTTTTTGTCCTTAGATACATAGGTCACCAGCAGAATTATATTAAAAATTATTTGAAGATTATTTGAAGAACGACCCTTATAGTAGTGTTTTTGGAACTTTTATTTCATTTTTTTTCTATTTTACATATATCGTTTGTGTGCATGCATACTCAGTCATGTCTGACTCTTTGTGACCGCATGGACTGTAGCCTGCTAGGTTCCTCTGTCCATGGGATTCTCCAGGCAAGAAGACTGAAATGGTTTGCCATTTCCTCCTCCAGGGGATCTTCCCAACCCAGAGATCAAACACGTGTCTCCTGCATTGTAGGCTGATTCTTTACCACTGAGCCACCATGGTAGTGACCAAATAGTAGTATTTTATATGTATCATAGTCTGTATTAAAATTTCTTTTGTAAAAATACAGGTTATTGTATTATAAAAAATGTTACAGAATATTGGATTAACTTTGTTTTTGTTGCCAGGTTACAGAAATGCACTGTCTAACACGGTAGGCAGTAGTCATGTGTGGCTGTTGGACACTTGAAACTGGCTAGTGTGACTGAGAAACTGAATTCTTAGTTGTATTTAATTACTTTAACGTCCGATACTTGATTCAGTTATTGGAGAACTTTAGAGTATGTTTGGAACGACTTGGCTGTTCCAAGTTATTAAATATAAATTTTTGTAGTCTAAATACAGATCAAATAATTGCAATGAAAATTGTCCCAATTGAAATGTGCTATAAGTATAAAATAACTCAGTTTGAACAATTTCGAAAAAATATGTAAAATGTATCAATGTTTATATTAATTACATGTAGAGATAATATTTTGGATATACTGGGTTAAATAATGTATTAAAATTAGGTTCACTGGTTTCTTTTTACTTTTTTAATAAGGCTGCTAGAAAATTTACAATGACAAATGTGCCTCGCGCTGTTTCTTTTGAACAGCACAGTTGCAGGACTCTAGTGGAAAATGTTCGTGATGTCTTGAGGGCTGGCACAGAGTGGAGATTGAGCGACACTGTTGAATAAACTCTGCCAGGTTGTTTATTGGGTCACTAAAGTCACAGTCACCTGGTTAACATGATGGGTTCTTTAATGTCCATTCTCCTGTTACTATACCTACAAGGTTGGAACGATGAAGTCTGTAACTCTGTCCTGTTCTGTGTTTTAAGTGTTTGGGCATACTTAAGACTGACATTTTCTCTAACTCTTAACTCAAAGACATTTTTGACATTGTGGATGGTAAACAAGTAGCTCATGTGGATTTAGCACTTGCTCAAGAAGATATGTGTAATGAGCAGCAACAGGAGTCAGCCAAGAGTTCTTCATTTACTTCACTGAAAGTGTCTCAGGACCTGGATGTTGTAGTGGTCGTGGGCTTCTCCAATACTGCAGTCGCTCTTAACTTGACTTTGTACTTCAGGTATGTAGATTACTTCCTTCTCTAATTTGAGGTAAATAATTAGAGCCAAAAAGAGGTTAAAAAATGTACTTGTTAGCCTTTTTTTTTCCCTTTCTTTTAACCAGTTTTCTTCCTTTATCTACATTCTAGGTACTACATAGTGAGCTTGTTACTATATAAAAATATGTACAGATGACCACTGGCTATTTTTTATTTCTGGATGCATATTGAAGTTTTTATTTTGATTTATATTTATATTATAGATAGCTTATGTCATCATATGTAAAAAGTAACTGAGCACAATTTTAAAAACTCTTAGCTATTATAGTAATCTCCTCACTTCTTTCCAATGCCAGAGCAGAAGAAAAATGGGATTTACCCTGTTAGAATTTTATCTTATGTGGCTTATGGTCCTGGCCGCCTATGGGATCCACCTTTTTCCAATCTTAGGATGTTCTCAGGTGTTTCCTGTGGAGGGCCCACACGGGCAACTTTCTGAATATATTAGTGAAAATTGAGTACTTCTGTGTGTAGCTTTTTGATTTAGAAATTCTAGTTGCTTCTCATCTTATGTTGGAAGGGAACATGTTTGTATCTGATTGTGCATACCCATGTACACAGCACCTGTTTATTGCAACTTGCAAGTAGGCTAATCAACATTTATGACTTTCAGAATTAAGGGACATTTCAAGCCATTAGGATTTTTGGTCCTAGTTTAATGTGAATGAAATAAACATATCCTTGAGTAATTGGGAATGTACTTCGATGAGTTAATTTCATCCTCACATATCAGCCAGAACTTCTTACTACTGTGGTTTTTTGTTTTTAGTGGCTTTTTAACGTATTTTTTAGAATTTTTAAGCCGGGATGATTATCACATTTTCAGGTTGTATGCTTGTGTATCAGTAGGCCATTTTCACTGACTGAAATATATCTTGTATATGTAGAGTTACCTCCTAATCAGATTCCTTGGTAAACAGTTTAACAGGTGAAGAGGAAGGAAAACCCACTTGCCTCCCCTGATCCTTGAGTGCAGGGTTCTGCTCCTCGGGAAGTTTTGGCAGCACCCCAAGAGAACCCTGAAGGGGGCACCAGGCACATTCCTTGGGACAGATTCCTTTGAACTCAGCCACTGTAACATCAGCCAGTGAAGAACTCCTGCTCCCTTCCGTATAGTCAGTTTGGGGAACTGTCCTGTCCATCTAAATGAACAGTCTCTCTCTATTTGTTAATTATCTACGTGAGTGCTCTTTAATTAATATAACTTCTCGAGGAACTTGACCCTATATTTTGTAAGTACACTATGAAATCTAAAAGTATTTTTTCCATTCCTGCCTCCAGCTCTAGTTCTTTCCCACCATAAGGAATATCAGCCACCCCTTTTCATTTTATCAAGTCCTGTTCCCGCTCTGAGATCCACCTCTTTTATGAAGTCATTCCTTACTAAAATCCCTTCCACTTGTAAATTTCTGCTCATTTTATACTTTTTCTTCTCTTTGAACTTCTTTGGCACTTTTTGCTTTGAACTACAGTTTAGCACTTAATTGTATAGTCTTTCATTACTTCCCTAATTTTTTGTGTTTCCTATAGAGTTTGTAAGCTCATGTAAGCTCCACATGATTTGTTCGTTCAATTTGCTGTCAGTAACTTTTTCTTCCAGTTTACCTTAGCTGTCCATTCTCGTAGTCATACCCTGGGCTTTGTCAGTATATGAAACTATTCCTCCCCTAAATCACTTTTCCACACATCCCACTCTGACCACAACTTCCTGAACTACATCTTGCTTACTGAGGTACCCGCACTTCTCTCGTCTGGCTTCACTGGAATTTCCACACACTGACATCACGAGTGACGACTGCATCTCCCTCTGTCTTCACGTCCCTCTTTATAGTGTAGATTCTGTGACCTGTCATTGTGTTCACTTTTTTGAATGCGCCCTAAACTCTTGATCCTGCTGTGTGATAGCACTTGGTCTAACACATTTTTTAATTCTGTCTTATTCCCTGCATCCACACAACTGAGCACTTGTGAGAACACCACAAATAAAAATTGATACCACTAAAAGTTCACACTCATGCCTTATATGGTCTCTTATGTTGCCTGGAAACTTTACAGTGATATTTTTCATGAGTTCTTTTTTTTGGCAGCAGTGTTTTAAACATCCGTTTTTCTCAAACCTTTATTCATCTCTTTACCCTCAACTGTTGTTGGATGACTTTACCTCCTACTTTATAAAGGAAGTAGACCCTGTCTCACGGGAGCTCCTTCTGTTTCTCACATGAAATTCCTCACTTCCCTGCACGCGTCTTCTCCATATTCTGCCCTGTTACAGGAAAGGGGTTTCCTGTTCCCATGCAGGCCCATCCCTCTTCGTGTGCTCTGAATCCCATTCTTTCCTCCTCCTCGGGGACCATTTTCTGTTTCCTGTCTTTTCTAGATCTCCAGCCTCTTAAGTATTAGATCCATGTCCATCTAATCACCAGGTCCTAGTCATTCTAGGTCCTGAGGGCTTCCTGAATCTTTTCCACTTTTCTTCTTTGTCATCACTTTGATCCATGCTGCTGTCATCACTTATCTGAATTAGCTTACCAGCCTCGTAATTGGTCTCTGTTCTTCCCCGCTCAAATTCACCCTCTACGGAGTAGCCAAAGTGATGTTGTTTAAATGCATATCTTTTCAGAGTGTAGGCAGGTATGAACATGTGGGGACAGAGTACATATCTTTTGTTGGCGGGGGAACTGCTTTCTTCACAGATCATATTTCTTCACTTGTCACCCTGCTTTTTCTAACATCATGTCCTTGACAAATGCAAGTCACGCTGTTACCTTCAAATTGTTGAAATGGTTAATAACTTAACTAAGTGCTCAGGGGGTTACATACATCCCGGT
This sequence comes from Bos indicus x Bos taurus, assembly GCF_003369695.1. NCBI lineage: Eukaryota > Metazoa > Chordata > Mammalia > Artiodactyla > Bovidae > Bos > Bos indicus x Bos taurus. Next base: position 102,917,015 of record NC_040085.1, on the reverse strand, counting down.
CTCACACAGCCACTCCTCTGTGTCTTATCATATGGCTTCTCTGCTTAAACCCCTTGTCTAGCTTCTTTCCTCCTTCCCCAAGATGAAAGCTAACAATCCTTAGTAGCCCATAAAGCCTGACCCCATTTGTCTCTTGCAAAGCTCTCCAGCCTCATGTTACATACACTCTGCATCTACACCTGCATTCATACTTTGCTTTCCTAGCTATTAAGTATTTCCCTGGTCTCAGCCTAAATCTCACTTTGTGGTGGTGGGTGATTAAACACCTGGGGTTATGTCACATTCACCTGGTTCAAATCCAGCTGCACTGTTTCTCTGAGCCTCAGTTTCTATAGCTACAAAACTGGCGTATATTTACCTCATAAGGTTGTTGAAAAATTCAAATACATTAGTTCAGGTAAAAGTTTTTAGTTTCACATCTACAATGCAGTAGATAATACATGCTCTTGTCTCTTCATAAAACTAACTTCCCTTAAGGGTAAAAATTTTTTTAATTCATGTAATTGACATATAATGTTACATTATTAGCTTCATGTACACAACATAGCTTTATTAGTGTGTCTAAAGCAATGGAGGTGAGGCGTCTAGGTCAGGGAAACTTACTGTCTGTACTCTTTCTGCTCTGTAACACCTCCACCCTGTTTTCCTTTCCATTTTTAACAAGAGAGGCAATAACATGGATTTGGGTTTGACCATCATTTTTTACCATGACTATTGTTTTCAAAACATAGGCAATATCCAGGACATCTGTTATGTGAAAAAACTCTACAAGACAGCCCTATTGAAGGTCCCAAGGGGATAGATGAAGATGATCCTGTTAATTCTGACTACAACATGAAACTGACCAAGTTTTCCTTCCGAATTGATAGGTACCGAAACCTCCTTTTTAGATTTACTTTATTATTTTCATTTTTGTGTGTGTGTGAGGCTGACACTGTACCTTTTCACTTAAGTCTTTACAGAGCAGATACTTTTACTTCCCTAAGTGCATCTTTGCTTGGTTTAGTGCCTCACTTACTGCCTTCCACTGTCACAGACATGAGTTCTGTCCTATCTCCCAGGTCTTGGAAAGCCCAGCTGTCATCATTGAATGAAACAATAAAGAGCTCCAAGCTGGGAGGTTCCTGCTGTGCTCCGTGGTTCCAGGATATTTCGCATCTGGAGTCCCCTGAATCTGGTAACCGCAGTACCAGTGTGTCAGACTGGGCCTTCATTCCACAGGATGTGACATGTAGCCCATGTAATTTTCCACAGAAAGGCCCTGCCAGGACCAGTGATCCAGGAAGAGTGTGGAAAAGGATGCACATCAGGGAACAGGAGGAGCCCCTTGAGCTTACTTGTGTGTCTGTGACAGGCTTCACTGCACTGTTTACTTGGGCAGGGGAAAGCACAGGCTGGACCATTGTCCTGTGGGACTTGGAAACCCAGAGCACGCAGTGTTTTTCACTGGGCAAAAAATGTATTCCTGTAGACAGTGGTGGAGTCCAGCAGCTGTGCCTCGTCTTGACAGGTAAGGACATCTTGTAACAGGTTGAAATCCACGCGGAGGGCTGTCCTAATGCCAGTTTTACTTCTGCTGCCTGAGTGGTGGTGGTGCCTGCTCGCACCTCTAAGCCTAGGCTTTGATGGAGAAAATTCGGTGTTACTCTTAGTACTGTTGTCTATGTGTTTGATTTTTAGTTAAGATTAATTCTGCTCAGCTAAATGCTTAGGATACTAAGTCAGAAAGAGTTTAAGGAAGGTTGGTTTTTAACCTAGCAAGTCTTTCACAGGACTTCAGTCTGTGTAGGCAGAGGTTGCAAGCTCGTAGCTCATGGACTGTGTATGAACTCAGATTTATTTTGTTTGGCCTGCACTACCTAAACTTCTAAAAAGTTTTTGAAAGTTTAGTTGTGCAGTCATGTCCGACTCTTTGTGACTCCATGGACTGTAGCCTACCAGGCTCCTCTCTCCACATGATTTTTTAAGCAAGAGTACTGGAGTGGGTTGCCATTTCCTTCTCCAGAGGATCTTCCCAACCCAAGAATCGAACATGGATATTCCACATTGTAGGCAGATGTTTTACCATCTGAGCCACCAGGAAAGTCCAGGCTTTTAAAAGACATTTTATTTATTATAAGCATGTAAAATTAGAGGATTTCACACAATCTGGCAGTTTAGTTGTTACTGAAAAATTAAAAGATTTGGCCTACTGGCCTTCATCCCTCCTCCAATTTATGGATTGAAGCCAAATTTCAGTGGCCTTAGATGGGCCAGTTCCTTTCAGGTTGTTTTGTTTTGGTTTTGTTTTTCAATTTTTTTTTTTTTTTTTTTTAGGTTACGTTTTCTTGTACCTCTCTCCCCACCTGCTTGGCTCCCATAGGTATTTGGGTTTGGTGTGTCAGATATATGTTGATTCAGCATTTATCCCATAATTTCCTGTAAAGCTACTGAGTGTTCTGATTGAACTGTGTGTTTCTTCTTCAGTATCTCAATTTTGGTAATCACGTATTTCTGTGTATCAGAGTGTGCTATTAATTGCTTTATTTTGGTAGAGGTTCCAGGTATTGATTGTGCAAGATACAATTTTTTACATTATACAAAATGCAATTATACAAGATTATACAGGATACAGTTAAGACAGTATTGATTGTGCAAGATTGTACAAAGTAGGTTTAGTGCTATTTCATAGGATTCATTGTTCTTATGAGAATTTGTCTCGTGTTTACTGTTTTGAAAATTGAAATTATTCTTTGAAAAATTATGATGAATGTATTAATTGAGGTCATTAGTTACCAGTACCCAATAAACATTAGTAATTACAGTACTGAAGTATTGAGTAGTTAGAAATTAATTCCTGTCATAACACTAAAACCTAAGTCCTAATAATTTATTAAAGCTGACTTTTTGTCTTGTAGAAAGTGGACTCTCTCTGATTTTGTTTGGTTTGACTCAAGAGGAATTTTTAAATAGGCTGATGATCCACGGAAGTGCCAGTACTGTGGACTCTCTTTGTCATCTCAATGGTTGGGGGCGGTGTTCCATCCCCATACATGCACTAGAGGTAACAGAATTTAGTGTCTGTAGTATGATGATGTTCGATTATTTTCTGTTGTTTACTCTTATATGGCCAAAGAGTTGGGAGATAATATGCAACCTAGCAACAAAAGATGCATTGCCTTTACCCATCCATTTGCCTAGTTTTGGCTGTTTCATTACCCTAATTCTGCTTAGCAATTTACCCTTTTTGGCTTTGAAGTAACATAATGAACACTATTTAAGAAAGAAATCTGACTGTGGCTCAGATCATGAACCCCTTATTGCCAAATTCAGACTTAAATAGAAGAAAGTAGGGAAAACCATTAGACCATTCAGGTATGACCTAAATCAAACCCCTACAATTATATAGTGGAAGTGACAAATAGATTCAAGGGAATAGATCTGAAGACAGAGTGCCTGATGAACTGTGGACAGAGGCTCATGGTGTTGTATAGGAGTCAGGGATCAAGACCATCCCCAAGAAAAAGAAATGCAAAAAAGCAAAATGGCTGTCTGAGGACGCCTTACAAATACCTGTGAAAAGAAGAGAAGTGAAAAGCAAAGGAGAAAAGGAAAGATATTTCCAAAGAATAGCAAGGAGAGAGATAAGAAAGCCTTCCTTAGTGATCAGTGCAAAGAAAAAGGAAAACAGCAGAATGGGAAATACCAAAGGAACATTTCATGCAAAGATGGGCACAATAAAGGACAGAAATGGTATGGACCTGACAGAAGCCGAAGATATTAAGAAGAGATGGCAAGAATACACAGAAGAACTGTACAAAAACATATTCACTACCTAGATAATCAAGATGGTATGATCACTCATCTAGAGCCAGACATCCTGGAATGTGAAGTCAAGTGGGCCTTAGGAAGCATCTCTACAAATAAAGCTAGTGGAAGTGATGGAATTCCAGTTGAGCTATTTCAAATCCTAAAAGATGATGCTGTGAAAGCACTGCACTCAATATGCCAGCAAATTTGGAAAACTCAGCAGTGGCCACAGGACTGGAAAAGGTCAGTTTTCATTCCAATCCCAAAGAAAGGCAATGCCAAAGAGTGCTCCAACTACCGCACAATTGCTACTGCACAATTGCTACCACACATCTCACACGCTAGTAAAGTAATGCTCAAAATTCTCCAAGCTAGGCTTCAGTAATGAACCGTGAACTTGCAGATGTTCAAACTGGTTTTAGAAAAGGCAGAGGAACCAGAGATCAAATTGCCAACATCCACTGGATCATGGAAAAAGCAAGAGAGTTCCAGAAAAACATCTATTTCTGCTTTATTGACTATGCCAAAACCTTTGACTGTGTGGATCATAATAAACTGGAAAATTCTGAAAGAGATGGGAATACCAGACCACCTGACCTGCCTCTTGAGAAACTTGTATGCAGGTCAGGAAGCAACAGTTAGAACTGGACATGGAACAATAGACTGGTTCCAGATAGAGAACGGAGTACATCAAGGCTGTACATTGTCATCCTGCTTATTTAATTTATATGCAGAGTACATCATGAGAAACGCTGGGCTGGAAGAAGCACAAGCTGGAATCTAGATTGCCGGGAGAAATATCAATAACCTCAGATATGCAGATGACACCACCCTTATGGCAGAAAGTGAAGAAGAACTAAAGAGCCTCTTGATGAAAGAGGAGAGTGAAAAAGGTGGCTTAAAACTCAACATTAAGAAAACAAAGATCATGGCATCTGGTCCCATCACTTCATAGGCAACAGTGTCAGACTTTATTTTTTGGGGCTCCAAAATCACTGCAGATGGTGACTGCAGCCATGAAATTAAAAGACGCTTGCTCCTTGGAGGGAAAGGAATGACCAACCTAGATGGTATATGAAAAAGCAGAGACGTTACTTTGCCAACAATGGTCTGTCTAGTCAAGGCTATGGTTTTTCCAGTGGTCATGTATGGATGTGAGAGTTGGACTGTAAAGACAGCTGAGCACTGAAGAATTGATTCTTTTGAACTGTGGTGTTGGAGAAGACTCTTGAGAGTCCCTTGGACTGCAAGGATATCCAACCAGTCCATCCTAAAGGAGATCAGTCCTGAATATTCATTGGAAGGACTGAAGCTGAAGCTGAAACTCGGATACTTTGGCCACCTGATGCGAAGAACTGACTCATTTGAAAAGACCCTGATGCTGGGAAAGATTGAAGGCGTGAGGAGAAGGGGACGACAGAGGATGGGATGGTTGGATGGCATCACCAACTCAATGGACATGAATTTGGGGAAACTCCAGGAGTTGGTGATAGACAGGAAGACCTGGCGTGCTGCAGTCCATGGGGTCACGAAGAGTGGGACATGACTGAGCAACTGAATTGAACTGAACTAAAGAAAGAAAAAGTTACAAAAGATGGAGGCAACAATAAGCTAATGAGAATAAATGCAGTGGAATCAAGCCATGGGAAGCTCAAGCAGGAGTGAGCACTCATTCCTGCTTTATCTTCCCCACCACTCTTATCCTGCTGTTGTAGTGACATACCTGAATTTATACAGCATTTTTTAGTTCACCCACTCCAGTATTGTCTGGGAAAGCCTATGGATAGAGGAGCCTGGTGGGCTACAGTCCATGGAGTTGCAAGAGTCAGACAGGACTTTAGGGACTAAGCAGCAACAATGTAGTTCACACTCTCTGTGCATCCTCTAAATTGTGCTAAAATAACCACAGGTGACAGTTGGTAAGTTTGTATTCATGTCATTTTACTGATGAAAAACTCAAAACCATTGCGTGGTCCATAGCTGTACTAATATGGCAGGAGCCAGAATCAAACTCGGGGCACTTTCTACTATACCACATGGAAAGGTTGAAAACTAGAAGTTAATAAAGTTACATACCAGACTCATCTTTTAGTGGCAGGTTTATTGAGATATAATTCACATACCATAACATTCACCTGTCTATGGGTAGGAGTATCATTCACTTACGAGGGGTTTTTAGGATGTTCAGACTTGTACAACCATCCGCTCTGTCTGGTGTTTTCACTGTCTCACTTTTTTCACCCCAGTAGCAGTCACTCCCGACTCTGTACACACCCTCATTTCCACACACTGATCTGCTCTGTCTGTTGGCCTTTGGGGATGGCTTCTTTCACTTCGCTTGTCTTCAGAGTCCATCCCTGTAGCATATGTCAGGACTCTGAGTAGCTTTGCATTATGTGGATATAGCACATATTTTTAATCCATTCATCATCAATAGACATTCAGGTGGTTTTTCCTTTTTTGCTATTAAGAATTCTTCTACTATGAAAAGTGGTGTACTAGTTTTTGTTATCACTGTTATTTTTTCGTTTCTCCTGGTAGTAGAGTTAGCAAGTTACTTAACTTTTTGAAGAACCACCAAACTGTTTTCCCCAGTGGCTGCACTATTGAACATTCCCAGAGTAAGGTAAAGGAGTTCCGATAGCTCCAGATCCACTTGTTTTGTCCAGTTTTGTTGTATCATAACCATCCTAGTGACTGTGAAGGCAACATGACGTGTTATCTCATTGTAGTTTATACTTGCGTTTTCCTAATGACTAGTGTGTTGATCAGTTTTCATGTGCTTTTTGGCCGTTTGTATTATATGTCTCTTTGGAGAAATGTCTACTTAAATCCTTTGTTCATTTTGTAATTGAGTGATTTGTCTTTATTGTTGTGTTCTAAGGGTTCTTTACATATTCTAGATACTAGACCCTTATGAGATGTCTGACCTACAGATATTTTATCCTATTCTATGGGTTTTACTTCCAGCGTTTTTGATGGTGTCCTTTGAAACATAAGTATGTAATTTTGATGAAGTTAGTTTACCTGTTTTAGGGAGTTTTGTTTTTCAGTTACTTGTGCTTTTGGTGTCATATCTTAAGTAACCAATGCCTATTCTGTGAGGTCATGAAAATTTACTTTTATAAAGTTATGAGTTTTATTGTTTGTTTTTTCATCTGATTCTTTGATGTATTTTGATTAATTTTTATATATGGTAAGGGGAAAGGACCCAAAACTGGATGTAGATTTTCAGTGACCACTACCGTTTATTGAAAGACGTATCTTCATGTACTACAAAATATTTATTATAGAGAATTTAAGAATGGGAAAAAAAAAATTAGTCTCTTATAAATCTGTTATCCCAAAGTAATCATGTTTACTCTTGGGTTATTTCCTATAGTTATTTTTTCTAAATATTAATGTTAATAATCAGGTGCTAGCTCATTTTCTTACCTATAGATAAAAACTATTATTATTTCCATTTTACAGTTGAGGGAACATAGAGGTTAGGAATCCTAATTCAGATGTACTTGGATTGTAACTGGTAGTGCCAGGGTTTGAACCCAAGCAGTGTGACTGCAGAGCCTCTGCCCTTAGACGTTGTGTGTCCATGTAGTAAGTTTAATTAGGATTAGGTGGTATTACAGCATTGTTTTGGCCTTAATCTCCCACAGCATACAAAGGAGTTACTTTGTTGAGACTCAGGTATAGCCTACTAAACACTCAGTTTTCATAAATGTTCCTTGTGAAAGTTGAATGTGCATTTTCCAGTTGTCACAGTGTTCTTTCATCAGAAGTAGTTAGAATTTTCATACTTGGCTCAGTTTATCTTAATCTCTTTGAGTCTTTGGGTAATTCAGCTCACTATTTCTCTTTTCAGGTAGGTCTAATCTGGTATTCAATATATCCGCTGAGTATCTAGTTTCAATTTTTATTTATTTATTATTTCTAGAATTACTATTTGGTCATTATTTTTAAATATGTTATTTTGAAACTTTTCAAATGTATAGAACAATTGTAAAAGTTATAAAATGAAAATCCATTTATCTCTTTTCTGTTTACCAACTGTTAACCTTTTGCCACTGGAGAAGGAAATGGCAGTCCACTCTAGTATCCTTGCCTGGAGAATCCCGTGGACAGAGGGGCTTGCCAGGCTACAGTCCATGGGGTCACACAGAGTCGGGACACTGAGTGACTGACAAAACAGTTTGCCACGGTTGTTCTGACTGTATGTTACTTACTTTTGCTGAACTATTTGAAAATTGCAAACTTGGTAACTGTTGGCAGCCGTATTCTTCCTTAAGCACACACAGTTTAGTTCTTCCTTTCACTGTGTAGTGTGAAGTCAGGGTCTGTTTCTTGTCTCCCTCAGGGAAGTCTCTTTCTTCTTTTCTTTTCCTCCGCACATAACTTTCACCAGTACTTCCCACCCAGCCTGCCTGGCCTCGTACCCAGAACTCACCCCTTGGATTCTCAGTGTTGCCCCCAGACCAGCAGCATCACATCTTCTGGAGATTTATTAGAGATGCAGATTTTCAGGCTCCACCCCAGACTTAGGAAATCAGAATCTCTGGGGACTGGACTCAGCGGCCCACGTTTGAACAGGCTCTCCAGGTGATTTCTTCAGTGCAGTGCTTTAGCCTCAGCGTGGCAAACTTCTGTCCAGGGCCAGAGACCCCAGGCAGGTTTCTGTTATAACTACTCAGATGTGCCATTGTAGCCATTGACAGTGTGTAAGTGGATGGATGTGGCTGTGTTCCTATAAAACAAAGACAGGCAGGAACTGAATTTGGTTGGTTCGTCCTATTTTTCAACCCCTGCTTCAGGCCATCAGAAATTTATTTTTAATTCTGAGGATTTTTCTCACTTTCTTTTCAGTTCAACTGAGCATTTAAAGATATAAACACACACACACACACACACACACACACACACACACACGCACCATCATTGACCCTTGAACAGCATGGATTTGAGCTGCACGGGTCCACCTGTACCGGGATTTTTTTCAGTAGTGAGTACCACAGTACTACGCAATCCAAGGCAGGTTGAATACATGGGTGTGAAACCTCTTATTCAGGGGGAGGGCTGTAGAGTCATACATGGGTTTTCCACTGTGTAGGAGGGTCAGCGTCCCTAACCCCCTAGTTGTTCAAGGGTCAACTGTATATATAATTTTAAATCTATGATTTTTAAGTGTTCTTTATAGAACAGTTTCCTCAGATTCCTAGTTAGAAACAGAAGTCTGTATTTAGCCTGCTTTTTCAGTTTAACTTTGTATTAATCTGCTATAATATTTTAACTCAAATAGATTGTAACTTAACTGTGAGGGTGATCCCCAGGTACGTAGCTTTGAATGGTTTTAGAATTACAAAATGGGTGGGAAGATACCCTGGAGGAGCGGCGGGCGATTTACTCCAATATTCTTTTCTGGAGAATCCCATGGATTCTCCTGGTAGGCTATAGCCCATTGGGTTGCAAAGAGTTGGACGTGACTGAAGCGGCTTAGCATTCAGCACGCACAGAGCTAGAAGTGTTTTCTTTTCTAACCTCCTGTTTCTGCTGAAGCAGAGACTGTTGCTCCAAAAAGTTACAGAGACTTGCCCTAGATTACACAGTCGTCGTCAGAATCTGCACTAGAACTCAGGTACTCCTACAAGATAAAGATAGCCTTGTATCTCTGTTAGTGCATTAAATTGTAAAGTTTTAAAAAACTTGTATCCCAACTTTTTTTTTCGTATTGTAATTTTTTCCCGATCTCCTCCCATTTCAGGCAGGAATAGAAAATCGTCAGCTGGACACAGTAGATTTCTTTTTAAAGAGCAAAGAAAATCTTTTGACTCCATCCTCAAAATCTTCTGTACCTGATCAGTTTGATCACTTTGCATCCCATTTATATTTAAAACGTAAGTGGAATGAAGGCTTCTACATTTGTATTTATCATTTTTCCTTTTTAATCACTTTCAAATTATTGTTATGTTTTCTGATGACTTATTTACTAGCCAGGACTCAGTCACAATGTTTTGTCTCCTTTCTGGACTCTTGAGAGAATTGTAAGAATCTGTAAATGCTCTCATTATACTTTGAATATTAATTATTCATATGCTGTACTGTGCTTTGTATTTTTAGTATGCAAGGAAGAGATGATCCTTGAAATTTAAGAGCATTTTATTCAAAAGAAAATAAAATTCATTTGTGAAATTCCCCACTCCTGCAGCTGTCTGAGGTATATAGTGACAGTGCAGCTGGCTTAGTTTTCATCCTGACTTTGCTTTTGCTACGTTACCAACTCTTCTTTTTAAGACTTTGGCTTTCATTGTTAATAAACAGGAGCTCTGCTTTTATTCTTCAGCCAGATAGTCGTTGCAAGTCCTCTCTTTGGAGGGATAGGGTAAAAAATGTATTTTCCCATGTACATAAAGTTTTATAATTTGCTTTTTTTCCACTTGATAATGTATTACAGACATCTTCCTTGATAACAATAGGTGTACTATTTATGGTGGCACAGAATTTCATTATATGGGCTGTGCCATAGTTTCCCCAACCAAACTCCTGTTGCACATTTAGGTTGATTCTAATTTTTGCTATTGTTGGCAATGTGCTATAAATGCTATGTGTTTGTATAATTTCACATATGTACAATTATTGGGATTAATTTCTACCAGTTTATACTCTTTTTTAGTGGAGAAAAGAGCAGCCTACCCTTTCAGTCAGGGTAATATTGGTTCTCACTTGCAGTGTGAATTGACATTCTCTTGTTTTGAGTGCAGTTTGCCCTCCTCCCTCTTGAACTGCTAACTTTTTTTTATGCTGCACTTTTTTTTTTTTTTCTTAAAGTCTGCTTAAATTTATAGAGAAAAGCCTGGTTTGTGGTGTTGAGGGGAACTCCAGTAGCAACTGTATGGTCGTTACTCCCTTCTGCTGTTTGGTGGTCAGTGATTACTCTTCCCTCCACTCACACCTGCACTGCTCTGCCCTAAAAGGTGGGGATAGATCTGGAAATAAGCATAGGATTAGCTTTTCCTGCTCTTTTGGTAAAACCCATGTTTTCCATCATTCTCACACAGACGCAGTTCTAGAGGTGGGGCCGATGCTGGAATGAGCAGGCAGCATTTTATTTGCAGCTGGCAAACAGAAGATTCAGGGGCCTCCATCCTTGCCTTCACCTGTATGTTTAAGAGAATGGTTTTGGAATCAGCAGATTTACATTCAGATTTGTTCTGTGCCACTCATGCTCAGATTAGCTTGGACAAGTTACTTATCCTCTTGAAACCTCAGTGTCTTCATCTGTGGAAAGAGGGATGTAATACCTACCTCTCTGGTCATTAAATGGAATAAGTGAGATAGCATTTATAAAACACCAAGTACAGTATTTAAAATAGAGTAGGTGGTCATCAAAATCCTAGTTACTAGTAATACCAGTAAATAATGACTAGTGATAAATAGAGTCCCTGAAGTTTGCAGGAAGTAAGACTTCATGAAAGTTTTGTGAGCTTTTTGAGAGTAAGACATTGGTCTTTGTCTTATGTTTTAAGGTATTGGAGCATAGTATTTTTGGATAGGTTAATTTTATTGGGAGTGTCCTGGTGGTCTTCATAGTCCTTTCTTTGGTTTTTCCTCAGATGTGGAAGAGCTGACACCAGCATTGGATTTACTTTGCTCAGCAATTAGAGAAAATGATTCTGAGACCCAAAGCAAACACTTTTCAGAACAGTTACTTAACCTTACACTATCTTTTCTTAACAAACAAATAAAGGAGCTTTTTATTCACATTGAAGGTAAGAAAGCAGGAAATAAAGGGACAATTATCCTACCCTTATGTCAGGACAGAGATGTAAGTGATCCTATTGCACGAAAGGGCGTAAGCCAGCGGAGTGCCATTTGCTAAGTTCAGTGTGTAATTGAGTGAGTGAAATGGGTTCTAATCCTGGGAAATTTGGCAGGAAGAACTAATCATTTTGAAGGGGGTTATATTAAAACATGGGGATACTTGTAAATAGGAAAAAAGATCAGATTTTTTTGTTTGATCTGAAAACACTGTTTGAATTCTGCCATTTTGTAAACTTCATTATGGTTATATAGCTCATGGTGAATTATTTCTCTCTCTCTGCTCTCACACACACACACACACTCATACTCTTTATGTATGAAATTGGCACATTGGTGTTTTCCATAGAGCTAGATGAACATCTACAGAAAGGAGTGGACATTTTGACCAGCTACATTGATGAACTTCGAACCTTCATGATAAAGTTTCCCTGGAAGCTAACAGATGCTATAGATGAATATGATGTAAATGAAAATGTCCCCAAAGTAAAGGAGAGCAATATATGGGAGAAACTCAGTGTTGAGGTAAATATGAGTAATAATCACTTCTTCTATTTTTCAGATTCAGAGAATCTGAGAAAATGATAGAAGAAATAGAATTTAAAATCTGTATACTTGTTGGTTCATCCATATTGTAACATGTGATAGTATTAATTTTCCTTCTTTTTTTTTGGCCACACTTGTAGCATGCAGGATCTTAGTTCCTCACCCCAGGATCAATCCTGCCCCCTTCCCACCCCCAACAGTAAAAGCTCAGAGTCTTGACCACTGAACCGCCAGGGAAATCCCTAGAATCTGTATATTTGTGATTCAGAGTCTTTGGAAAGGCTTTTAGGTTTTATAGATTTTTGGATCTCTGAGTACAACTTCAAATACATGTTTACAAGTTTCATTTATTTAATTCAGAATACAGATAGGCACTTTCTTTATGCCAGATCTGCCCATTTGGATCCAGTGAGAAACACCCAACCCCAAACCCATCGTGAACTAGCACTCCTTCAATATCTAGGACATGGTACTTTGGACTTGTCCGTTCTGCCTGACGTTTGAATGAATCACATTGCTGCTGGTGATTCAATCTTAGGAAAGTTATGACATTATATAGTTGGAAGTATATTCAGTTCAATTCCTATCTCAGATTCTAGTTAAGATATTTTGCCAGTTAGATTTTCTATACTCATCAACTTGGCTTTCTTTTTATAGTAGAAGTTTATACAACCAAACTGTGATGCCCTCTTTTTGACTAGGGAGTGGAAGAATTCTTCTAATCTCTTGGAAGATGTTGGCATTGAAAAGTCCAAGGCCAGAGTAGCCTAACCCCGATGGTCCACACTGATAGGGTGTGAAAGCACTGCGGTTGAGGTTGTGCCTCTCAGGGTACAAGGGCGGGGAAGCGCCTGGTGTGACTGCGCTTGCTGTCTCTCATTCTCTAACCAAAAATTACTTAATTTTCCTTCCACTCTCTTAGGGTTCTCTCTTCCAGTCTCCTTCACTGGTTTCATTTCTCGTTTTTCCCATTTTCAATGTGTTCCAAGGTTTCATCTATGGCCTTCTGCTCTTTTTACTCATAATCACTGATTTTTAATTTGGGGGGAGGTTACAGTCCACTTCGATGAAAGCTGTGGACTCTGTCTCCAAAAACATGCATGCCAGTGTGTGTGTGCCAATGTGTGTGTGTCCTTTCTAAAATATATGTATCTTCCAAATACATCTGTATGATTTTATCATCCTAGCTTTTAAGATCCTTCAGTGGCTCTGCATAAGTTTCAGGATAAAACCCATGTCACACACACCATGCCATTATGATGGAGATTCTACTTTTCTTTCATGTTGCATTTGCTACTCTCTTCAGCCTTTTCTCTAGTTACATTAAGTACTTTCGAGTTCTCTGAAGGCTTGATACTGTTTCTTGCCCTTATGCCTCTGCATATTAAATATTCTCTGTTTTTGGAAGTCATGTTCTTTTCTCATTAAACATATATCACACTTACTTGTCTTTAAAACTTTTACTTCATCGGTCAGCTCTACTAGGAACCCTTTTCTTTTTTATTCATTTCTCTTATTTAGATATTCCTCTTCTGAACTCTCCTCTCTAGAACCCTGGAAATACCTGTATCATCCCCCTTATCATGCAGTACTATAATCTGTGCTTTATTTGCATTTCTTCCACTAGTCTAAAAGCTCCTGGAGAGCAGAGTCTGTATTTTGGTCAATTCATATCCCCTTCCAAGCCCCAAATCTAGTAGTAGATTTTCAGTAAAATTCTCTTATTGAGGTAGTCAGTAAATACATAAGTCCCTTGTTGATAAACATATTAAGGTAATAAAAAGGAACTCAAAAGGCAGATGTTTTTCTTCCTTTTCCTAGGAAGTTATTGCCAATGCCATTTTAAACAACAAAATACCAGAGGCACAAACTTTCTTCAGGATTAACAGTCATTCTGCTCAAAGACTTGAGGAGTTGATTAGAATAGGCCTAGATTTGGTCTTTGACAGTTTGAAAAAGAACAACATGGAGGAAGCCTCTGAGCTTTTGAAGAATATGGTAAGTGGCAAAATTTGTTTGTCCGATCATAAAGTTGCTAATGAAAGAAATTCTCTTCTGTGTTTAGTACAGTGTCTGGCTGTTAGGAAAACTGCTTTGTATTCGTAGTCATGTCACAGGACTGAGAAGTGTGTGTGGCTTTTCCTGGGAAATCATGACAACAGTACTGAGAAACCTTTAGTGCCAAGACCTTTCTGGAAGAGATTCTTGGTTAGAATTTCCACCATTTGTTCTCTATTAGATTTGGTACTTTGGTTAGAAGGGGAAACGGTGTTTCTCATAAAAGGTTTCACACATTTCATAGTGTGCAGAGGACCTCATTATTTGTTGGGGGACATTCTCTATGTTCTCTCTTATGTCGCCATTGGCGCTTTCAAGTGGCGTATACCTTTGCTCAGTGCTCCATGGTTTTACTTCACTTGAGAAAGGAATGTCCTGGAGATGGGGTTCCTGGACCATGCAGATATGGTCCTCATCTGCATGGTTGAGGTCTTGCCCGTGGTAATTCTCTGGAAGTTCAGAGGGGTGAAACTGTGTCAGGTTTGTTACGTGCGTTGACGGTTGTCTTCAAGTGGATCGTAATAGCAGAGACCTGTAGTTCTGGTCCTGTGGTAGCCGGGCCTTACCTTAAATTGTTCTGTGTGCTGCCTTTGGCATTCTGGCAAATCAAATCACCTTAAGGATTTAGAGATAGTCTGCAAATATTTTGATAAATGTAGAAAATGAACATTTACAAGAGCAGGAAAGTGGTGGAATTCTAACAGGGCACATTTCTGTAATAGAGTACTTCTGTATTGAACATATATTTAGGTTCAAATAGCTCCATTACAAAATGTAAGTTTTCTTGATTTTCTGTTTATTTCAGGGCTTTAATGTAAAAGACCAGTTGCTCAAGATATGCTTCTATACAGCTGATAAAAGCGTACGGGACTTTCTGGTAGGTAAAGGTGAGACCAAGTAGTTTATGTTTTCTAGTAAATGTTGGTGAAACTTCAAAACAAATTACTCTAACATTCAGCTAATACCTAGTAAAATAAAAGTATCACAACTCCTTGTCTTTATTTAAATGAACATTTTGCGTTTGTGTTAACGGAAAATTTGTGTGAATACATACATTGCCTCAGAAATTCAAAATATAATTCTTAAGTGGCATTTAATCTCATGGAATTTGTTTTGCAAATGTTCTTGATTCTTTGTGATTTTTTTCTTTAATTGCTTTTTGTTCAAGGTTGAAATTTTTAAAGAAAAAAATTATTTTTCTGAAAAAGAGAAAAGGACTGTAGACTTTGTGCATCAAGTTGAGAAGTTTTATTCAGGACATTTACAAGAAAATATACAGATCCAGTCTTTACCCAGGTAGTCTCATTAGCCCCGTTTTTATTACATAGGAAGAACACCATAGACAAGGCTTAGTTTTTAATTGTTATCTTGGACTTCTTATGTGGAATTGAGCTCATATTCCCTATGAAAATTAAACTTGTATCATCCAGAAGGGCCTGAGGAATCCCCTGTCAGATCAATATGTACATATAAGAATATTCTAAGATAATAAATACAAAGTTAAGAGTATTGAATTCTGTGTTCCCCTAAAGAGTAGAACTTCTTGAGCAGAGAAAAAGGAATGATGCCTTTCCCTCCAAAATTTAAAAATTTCCTATCACACTTTTAGGTATTGGATAAAGGAACAAGATTTTTCCAAGCACAAGTCTGTTTTGGACTCATTCCTAAAATATGATCATAAAGATAAACTTAACAAGCAAGATCATAGGATTGTGTTAAATTGGGCTCAGTGGTGGAATCAGCCAACACAAGAATCCATCCTTCTCCCCTGGATAAATCCAGAAGGCAAGTGTGAAAGAGCCTAAAAGAATGAATGAAGATTAAATTAGGCATTGGTATTTGAATATTTTGGTGTGTCTTCATTTTCAAATTCATTTTGGGGAAAAATACTCAGTTGCTTTAGAATGCAAGTCTTTATATTGAGAGCTTTTTCTTGTCTTGAGGTTTTTGTAAGGGATTTATAATGTGATTGTGAAAGAGAAAAATCATCTGGTTCATGAATATGAAATTTCAAGGCTAAGAGTTCTCTTCCTAGGTTCCATGACGTTCTTTGTTTTTCAAAATAGTCTTTGGTTTCTCTTTGTGTAAACTGAGAATCTGTATCATACCGGGGCTCTGGGGAATAACTTAACAATGGTAAACAGAGGTAGTTCATAGGGTGTCAAATTCACGTTTATTATTACAGCTGAAGTTTTTGTTTATACTAAGGAAAAGAAAAGGGAAAAAGAAGGCTGACAAGATAAATGAAACACACAGGTAATTCCCAAGCTTCATTTAACCACTGTAGTAACAGGAGGCAACATTTAGCTCTTCCTCCTGCTGACCTATCCGTTAGCAAACGAACAGCACAAAAGAGGGAACTAGGAAAAGGAGCAGAGGGCCTGAGTGATTCTTCTTTTATGTTAAGTATTTGCCCAGATCATCATGTTTGCTCAATTAGTGTTGAGTTTTATGTCAGTAATCATCATTCATTGCTATTTTAAAATGAATTTTGTTCTTACTTAGGATATAACTCGTATTCTCCTGAAGGCCTCTGGAGATACCTCACAGCACGCCATGATTGGCCCAGCATTATCCTGTGGATTGGAGAATTTCAGACCCAGAGTAGTTATGCTTCACTTGAGCAGAATAAATGGCCACCTCTGACTGTTGATGTTGTTGATCAGAATACTTGTTGCAACAACTACATGAGAAATGAAATTTTAGATAAGCTGGCCAGGTATTGTAACTGTTGTTGATGTTTAGTTGCTAAGTCGTAGCCAATTCTTTGCGACCCCATGGACTGTAGGCCACCAGGCTCCTCTGTCCGTGGGATTTCCCAGGCAAGAACACTGGAGTGGGTTGCCATTTCCTTCTCCAAGGGATCTTCCTGACCCAGGGATCGAACTCACATCGCCCGCACTGGCATGGAGATTCGTAACCACTAGACCACTAGGGAGCCCTCCAGGTAGTTTTTAAAACTTAAATGTAAAATCATAATGCTTTTAGAAGATAGAGAAGGCTGTCTTCATGACCATGGAATTAGGGGGTGCTTTCTAAGAGGCTTGGTGTGGGGCAAAGGGAGACGACACTCCCTGAAACCAGGGGAGCTGCCTGGTGGGACTTGTGTCCCTCAGTGGACAGCGTTAGCCAGCCTGCTGCCACACGGCACAGAGTGCGCCAAGGCATCCCCATCCTCCCTTTTTCTCGATTCTTGTCTCCTAACGGGGATCTTCGTAGGTCAAGACAAAGCAAAGCAGAAGCCTGAGGGCACAGGACTCTTGTAGACCGTCCCACACAGGTGAGCGAGCCTCTGGGGACACACAGCAGGAGAGTAGAGCTTGGATCTGGAGGGGAAAGATACCAGCACACAGATAGTTCACAAAAGAGGAAGCATGCATGACCAGTAAACATTTGAGAAGATGCTCCTTCTTATTTATAGTCACAGAAAGGGAAATTTATTTTACAAAAAATCTAGGGACAATGACTATCAAAGGTAGAATAGAAAAATAAAATGTGGGATAATCATACAGTGGAACAGTGAGAACTATACAAGTGAAACTTAACAATGAAAACATGCTACAGCTGTAGTATCAACATGATAAATCACACAATGTTAAGTGGGAGAAACAAGGCAACAGCGTGTCCAGGATGTTCCATTCATATATGTCACGTTTGAAATAGCCAGAACCAAATATTATTAATATTTCAGGCTACACACGTGGGTAGTAAAACCATGTTGGTGAATGAAAGTAGGGAAACAGTTATCATGATAATCCGGATAGTGGTTACCTCTGCGGCAGAAAAGCTCGTGTGAAAGGGGAGGAGCACTCCAAGGACTTCCAGGTACAGCGTCCTATAATGTAGGTGGTGGCTATGTGGTGTTTCTCTAAACTGCACATAATACTTTCTTTTTGTACTCTTTTAATGGTACGTATGGACTTCTCTGGTGTCTCAGATGGTAAAGAATCTGCCTGAATGCAAGAGATCCAGGTTTGCTCCCTGGGTCAGGAAGATCCCCTGGAGAAGGGAATGACTACCCATTCCAGTATTCTTGCCTGGAGAATTCCATGGACAGAGGAGCCTGGCAGGCTACAGTCCATGGGGTCACAAAGAGTCAGACACGACTGAGCGACTAAAACTTTGCCTTTCATGATGTATTAACAGTAAACTTACAGAGATATTTAAATGCAAATTTCTGTTCTTTAATAGTTGGTCTGTTTAAGTTACTCTTTATTATGCTTTTAATCTCTTAATGATTTTGTCTGTATATTTTGGTGAATTCCTCAGTGTATAAAGCATCTAGCTTCAAGAGCCACAGTGGGTTGTACAGTTCTAGTCAAAAACAAACGGGAGTAATTTAGTTTAGGTTTCTGAAATATTTAAGATAATTGGAGACTCTGATTACTACCTTAAAATACTATAGTGGTGCAGAAACCTTTATTGGAAACTAGCAAAAGACATGTTTCAGAACATATTTATGGGGTAAGAATTGGCAGTCTTATTTGTAAATACTAGTTTTTAACTAGTTGAGATTACTTAGCAATGGAGATGGTCTGGTCTGCTCTGAATGTAGCAACTTTTTAACTTGCCATGTTTTATTTAAACCTTCCCAATAGGAATGGAATTTTTCTTACATCTGAGTTAGAAGACTTTGAACTCTTCCTTGTCAGACTAAACCGTGTTGGGGGTGTCATGCAGGATGCCCTCGCTGTTCAGAACTATAGGTCCAAAGAAGGATGGGATTTCCACTCTCACTTCATTCTCTATTGTTTGGAACACAGTCTACAGTATCTTCTTTATGTCTATCTTGACCATTACAAGTGAGTACTAAGAACGAAGCCTTCATGTTCCCTCTTTCCATATTACGTCTGAACATGACTTTTAGGAAAATACTAAGCATTCATGTGAGCAATACTGATCTTTTTGAAGTAGTTCCCCCCACTCTAACATTTGGTAACATCTTTCAGTTTATACTCCATTCAACTAAATGCTTATCGTGTGTTTTTTAGATGTTAATTATGTAATATCAATATTAACCTTTTAAATAATTAGATATATATTATTAACATTTACTAATTTATTAATATTTATTAATTTATTAATATTTAATGCTTTAACAGTTTAAAGGGAGGGAAGATTCTAAAGGTTAACTTGGACTTTCATACCAAACAAATGCTAAGAACTTTGACTTTATAGCCACTGCAAGGTATCTTCAGTTCAGTTCAGTTCAGTCTCTCATTCGTCTCCGACTCTTCGCGACCCCATGAATCACAGCACGCCAGGCCTCCCTGTCCATCACCAACTCCCGGAGTTCACTCAGACTCACGTCCATTGAGTCAGTGATGCCATCCAGCCATCTCATCCTCTGTCGTCCCCTTCTCCTCCTGCCCCCAATCCCTCCCAGCATCAGAGTCTTTTTCCAGGGAGTCAACTCTTCGCATGAGGTGGCCAAAGTACTGGAGTTTCAGCTTCAGCATCATTCCCTCCAAAGAAATCCCAGGGTTGATCTCCTTCAGAATGGACTGGCTGGATCTCCTTGCAGTCCAAGGGACTCTCAAGAGTCTTCTGCAACACCACAGTTCAAAAGCGTCAGTTCTTCGGTGCTCAGCCTTCTTCACAGTCCAACTCTCACATCCATACATGACTACTGGAAAAACCATAGCCTTGACTAGACGGACCTTTGTTGGCAAAGTAATGTCTCTGCTTTTCAATATGCTATCTTGGTCATAACTTTCCTTCCAAGGAGTAAGCGTCTTTTAATTTCATGGCTGCAGTCACCATCTGCAGTCATTTTGGAGCCCCGAAAAATAAAGTCTGACACTGTTTCCACTGTTTCCACATCTATTTCCCATGAAGTGTTGGGACCGGATGCCATGATCTTCGTTTTCTGAATGTTGAGCTTTAAGCCAACTTTTTCACTCTCCTCTTTGACTTTCATCAAGAGGCTTTTTAGTTCCTCTTCACTTTCTGCCATAAGGGTGGTGTCATCTGCATATCTGAGGTTATTGATATTTCTCCCGGCAATCTTGATTCCAGCTTGTGCTTCCTCCAGCCCAGCGTTTCTCATGATGTACTCTGCATATAAGTTAAATAAGCAGGGTGACAATATACAGCCTTGGTATACTCCTCCTATTTGGAGCCAGTCTGCTGTTCCATGTCCAGTTCTAACTATTGCTTCCTGACCTGCATACAGATTTCTCAAGAGGCAGGCAGGTCAGGTGGTCTGGTATTCCCATCTCTTTCAGAATTTTCCACAGTTTATTGTGATCCACATCTTAGACATGCTCTAAAGTTTATATTTAGATAGTCAGACATCAGTATATATACTTACCTAAGATCAACTGGTGGAATTGTATCTGTGGCCAGTGTTATTTGCTGTTGGGTCAGTAATAATAATAGCGGTAGCTCAGATGGTAAAGCATCTGGCTACAATGCAGGAGACCCAGGTTCAGTCCCTGGGTTGGGAACATGTCCTGGAGAAGGAAATGGCAAACCACTCCAGTATTCTTGCCTGGAAAATCCCATGGAAGGAGGAGCCTAGTAGGTTACAGCCCATGGGGTCGCAGAGTCGGACACGACTGAGCAACTTACGACTTGTGACCGTGAGTGAGCACTTAGACAGTGTATCTGGTACTGTTCTTAATGCTTTATGTGCATCATCTCGTTTAATCTTCAGAAACTCCCTGAGGTGGTTATTCACACCTCCATTTCACAGATGACGAAACGGGCTTTGAGAGGGACCCAGTGCCTTGTTTAAGGTGCACAGCTAGTAAATGGTAAAGTTAGATTTAGTTATATTTGATTCCAGAACCCACATTCATCTGCGAATGAGAACATTTTTATTTATTTTATGTAGTATAGGCTAGGAATTCAAGCAAAGGATGTATTTCTTGTTCATATCATTAAGGCTTACTTGAACACAGAAATATTTCCCCCAAAACTACTGGCAAGTGAGGGTTTAAAAGCCATATTTTCAGAGGCCCTGTTATGACCCTTAACTGCTTAGTCTCATCTTCTCTTGTAGTTATATAAAAATTTCCAAAAAATCTCTTAAGCTTGAGAAAGATCTTAAAGCACAAAGGTATTCTGATAATCTTACACAGAGTTGGTAAAATTTCGTCATTGTAGGAAACACTTTAAGTGATATTATCTCTGTCTCTAAAATTTTCTTTATTCCCAGATCATATGTAAGGCATATGAAAAACATACTATAAGACTGGGAGTATTCAGTGTTTACTTTTTTAAGTGCAAAGTTCTTTTTTTTTTTTTAATGCTAGATATTACCTGAGCAAACATGGTTGTAATTGTCTGTCTTACCCTTTATGTTAATCAGATATTTTGTGTGTTTGTTTTATATACAGACTTAGTCCTCCAAATTGTCCTTTTTTGGGAAAAAAAGAATTACATGAAGCTCACCCTTGGTTTGAATTTTTAGTTCAGTGTCGACAAGTTTCCAGTAATTTAACAGGTATGGGTGTCCTATGTTAAAACAGAAATTGCTTTAGATAAATAACCAGTCTTTTGAATGGAATTTAAGTTGTAAACTCTTTAAATAAGTCATATAACTGTAGACAAATATTTGACCATAATCTAGACTCAGGCTTTATTTAAGAAGTAGATAGGTGATATGTGGTATCTGACTCCTGTTTTAATTTGCATTTTTATTGCTAATGAATTATATATTTTTATGTGTCAGGCATTTATATTTTCTGCTTTGTAAAATAGTTATTCTGTCCATTTATCTGTTAGAATCAGTATTTTGGGCTTTCGTATGAGCTCTTTGTTGAAGACATTAATTGTTAGGTTGTTGTTTTTGTTTATTTTTCCCCTTGTTCATTACTACCTTTCAGTTTTCCTTGTTTCCATTCCCCGAATAGAAGTTTTTATTTTTATGTAGACATCTATTTTTCTTTCCCTTTGTAATCTGATTTCCTATTGCTTTTACGTTTGGAAAGTCCTTACTGTGGGTAGAGCTAAAAATTCATTTTCTTTCTTAGAATTATATAATTCTTATGTGTGTTTGAGTCACTGAGTCATGTCCTACTCTTTGCATCCCCATGGATTGTAGCCCTCCAGGCTCCTCTGTTTATGGAATTCTCCAGGCAAGAATACTGGAGTGGGTTACCATTTCCTTTTCCAAAGGATCTTCCTAACTCAGGGATTGAACCCAGGTCTCACACATTGCAGGCGGATTCTCTATCATCTGAGCCACCAGGGAAGCCCATATAATTCTTAGTTTAGTATTTCTCTCTCAAGGAGAAAAATGTACTTTCTTATTTTTCAGATCCCAGACTGATCTTCCAGGCTAGCCTTGCAAATGCTCAGATACTGATTCCCAGCAACCAGGCCAGTGTCAGCAGTATGCTATTGGAAGGACATACCCTCCTAGCCCTTGCTACCACAATGTATGCCCCTGGGGGCGTCAGCCAGGTATGGACAGCACTTTTACATGTTATAGCAATATAGGACTGATTATAAGTTTAGCAGAAATACTGTGGATCTTCTAGATCTCAGTTGATTTAAAATGTAACCACGTACCAGTATTTCATTAAAGAGTATAAAACAACAGTGAATTTTTAAGCTTTATGTCATATCCTCTTAAGTTGAAAGGAGATCAATACAGTCAGCCCTCCATATCCAGGGGTTCTGCATCCACAGGTATGGAGGGGGCGACTGTACTACAGCATTTTATTTGAAGGACTTGCTGCTGCTGCTAAGTCACTTCAGTCGTGTCCGACTCTGTGCGGCCCCATAGATGGCGGCCCACCAGGCTCCCCCGTCCCTGGGATTCTCCAGGCAGGAACACTGGAGTGGTTCGCCATTTCCTGAGGTCCTCACATTTTGGTTATCTGTAAGGGTCTTGAAACAAATCCCCTGTGGATACAAGGGGCAACTGAATGTTGTGTAGAGATTTTTTTCCCCCTTTATTTGCTCTCTGATAGCCCAGGTTTGTTTTTAGGATGGAATCAAGATCTAATTGCTCCTTGGAGTAAGTATACTTTGAATCTGTGGCTTGGGAATTATTCTCTATTATTTGACCTCTTTGAGAGCTAAAAAGGAAATCATAATTTTTAGCTACCCTTAGAAACTTTTTTGAGGAACCCAGTGAAAATTTGCCCATCTCTGCAGTTTTGAAAGTGTAGCATGGCTGGTTAGAGGGAACTTAAGGATGCTGCTGCTGCTGCTGAGTCGCTTCAGTCGTGTCCGACTCTGCGACCCCAGAGACGGCAGCCCTCCAGGCTCCCCCGTCTCTGGGATGCTAGCTTAATTTAATTCCACCTGTTTTAGATGTTGCAGTATATCTTAACTTCATGGTTACTTACTCCTCTGTTTTTAATCACTGTTAGAAGTTAGCCATAGAATAACTTGAGACCTGAGAGAAAGAACCTAAGAGTCATCTAGTCTAGTAGGTTTTTTTCTTTTAAAATATTTACTATTTAATATACAATTAAATATTTAATGTTTTAAAATTTTAAATATTGTAACAGAGCCTGTTTTCAAACAGATTTTCCTTATGCAGTTTGAAAGCCACTGGCCTAGCTGAACCTTCTAATTTTTTAGTTGAAGAAACTGAAGCCTGCCTGATACTAAGTATCCAGCCCAGGGCCAAACAGCTAGTTTGTCTTAAGTCAGAGCTAGAGCTGTTGGCCTGTTACTCCTTGCATCTTATGAAAAAAGGACTTAAATTTGGAAAAGAGAAAAACATTATTCTGTATCACATTATCTGTCTTTTTATTTAGGTTGTTCAGAATGGAGAAAATGAGAACTCTCTGAAGAAAGTAGATCCCCAGCTACTGAAGATGGCATTAACTCCTTACCCAAAGCTTAAAGCTGCTCTGTTCCCACAGTACACCGCCCCTAGTGTCCTGCCTCCCGACATTACACTCTACCACCTCATTCAGGTATAGTACCGAGACATTATCAGCCAGAGTGGAAAAGAGAGACCATTCTGGGTCTTCCAAGTAAGGTAACGTGTGCACGCTCAGTCATTTTCGACTGTGACCCCCGTGAACTATAGCCCACCAGGCTCCTTTGTCCATGGGATTCTCCAGGCAAGAATACTGGAGTGGGTTGCCATTCCCTTCTCCAGAGGATCTTCCCAACCCAGGGATCAAACCTGTGTCTCCTGCATTGGCAGGCAGGTTCTTGACTACTGTACTACCTGGGAAGCCGGAGTCTTCCACGTGTAGGCCATTTAATGTAGGAAATTACTTATACCGAATGATAGCAGAAGAGAGAAGCCAAGTGTGTAATGATGAGGCAACCTCAAAACTGACAAAGATGGATGTCATCAACACCCCTAAGGCTGCCAGAAAGGGGTGTTACTGAACCCAGCAATGGAGCCTCTCTGAGAGACACGCTCAGAACCAGGCTGCCTACTGGGGGCTTGGAAGAGAGTGTAGGCTGGAACCTTGTAGGAGATCCTCCAGAAAACACAGAAGGGGAAAGCATCTCAGTTTCTCCTCTCTTCCCACCTTTTCTCTCTCATGGCTAAATGTGTCTGGTAGCCAAAGCTCAGGTGAGTTTGGGAAATGCAGTTGTCCGGTTAAGGGCAGAGCACAGGAAAGGTGGAATTGGGTGGGAGGGCAGACAGGCACTTGGCCAGCGTACTGGTCTGCTACTCTCATTGAAAGCTGCTTCATGCTACCACTGATAAACTTCTATTTCTTCTCAGTGAATAGGGCTGTTCATTTAAGTCACCTTTTTCAGGACAAAGACTTCTTGAAGAATGTGAGAGAACTACAAACCCTGTACCCAGAAAAATTGCATATAATTTTGCTTATGTTCCCTGAAACCTATTGAGGGATCCTCAATTAAGAACACTTTCTTGACAGAAAACAACAAAATTTTGAAAAGCAGTTATCCTTTAATTAAAAATTAAATACTTTTTTTTTTAAAAAAAGAACACTTTCTTTTGATCATTTCTCACTTTAGAAGGCTTTTGCTTTTTTTCCTGAGTACAGATATTCTCATAGTGTCTTCAGTTAAACGTAAACCCTATAATCCTATAAAAATATAAAACCTCTTACTCTAATGTGAAAATTTTACAGACCTGTGCTACTAAAAATGTGGTGGTCCCCAGGCATACATGAGTCTGTGAACTACTTGTTGCTGATATGTGTCAGAGGTGTTTTTTGGTGTGTTTTTAATGTAGCAAAACTTTCTTGAAGAAGGAAGCAGTCAGCTAGATTTATATTTATCACAAGCTTCTTTTTTTCTTTTATTTATTTATTTTTTTTATTCAATTTTAATTTAAAAAAAATTATACATGTGTTCCCCATCTCATTGCAGAAATGAGATAAATGGATTACATAGATATAAGTGGATTACATAAAACATAAAAAATACATGTTTTACTACATAAAGTGGATCCCATCAGCCTAAAACGGAAGTGGTTTCCAGTTGTTGTTTGTTCTGTTTTTAGGTTGAAGCAGTTTGTTAGTCCTGTTGTTTTAGGGAAAGTATTCCCTCTTCACTAGACCGTAAGACTCTCCCTTCATTTAAAGTTAAAGCTGCTTTGGAATTCCCTGGTGGTCCAGTGGTTAGGACTTGGCACGTTCACTGCCATGGCCCAGGTTTAATCCCTCATTGGGAGCCCTAGAATAAATGAATGAATGAATTAAAGTATACTTAAATAAATAATCTAATACACACACACATACGTAAATAAAATTAAAGCTGCTCTTTTCCCCGCCACCCAAATCTGGACCTGATAGTTCTGTTGTCTCCTGTATGGTTCTCTGTCTCCTTCCCGCAGTCTGTTTACTGTCTGCTAAACCTTTGGCCTGCACATTTCAAACAGCCAGTGCTCCCTGCTCTCAGATCTCTGACTGACCTGGCCTTAGTCTGCTGTTTTTCTTTGGTGGTGGTATTGCTGCTTTGGTCCTCACATTGCTGTAGCCCGTGACCCAGCTGTCTGTTTCCCGACCTGCTGCAGCACACCTTGTATTTATGGTAGCGTTTTCTAGCCGCTTAGTCCTCTTGCCTTTGATTCCAAAGCATTTACAAAGCCCATTTTTACGTTGTAATTGTTGCTGGTTCTACCAAAAGACAGTAAACTTTGCAGACATAGTTTGAAATGAAGAGAGTCTTTAAAAGAAACATAGCCAGTTCTGTTTTTATTAAAGTAGAAAAATGTCTCATACCCTCTTTTTTGTTTGTAGCTGTTTTCAAAGAATTTATATCTAGAAAGATGAGAAGTTTTTAATTGCTGTGGAAGGGGAAGCAGACAGAAAGTGAAGCTCTTGCATATGATTTAGTTTACTTTAGAATCAGTTACCTTTTAACTCTGATTTGACCTCTCCCCTTTTTCAGTCATTGTTGCCCTTTGATCCTAGCAGATTGTTTGGCTGGCAGTCTGCCAACACATTGGCTATAGGAGGTAAGTCATTATGGATTCTTCTTGCTTTAGAAGCATTTCAGCAGTGTTGACAGTAGAGGATCATTTATGTAAAGCCAATCTAGTTTTCTCCCTCATACTTTCTATCTTAAAAATAGAAACTTAAAAAAAAAACTGTTGTGCTTTTTTTTAATTGAAGTATAGTTGATTTACAGTATCGTTTTAGTTTCAGCTGTACAGCACTGTGATTCAGTTATATATTCTTTTTCAGATTCTTTTCCCTTATAGGTTATTACAAAATATTAAGTGCAGTGCCCTGTGCTATACAGTAGGTCATTATTGGTTATCTGTTTTATGGCACCCCACTCCAGTACTTTTGCCTGGAAAATCCCATGGAAGGAGCCTGGTAGGCTGCAGTCCACAGGTCGCTAGAGTCGGACACGACAGAGCGACTTCACTTTCACTTTTCACTTTCATGCACTGGAGAAGGAAATGGCAACCCACTCCAGTGTTCTTGCCTGGAGAATCCCAGGGACGGGGGAGCCTGGTGGGCTGCCGTCTATGGGGTCGCACTGAGTCGGACACGATTGAAGCGACTTAGCAGCAGCAGCAGTATATGTTAATCCCAACCTAATTTATCCCTCCCTACCCTTTTCCCCTTTGGTAACTGTAAGTTTGTTTTCTATGTCTGTCAGTCTCTTTCTGTTTTGTAAATAAGTTCATTTGTATCATTTTTTTAGATTCTACATCTAAGTGGTATGATATTTGTCTTTGTCTGGCTTATATCACTTAGTATGATAACCTCTAGGTCCATCCATGTTCCTGCTGCAGATGGCATTATTTCATTATTTTTATGGCTGAGTAGTATTCCATTGTATGTATGTGTGTGTGTGTGTGTGTGTGTGTATATATACATATATATATCTCACATCTTCCATTATGTGTATGTATACATAAACATATATATTTTCTGCTGTGTGAGAGTGTTTGTGTATATATGTGTGTGTGTATATCACATCTTCTTTATCCAGCCACTTGTTGATGGACATGAAGGTTGCCTCCATGTTGTACATAGTGCTGCTGCAGTGGACATCAGGGTGCATGATCGTTTTGAATTAGTTTTCTCCAGATACATGCCCAGGAATAGGGTTACTGATCTTGTGGGAAGTCTGTTTTTAGTTTTCTTAAGTAGCCTCCATATCGTTCTGCATAGTGGCTGTTCCAGTTTACTTTCTCACCAACTGGGTAGGAGGATTCCTTTTTCTCTACACCCTCTCCAGCATTTATTATTTGATGATGGCCTTTCTGACCAGAGTGAGTTGATACCTCATTTTAGTTTTTTATAGATACTGAATTGAAAACATACTTTGAGTTAAAAGTCATGAGGTCACTAGTGCTGTACTTGCTGGAAAATGTAATATAGACCTTCTGCTTAAATTTTTCCCTTTCCAAAAATCCATGTTCACTTGCAGTATAGTATTAATATTATAAAGGTTAAAAGCGTAGGTGTTTTTAACATTAGACAGGTCTTGGCTCTGCCATGTAATAGCTGTATGACCTTGGGCAACTGATTTAACCTCTCGTCAGTTTTCCATGAAATAAGGTGAGTGACAGTGCCTTCCTCACGCGTCACAAGACTCATTTAAAAAGCCTTAGATGGTGAGCACCAGGTGTGCACACACTGCCATCCTCTCTAGACCGTAAACATTTCCCTCATTTTTTTGTGTGCCATTCCTAAACTCTGCTTTTTCTGTTTCTTTTTTACTTACTCATTTTGAGTTAGCTTTTAATATCATATTACCTGTGGTGCCTCTGCCTGTATTACTGTAAAGTAGGATTCAAATCCATACTTTTCACATAATACATACCCTATAAATATTTACTGATGTACATAAAAGTGCATTTTCTAACATGTCAGTTCTATAAGTTCAAATTTCGGTATATTGAATTTACCTGGTGTCTAGCACAGTGCTGGGCCTGTAGGAGATATTCAGTTGGTGTTTGTTCAGTGCAGGATGAGGTAGTGCTTACTGCATTTTCAAGTGAAAATACTCATTCTAATCTCTGTGAGGTTACTGGAGAGTAGGCAGAATCCCCTGTGCGGTTCTGATGGCTCCAACTCCACTCGTTAGCCGGAGTCCTGAAGTCCTGGTGAATATGGAGCACTCGACCAGGTATACTAGGGGAACTGAAAGGAAGCGAAGACCTGTTCCCTGCCTTGTTTTTAGAAATTTAAAACATATTTGAAGAAATAAAACACAAATGAAATCATTATTATGAAGATGTAATACAGATGTTTTAAATTGGAGGGTTGTATTTAACTAGAATGGGTGCTTCTTTTTTCATACGGTTTTACCACGGAAAATGACCATAAGGCAACTGCATGGTAATTTGGCTTTTGCAGCAGGTTAGAGAAAATTTTCCCTTATACAAAACCTCTATACTGGCCCCCCAAACCACTAAAAAAATTAGGGTCTTATTTGAATAAAAACTCAAGTTTGGGGACTTGCTTGTGGTTCAGTGGTTAAGACTCCACACTTCCACTGCAAGAGGCACGGGTTCAATCCCTAGTCAGGGAACTAAGATCCCACATGCTGTGCTATGTGACCAAAAAAAAAACAAAGACTCAGATTTGTTCATTTGGCTTTATGTGAACTCTGTAAATAATGGATGAATGAATGGTTCTACATGCAATTTTAAGTTATCAAAATCAATCTGCTCTTACAAAGAATACAGATAAGACGTGACAGTTTTTTAATCTCGAGGGAGGTGTAATTTTAAGGAATAGCTTTGTAAGATGACGGGCTCCTCTAAAGTCTTCAAATCTTTTTTTAATTAAGAACCTAGTCAGAATGTAAAAATTCCTTTGGAATTGCATGGGAGGATATAATTTTACTTCAGCTTTGAACTATGAAAATAAGAGCAGATGCACTGTTTTCCAGAAATGGTTCCTTACAGTTCAAAATGTTTTATCTCCTTTTTAAAATAGGTCTTTAGTGGTTAAGAAGCAATTAAAGGTTAGGGCTTGATAGGAACAATTATATCTTTTGACTTCATATTTCTCTAAAAAGAGAAAAAGTGTTTTTTTCTGCTTTTTCTATGGGCACAGAGGAACTTTGAAACACTCTGCTGGTCTTAGAAAGATGGTTTGATGTAGATAATAAGGTGCTCATGAATGCAACATGAGAAGCAAAAGTAGCTATAATAAAAGATTATTAGGGTATTAATGTGGAGAAAAGAATATTCTCA
Organism: Bos indicus x Bos taurus; assembly: GCF_003369695.1. Taxonomy (NCBI): domain Eukaryota; kingdom Metazoa; phylum Chordata; class Mammalia; order Artiodactyla; family Bovidae; genus Bos; species Bos indicus x Bos taurus. The sequence continues at coordinate 102,887,242 of NC_040085.1, read as the reverse complement.
GTATTTTGGAAAAGGTACAATGCATTGGTCTTGTTGAATAGAGGATTCATATAAATATGATACAAAGGCATTCACCGTGTAATGAGCTGTGTGAATGAATTAAAAAGCTCTGTGTGCCGATTATTAACAGATTTTGTAGTTAAAGGGTTATTGCCAATGTGAACTTAAAGAATCATCAAATACAGAATTATAGCATCTAAAATAACAAGTTCAGTAGGTTTAAAACATACGTTTTTATGTGGCTTCTGAGGTACACATTTTTGTGTAAAATGAGGGCTACTGCTCCACATTAAAATAAAATTATTACATTTTGGTGGTTCACAGTGATACACAGTGGTACAAAGTGATGATCGCGACCAGTTTTCTTTCACCGTTGCCAAGTTAAGTTTTCCACATGCCGATCTGAAGTTAATCATGGTGAGGTGCAGAGGATTAATATTGCTTCACTTTCCCCCAGATGCAGCGAGTCAGCTCCCACATTTCTCTAGCCCTGACCTGGTTAATAAATACGCTGTAGTAGAACGTCTGAATTTTGCTTATTATTTACATCATGGGCGGCCATCATTTGCATTTGGTACTTTTCTGGTTCAGGAATTAACCAAGAGCAAGACCCCCAAGCAGCTGTGAGTATTTAAAATATAATTTATACTCTTAATAAAAAGCATATTTGTGTATTTTTATACATGCATTTATAAAAACCTACTGGAAACATACCACAGTTGGTCGTTTTATTTTTCATTTGTACTTTTCTGTATACCCTAGGAGTCTGGCACTTAATCTTACTTTGTGAATAGGAAAAAGATTAAAATATATTTTTAAATATCATAAATATATCTTAGAATCATGTCTTTAAAAATTGAACCAGGAGCTTGCCAAATGTTAGCAGTTTCAAAGAGGGAATTCTATAATTAGATGTGAATTCTGTATTTAAAATCTTGGTCTTTTATAATTCACTTTTGTAAAGCACAGAATTGGGAGGAGTACTTGATATAATCAGCAGCTAAATTCAGACTTAATATCTTAGTTTATTTTATAGGTAACTAATGCAACTTTATGGTAAAATATTCAAGTAAATCAGAGGATGAAAAGTGAAAAAAAATGTTTTGTCTCTCAGCTTCAATTCTATTGTACATAGTAAAAATAAGCATGGTTAACTTCTTGTGTATCTTTCCTCTGAATTTTTCTATTCATATAAAAGAACATATATGAGTCCTTTAAAATGCTTGAGCTTTATGATGTCACACTTTAGGTGCCATTAATTTTCTTGGTATTTTGTGTGAAAGTGAAGTCGCTCAGTCGTGTCCGACTCTTTGCGACCCCATGGACTGTAGCCTATCAGGCTCCTCCATCCATGGAATTTTCCAAGCAAGAGTGCTGGAGTGGATTGCTGTTTCCTTCTCCAGGGGATCTTCCCGACCCAGGAATAGAACCCAGGTCTCCCGCATTGCAGGCAGACGCTTTACTGTCTGAGCCACCAGGGAAGGGTAGTTTGTGTACATACTTAAAATTAATAAGATCACAGGTTGACAGTTTCTCATAAATTCTATTCCATGTTCCCCTGAATGAAGTTGGAAGCAAAAATTACTTGAACTATGAATAGGTGTTTTAGGCAAAGGTGAAATATAAAGGAATAGGGGGCTATGGAGCCAGAAGACAACTAAAAGCTACCAAGAACCTAAGTGGATGAGTACAGGGGGTGAAAAACAGCAGTGGGGGGACGGGGGAGGAAATCACAAAGTCCACAAGTATCACTGATGTAATTCCATCTGCTTTTTCTGGTGAGAAAAACGTTTCACGTGTTGATGTGATTTTTGATCCCTTTCTTTCTCAGGATCCAGCAAGTCGGCCATGAAGCCTATGTTTTAGGGCTCTCCTGTTTCCACATATCTTCGATAGGAGCCGCCTGTGTATGCTTCTTAGAATTGCTTGGTCTCGACAGCCTCAAGCTCAGAGTTGATATGAAAGTGGCCAATATAATTTTGAACTACAAGTGTGGAAATGAAGATGCTCCATACAACTCTATCAGAGAGTCTCTAAGTATAGCACCTTTATGTCGTTTGTTTTGTTTAAAGGACAAGAGACAAATAGGTGTAAAGCATTGAATTGTGAGTGGTTGGGGAAGAAACAATTATCTTCTGCTTCATCCTTTTTCTGCAGAATGTTTGTACTTTATCTCATTTCTTTGGGCCCTTTAATGGGTTTCTGAAATGTCTCTGGGCCACACTCTTCAAGTAGAAATGCCCTGGGAATTCCCTGACAGTCCAGTGGTTGGGACACTGATTTCACTGCAGTGGCCCAGGTTTGATCCCTCTATGAGGAACTAAGATTCTCCAAGCCATGCATTGTGGCCAAAAAAAGAAGAAATGCCCACTTCCTGACCGTACTTTTCTCTTGACCATATTTTGTTGTTTAAATTTCTTATAGCTGAAAAACTGTCTAAACTTGCTCTGGGTGAAAGGGCAACCATCGAAGAGTTACTTGTTCTCTTAGAAGAAGGCATATGGAGCAACATTCAGCAGCAGCAAATACAGAGGTTTGTGAGCTGCAACCCTCACCTCTTTTTCAGGAAACCTGACCATTCCAGTCTGTGTTTGCCTAGTGTTTCTTCTCTCAGATGTTTCTGCCAGTCCCCCTAGACCTTATCTTCGTCCTCATGGAGTACTTAGCGTACTTTAATGCATCTTGCCATCAGTAAAAGGAGAATGAAGATAATGATTCCTTCTTTAGAGAGGGTTCCCAAGAGGTGGAGAGGAGCTTTGCCTCTGCCAGGGCCCTGCTGGTCTGAGACATCTCCACTGTTAACATGTCGGAATCGGGTGCAGGATGGGTCTCACAAAAGTTGACTCTAAGTGATGTCCTTGATTTTTTTTTCTTGCTAATATATGTCAACTGATAATGGAAGGTGAGGTGACTGTCTTTCCACAGAAACCCCTCTCTTTACACATTGACGTCATCTTTCCTCTCTGCTGTCCACTGGGGTTGACCCTGCCACCCCAGCCCTGGGGGTGCACCATTCTCCTGTCCCTCCCTTCACAGACTGTGTGCTCAGCAGGTACCCTCCCCTTAGCGAGGAAGCCCAGGTGCCTGTCCGGCCTCCCTCTGACACTTAAAGAGAATCATGCAAGAGAATCAGGCACTCAGTTTCTCGAGGGACTGTTTTCTCAGTTCTCCTAAAGATGCTACATTACATAGCTGGTTTGACAGACACTTGGTTGGTACTGGTGTGGGGCGGTGGGGGGTGGGAAAGGAATTTTGCCAGTATGCTGAGAAAGCTGTTGAGCATTACGGATGAAAGTTCTTTTTTCAAAGCCTTCTAATAAATATTTGGTGTTTGTTGAAAGGCATTTTAGAGAATATACTGTAGTTAAATTTATTTTTTGCTAAGTTTCTAGCTCAAAGCTGTATTTTAACAAGTTCTTTCCCTCTTACCCCCATATCCACTCCCAATTACAGGTTATCCAGTGAATCCAGCAGCCAGTGGGCATTAGTGGTACAGTTCTGCAGGCTCCACAATATAAAACCGAGCACATCTTACCTTAGAGAATGTGCCAGAGCAAATGACTGGTTACAGTTTATTATTCATAGCCAGCTCCATAATCACCATCCAGAGGAGGTAAGCCACCGATTGTTCCTGGTTATTAAAGAAGACGAAATTGGACCACTTCTCAGAAGACAGTGTTCTTTCTGTTGTATATCATAAGCTTTTGTTTGCTATGGTGACTATTTTTACTGAGATTTCTGTGGGTTGGCTTCAGACAAAGGACTAGTCATTACTACCAAAGAGCTGAAAGAAGAGTTTGTGTGACTCTAGATTGAATCTGGAAACTCACTTAGACATAACAAATGACTTTAAAATTGTATGGTCACTTCTGACATACAGTGGTCACTTCTGACAGTTCAGGGTGAGAAAGAACAAGTTTGCCTCTTTGTCCAATATTTTTAGCTCCAGCTGAAATTGGAATTTGGTTGTCTTTTTTGATCATCGTCTAATATGTTTTTAGGTGAAATATCTTCTCCAGTATTTCAGCCCTGTTCTTCAGGACCACTTAAGACTGGCTTTTGAGAACTTGCCCTCAGTGTCCAACTCCAGAATGGACAGTGACCAAGTCTGCAACAGGTCCTCACAGGAACTCCAGAGACACAAAGAAGAGATGACAGATTTCTTTCAGATTCTGCTTCAGTGTTCAGAGGTGCCAGACTCCTGGTGCTGGCTCCTGGGAGAAGCAGTGAGACAAAAGGCCCCAATCCTCAGTGTCCTGGCCTCATGTCTCCAGGTGAGGATCTCAGAAAGCCTAAATTAAGGACTCAAGAGGGCAGTAGAAAAAGCTGAAAGAAGACAGAGAAGGCTGACGTCAGGGAGGCTGTGAGGCGAGGGCAGTGAGGCTCCAGCGTGGGTTTGCAGGTCCCTGACACCTGTGCTTCTCCCGCTTAGGCCCTGGGCCGTCTCGTGCGCTTCCTTGTGCCTTAACGTTCAGTAACTGAAGTGGTCAGAGCCCTGGCTCCGGGCTGGCAGTCACAGAGAAGGGTGCTTTGGTGGGCCGACCTCCTCTGCTCTCCTCTTGAGCAGGACGGGGGATGCTCGGAACAGTCCCTTGGTCAGCAGTTCTATGGAGAACAGGCTTGTTTTCTTACACTCAGTACTTCCCTGACCTCCACATAGATCCCCTCAGGCTTTTGGCCTTTTGGTCTACTGTACTCTGCAGGACAGCTTATAATAGTCCCTTGGTTGTTCATTAGAGTTTGTTTCATGTCTGAAGGCTTTTCAAGTCATCTTAACCAATTTAGTGAGGTGACTTGTTCTCAACAGGAAATACCCATCTGTAGTTGTAGCATTGCTGGAAGCTTCCTCAGTCAGGCAGGCCATGTGTAGTCGTTCCTTACTTTGAAGAGTTTTTTCCGCTGGCAGGATGCCAGTGCTCTCTCTTGTCTCTGTGTCTGGATCATCGCCTCTGTGGAGCCCCACGTTGCAGCTGAAGCAGTGGGACCCCTTCAGGACTCAGCGGAGGGCCACGTCTGGGGCCTGGAGGACCTCTCCGTCATCTGGAGGACATTGCTAACAAGGCAGAAGATCAGGACTCTCATCAGAGGTTTCCAGCTTTTCTTTAAGGTAGTGTTAGTTCATTTCTTTCCTCAGTCTAAAGGCCTTACTTCAGAATATCCACCATTGGCTTTTTCAATTATTCCTGTCACTGGGATTTTTTTTCCAAGCCAACAATAGATAGTGATACTAGAACTGTCACTTATTTAGCAAAGTGCTTTATATATATCATTTTAGTTGATTCTTACAATAATCCTGTGTAAAGTAGTATTTTATAAGGATGTTATGAAGTAATATTATCCTCATTTTACACAATGATATACCAAGGCTCACAGAGCTTAAGAAACATGCCCGGGGTCTCAAAATGCTTTAGTAAGTTGTTTACTTACGGTTCAGATCCATACTCTCCAATTCAAAAACTCCTATCCTCTGAACAGAAAGCTCCCATTGAAGTGATGAAATTGTGTTGACTGGTGCCACAGACGAGCAGTAGTTCAGCAGGTCAGTGGAGCCCATCACCCAGGAGTGTGCGCTGGCCACGGTGTCTCAGCTGCGTCCAGTGGAGCGTCCGCTGCTCGTGTGTAGTGGACCAGGCACAGGACAGACAGAAAATGGGCTGTTGAGTAGGTGTGCCTGGCCTGAGGTCTTTTTTCCAGAAGGAAATATAAATTTAATTTCTGTTCTTTTTAACATAGATGATTTCACTTTACTATGAAGCTTTATTAATAGTTTTGTTTTACTGTAACCTCTCTTGTGTTGGCATTATTCATTGAGAAAATAGTATTAAATTTCAGGATTTTGTAACTTCATTCAAACTCTTCCTCAAAGGATTCCCCACTCCTGTTGATGATGGAGATGTATGAACTCTGTATGTTCTTCAAGAATTATAAGGAGGCTGAAGCTAAACTTGTGGAGTTCCAGCAGAGCCTTGAAACTGTAAGTTGGAATTATAGTAATCTTTCTCGCTGATCTGAAATTGACTAAAGTGGCCTCTTGTCTACTCAGAGTCAGGATATGACAACAGGTGAATAGCTGTTAACATGGCATGATTCATACTGAATCATTTATACCACTCCAGAGATGGAGAGGCAGGACAGGAGTCGCAGTGACCTTGCTTATAGCAGATCAGTTGCCATGGATGACAGGGAGGTTTCATCCAGTGTGCTAATGACCTCTGATCAGTGACCTCTGATCAGTGACCTCTGACCACTGACGCCGTAGCCAACCTCAGTGGAAAAGGAATTAATGGTGTCTGCTGTGGATGCTACAGAGGAGTGTGGTGGTTACATGGGCTGTGTTTTGCCAATCCAAAAACAACTTTGAGTGTGAAGGGGCTTTGATACTGCTTTTGTTCACTATGACAGAAAATAATGGCTTTTTCCATCAATACTTGTGGTTTCTGTCCAAATGATGCTGAACCTTATGGTTAATTTCAGGCTTTACCTATTCTGGTGCTTGTTTCGGGCCTGTTTAGCATGTGGAACTGAGTAACCCTATGGAAAAAAGAGGAACGTAGAAAAAAGGAAAAGAAATATGCCTTGGTCCTGCTTGGAGTTTTAGCACTTTTGCCCTCTATCCTAAAAGAGCTCTATGATAAATGAGACAAAACCATATACTGATTTTACCCAACAAATATATCACAATGGAATCTTAGTATAAAATTTTCCTCCCAATCATGTTCATCTTAACTATAGTGAAACTTCTTTAAAGTTTTATTATTTGAAAATATTGAATCGGTTATTCAAATACCCCTGAGGTTCCTAAATTATAGAAAATAGAGACATTCATTTCCTTGGTCTGTCACTCTCCACGACTGGAGCCATACCAGGTAACTTCTTTTTTTTTTTAATTATTTTTTTAAATTGTGATAAAATGCATATAACATTTTTCATTTTAACTGATTTTAAGTGTATAGTTCAGTGGCATTAACTACATTCACATTATTGTACAACCATCACCACAACCATCCATCCTATAGCTTTTTTCATCTTGCAAAACTGAAATTTTATAGCCATTAAACAATAATTCCTCAGTCTCCCCTACCACTAGCCCCTGTCAATCACCATTCTACTTTCTGTGTTTATGATTTTGACTGCGTCCCTCATGGCAGTGGAATCATATAGTACTTTTCTTCTTGTGACTTGCTTATTTCACTAAACATAATATCCTCAAGATTCATCTATGTTGTAGCATGTGTCAGAATGTCCTTCCTTTTTGGTGCTAAATACAATTCCATTGTATTTATATACCAATCTATTCATCTATCAGTAGACATTTGGGTAACGTCTTATGTTTTAGCTATTGCAACTAATACTGCCACGAACATGTTGTACAAATGTCTTGAGACTTTGCTTTCAATTTGTTTGGGTATCTACCTAGAAGTGTAATTGCTGGATGATAATGGGAATTCTATTTTTGGTATTTTGAGAAACTGCCCTACTATTTTCAATAGCAGCTGTACCATTGCCACCAACAGTACACAGGCTTCCGGTTTTCCACATACTCTTAAACACTTGTTGCTTTCTATTTTTTTGATAGCTGTCATCCTAACTGGTGTGAGAATGCTGTCTCGTTGTATTTTTGACTAGCATTCCCCTAATGATTAGTGATGCTGAACATCTTTTCATGTGCTTATTGGCCACTTATATATCTTCTTGGAAGAAACATCTGTTCAAGTCCTTTGCCCATTTTTTTATTTCAATTGTGTTTTGGTTGTTGAGTTTTAGGAATTCTCTACATATTCTGATACTGATCCCATAGCATACATATGATTTGCAAATATTTTCTCCCTTTTTGTGGGTAGCCTTTTTACTCTGTTGACCATGTCTTTTGATACACAAAATTGCTTAAATTTTCATGAAGTCCAGTTTGCATGGTTTTTTGTTGTTGTTACCTGTGCATGTGGTATCCTAGCCAAGAAATTACTGCCAAATCCAGTGTTGTGAAGCTCTTATGTTTTCTTCCAAGAGTTATAATTTTTTAGATGTTACATATTTAGGTCCTTGGTCTGTTTCAAGTGAATTTTTGTGTATGGGTTAGGGTCCAACTTCCTTATTTTGCTTGTGGATACCCAGCTTTCCCAACACCTTTTGTTGAAAAGACTGTTCTTTCTTCTTAAATGGTCTTGGCATCCTTGTCAAAAATAATTGGACCGTGTATGTGAGGGCTTATTTCTGGACTTTCCATTTTAAACCATTGGCTTATATGTCTTGGTTTGGCTATTTTGGTTAGTATAGTAGTTTTGTAGTACGTTTTGAAATCAGGAAGAGTGCTCTGCTGCTGCTGCTGCTGCTAAGTCGCTTCAGTCGTGTCCGACTCTGTGCAGAACCCCGTAGACGGCAGCCCACCAGGCTCTGCCGTCCCTGGGATTCTCCAGGCAAGAACACTGGAGTGGGTTGCCATTGCCTTCTCCATTGTGTGTTTAAAGTTTTTTTTCATGATTGTTTTGGCTATTCAGGGTCCCTTGAGATTCCATATGATTTTAGAATTTTCTGTTAAAAAAATGTCTTGGGGATCTTGATAGGAATTGCATTGAATTTGTAGATTTTGGGGATAGTAATAATATTTTAACTATGGTAGACCTACAATTTATAACCATAGAATGTATTTCCATTTATTTATGTCTTTAATTACTTTCAGTGGTGTTTTGTGGTTTTCATTGTACAGATCTTTTACCTCATTGGTTAAGTTTAATTCCTGAGTACTTTTATTCTTTATTTTTGGCTGTGCCATGTGGCATGTGGAATCTTAGTTCCCTGACAAGGGATTGGACCCACACCCTCTACAGTGGAAATCTTAACCACTGGACCAGAAGGAAAGTCCTATTTTTGATGCTATTGGAAATGGAAAGATTTTATAATTTCCTTTTCAGATTGCTCACTATTTGTATATAGAAATGTAGCTGATTTTTTGGTGTTGACTTTGTATCCTGCAACTTTGCTCATTTACTGTTAAGTTTTATGGTAGAATCTTGAGGATTTTCTATGTAAGATCATACCTGCAAACAGAGATAGTTTTATTTCTTCTTGTATGCCTTTGATTTCCTTTTCTTGCCTAAACCCTCTGGCTAGAACTTACCGAAATGTGTTGACTAGAAAGGGTGGAAGCAGGCATCCTTGTCTTGTTCTTCATCTTAGAGGAATGCTTTCAGTCTTGCACCACGGAGGATGACGTTTGTTGTGGCTTTTTCACGTGAGGGTTTTTTGGGTTTTTTTAAGTTTTACTTATGTGTTTTTGGCTGTGCTAGGTCTTTGGTGCTGCACGTGAGCTTTCTCTAGTTGCGGACAGCAGGGCCTGCTGTCTGTCTGTGGGGTGTGGGCTTCTCCTTGCGGAGGACAGGCTGTAGGGGCCGTGGGCGTCCATAGTTGCAGCATGTGGATTGGTGGCTGTGGTGCCCGGGCTTAGTTATTCCCTGGCATGTGGGATCTTCCTGGACCAGGGATGGGACCTGTGTCTCTTGCTTTGGCAAGCAGATTCTCAACCACTGGACCACCAGGGAAGCCCTCACGTGAGGTTTTTATTATGTGGAGGTCGTTTCCTTCTGTGCCTCGTTTGTTGAGTGTTTTCTTATCATGCAGTGGTGTTTTAATTTTGTCAGATGCCTTTTCTGCATCAATTGAGATGATCATGTGTTTTTTTTTTCCTTCATTCTGTTGAAAACTGTGATATGTACATTGAATTTTGTATGTTGAACCATTCTTGCATTCCAGAAATAAATTCTATTTGGCTGTGGTATACAGTCCTTTTAATATGCTGCTGAATTCATTTTGCCAGCCTTGTATTAAGGATTTTTGCATCGGTGTTTATAAGGGAGATTAGTCTGTAGTTTTCTTTTAGTGTCTTTATCTGTCTTTGGTATCAAGTTTATACTGGTTTCATAGACTAAGTTGAGAAGTGTTTTCTCTAGTTTTTTGAAAAAGTTTGAGGAGGACTGGTATCAATTCTTCTTTAAATGTTTGGTAGAATTCACCAGTAAACCCATTAGGTCCATGACTTTGCTTTGTTAGAAATTGGTTTTGGTTGGGAGATTTTGACTACTGATTAAATCTCCTTACTAGGAGATTTGGTCAGATTATCTAATTCTTTGTGATTTATTCTTGGTAGGTTTTGTGTTTCTAGGAATTTGTCCATTTCATCTCGGTTATCCAATTTATTGCCGTACAATTGTTCATAGTACTCTCTTATAACTCTTTCTGTAGAATAGGTAGTAATGTCCCCACTTTTATTGCTGATTTGGTAATTTGAGTCTTCTTTCTTTAAAAGTTGTTTAATTTTCATAATTTTGTGAGTGTTCCAGTTTTCCTTCTGTTACTGACTTATAAATCATCCCATTGTTGTCAGAGAAGATACTTCATATGATATCTGTCTTTTAAAATCTGCTGCTGCTGCTGCTAAGTCGCTTCAGTCGTGTCCAACTCTGTGCGACCCTGTAGACGGCAGCCCACCAGGCTCCCCCGTCCCTGGGATTCTCCAGGCAAGAACACTGGAGTGGGTTGCCATTTCCTTCTCCAATTTTAAAATCTATTGAGACTTAATTACAGTTTAACATAAGTTCTCTCCTGAAAGATATGCCATGTGGACTTGAGAAGAATGTGTTTTTTATTGTTGTTGGATAGAGTATTCTGTGGATGTCTGTTAGATCTAGTTGGTTTTATGTGGAGTCCTCTGTTTCCTTCCTTGTCTCCTGCCAGCTTGTTCTGTTCATTACTGTCAGCAGAGCACAGGCGCCGTGGAGATGCTGCAGGTTAAGTTCCAGACAACAGCAGTGACGTGCACGTAGCAAAGTGCGTCGCAGGTGCTTTTCTTTTCTTGTGCAGTTACGTTTACACCGCAGTGTCGCTTGCTGAGTCTGCAGTGGAGTCATGTCTGCATTGGGAAGATCCCCTGGAGGAGGGAGTGGGAGTTCACCCACTCCACTACTCTTGCCTGGAGAATTCCATGGACAGAGGAGCCTGCTGGGCTGTAGTCCATGGGGTCACAAAGAGTTGGACATGACTGAGTGACTAACACTTTCACTACAGTTTCATATATATTTACAGACCTTAATTTTAAAAGTTTATTGCTAAAAAATTCTAACCATTATCTGAGCTTTCACTGAGTAATAACCCTTTTGTAATAGTAATATCAAAGATCACTATAGTGAATATTATAATAATTAAAAAGTTTGAAATACTGTGAGAATTACCAAGACATCACTGAGATTAAAAAGTAAACTAGTGCTTTTGGGAAAATGACGCTAACAGACTCGCTCAGCTTAGAGTCGCCATAACCCTTCAATTTGTAAAAATGCAGTATCTGCACAGCCCTGTAAAGCACAGCACAGTAAATGAAGTATGCCAGTATTGAGGTCTCCCACGATTATTGTGGAACCGTCTGTTTTTCCTTCAGTTCTATCAGTTTTTGCTTCGTGTATTTTGATGCTCTGTTATTGGATGTGTAAATGTTTATAATTGTTATGTTTTCTTGCTGTACTGAATGGCTTGCAAGTGCACATTGTCCTTTTCTGGTTCTTTTGACCTTTTTAACCTAAGGTCTGTTTGGTCTGATATTAGTACAGCCACCTCTGCTTTCTCTTGGTTGTTTACTATTTACACAGAATACCTTTTTCCATCTTTTCACTTTCAGCCTGTGTCTTTGGATCTCAAATTAAACTCTTGTAGACAATATACCATTTCTGTCCTTTATCGAGCCCATCTTGAAGAGATCTCTAGTCTTTCCCATTCTGTTGTTTTCCTCTATTTCTTTGCATTTATTGCTGAAGAAGGCTTTCTTATCTCTCCTTGGTATATTTTGGAACTCTGCATTCAAATGGGAATATCTTTCCTTTTCTCCTTTGCATTTCTTTTCTTGGGGATGGTCTTGATCCCTGTCTCCTGTACAATGTCACGAACCTCCATCCATAGTTCATCAGGCAATCTGTCAGTTCTAGTCCCTTAAATCTATTTCTCACTTCCACTGTATAATCATTAGGGATTTGATTTAGGTCATACCTGAATGGTCTAGTGGTTTTTCCTGCTGCTGCTGCTGCTGCTGCTAAGTCACTTCAGTCATGTCTGACTCTGTGCGACCCCATGGATGGCAGCCCACCAGGCTCCCCGTCCCTGGGATTCTCCAGGCAAGAACACTGGAGTGGGTTGCCATTTCTTTCTTCAATGCATGAAAGTGAAAAGTAAAAGTGAAGTCGCTCAGACGTGTCTGACCCTCAGCGACCCCATGGACTGCAGCCTTCCAGGCTCCTCCATCCATGGGATTTGCCAGGCAAGAGTACTGGAGTGGGGTGCCATTGCCTGCTCCGAGTGGTTTTCCCTACTGTCTTCAATTTAAGTCTGAATTTGGCAATAAGGAGTTCATGATCTGAGCCACAGTCAGCTCCGGGTCTTGTTTTTGCTGACTGTATAGAGCTTCTCCATCTTTGGCTGCAGAGAAAATAATAAGTCTGATTTTGGTGTTGACCATCTGGTGATGTCCATGTGTCTTCTCCTGTCTTGTTGGAAGAGGGTGTTTGCTATGACCAGTGCGTTCTCTTGGCAAAACTCTATTAGTCTTTGCCCTGCCTCATTCCATATTCCAAGGCCAAATTTGCCTGTTACTCCAGGTGTTTCTTGACTTCCTGCTTTTGCATTCCAGTCCCCTATAATGAAAAGGACATCTTTTTGGGGTGTTCTTTCCAAAAGGTCTTGTAGGTCTTCATAGAACCATTCTACTTTAGCTTCTTCAGCGTTACTGCTTAGAGCATAGGCTTGGATTACCGTGAATGGTTTGCCTTGGAAACGAACAGAGATCATTCTGTCGTTTTTGAGATTGCATTTAAGTACTGCATATCAGACTCTTTTGTTGACCATGATGGCTACTCCACTTCTTCTAAGGGATTCTTGCCCACAGTAGTAGAATAATGGTCATCTGAATTAAATTCACCCATTCCAGTCCATTTTAGTTCACTGATTACTAGAATGTCGACATTCACTCTTGCCGTCTCCTGTTTGACCACTTGAAATTTGCCTTGATTCATGGACCTGACATGCCAGGTTCCCATGCAGTATTGCTCTTTACAGCACTGGACCTGGACGTGGAACAACAGACCAGTTCCAAATAGGAAAAGGAGTACGTCAAGGCTGTATATTGTCACCCTGCTTATTTAACTTCTGTGCAGAGAAATGCTGGACTGGAAGAAGCACAAGCTGGAATCAGGACTGCCGGGAGAGATACTCTGGTTTCTCCTCAAAGCGTATAAATCTTTCGCCTTTTACTAAAGATTGCCGGGAGAAATATCAATAACCTCAGATATGCAGATGACACCACCCTTATGGCAGAAAGTGAAGAGGAACTAAAAAGCCTCTTGATGAAAGTGAAAGAGGAGAGTGAAAAAGTTGGCTTGAAGCTCAACATTCAGAAAACTAAGATCATGGCATCTGGTCCCACCACTTCATGGCAAATAGATGGGGAAACAGTGTCAGACTTTATTTTTTTAGGCTCCAAAATCACTGCAGATGGTGACTGCAGCCATGAAATTAAAAGACGCTTGACTCCTTGGAAGGAAAGTTATGACCAACCTAGATAGCATATTCAAAAGCAGAGATATTACTTTAACAACAAAGGTCTCTCTAGTCAAGGCTATGGTTTTTCCAGTGGTCATGTATGGATGTGAGAGTTGGACTGTGAAGAAGGCTGAGCACCAAAGCATTGATGCTTTTGAACTGTGGTGTTGGAGAAGACTCTTGAGAGTCCCTTGGACTGCAAGGAGATCCAACCTGTCCATCCTAAAGGAGATTAGTCCTGGGTATTCATTGAAAGAACTGATGCTGAGGCTGAAACTCCAATACTTTGGCCACGTGATGCGAAGAGTTGACTCATTGGAAAAGACCCTGATGCTGGGAAGGATTGGGGGCAGGAGAAGAAGGGGACGACAGAGGATGAGACGGCTGGATGGCATCACCAACTCGATGCACATGAGTTTGGGTGAACTCCAGGAGTTGGTGATGGACAGGGAGGCCTGGCGTGCTGCGATTCATGGAGTCACAAAGAGTCGGACACGACTGAGCCACTAAACTAAACTGAACTGAGACAACATAAGTTGGATTGCATGTTTTCATCCATCTGCCAATCTCTGTCTTTTAGTTGGAGAGTTTAATCTGTTTACATATGAAGTAATTACTGATAACGAAGGACTTCTATTGTTGTGCGATTTGTTTTCTGTATAACTTACAGCTTTTGTGTCCCTCATCTCTTGCATTAGTGTCCTTTTTTGTGTTTAGTTGATTTCTTTGTGTAGTAAAATGTTTACATTTCTTTCTCATTTCAGTTTGTGTCTATTCTATAGCTGTTTTCTTAGTTGTTACCATGGAAGTTACACTTAACATCCCAAAGTTACAACACTTTAACTTGAATTTTATAGAGGTTTAACTTTAGTAGCGGACAAACTGCTACTTTACAGCACTGACCCCACTCCTGTTGGTTGTTGATGTCACAAAACTACATCTTAAACATTATGTGCCTGGAAACATAAACTAATATTTCTTTTCAAAGCATTAGTCTCTTAAATTATAAAGAAAACAAGATTTGGAATTACAGGTCAAAGTTACAGTAATATTAGGGTAAACTAATAATTGTTCTTTTTGCTTTAAATGTATTGGTCTCTTAAACTATATAGAAAACAAAAAGCTATTGCTGCCACAATACTGGCTTTTATAACTGGCCATTTATTTGCTTTTACTGAGCTCTTAGTTTCTCCACATGGCTTCGAGGTAGTGTCTAGTGTCCTTTTATTTTACCTTGCAGGACTCCCTTGAACACTTCCTGCAATGCAGGCCTAGTAGGCCCAGATTTCCCAGCTTTTTTAATCTGGGAATATCCTGATTTCTCCGTCACTTCTGAAGGGGAGTTTTGCCAGATACCATATTCTTTTTTCTTTTTTTTTAAGTAAGACATCTAATGTATTTTTAAAATTGATTTATTAATTTATTGTTGTGTTGATTTCTGCCATACATCTACATCAATCAGCCACAGGTTTAATTCCCCAACCAGGGATTGAACCCCTGACCCCTGCAGTGGAAGTATAAAATCTTAACCACTGGACTGTCCCTTTAATGTCCTAATCTTTAATGTCTGGCTCCCAACGGAAAAAGCAAAAAAGAAGAGGGGGTTGAAAAGGGCACCAGCCTTTTAAATCCCCTGGAAGTCACTTCAGTTGAAGGGAGTAGAGCTTGCAACAGCAATCAGTTCAGTTCAGTCACTCAGTCGTGTCCAACTCTTTGCGACCCCATGTACCACAGCATGCCAGACCTCCCTGTCCATCACCAACTCCGGGAGTCTGCCCAAATCCACGTCCATTGAGTTGGTGATGCCATCTAACCATTTCATCTTCTGTCGTCCCCTTCTCCTCCTGCCCTCAATCTTTCCCAGCATCAGGGTCTTTTCAAATGAGTCAACTCTTCGCATCAGGTGGCCAAAGTATTGGAGTTTCAGCTTCAGCATCAGTCCTTCCAATGAAGGCCCAGGACTGATCTCCTTTAGGATGGACTGGTTGGATCTCCTTGCAGTCCAAGGGACTCTCAAGAGTCTTCTCCAACACCACAGTTCAAAAGCATCAATTCTTCGGCACTCAGCTTTCTTTATAGTCCAACTCTCACATCCATACGTGACCACTGGAAAAACCATAACCTTGACTATATGGACCTTTGTTGACAGAGTAATGTCTCTGCTTTTCAATACGTTGTCTGTAGGTTGGTCATAACTTTCCTTCCAAGGAGTAAGTGTCTTTTAATTTCATGGCTGCAGTCATCATCTGCCGTGATTTTGGAGCCCAAAAAAATAGTCTTCCACCGTTTCCCCATGTATTTGCCATGAAGTGATGGGACCAGATGATCTTAGTTTTCTGAATGTTGAGCTTCAAACCAACTTTTTCACTCATCAAGAGGCTCTTTAGTTCTTTGGTTTCTGCCATAAGGGTGGTGTCGTCTGCATATCTGAGGTTATTGATATTTCTCCCAGCAATCTTGATTCCAGCTTGTGCTTTCTCCAGTCCAGCGTTTCTCATGATGTACTCTGCATAGAAGGTAAATAAGCAGGGTGACAATATATAGCCTTGATGTACTCCTTTTCCTATTTGGAACCAGTCTGCTTGCAACAGTAGGGGAGGTGAAATATCAGTGTCTGCCTGCCTCTCTATTTGCACTGTGGTCAGAAGCAGCAAACAGAGCTCGTATCTTTGAAAGACCCAAGGTTCTTTATGCCACCCCTGCTGTCTCCTCGACACCAGGGGCGTGTAAACTGCTCCAGGAACACGTGCAGGCTGCCTTCCAGGTGGCTAGGAGGGAGAAGGAGATAGCTGCCACTGCGCTGGGGCCTGAAATGGACCAAAATTATCCACAGTTTATGTTGCTAGTTTTCCTCTGGAAGTTGTAAGGCTTTAGCAGACCCCAGCGTTCCAAAAGAGTTCCATGTTGCACAGATTCTGCGAAGTAATTGTCGTCTAGGTGACGAGACAGAATTCTGGTGTTTTAAATCTGCTGTTCTACACACAGACGTGTACAGTTTTTTAAAAAGGAATTTATTTTTTAGAGCAGTTTTGGTCCACAACAGAATTGAGAGGAATGTACAGAGATTTCCCATGTACCTCCTGCTCCCACACAGGCGTGGCCTCCCCTGTTATCTGTACCACTCGCCAGAATGATGTGTTACCAGGGATAAACCTACGATGACACATCCTAGTCACCCCAGCCCACAGTTTACCTTAGGGTTCACTCTTGCTGTACCTTCTTTGGGTATGTATTTCCACAAGTGTGTATGACTTCAGCCCATGATTGCAGTGTGGACAGCGTGTTTTCACTGCCCTGAAAGTCCTCTGTGCGGCCTGTCCGTCCCTCCCCGCCCCAGTCATTGATAACCACTGTTGCTTTTACTGTCTGCACAGTTTGGCCTTTTCCAGAATATGGTAAATTGTAATACAGAATGTAGACTTTTTAGATTGCCTTCTAAATGTGTAACACACATTTAAGTTTCTTTTATGTCTTTTTCATGGCTTGATAGATCATTTCTTTTTAGTGTAGAATAATACCACGTTGTCTGGATATGCCAGTCCATTCACCCACTGCAGGACATCTTGGTTGCTTCCAAGTTTTAGCAGTTACGAAGCCAAAAACTGCTCTAAACATGCACCTGCAGGTTTTTGTGTGGACGTTAAGTTTTCAGCTCATTTGGGAGAATACTAAGGAATACTCGGGTCATGTGGTCAGAGTGTGTTTAGTTTGGGGAGAGGCCACCAAACTGTCTTCCAAAACAGCTGTGCTGTTGTGCGTTCCCACCAGCAATGCAAGTGAGCTCCTGAGTCTCCATGTCCTTGCTAACCTCTGGTCTTGTCAGAGTCCAGACCTTGGCCATGCTAATAGGTATGTTGTGGTATCTCATTGTCGTCTCATTTTGCATTTCCCTGATGATGTATGGTATGGATCTTTTTCTCATATGCTTATTAGCCATTTGTGTATGTTTTTGGTCAGGTGTCTATTAAGGTCTTTAGCCTATTTGTTTTAAATAGTGTTGTTTATTTTCTCCTTGTTTAGTTTGAAGAGCTCTTTGTGTATTTTGGGTAACAGTACCTTAAAATCAAATGTGTATGTTGCACATGTGTTTTCCAGGCTGCGGCTTGTCATCTGATTCTCTTGACACTGTCTTTTGTAGGGCAGAGGTTTGTAATTTTATTGAAGTCCAGCTTATCAGTTATTCCTTTCATGGATTATTTCTTCGATATTTTATCTTGAAAAGGCATCACCACACGCAAGGTCATCTATGTTTCCTCCCATGTTAACTCCTAGGAGTTTCCTAGTTTTGCGTTTTACCCTTTGCTCCTCCAGGGTATACTCTTCCTCTTGCCTGTCTGCTCCTGCCTCAGCTGCTACTAAGGCTGAGTGCAGCTGTTCCGTCTTTGCCTCAGCTCTTTACTTCCATATGTTTCTTCGTTTAACCAGTTCCATCATCTGTCTGCTGTAGACCCTCTTCTTAGAGCAATAGAGGTAGGGAATCAAGGAAATAAAGACGAAGAAGTAATACTCTGATTCAGGCCTAGTGTAGCTGCTGCTTGGGGTCATCTTCCTGTTAACACTTGTAGCATTTGATTGAAATGACAAAAACTCAGGCTTAGTAATCTCAATTAGTAATTGAGATTCTTCTGTAATGAAAGTATAAACTATAAGCACACCAGTACAGCCAGCTCAGAAATGTTAAGCAAGTCTCTTTAAGAGGTCTTCACATGTGAATTTCAAATCTTCTGGACTCCAAGGCAGGCTTAGACCCTCTCTGAAGGAAGAAGCTGCCAAGTGAAGCATGTCTGGTTAATTTCAGTCACGCGCAGGGCTATAAGTTTGGCAGTCTCTATCTTGGGGGTGTTTGCATTGCTTCACTCTATTCAATCTTTAGTTCTCTCTGCCTTTTTAAACTTTCACACACATAGCTCTCTACACCGGAATTTCCCACAAAAAAGACAAACTGCAAAGCTGGCAAAGAGGGTTTATATTTGCTACACCAGTTACTGCTGTCTGAAAAGGACCTGAAGGAAGCATCCTCCTTTGTGATGGGAGATGCCTTTGATGGGACCTTGGCTTTTTTAGACATTCCCAAGTTTGGGAGATTTTGATTTGCTGTTCCTGTGAAACCACTTTCCCTACCCCTCTCTTCTTTTTCATAGCTTGAGACAGCAGCCACAAGGGTCCCCGCTGCCATCCCTGCGCCATGGCTGAAGGAACACGTGTGTTTTCTTTTGAAGCTCATGCTGCAGCAGTGTAGCACCCAGTATGAGCTGGGGAGGCTCTTACAGCTGTTTGTTGGAATAGAGCATCTCTTCTCTGATGGTAAGCCAGTCCTTGCATTTAACTTGCTGCTAGAAGTTAGCATACTTAATCTTGAACATAGTTTAGAAGAGCATTCAGGAAGTTAAAACGCATGTGATCTAAAACATTGTAGGCAAGAACGTGGTGTGAAGAAGAGGTGACAGGAAACTTCACCCAAGGTTAAAGCATTTAAAACAGCACAACAGGGCGGGACGCAGCTAACGCGACTCTCCGGATTCTGGGCCAACAGCCAGGCTTCCCCGCCGCCGGCCTGCCCTGTCACTGCTTCTCTTTTCTCTGACAAGTGACCTTAATGTGTCGTCGTTGCTCAAGGTCACCAACTTGTTTCAGGGATGCCTAAATCATTTTGAAGGTTTTAAGAGACAAATTGTGCTGATTTTTTGCAGATTCCTCTAGACATTGGCAGTCTCTAAGCTTATTGCTGATTGAATGAAACTAGTATTCCCTTATTTTCTTTTCTACTTTTTGAGAATTTCAAGTTTTTGTTGAGCGGTAATGTTACTCTTTTACACTAGATCCTAGTATTTTTCCACTCCCAGGGTTGGTTATTTTATCACATTTAAACTCACAGATGTTCAACCGGAAGCTCGCATTTGCACAGAACAGTGCTAGAATACCTGGGCTTCGTGCCAGTCTTGTAGGCTGTGCGAGCTTGAAGGAAAGAGGGGGTGTTTCCAACATGTATTATATACGAGCTACTTGTCAGTTACTGTGTAGATCCTTTTAGTATATTGTCATTGGTCTATAGTAACTTTAATTTTTTCAGAAATGAATTTCCTGTTTTCTTGCCAAAGTACCATATCTTAAAAGATTACAAAGATTGTCTGTGTTGTTAACCATTACCATAATGTCTTATTCACATAATTACATTGTTTTTATATAATATTTTTATGTGTATACCATGTATGTGCTTAGAGAAAAGAAATATGTTTTTTTTTTTTTTAACTTACATTATATATCATGCCAGCATAGAAAGCCAGCACACCCATACTGGTGGTTATTACACAAGGTGTCTCCGTCCCTGGAATTAGCTACATCCCAGCACAGCCCAGCAGGTGACAGGGGGAGCAGGCCCTGTGGAATGGTTTACATGCCCCTTCTTTATCACAGGGCAGACGGAGGCTCTGTGTTACTCTATCTGAGAGTAGGCACAAACCGAACCACATAAATTATTGGCAGAGAATTCCTAGTGTTACTCAGGATAAGAATTTCTAGGGCAGATAAATATTGTATCATTTCACTTACATGTGGAGTCTAAAGAGTGAATGGACAAGCAGAACAAAACAGAAGCAGACTCACAGGTGCCAAGAACAGACTGGTAGTTGCCGGAGGGAGGAGGGTGAGGGGATGGGCAGAGTAAGAAGAGGACTGAGAGGCACACACTCCAGTTATAAAGGAAATGAGCCACAGGAGGCACTGGACAGCCTAGGGAATATAGTCACTAAACGTGTAATAACTTTGTGTGGTGGCAGATAGTTACTGGATGTATCATGGTAATTATTTTGTAATGTTCAGAAATGTCAGGGGCTTCCCTGGTGACTCACTGGTTAAGAATCCACCTGCCAATGCAGGAGACATGGGTTCGATCCCTGATCCAGGAAGATCCCACATGCTGGAGAGCAGCTAAGCCCGTGTGCCACGACTGTTGAGCCTGTGCTCCAGAGCCCACGTGCCACAGCTTCTGAAGCCCGCATACCCTAAAGCATCCACTCATGTAACAGAGAAGCCACCTCAGGGGAAGCCTGCACCCCGCAACCAAGAGAAGACCCTGCTTGCCACAATTAGAGAAGAACCCATGTGGCAACAGAGATACAGCACAGCCAAAAATAACTAACTAAATAAAAGAATTTAAATAATAAAGGTTAAAAAAAATAACGAATCACTGTGTTGTACACCTGAAACTGACGTAATGTTGTAAGTCAATTATCGTTGGATTAACATTTCCTGGGGACGTCACGAATTGCTTAGCTGGGTCTCCTTGGTGGACTGCATTAGGCAGATGTCTGGGAGAGCACACGGTGCTCCGTTCTGAATGCCAGGGAACCACATTAGAGTTCTGGCTATTGTCAAGCTGTCCTGCAGGTTATGTATGTTGATCCACGTGATGCTTAACGTAAATGAATGAGTGAACAATCATAAAAAGAGATTTAAGGTAGAAAAATCTGGGAAAAGATGGAACTAACCTGAAAGGCCAAATCTTCCCAAGGTTAACTGAGTTGCTACTACAAAGTAGGCCACCAGCTTCTGCCTGGTGTGTAAAGGTAGAGTGCATGTGCTAATCTCTAATAGTTCTTACTACATAGGAGCTGCCTTTGGCTTCCTCTGCCAGCCAAGCAGAGTGGAGAAATAGGTTGTTGTTTTCCCTTTAAGCACAGTATTAGGTTAAATATACACATTCTCCCCTCATATTTAGTTGCTCTTGAAATGGCCATATCGGTATTTTGCTTCTATTTTTTAATATTTCATTTTATTTTAATGCTTATATCTGCTTCTGTTTGGCACAGGTCCAGATGTGAAGAAGCTGTGTGTCCTTAGTCAGATTTTGAAGGATACACCCATAGCCATTAATCGTGCAATCATTACTAGCTACAGCCTTGAGAATTTTCAGCGTGAATGTAGGTCAGTTTTGGAAAAACTGGAGACAGACGGACACTTTGCTTTGGCCAGGAGGGTAGCAGAACTAGCTGAGTTACCTGTGGACGACTTGGTAATTGAAGAGGTATCATTAGTCTTTTAAGTTTTTTAAAAACTGAGCTTTTTGAACCAGCATTATTTGGAGAATTCAGTGAAATATGTGACTTATCAGAGATTATAGTTTTTCACTTTTGACACACAGATTACTTTCAGAAATGGATGAGCCTGCAGTGCCCATTTTTAAGGAATGTTTGCTTTAATATAAAGTTAGCTTACAGGACATGCTTCAACTATATTGAATAGAATTAAATATAGTGTGGCTTCCTCTTGAACTTCATTCAATTAGATAAGTTTAGAATTGTTTTTCATATTTTAACTTTCCATGTAAAACTTCCAGGATCATCTGTAGCCAAGTCCCATGTTCTCTAGTTTGATTTGGATTCTTACAAGTAGGGAGCATTAACATTTATGATACTTCTTTATCTAGGAAAAGCTAAGAATTGCTTTGCTCAATTTCACAGATAACACAGGAAATGCAGACCTTAAAGCACATTGACCAGTGGTCCCTGAAACAAGCACGAATTGACTTCTGGAAAAAATGTCATGAGAATTTTAAGAAAAATTCCGTTTCCAGCAGAGCAGCTTCTTCTTTTTTCTCAGCCCAGGCCCTGTGGGCAGGTGAGTGCCCCGCTGCAGGGGGTCCCAGCAGCGCCGAGGAGCGCCACCTGCTGCTCACGCTGGCAGGGCACTGGCTCGCCCGGGAGGACCCTGTGCCTTTGGAGGACCTGGAGGGCCTGGAGAAGCAGATCTGGCTCTGCCGTGTCGCCCAGCACACCCTCAGGGGGAGCCAGGAGGAAGGAGGGCCCAGAGCGCCTCAGCAGGCCTCAGCTGGAGGTGAACTTTCCTTTGATGGCTTAGCCAGTGAGTTTTCATTCTCTAACTTGGCTGTTCTGAACACATCAAAATACTTAGAACTTACTGGCTTTCCATCCAGAGATATTTGTGACAATGAACTGAACTGGAAGGAGCAGGCATCCCTTAACTGTTTGATCGGGCGCCTGCTGGATGACGGCTGTGTGCACGAAGCAAGCCGAGCGTGCCGGTATTTTCGTTTCTATCACCAAGACGTCGCCTTGGTGTTGCACTGCAGAGCTCTGGCTTCAGGGGAGGCTAGTGTGGACGACCTGCACCCGGAGATCCTCGCGCTCTTACGAAGTACTGAGCTTCCTGAGGAAGAAGAGGAAGCTGGTATCCCCCTAAGGAAAGTCCAGAGCAGTAAGTGAAGGTCATGCTGCTGCCTCCTGTGAGGTGCCATTTGGCATTCTCTCCAGGTAGAAAGAGACTTTTGACACACCAGTTACACAAAGTTAAGGGTAATCCATAAACTAGGTAATTAACTACTCAATGAAGTAGAAACACCTGTATCTTTAATTAGCTATGTAGCAAGATTAGAGGGAATCTATCTGATTTACAATTAATTCACTGAAATTTACTCTATGTAAATAATCATGTTTCCAATTGTACTTGATCACATTTAGAATTATGGGTGATTTTTTACATTAAGCTTAAATTCTGTGATCTTGCTAAAGTCACTTATCCTAAGAGTTTTCTTGTA
The DNA here is from genome assembly GCF_003369695.1 of Bos indicus x Bos taurus. Lineage (NCBI taxonomy): Eukaryota > Metazoa > Chordata > Mammalia > Artiodactyla > Bovidae > Bos > Bos indicus x Bos taurus. The sequence goes on along the minus strand of NC_040085.1, from coordinate 102,864,117 downwards.
GATTCCTTGGGATTTTCTATGGAGACAGTCATATCTGCAAACAGAGGCGGTTCTATTTCCTTCTTTCCAATCTCTTTACCTTATTAATTATTCTTGATTTATTGTACTAGCAAGGACTTCCATCCTTGCCTTGTTACTGGTCTTAAGGAGGAGGCGTTTAGCCTTTCATCATTAAGTATTAGATTAAGATTTTTGAAGATACCTTTGTCGTGTTGAGGGAGTTCTATTCCTAATTTGCTGAGAGTTTTTATCATGAATCATTGTTGAATTTTGTCTTTTTTTCCTTCATCCATTGGTATGATTGTGATTTCTTCTTCTCTAGACTAGTAGTACAGTGCGTGTGTGTGATAAGTCACTTCAGTCCTGTCCGACTCTTTGCAGCCCTAGGGACTGTAGCTTACCAGGCTCTTCTGTTCATGGGGATTCTTCAGCCAAGAATACTGGAGTGGGTTGCCGTGTCCTCCTCCAGGGGATCTTCCTGACCCAGGGATTGAAACCATCCATGTCTCACATCTCCTGCCTTGGCAGGCAGATTCTTCATCACTGGCAGCACCTGGGAGGCCCCAGTAATACAGTAGATTACATTAATTGATTTTTTAAAATACTGAACCAGCTTTTTGTATTCCTAGGGAAAAGCTCACTTGGTTAGGGTACATTATTCTTTTTGATATATTACTGGAATCAGCTTACTTTGTTGAGAATGTTTACATTTATGTGCAAGAAGAATATTGATCTGTACTCTCCTTTTTCATACTCTCTTTGGTTTTTGCATCAGAGTAATGGCTGGATGGCATCACCGACTCGATGGACGTGAGTCTGAGTGAGCTCCAGGAGTTGGTGATGGACAGGGAGGCCTGGCGTGCCGCGATTCATGGGGTCGCAAAGAGTCGGACACGACTGAGTGACTGAACTGAATGCCAGTTTCATGAGTTGGAAAGTTTCCCTCCTCTTCTGTTTTCTAGAAAACTTTGTATGGAATTGGTGTTATTTCTTCTTCAAATGTTCAATAGAATTTAGCAGTAAAACCATCTAAACCTGGAGATTTTTGTTTTGGAAGATTTTTAACTACAAATTTAATTTATTTCACAGTTATATGACTAATCAGGTTATTATTATTTTTTTTTTATCTTGGGTGGGTTTTGGTAGTTTGTGTTTTTTGAGGAAACCTTCTTTTCTTGCCTTTGGGTTATTTTAACAGTTTTTAGTCTTCCATTTTAATTTGGGATTTTGACTATATAGCTTTGCATAGTTGTTTTTTTTTAATTGGTTGCTTTAAGGGTTGCATTAAACATTTGTAACTTTTCACAGTCTACTTAAAATCATGTTTTCTCACCTCAACTGCAGGTTAGAAACCTTGTGGGTCACTTTACTTCTCTCCCTTTATGTCCAGGTTGCCTTATTATGTAACTCGTATGTACATTGAAAATATCATCAAACAGTGCTAATTTTTTTGTTTTCAACTGAAAAATGTTTTAACAGACTTGAGAGTTTATTATTAGTATATTTACTCAGATATTTAGTCTTTTTTTTTCTTTTTTTTTTTTAATTTCTTAATCTTTTGGCCATACTGCATGGCATATGGGAGCTTAGTTTCCTGACCAGGGATTGAACTTGTGCCCTTCTGCATTGGAAGTACAGAGTCCCTGCTGGACTGCCAGGGGAGTTCAGATATTTACAGTTTTTGTTGCTCTTCCTTCATTTCCGATGTGCCGTGTTTCCTTCTGGCTCCTTTTCCCATCTGTTTGAAGGACTGCCTGTAGTAACTTTTTGAGAGTTGTCTGTTAGAAGCAGATTGTTTCAGTGTTTTCACTTCATCAGTTTTTGTTCATCTGAGAACGTCTCTGTTACACCTTCAGTTCCTGAAGGCTGGTTTTTGCTGGATATAGAACATTTACTCTTTTCTTTCCACACTGAAGTGTTCTGCCACTTCTTTTTGACCCGTGTGGTATTTGATAAATAATCTGCAGTCATCTGAATTGTTGTTCCCCTATAGACGATATATTTTTCTCTTGTGGCTCTCAAGACTTTTTTTTTTCTGTCTTTTCAGCAGTTTGATTTTTGGCCAGGAGGTGGTGTGGGTTATGCTGTTTGAGCTTCTTAAGCATGTAGGTTTATCAAATTTAGGTAGTTTTCGGACATCGTTTTTAAAAAGTTTTTATTCAGCACCATACTCATACTGCTCTCCTCCTGGGACTCCAGTGACATGACTCTTAGAATGTTACTGTCTCAAAAGTCCCCAAGGCTTTGTTCAGCTTTTTCAATTTTTCTTTCTCTATTCGTCTGTCTTCATTTTCACTGACTCTGGCATTTCTATTCTGTTAGTTTTTATTTCTGTGATTTTTAAATTTCAGTTCTAAAATTTCCTTTTTATTCCTTATACCTTTTATTTCTTTGCTAAGACTTTGTTTTTCTGTTTAAGTTGTGAGCATTCGTAACTGCTTGTTGGAACATTTGTAGTAGCGGTTTTAAAGTCTTTCAGGTAATTTCAGCAGTCACGTCATTTTAGTACTGAGTTTCAGCATTTCTTTTCTTACATGAGTTGTGCTTGTCCTGTATTTTTGTATGCTGAATAATTTTGTGTTGTATCTTGGACATTTTGAGTAGTATGTTATGAGATATTGGATCTTGTTTAAATCCTATGAAGAATGTTGATATATTTATAGCAGGCAGTTGACCTGGCTAGGTTCAAACTACAAGTGCCAACCCACTTTTTGTGGGCTGTGGTTCTAACATCCATTTTCAGTTTCTTTGTGGTGCTATTCAGATCCATCCTGTGCGTGCCATCCTGTGCTCGGTCTGCAGCCTGAGTAGTGATCTGTCTGTTGATTCACTCCTCCGAGTCTTTGTTGGTCAGGACCAGATGCATAATGCAGAGCCAGGAATGGGTGACCCCTGATGTTTATGAACAGCTTTATTGTGTTGCGTTCCTCAGTCTTTCTCCCGGGCACTTGCTGGTTGCCTGCGGCTCCCCTCTTCAGTCTTCTGGCCAAAGCTGGAGTTCCCAGTTGCCCCATTCTGTCATACACTTACCTAACTGCCTGCGTCTTGGGCCAGCCAACAGGCTAATGCGAAAAAAGAGCAGGGATTCACTCTGCCTGCTTAGGACCGAGCACTTCTGTTGTGAAAAGAAGGTCCCTTTCTGAATTTTGGCTCTTGCCAGCTGCCGCTGCAGCCTGCCCACCACAGCTAAGGGGTTGCTTAGAGCCCAGAGATGATGGGTGCTCCTGGGAGTTCCCACTCCTTGAGCCTGTTCTAGAGGACGTCTCCTGAAGTGCTCTTTCTCTCTGTGAGCCGCAGTGATGGGTTCTGGGTTTTCGGCAGCGCTGCATTCAGTCTGGAGGTTACTAGCAGGGAGACAGTGGAAGCACAGGTTATAGTCAGCCCTCCTGCTCCTGTCGACTCGCCAGAGTCTTCATAGAGGCTCCGTGCCCTGGATCTAGGCTGTATGTTGAGTTCAGTGGGAGAGACCTAGAAATGGACACCCTAATGAAGGATTTTAAGTAGGGAAATAACATGGTCTGAGTTGCTTTTTATTTTTTTGTGTTTAAAGTATATTTTTTTAAAAAAAATATCTTAAATGCAAAAGTATTGTATTCTTGTATATTTTTTAAAAATATCTTAAATGCAAAAGTATTGTATTCTTAATGTAACAAATCACACAATACAGAAGTCATAAAGTAGAGAAGTGAAAGTTATTTACCCATTCAACACCGCCCCCACCGACTTCCCCAGAGCAGCATCTTGTCCCTGCGCGGTGTGCGTTGTTCTCTGTGTGTGGGCTTGCACGCGTGCGGACGTGCGTGCTGGTGGCCGCAGAGTACTGTATGAATGTATATGATTTTTTAACAATGGTTCACTGATACATACTTGAAATTTTTCAGTTTTGTTTTTGCTATTAGGAACAGTGTCATGTAAATATTCTTTCCTACTTTTTTCCCCTAATTGGAAACCCTTTATTAAACTGAAGTTTTATTGTAGGCTAAGAGCTTTTTTTAAATTATTTTTATTTTAAAGAGAAACCAGGAATGGCTTTTACTGTTACTGTGCCTTTAAGAGATCTATCAGATGATCCTTGATTTTTTTGATCTGCATTTTATAACACAAAGGACACCAAGTTTGCGAGGCTGAACTGGGAGGGGGGAGACTGGCAGCAGGAGACGGGAGCAGCTCTTAGATGCATGGGGTGAAGGCTGGACGCCAGGCAGTGACCACAGAGATGTTCTGAGATACAGTCAGGTAGACCTGTGACTGAGCTGATAGAAGGGGAAAGTGGGAGGGAATGTGTGTGGGGGAGAGTTTGGCAGGCATCTTTGATGGTCTTTAGTATGTGTGTTAGGTGGCTTTGAGTCTTTTTTAGCCTATGAGACCTTCAAAGTATCCTGGGCTGGGGTTTCCTGGAAGAAGGCAATGACAGAAGGTAAGTGGGGCGTGAGCCCTGTTAGAAGTGGTCCCAGCCCCGGGGGAGTCAGTGGGGCGCAGTGAAGGAAGCTGTGAGCAGAGAGGCAGAGTCGTGGGGGCCAAGGAGAGGCCTTGAAAGCCCCCCACAGACCTGTGTTTGCTTCCAGCTTCCAGTCTGGACAGTTGGTCGTTAGTGATGCTGCCCCCCGCGGACGAAGTGGTGACGAACCTGGAAACTCTGACAAGCAAGTGCCTCCGCGGGAAGAACTACTGCCGGCAGGTCCTCTGTCTCTATGAGCTCGCCAAGGTGCGCGCCAGCGGGGCCTCCACGGGGAGCTGCCTCGGGGGGGTGGGGGGCAGTTGGGACGTTGCCCAGTCAGCTTGTCAGTGCTGACCCTGACCTGGAGGGAGAGCTCTTGTCAGAGTGCTGGCCCCTGTAAGTCCACCCCCTGAACCACAGAGGGGAGCTCGCCACATGGGACAGAGCCCAAAATTTCAAGTTTTTAAAATAAACTTGAATGTAAAGACAGGAGCCAAAGCAGCCAGCAATTGTTTTGGCTTTGTGCTGATTGGGGGAGAAAAAGATTTGATTCGAAATGGAGTGGAAGACCGCGAGAGAAGCTAGCCGAGTGCTGAAAGCCCTGCCTTGGACAAAGCGCAGAGACGTCTTTGGAAATTAAGATTTCCTGCTGCCATGGGAACAGTGAAGAAGGGCTCTGCCTTTTATTTAGGCTTCATGACATTTGAAAAGCTCAATATTCAGTGAGAGAGAGTAAGTCACCTGATGATTTCTGAAGACAAACCTTTCTCTTGCTTGGATTCAGCTCATTGGCAAAGTGATAGAAGGGACTCGAAAAACAGGTTTCCTTCTCGTAAGCTTCCTGCTCAGGGTGAGGGATCTTGAAGCTCAGAAAACCACGGTGTCGGTCCACATCAGATTTTGGGAAGGGTGGTGTTCTGCTGCCTTTTGCCTGGCTCCTCATGATGGCGTGGATTGGCTCTGCCTCCCTCTCAGGAGCTGGGCTGTTCCTACGCAGACGTCGCTGCCCAGGATGGTGAGGCCGTGCTCCGGGCCATCTTGGCTTCTCAGCAGCCTAATCGATGCAAGCGAGCTCAAGCCTTCATCAGCACCCAGGGCCTCAGGCCAGACACAGTGGCTGAACTTGTGGCTGAAGAGGTGACCCGGGAGCTGCTGACACCGTCGGAGGGAACAGGTGCCCTACTCCCAGGCCTCCCTGGCCTTTCAGACCACACTCTCCAGCTCCCCACATTCAGGAATTGATTTATGTTCATGTATATCTTGTATGCTGTCCTGTATGCCAGGTTGCACTTGAAACACACTACATTTATTTTCTCCTTTAAAACTATTTATTTACTTGTTTATTTTTGGCCGTGTTGGGTCTTCATTGCTGCGTGCGGGCTTCAGAGCGCGAGGTCTCCTCTAGTTGGACGGCACGGGCTTCTCTTTGTGGTGGCTTTTCTCTTGTTGCGGAACATGGGCTCTGGGCGCATGGGCTTCAGTATCGCTGCACGTGGGCTCCGTAGTTGGAGCTCATGACTTGGCAGCTGTGATGCGTGCACAGGCTTACCTGCCCCGTGGCACATGGGGTCTCCCAGGACCAGGGGTCAGACCAGCGTCTGCTGCAATGCGAGGTGGCTTCTTAACTGCTGGACGCCAGGGAGGCCCTGCATTAATTTCCCTGCTGTTGCTTTTTGTTCATTGCTTTAGGGTTATATTTAGAGTGACAGTGCCCTTCTCTGAGCTGATGAGCCCTTGCTGTCCTGCACGAGGGCGTCTCGCCTGCAGCACTGGAGGGCAGCTGCCCGGGGAGCTCCCTCGGCGTGGCCTCCTGCCCTGGGGCTCCTGTCTTCCTCTGATGTCTCACACGGTCAAACTAGCACCTTTCTCCACATCTTCCGATACAGGACACAGGCAGGTGTTCGCCCCAGCAGAGGAGAGCCAGACGTTTCTTCAGCTGACTGCTTTGTGTCAAGACCGCACCTTGGTGGGCATGAAGCTGTTGGAGAAGATTTCCTCTGTTCCGCACGGGGAGCTGTCTTGCAGTGAGTTTTTGGCCATCTTCTTAAATGTTTTGGGCCCGAGCAGGTCACTGAGAAGTCTTCTGTTTGGATCCTTGTTCCTTGTCTGGATCCCTCCTCCTCCACTATTGTTTATAAGTTCTTAGTAGAAAGCCATAAGTTCAGTGAAGAAAAGTTAGAAAATACATATGGAAATGCAGCTCAAAATTTAAAATCACACCAAAAAGTAACCTTTTCCCATTTGGTATATTTAGCTTATTTTATTCTTACATTACCCTGCAAAATGGCTGCTAGTGTCGCCATTTTAGAAGAAGGAAACTGAAGCTTTAGAGAAGTTGATTAATTTCTAACCTATTATGTGACACAGCTGCCACTTGAACACTGCTGTGTGATCTCACAGCCTGGCATCCACACACGGATCTCATTTTGTAGCACCTGAATTGTCATCTGGGGGCTTCTCTGGTGACTCAGATGGTAAAGAATCCACTTGCCAATGCAGGAGGTGCAAGAGACTCAGGTTCGATCCCTGAGGTTTGAACACTGCTGCGTGATCTCACAGCCTGCTCACTCTCAGTGTCGTTGGGCTCATTCAGTAGTGTGTGTCCCTCTCATCTTTTTCTGTGCAAGTCCATAGGTTTTCTTTTTTTTTTATGGCATTATACTGTGGATACTACTTATAATTATGAATATGCTATCATTAATATCTTTCCATGACACTGACTATTCTACGTAATTTTTAATGGTTACACAGTATTTCTCTTACATGTAATTTTAAAAGGTATACCCTATTACAGGACCTGCAGATTGCTTATAATAGCTTCTGCTGGTTTAAACACTGTGACAGACCTGCTCACAGGCAGTCTGTGTGCACATCCATGATTACTTCTGTAAGAAAAATTCCTGATTCAGGAGTATGCCGTTTTTAACGCTTTCAGTTCACTTGCTCAATCATGTCCGGCTCTTTGTGACCCCATGGACTGCAGCACGCCAGGCCTCCCTGTCCGTCACCAACTCCCGGAGTTTACTGAAACTCATGTCAGTGATGCCATCCAGCCATCTCATCCTCTGTCACCCCCTTCTCCTCCTGCCCCAATCCCTCTCAGCTTCAGGATCTTTTCCATTAAGTCAGCTCTTCGCATCAGGTGGCCAAAGTATTGGAGTTTCAGCTTCAGCATCAGTCCTTCCAGTGAACACCCAGGACTGATCTCCTTTAGGACGGACTGGTTGGATCTCCTTGCAGTCCAAGGGACTCTCAAGAGTCTTCAACACCACAGTTCAAAAGCATCAATTCTTCAATGGCAACCCACTCCAGTACTCTTGCCTGGAAAATCCCATGGACGGAGAAGCCTGGTAGGCTGCAGTCCATGGGGTCGCTAAGAGTTGGGCACGACTGAGCGACTTCACTTTCACTTTTCACTTTCATGCATTGGAGAAGGAAATGGCAACCCATTCCAGTGCTCTTGCTTGGAGAATCCCAGGGACAGAGGAGCCTGGTGGGCTGCCAACTATGGTGTCTCACAGAGTCGGACACGACTGGAGCGACTCGGCAGCAGTAGCTTTCTTTATAGTCCAACCCTCACACCCATACACGACCACTGGATAAACCATAGCTTTGACTAGACAGACCTTTGGTGGCAAAGTAATGTCTATACACATATATATAATATATAATGTATGTGTATATATACACATAAAATATATATATTGCCAAATTTACTTCAGAAAAGAAAAATTCACTTCTCCCTCTTAAGCAGTGTTTGAGAGTATCATTTTCTGGGATGCATTGAAAGGGAAAGTGTTAGTCACTCAGTCATGTTCGACAATTGATGAGCCCATGGACTGTAGCCCTCCAGGCTCCTCTGTCCACGGGATTCTCCAGGCAAGAACACTGGAGTGGGTTGCCACCGCTTCTCCAGGAGATCTTCCCAACCCAGGGACGGAACCTGGGTCTCCTGTATCTTAGGCAGATTCTTTACGTCTGAGCCACCAGGAAACGTTATACTCTGCAAATCTGATAGACGCACAAAAAAAGGCATCTTACTGATGTTTAGTGAACAAGTGAGATTTTAAGAGGTTGAACAGTTTTATTTTTAAAATAACCTGGGAATTCCCTGGCAGACCAGGGAATTTGCTTTCACTGCCGTAGGCCCAGGTTCAGTCAGGGAGCTAAGATCCTGCAAGCCGTACGGACAACCAGAAAACAAGTACAAATTCTGCAGCTCCTGTCAGTCCAGTTCAGGAATATCTACTGAGTACTGACTGTGTGCCAGTTACTCTAAAAACCAGGACTATGGTGGACAAGTTAAACAGCAGTCCCGGAGCTCGCAGACTAGGGGTGTTGTACACAGTAAGCAGACCAATGGCGTCAAGAAGGGTTTGGAGAGGAAATGTGCAGACCAGGGCCTGAAGGACTAGGAGTGAGCAGGTCTGGGGAGCGCCCCGGGGGCGTGGGCCCTGTGCACACTTGGCACAGTGTGTGTAAGGCTGGGAACCCCTCTTCTGGCTTCCAGCACCACAGATACTTTCCTCTTTCCCTTTTAATTGTGTTCATAGTGATTGTGTGTAGTCGTTTTAAATTTGTGTCATCAAATCTTAATCGGAAAATCCATAGAAGGACCAAGCATCAGATAGCACTTGATGAGGCCCTGATGCCCCACTGGGCTGCAGAGCGTGCCCTCAGACTCACGTTGGCAGGCACTCCATCAGTGTGTGTGCAGGAAGTCTCTCCATCTTTAGAAAGCTAGGCGTCTTTGTCGTCACTGTTTTAGCCTTTTAGAAGCGCTGTCACTGTATGTGCGCCGTCTTTGAGGAGAGTTAACCCTGTGCTATCACTGAGAGAAAGACGGACTTCGTCAAGGGGCTGTCCCAGAGCTAGAACTGGTGCGGCCAGGGATCTCAGGACTGCTGAGAGTGCCTTCTCCAGAAGGCCCCATCACCCTCCGGCCAGGCGCAGAGCAAGACACCGGGTAGCCGGAGTGGACAGTCCTGTCTTAACATGTGCCCACCCTACCCAGCCACAGAGCTGCTGATCCTGGCTCATCACTGCTTCACACTGACATGCCACATGGAGGGCATCATGCGTGTCCTGCAGGCCGCCCGGCTGCTCACCGACAACCACTTGGCCCCCAGTGAGGAGTACGGGCTGGTGGTAAGTCACCCCTGACCCTTGCCCCCATCCTGAAACCACCTTTGACAGGCAGGTGGGCTGGAGGCCGTCTCTGAGCTGATGTCTCTTAGGGAATCTGCCCGTCCCGATACCGCTACCTACTTGGTAGCTGGCTGGGCAGCTCAACCTTCTGCTTCAGGTTTTGGTTTCTGTCAGAATCCGAGACAGCGCCAAAGGAACAGAAATCAGAGAGGATCGCTGCCATGCTCCAGGCTGTCGCACCCATTCACCCCAGGTTGTTCCCTTTTCCAGAGGGCTAAGACAGCAATCATTTTCCCTGCAAAACAAGGTTCAGACCCGCCTCTTGTATGTGAACTGAAAGGAGCTGACAAGTCAAGCTTCCCATACTTCTGCAAATTCTGTAGGCTTGAAACTGATCCAAGTGTCTGAGCAAGCCGTTGGGTGCTGTAATTAGGAGTATGGGGACAGAAGGGTGCCTGCCCAGGAGGATGGTCCTTTACCGTACGATAGTCATGTTTAGACAGCAGAGGAGAGGACAGCCAACGTGGGACCCGGAGGGGCGGGGAGACAGGCAGGAGGAGAGGAGGGAAGCCTGGCAGCCTGGCCATTAACCCTGCTTCCTGCCGGAGCCTGGGATGTGAAAGCAGCCAAGCTGTTGAGGAGGGGGTCTGGCTCAGAGAACTCCAAGCAGTGCTGATGCAAGCTGCCTTCTCTCTCTGCAGGTGCGCCTCCTCACTGGCATCGGAAGGTACAATGAGATGACATACATATTTGATTTGCTGCATAAAAAGCACTACTTTGAAGTGCTCATGAGGAAGAAGCTGGACCCTGTAGGTGTACAGTGTTTTTGAGCTGCTGTTCTACTGACACTCGGGAGTCTCAGGTTTTCTCAGAAGTAATCCCAATCAGGGTGGACTTCTGGGATATGGAAGATGAGAACTAAGGACCTCCCTCAGACATACACCAAAACCAGTAGCTTAAGGTTCCAGAGCTCCAGCCAGGTCACAGATGCAGCTGATAGATGCAGAATAATGAAGAACAAGTCTCCTCACTTACTGTCCCAAGGCCTGCTTTGGCAGGCGCAAAACCCCTCCCTCCCTGGATTGACCTGCTTGGGCCCTTAGAGTGAAGAGTTTTCAAGGGACCATGAAAAAGTGTTCCTCAGAGCTGTTCAGACATGGGTGCCAAGCTCTGGGCCTAGAAAGCTGTAGAGCTGCTAACGATGACCAGGAAGGAGGCTGGGAAGCAAAGCCCTGACTCACCAGACCTTGGGCCTCTGGGTTCTTGTCTGTCCTTAGACAAGCTGTGTGTCTGAGGCATGTCACCAGGCATACACTCTGAGAACCTGTTTCCAAGTCTCTCATTGGCTGATTATTGTTTCCACCCATTTCACTTCCCGGGGAGTGCAGTGGTTTAGGACACTGCTTCCCATACAGGGGGGCACGGGTTTGATCCCAGATTAGGGAACTAAGATCCCGCATGCTGTGTAGCAGGGCCAAAAAATTTAAAACCTAGGTGCACTTTTGTTATCTGAGAACTTGGGCCGGCCGAGCAGGATTGAGAGACATATTTTTCTATGTGTTGTGCGGGTAGGAAGTAGCCTGCTTTTCTCAGTTAACAAGAAGCATTAAGAGAAGCAGAAAAACTCTCCTCAGTGTTGGGCTGGTTTCAGGACAAACCAGTCCAGTTAATAAGGAAAGGAGCAAGGGATACCTTTCAGGACTTTAAAAATTGTTTTTGAGGCATTTTTGTTTCTGCATTGAAGCACTCTTTTTGTTTCCAATTATGAAAGTAATGCATATTTAAGACATTTGCTTACTTCAGCAGCACATATACTAAAAACTAGAATGATAGAGATTAGCATGGCCCCTGCACAAGGATGACACAGAAATTTGTGAAGTATTCCGTATTAAAAAGAAAAAAAACACTTGGGAAACAGAACACGGAGAAAGCCTTGTGTGTCTAGCTGCTGTAGACAGTCACCGCTGACAGTCTGGTACAGGCCCTTTGCACATGTACCCACAAGCATGTATACACGTGTGTTTACATGCGTGTATACATGTGTACATGTCTACATTTTTTACTAGACTTGTGTCATGCTGTGCAGATAGGGGATAGCCTGCATTTCTCAGTTTTCAAGTCAACGTTGGTTTTAATGGCTACATTAGCCTTTTTTGGCCACCTGGATCATTTCTAATTGTTTGGTATCATATATCCTTGTTATATCCATCTTAGCACTTTCCTCTGCTTACTTCTTGAGGGACAGAATTTAGAGTGGAATTGTGAAGGCTCATGCATGTATACATGTTGTTAAGGCTTTTCCTCTGACGGGGCTTACGGTTCACACTCCCAGCCGGCAGAGAGGATCTGCCCGTTTGCTTATGTTCAGGATAGCATAAACATCTGTCTTCATTTGTGGCTTTCTTTTCCCTTTCCTTGGGAGTTTTTTGAGGAACTTTCAGAAGCAAAGGACTAGGTCAGTCCTCCCTGCTCTGCAGTGCCTGGTTGAGACCTTGGTATCCCTTTTTTTCTGGGCAGAGTGGCACCCTGAAGACGGCCCTGCTGGACTACATCAAGCGCTGCCGCCCTGGGGACAGCGAGAAGCACAACATGATCGCGCTGTGCTTCAGCATGTGCCGCGAGATCGGCGAAAACCACGAGGCAGCTGCCTGCATCCAACTGAAACTGATCGAGTCTCAGCCCTGGGGTAAGCAGAGGTCACAGCAGCACCCCCAGGGCAGTGCTGCTGGCCAGGGAAGGGTCTCAGGGCTAAGAACGCCAAGAAACCAGCAGACTAACACCCACCTCAGCCTCTTGACATTCATCCAGTGGGTCCCAGCGGGGCAGAAAGGAGGTGGAAGGAGGGTTGGAAGGCATTTACCCCTCTTATAGCCCGTGCGTCCAGAGGTGTCATCTGTCAGGAACCATTGTATGCTGAGGCTGTGGACGCCTGCCAGGATGTTTCAGAGAGGAGTGAACTAGACCAGGCAGTGAATCCCAGTCTGGCGTGTAGAGGGAGGGAGTGCGCGAGTCTCACTTCACCTGAGTGAGACATACCTCCCTCCCTGTGGGTGCGAGCTGGGCTGTCTCTAGCCCACGCTGCTGCTGAGTGGGGAGAGAGTAGCCTGCTCTGGGAGCCAGACACAAGCACATTTGCTCCACTCCCTGCAGAGGACTGTGTCAAGGATGGGCAGCGACTGAAGCAGCTGCTGCTGAAGGCCCTGACTCTGATGCTGGACGCAGCAGAGAGTTATGCCAAGGTAATTGGGAGCCTTGGGGCTTGGTGTTGCAGGAGGAGTAAATTTGTTCCGCTGCTGGAGGGGTCGTAGGGGAGACGTCACAAAGTCGTTATCTGTGCCTACCTCCACCCTTACCCTCAGGACTCCTGCGTGCGCCAGGCCCTGCACTGTCACCGGCTCACCAAGTTGATAACGCTGCAGATTCACTTTCTGAACACTGGCCAAAACACGATGCTCATCAACCTGAGCCGCCACAGGCTGATGGACTGTATCATGGCGCTGCCTCGGTTCTACCAGGTGAGCGCGAAGCCCCACCAGTACTGCCGGCCTCGTCTCTGCTGGTGTCCCTGTCACAGGGCCCTTCCCTGAAGGGCTCAGGTCGGCCAGCCCTGTCTCCGCTGTCTGACCCACCCAGCTGCCTTTGCACAATGGTGCTTCTCACCAGCATGCTATCTGGGCAGAGGCTGGAGACCAGCGAGACAGCATGCTGTCCCCTTTCTCCACACCGTTAAGCCTTTGCACTTTGACAGTTGAGGTTCAGGGGAACATCCCTGCTCGTGGTCCCATGAGCACCTCTGAACCCAACGTTTTCCAGAATGCATGCACTTCTGGGTTAGCATAAAAAGCCAGGGCTTCGGGGAGGCTGGTTCCAGCCCTTTAACAAGGAGGGATAGTTATCAGGGAATCAGCCCTTTCACTGAACAGAGCTGAGTGAGAAAAATACTCTTTATCAGCAGTTCTTTTAAGTCATTGTGAAGATTAGAAACACTGAAAAAACGTATCTGGGGTGTCAGGGGAAGGGTAATATCAACCTTCCCACCAACCCTGGTAGACAGCCTTTGTCGTCGTCGCTGGCGGCCACACCTGCTCCGAGTGCAGTGTCGCGCTGCTCTCTGGGCTCGTTTGCCTCCAGTGGTGTCCTCCCCTCCCTTCTTCCCCTCCACCCTTTTCAGGCTTCCATTGTGGCAGAGGCCTATGACTTTGTTCCTGACTGGGCTGAAATTCTCTATCAACAAGTGATTCTTAAAGGAGACTTTAATTACTTGGAAGAATTTAAGCAGCAAAGGTTATTAAGACCCAGTGTATTTGAAGAGATTTCAATAAAGTAAGTACTAAAATGCCTCTGCTTTGATGTCAGGCATGGGTAAGAATTTTATACCTAAGGATAGGTATAATATGTCTAACTAACCCCTTGGCTCAAGATGGCAAAGAGATGTCAGGAATATCCAGAGGGATAAGATCTTTTAACAGATTTATGCAGACGAATGAGAACAGCTTGCTTATGATGCTCTGTACCCAAAATGGGAGAACTACTCAGCTGGCCTGAGGTGCCAAAAACACTAAATATCAGAAGATCCCTTTGGAACAGGAAATTAAGGCCAGCATTGAGATACTTGTTTTTAATGAAATTTCATTGTTATCAAGCACTGACAGCAAGGGCTATACTGTACCCTAATTACTAGTCTGATTTCCTAGAGTCAAGCAGGTTCTTGTCTATAGATAGCGGTTAAGCATCAGAGCTGATAGCCCTCGCTCAAGATACAGTATCTTAAACCTGTACATTCTTGCTTCCCTCTTTAGATGTAAACATCATCAGCCTACAGAATTTGTTCTGAAAAACCTGAAGAAGTTACTCACATATTGTGAAGACATCTACTTGTATTACAAGCTGGCATACGAACACAAACTTTACGATGTTGTAAATGTGCTTCTGAAGGACCCTCAGACCGGCTGCTGTCTAAAGGACATGCTGGCCAGTTAGGTGGATTCAGGTGACACGTGAGGACGGCTGCTGCCAGGGATTCCTAAGTGCCTGTCGTCTTGTGCTGAAACAAGGTACTGACAGATGTTTGTGGTCAGTATAGAGAGAGATGCACTGGGGATCTTTGATGTCAACACCAGGACTGACCATACCAGTCCTTTGTGAATAGTGGGTAAAAGAAGGAGAAATTTTGACAAGGAAATTCCTTTTCGAAAATGATCATGCATCTATATTATCATTTTCTGTACATACCAATATATATATATTGGTATTAAGGAAAAAAGTTCCATCTTCCTCAGGATAGTTTTACTTTAGGAGCTGATACAGTATTTAGTAAAGAATAGCTGTGCCTGTAGATTCCAGTTTCAAAGGAATTTAATATTATTTACACAGTTGAGGAACAGATGATACATTTCCATTTGTTAGAAACTGATCTCTATAATAAAATAGATTTTAAATTCAGTGTATGTCATTACTACTGCTAAGGAAACCTTAGCCCTTGGCTGCCTTGAAGCAGTCTTTATTGGCTGTAGTTATTGCTGTAGAGTCCATTCTGTAAATTCCTCAAGTCACTGGATGGCCCTGTCTCCACTTGGTGGTCTACAGAGCTCTGATTGAGACTCCTACTCCTATGTAAGAGAAATTTAAAATACTTGCACTGTCCCTATTTTTGATTCCATGGCAGTTTCCAACAAAGTCTCTAAGCACAGATTTGGTTAAACTGATAACCAGAATATATATAATAGAGAAGATCACCCAGTCTCTGCATACAGCCATCACCTGAGTTACAAGCTCAGTTACTCCAAAATAAATACTTCTAGGTATTTAATTAGGCCTTAGTATCTAAGCAACCAAATAATTTCTCCAAATAAATAAGAGGACTGCAGCTCCGTCCCTTTGTTGCTCTAGAGTGACACTGTTAAGGACTTTGCAAATCACTTTTCTTCTAGAACTGCACCTACTCATCAAGCACCTACAAAGCTTTCTCAGTATATAGAACTCTCGTCCCAAGAGCTTTGTTCTATACTCTCCAAAAATATCTCTTGGGAGGTAACACAAAATTTAAGTCCTCACAATAGTGACTTTATTAAATTAGTTGCTTTATAAAACATTGCAGATGTCATAATTGTTAACATAACAATTTACCAAACTGTAGTTAACTGGTGCAATTTGCTGAGCATGTTTTATAAAGGAAAGGAAATGCCAAAACCCTGTTAAAAGTTGTTCCACTGCAGTCTTGGAGAACAAAGGAAGATTTGTTTCTCAGACACTTACATCAGGCAAATAAAACAGGTGAGGAGTTTCCCTCCCCCATCTGAAGCTCCGTCAGTAGAACAGCCCGATAAATAGAGACTATACAGTCTATAGAGATTCCACAACTCGTACTGCAACGATGGAGAGGTTTACCTTCTTCAGCTTCAAAGTTGGAGGGTTTTGGTCATTTAATTATCAAACTAGTGCTCTGCAGCCGCCGTATCTTCGCTGAGATCAGCAGTCTTCTCCACACTGTATTTTTAATATCCTCACGCTCAATCTTAAGACAAAGCAATTTTAATACTAGGTGCACACCACATGCCCTTGCAGCAGACCGCTTTTCTCGACAAGTTATGAAGTAGTTCAAGGAGGTATGGTTAAGGCTGTATTACTGAACGGTGCTGGTAAATACTACACAATTTTTTTTGTCATGTTGCAACCTTTGTTTCCAATTTAGTGACTGCTGCTATGGAATCAGATAGCAACAATGACAACATTATTAGGTTTGTTTTTTAAAACTATGATTTAGTAGCAACAGAGATTCCCAATTTTAACCCCTTGGCAACAAGATCCAAGTTCCCTCATTTGCACATTAGCACCTAAGTGTCAAGGGATTAAATAACCAGCACAAAAGATACTGCACTTCTGATTGTAGCATTTGGCAGAACTGAAAAGAAAGGAAGTTGTGCTACATGTTGAAGGGATTGTGGGCAACAGAAAGAAGACGCCAGGAGAAGATAAGCGTCACATGAAGTCCTCGTAGTCCTGTGCGTATCCGCCGTCGTAACCCCCGTAGTCCGCCAGGTCGTCTTTCATGGTGGCCTTTAGTCCCCCTCCGGGAACCACACCTTTCTTCTTCTTTTTGGCTTTGCTCTGCTGAAGATAAGAGAGAGTTAGATCTTAAGACTTTATCTACTATGGGCATCTGTATTAGGTACAGCAACCCTCAGAGTCAAAAAAAAAAACTCTGGTTCCAGAAAAACCGAGTTCTCTGAGATTCCAGAACTAAGCCAGGGTAATTTCTATTACTACTTTAGAAAAACATGAACATGTCTACAAACAGAAGGATGACAATGGCACTTACACCCCTGTCCTATTCCAGTATAAATGGTATTAGTGAGCTCTTGACTTCTCCTAACCAGCCTTGGTGAAAATACCATGTCTACACCCCAGTATGCGTGTAACACACATTTCCCACCCAACTCGCTCTTACCTTTTCTTGCTTCTGTTTTTCACTGCAGAGTACAGTCAATGAATTGGTAATCTTTTTCAAGTCATCAATTTCCACTAAAAAAAAAATAATTTTTAAGAATTTTAGAGAATAAGTAAAAAAGCAAAATACACATTCTTCACGGTGTCATGAGAAATCTAATTTGTCCATCATTAACTTCAGTAACTTTGTAAAAGGCTGTTAATTTCTCCTAACATGATAGAGAATCTTAAGTCTATGGCTAGGCTCACAAACCAGAACTGTTTAAAACTGCAAACCCAGCAACAAAACTTTATAATGATCTATAGTCGCCAAGACACCACTGTTTAACCAGAAACTGGAAACATCTACAGCTCACAGTGCTCCCTACCATTCTTCCGTATCCAGTCTAAACACACAGAATAACCATGCCTTATGGAAATTACATATCCTTAGTTTTCAGAGGGGAGAATCTGAATCAGTATGGAAGGCCAATCCTCAAAGCCACAGACGACAACTCCCCGACCCCTGAGGTCTCCATTTTCTAGCACAAGAATGAAAATGAAAACAGTAGGTATCTCAGGAGTCCCAAGTGCCTGCCCTACCAGGAAATAAACTTGGCCAACGCATCCTTCCACCCCATTAAAATATAAAGCTGGAAACAGACACGAGTTTTTAGCTACCAAAAAAAGTGTTCAATTTTGGTTAGCACCTCTGAAACAGAACAAATAGTGTGTACAAAATAAAATGACAACTATGGGCATATCACTGACCAAGTTTAGAACCTTCCACTTAGTAATCATTTCCCAAAGAAAATCCACTTTAAAATTTCTGTGAAGAATTTCGTTCTCGGTCTTAAAAATAGCAAAGACTAGCAAAACTAGGCCCTCCCACCTTGGTGCTGTACCACCACTGGCTGCCGTCCCCATACCCCATGCCCCTGAAACGCATGACTCTTCTGGGAGCATGAAACGAAACCCACGGACCCAGAGACTGCGTGGCAGCTCTTGCAGCTGGCTTCCTCATTTATAAAGTGAAAAGACACTCATCTGTGGTCTCAGTTGTAAAATTCTGTATGCTTTTCCCCAAAAGATACTTCCTTACCTCCCTTCAATATAAAACAAGAAGCTAGTCTTTTATTAGCTGTTGTGCCAACAAGCACAGATGTCTCTCTGGGAAGCCACTGTAAAAACACTCAGAAAGCGTCCTCAAAAGACCACTTAATGTGTATTTGCAGAACAACATTCCTAAGCTACCTGCTAAAAAGCAAATCTTCAGTGTATTAGAACATCCCCTACTTAAATCCATCCACAGGGGTCAGAGATGAGAATTACTTACATGAAATACAAACATCTCGAACTAAGGCTTCCAAAAAATTGGCATAATATAGTGACTTTTCATATTGTGTAATTTTATCTTTTAGTAACTTTCCAAACTCTGTGAAGTCATCTCTTGAGGATGGGTTCATAGCGTCTATTCCATAAACTGTATTATTAACACCTGTAGGAGAAAGGGGACACGCAAACTATCAGATTTTTTAAAATTTAGAAAGAAGCCTATCATACCTAATAACCCTATTATTTCATTCTAAAACAGAGGTTCCCAACCTGAGTCGACTGAACTCTTTGGACAGAATCCAAGTGGTCTGTACATAATTACTGTGTCACAGGTTATTCAGTATTTTGATACCTATTCCAAAATAAATAGGTTTCCTTTGTAAGTAAAATCCTCTGTACTTTATGCATTTAAAAACAGTATGTTAAGAAGGGGACCATAGCCTTCACTTGGCCCAAAGGAGTCCCTGGCACAAAAGGGAAGCTCTAAAAGCACTTGTCCAAGAACAGCCTACAGCAAAGACTGAAGACAAAGGGAAAAAAGCCAACAAAGATGGTTCCTGTCCAAGTATCCAGCTAACCACAGAAGCTACGTAGGAGTAAACCATGTGCTAAATCCCAACAGAAACTTTAATCTAGCTTTCAAGGGTTCTAGGCTGCAAGACAGACGCTTCTGTGTGTGCGCTGTATGTGCTCAGTCGCGTCCAGCTCTCTGCAGCCTCATGAACATGGCGCATTTTCTAAGAAAGACTGGAGTGGGTTGATATTTCCTACCCCAGGGGATCCTCCCCACCAGGGGTCAAACCTGCATCTCTTCCGTCTACTGCACTGGCAGGCCAGTTCTTTTTAACACCAGCGTCACCTATTCCTCTATAATCAAGTCATTACTTGTTCACACCGATCCAGTACTTTAGTATTAGAAACACAACATTGAAACCCTATTAACCAAATGATCACCGCATGAATACATGTTTTTGCTTTTAATCTGTAACTGTGTGTCCCATCTTAGAATTTATTACCACATAAACCCTTCTCTTTAATAAACACAGGGGTGGCTTTTACCATCCTATGAAGACAGGATAATGGGCACGTGCCCTCTGTAATGCGATGAGAGTGGTGGAGACATGTCAAGCGCTTGCCAGTACACAGAAGCATCCACGGCAACTCTTGAGATTGCTGAAGACTCACTAAGAAGTTAGCTCACACTTCCAGTGAAAAGGAGAGTGATCACTACAGTCAGCCTGCTTGGTCCATTTTAAAGAAGGGACCGGGGGAGAGATCAAAATAACTAGATCCTTCTAGGTTTCATTTCAAGGTTATTTAACTGTTTCAACAGGATATTCTACTCTGAAAAAGTACTCAATAAGCAGAGACAGCAAGTAAATAAAATGAGAACTTTTAACTATTTTCTCTGACTTTGAATCTTCATCCTCTGTGCCATGTAACTCCCCCTGGAACTCTCTAAACTTAAATTTACAGAATCCTGAACATACCTTTTACACTACCCTAACCACAGCAGCAGGCACGGGACTTGGGAGTGGAAGTCCTCCGAGGGTAGGGCACGGTGAAGGCCAAGAAGGGGCAGAGCCTCAGCCTCACCAAGGCCAGCACGCTCTTGCCTAAACCCTATGAGACTTTAAGACAGTGACACGCCTACAGTCAAACGCTTAAATCTCAGAAAGTTACAGACTCACATTTCACCCAAATTTCATCCAGCGGATACATATACTTAAATCAGCAGTATACTTTATTTGGGTTCAATAACTTAATCATCTTTTATACAATACTCAAATTATTCAAAAATCTGAGCATGTATCTCACTCTACATTAAGTAATGAAACCTCAAATACAAACAAAAGTGATTAAGTTCTAATACCTAAATTATCATGTTTCTTCAAGAAAGATGTTTTCTGAATTTTCAAACTACTAAGACCTCCACAGTATTCACTTACAACTTCAATACTACACTGTTACCACACCCCCACTTACCAAAAGTTTCTTTTGCTAATTCAAGGTCAGACTCTTCCTGTAATTTCTTAAGCCGAAGTTTATCTGCTAATTGTTCTTCTGCTGTTAGCACTTTAGGTTCTTCAGGTTCTTCTAACTAAAATGAAGTTTGAAAATAGCTGGTTATAATGAACGCAGTACATATCTATCCTGTATATAATTTTTTTCTAGACATATATAAATAATAAACATTCATAGTGTTTACTGTATTTCTACAGTAAATTCTTTTAGATATCCTAATGTTATAGGAAAAAAACCCGAGTCACAGATTAAGCAGCCTGCCCATGGTAACAGAAGGTTAACACAGGTGGTAATGTCACAGAGTTAAGATTTGACGACTGGGTTTATTTCATGGTGATTTTTTTTTAATTAAGGAATTGAGACTGCAGACAAGTTGAAAATAGCTTTCTTAGATTCTGACTAAAACTGTATACTGAAAAATCTTTTCTAGAGTAACTGTGGTAATATTTATCAAGTTTTAAAAACATTATTATATGCTTTAATAAAATAATTCCACTTTTAGATATTCCTCTTAAGAAACCAAAGATGCACACAAATATTTAACCAAAAGGAGGTCAAATGGGGTATTATTCATAATAATATCAAATAAATGTAGAGATGATCTAAATGTTCCACAACAGAATGGTTCAAGTATATGGCACATCCATAATAAATATTATACAGACATACAAAAAAATTTTTTTCAAAGAATTAGAAAAACATTTCCCCCTTATCTTTTTATTCCACTTCTTTGACAGGACAATTAATAGTCTAATTTATATCCCTTCTATATGCCATCATAAGTTTCTATAACGAATATGTTACTAACAGGAGATACCTTTGATAATAGTGGGGAAAAGGTGAAGGGAATTTGTGCCATTCATAAATCTCCGTACCTGTGCAGTTTGAAGATTTTAATTCAAAAGGCCACTTCTGAGACAGGTCACATTTTGTTTCTCATGGAGAAGATTTTTCAGAAAAAGGGGACCATCTCCACTGTACTGACTGACCTGAACACCCTTGTTTCCTGCATCAAAACTGAGTATGTTTTAACAACACTTCACCTGAGATAAAATTAATGCACTGAGTGTAAGGTTTCTTTACTTTGGAGACTAATATCAAGATACAATAAAGTAAGTATAATGCTAAACTTCAATGACCAACTTCTTTGAGCTGTAAGAATCCATTCCTTGTTCTGAACAGATAAACATGCATGTAAGTGATCTCAGATATACAAACACAAGTTACTAAAAAGCATCTAAAACGTTCCTGACTGGGGGGAAACAAACATTCTCACATACTGTTGGCCATGATAATTTGCTACTAAGAAGGAATCACAGCAGCTGATTCCAGGCCTAAGAGAGTTCACTAGAGGAGCTTATTGTGCCACAGAACCAGGGACCTTTCACAGACTAGCAGGGCTCTGTGAAACAGAGGAAGACAGAACAACTTAGAGGGACCCCACTGTCCAACGCTGGGACAAATTAAGCATTAAAAAAAATAATCGCTATATCTAAATGAAATTCATAAAGACCTGTAAGTCCATAAATTTACTCAAAAAGAAAAAACTGAAACCTACAAAATCCTTCATTTTTCACCACTTAAAGTTAACCACACTCCCTTACTCTGAAAATTAGTAATTAAATGAATTAAGCTTTTATGCTTTCTAGTACAAACCATATCCAAAGTAACCAAACAGAAAAAAAAGGGGAAAAAGTCAGCCAATAAGAAAATGGAAGTCATAGAATGAAGTATCACCTTTCTGACACCTAAAGAAATAATTAGGCAATGATCACCAGTGACACTCCTAAAACTGGGCCAGCAGTAAAAAGGAATCTGTAATGTTACAGGAGAAGGGCCAGGTTGTCATCAACTTGACTCAGTAATCAATTTTAGCATCACTAATAATAGTACAGACATTATATGACCTGATGTGATGCAAGGTGCTTGCCTGAACAAAGCATATGCTGGGATATTCTGGGACAATTAGATGCACATAAACTGAATGTAGACGATGTTTAAAAATGACTTACATTAGGAGCGTAATTATATGAGACATAGCTTTGCTTTTTCAGAAATGCATACTGAAGTATTTAAAGGAAAAATGCAGAATGTTTGTTATTTATTGGATTATATTTTAGCAAAAAAAAAAAAAAAAAAAAAAACAGATGAAGCAAGTTGGCAAAATATTAACAACTGGTAAATTTAGGTGATTTGTATATGACCCATTATGCTATTTTCTTGAAATTTCTCTTAATAAAAAGTCAAGGGAATTCCCTGGTGGTCCAGTGGTTAGGCACTTTCACTGTGGAGTTGTTTCACCAGGTTAAAAATAAAATAAGAAAGCTTGCTATGTATGATCTATGGTAAGATTTCCATGATTATTAACTAAAGCCAAGGTGAAAATAAAAAATGGGTGGAATATGACCATATAGTTGTATACAAATATATAAAGTCACCTTGGAGACATCGTAATACACCAGTATTTAAGTAAATACTTAAGTAAATATTTAAGTAAATACAGTATTTAATACACCAGTGTATAAGCAAATACACTAGTATTTACTTATAAAGGGAAAGAGAACAAATCTGTGAAGAGTTGGGAGCCCCTCTTAATACCATTTTGATTTCTGAATCATGTAAATGTGTTTTCTATTCAAAAAGTAAATGAACACAAAATTCCTGATCTTGCTCCAAATAATCAAAAACAACATTTATATAGTACATGGCAGAGAAATGGATGCTTTTTATATTTACTCAAAATGTACACTGCAAAAAAAAAAAAAGACTAAGCTAGAGAGAGCTGCAAGACACTGACAAAAGCCCTGACTGTGGGCACAAGACAGTCCTGCCGCCTTAAAGTGTCTGTGAAAACCTGAAAGGCATCTAACACATAATGCTTCTCGGTTTGTTTTTTGCAAAAACCACAAATTCCATGTGTTTGGGATCACCTTATCTGATGATATCCATGCATAGCCTTTACAAAGCCCTTTACACACCCAGGTAGCATCTGCTGCTTGCTAAGGTTCTGCACCACTGCTGATGCGAGGATTCTGTACTTTGGAAAATAAACAGGACTTACTCTCTTTTTAATTTCTTCTTGCCTTTTCTTCTGCTGCCGTTCTTTCTCTTTTATTTTCTCTGCTATTTTTTTCTTTTCTGAAATTTTTACTTCTGAAAGTAAAGAAATGTTTTAATCATAGTTAATCTTAAATATTTTCTAGTTTATGAATGAGACAGACATGACACTTATATACTTCAAGAGATCAAACCTCTCCCAGCTCCAATTTAGATGGTGATTTTCTGGCAAATAAGAACAGAAAAGTTCTGGGACTTCTTTCTCCTCTCTAATCTCACCCCTAAGATCCAAACACTTCCTTTCATGTTTCCCCACAGTCCTTTAGGTGGGACTTAGACCATTCAACTGTGATGCCTCATCCTCTAATCTGTTTACATTTTAAAGAGTGAAAGAGAAAAGAGATGCAGGGAGAAGAGAATGAAACAGAAGGATGTTTGGTTTCTAAAAATAACCAAAATTTCCAAGTTTGCAGCATTTTGTTAGTTGTCTTAACATAAGCATCAGAGTAAGATCTAAACCCCAAAACTGAGGAAACCCAATGGATCACCTGGTTTTACTTCTGCTGCTTCTTTTTTCTCATCATCATCATCATCCCAGTTATCCTAAACAAAAGAAAACTCCATTAATACTTCTTACATGCTTACTCTTCCCTGTGATCTTTATTATTCTAACACCAGAGAAAAAAGTTCGCTGGGTTTTTTTTTTCTTTTTCTTTTTTGGTGTTACATTAAATTTATAATTTTGGGAGAACTGACACAATGTTGAACTGCCCTAGCCAAGAAAAAGGGCTATCTTTTCATTTGTTCAAGCCTACCTCTGTATCTTTCAAAGAATTTTTTAAAGTTTCTCTTAAAAGGTTTTGCATATTTCTCATTAGGTTTGTTCCTAAGTATTTTGTCTTCCCTGTTGCCACTGTAAACATTTTTTTTCCATTTTCTGTCCTCTGACTGGTGGTTGTATCATACGAAAGCTACAGGGTTTGCATGTAAACTTTATATCCTGCTACTGTATAAACGTAAATACATATATGTTGTGCTCAGCCGTGTCCGACTCTCTGTGACCCCACGGACTGCAGCCCACCAGGCTCCTCTGTCCATGGAATTTTCCATCAAGAATACTGGAGCAGGTTGCCATTTCCTACTCCAGGAGATTTTCCCAACCCAGGGATGAAACTCACGTCTCTTGTGTCTCCTGCATCAGCAGGCAGATAGATGCTTTACCACTGCACCACTTTGAAACCCAGGTACCTTACCAATTACGTTTATCACTTAAGTTAGTTCCATCACTGAGTCTCGGTGGTCTTCCAGGTATACTACCACATCATCTGCAGGTGAGACAGCTTTACTCCTCCTTCACCAATCTGTGTGGCTCCACAACTGATTTATCTTATCTAATCGCACTGGCAAAACCTCTAGTACAGTATGAAAGAACAGTGGCAGAGAAAATGGGGATCAAGTCCTTGTTCTTCTCTTAACGGAAATGCCTACAGTGTTTCCCCACGAAGTGTTATGTACCCCACCACATTTACGGAGTAAAATTTTAACTTTTCTTTTACTGCTCTGAATTCCAAGTCAATTAGAAAGTCTTTTCTTAAAGCAAGGAGTTTTCTCTAGAAGATGTATGCCCCCATTGTTTTTTCATTTAGATCTCTGATCCTTTGGAATGTTTTCTTCTCTACGATGGATCTGAGTGCGGATCTAATTTTATATTTTCCCAAATAGTTACCCAGTTGTCAAAGCACCATCTGTTGAAAAGTCCACCTTTCTAATATCCTATAATAACTATAAATGGAGTATTATCTTTAAAAACTGTGAACCACTATGTTGGTTCCAAATTGGGAAAGCAATACGTCAACGTTGTATATTGTCACCCTGTTTATTTAACTTATATGCAGAGTACATCACGAGAAATGCTGGACTTGATGAAGCACAAGCTGGAATCAAGACTGCCGGGAGAAATATCAATAACCTCAGATATGCAGATGACACCACACTTATGGCAGAAAGTGAGCCTCTTGATGAAAGTCAAAGAGGAGAGTGAAAAAGCTGGCTTAAAACTCAACATTCAAAAAACTAAGACCACGGCATCCAGTCCCATCACTTCATGGAAAACATATGAGGAAACAATGGAAACAGTGACAGACTTTATTTTCTTGGGCTCCAAAATCACAGCAGATGGTGATTGCAGCCATGAAATTAAAAGACACTTGCTCCTTGGAAGAAAAGCTATGACCAACCTAGACAGCATATTAAAAAGCAGAGATATTATTTTGCCAACAAAGGTCCGTCTAGTCAAAGCTATGGTTTTTCCAGTAGTCATGTATGGATGTGAGAGTTGGACCACAAAGAAAGCTGAGCACCGAAGAACTGATGCTTTTGAACTGTGGTGTTGGAGAAGACTCTTGAGAGTCCCTTGGACTGCAAGGAGATCCAACCAGTTAATCTTAAAGGAAATCAGTCCTGAATATTCACTGGAAGGATTGAATCTGAAGCTCCTCTAATACTTTGTCCACCTGACGCGAAGAACTGACTCATTAGAAAAGACCCTGATGCTGGGAAAGATTGAAGGCGGGAGGACAAGGGGATGACAGAGGATGAGGTGGTTGGATGGCATCACCAACTAGATGGACATGAGTTTGAGTAAGCTTCAGGAGTTGTTGATGGACAGGGAGGCCTGGCATGCTGCAGTCCATGGGGTCGTAAAGAGTCGGACACAACAGAAGTGACTGACACTGTACACCTGAAACCTATAATACTGCAAATCAACTATACTTCAATTTTTTAAAAAGCCCATCTTTGCCCCGTGATTTACCATATACTGTTTTCCTAGACACTTGCTCTATTTCTGCTTTCTATTCTATCCCACTGGTTTGTTGTCTCTTCATGTACTAGTATGTACTGTTTTAATTAGAGGCTTTATAGTATGTTTTTAATGTAAGCTGGGGCTAATTCCCCCTTTTCAGGTTTTTTAGTGTTTTCCTGGCCATTCTTGCACACTTGTTTCTCCATATGAACTTTTATATCAACTTGTCTAACTCCACAAAAAAGCTTCTCCATTAACAATTAAAACACAAGACCACCAAGCCAAAACTAATGGCCTCTCTTAAATAATTCACAGTAGTTTTAAAAGAAAATTTGAGCTGTCTTTACACTTACTTTCCCAAATGTAAAAGCAGCCAACATTCTGGCTAATGGTTTTAATTATTTCAAGCAACATTTCACACAACATAACCCTGGCTAATGAATTAAATCTTTATAAAGATTTAAGCCCAATTTTTTAAAATTAAATTTAAAAAAAAGAAAAAAGAGTTAAGCTCAGTACAACAGAGGAGTCAAGAGCTGATCCACAGCTTCATGGAACCAACTCCCTAACTTGGGCGGGCACTTCAAGGTGGCTCTGCAGCCTCTCTTCTCTATGCCTAGCACACAGTCCCTGAGCTAAACATTAAACAATTATCAAACAATTTTTAAAGGGTCCACAGAATTTAGAAGGGTTAAGTTCAACAGAGAAAGACACAGTCCTGTGTTTAAATAGGGCTTTAACCTACAGGTAACCTGACCCCTGTCTCAACCACCACCAGGCGCCCTAGGACACGCCACCTGAAGCTTAGCCAGAGGATGACGGGCAAGGCAGGAGGCCCTGGCGAGGCCGGAGGGGCAGGGCTGACGAATATGCCACAGCTGCGACAGCAAGCTTCTGGCTTATAAACCAAGAGGCCATAAATCTGAATCAGGCTAGGTGTCTGTAAATTAACCAAGCGTTGATTCTTAATAAAAATCTAAATCCAAAGAAATAAAACATCCTGATCAAGGCTGCCATGGAGTGGGAAGAACTTTGACGAGAAGTATTTTTATAATCACTTTACCTTTGCAATTTAACCCATAGTTCATAGTTAACAAACACAACGAAAGCAAACCAGCTAGTCACTTTTTGAACATCTAAGAGTTAGAAATTAGACGGTAAATGTTCGTATCACCCTCCCGGTTTGCTTAAGTGCTTGCATCAATACAGCATTGCACAAAAGGAACCAGAGAGCTAACACTAAAAGTTGACTACTACTAGAAGTTTTTGTCATTTTAATCTTCAGAGAACGTAAGAAAGCTGGGTTTGTGAGTGGTATGCTACTTATATGGTTCTTAGATAAAAGAGCTACCTGCTGACTTCTAGGGGATGTTTGTAACTCCCTACTAATAACAGTGACGATAACAGCAGCGACGACAATAGACTGCATTTACTAAGTGCTTGCTCTACACTAAGCTCTGTGCTAAAGACTTTATGTTTAATTTTGTTTTTAATTCTTTGGCCACACTGCACAGTTTGTGGAATTTTAGTTCCCTGACCAGGGATTGAACCTGGGCCCGTGGCAGTGAGTCCCAACCACTGGACTGCCAGGAAGGTCCCCAAAGGACTTTACATATGGTAACACAGTTAACCCTCACAAAAGTCCTGCAAGTCAAGTAGTGTTATCCCCACTGTAATACACGGACACAAAGGCCCAGAGATAACTATCACACAATCTGGAAAACTAACGAAGGAACCTGTTTTGAACAGGACATTTCTTTACAGTGTCATACTAAACATCATTTCTTACCTGAATCTGAAGTATAAATGTCTGGGAACTAGGTCCCTCCACATCAAAATGTGTTCTTTCAATTAGTCCTGGAATGGAGTCCCCTGGAATTGCAGGGAATCCCATATCAAAGAGAAGGGTTATGGTACGTACTAAGATACGCCCAGCTGCAACTATGTCAGATATTCATCTCAAATTGCCTGTGATGGATTCTACTAATTTTAACAAATGAGTCTAGCAGCCTCTGGGAGCAGGAGCTCAAGAGGAGAGAGGCATAGCTGAAAATGAGCAGCCCCATCCCAGTAACCCCCACAGAGAAACAGCACAACGCGGCAGGGTTTTTGTTCAGTGCTGACGTTCCTCAGTCCCCTGTACCAGTAACACCTCACCCCCCAGGTCACCGCCTGTCCAGGGTCGCATCCACCCTGACTTTGCATCCCGCCTCTACCCCGCCCCTGGTTTCGCTATCGAAGAATAACCTTACTCCAGACGGCTGTCACACTGTCCCTTCAGTGCAAGTGTAATGAGGCCACCCGGATTTTCAGCACAGAAACGGTTTCAAAAACAGTGGCTCCCGTCTCCAAGTCCTGGAAACAACTACGACATCCGCTCCTCAGCTCATAAACGGACCATGAAGGCGCCTCACCCCACAGCGCTGGGAAGAAGATGCTCCTTTCTTACAGGGGCAGTCACTCCTGTACAGAGGATGAGCCTGCTCCTTTCTTATAGGGGCAGTCACTCCTGTACTGAGGATGAGCCTGCTCCTTTCTTATAGGGGCAGTCACTCCTGTACTGAGGATGAGCCTGCTCCTTTCTTATAGGGGCAGTCACTCCTGTACTGAGGATGAGCCTGCTCCTTTCTTACAGGGGCAGTCACTCCTGTACTGAGGATGAGCCTGCTCCTTTCTTACAGGGGCAGTCACTCCTGTACTGAGGATGAGCCTGCTCCTTTCTTATAGGGGCAGTCACTCCTATACTGAGGATAAGCTCCTCCAGAGGGGAGCACAGTGACGTCAGAAAAAACAGACTGGTCACACTTCTGAACAAATGTAATCCCCAAAGCTTTCCCCATGAACTTACGACAGTTTTTGCATCCTTAGTTATAAAAGTAAATGCGTAAAAGTAGAATGTTTAAAACTTCCCAATTTTCCCTAAACATCAAGACTTTGTAAATGCTGACAAAGAATTCAGATAAAATACAAGAAGGGTTCCTAGAGAAACAGCTAAAATTAATGGTTGTTTTTGGTTCAAGAGTTACCTATCAATATCCAATTAAATTCTTTAGCCAATTATCACTGGTAGTCAATAAATCTTTCAACTACAATATCCAAAAGTATTTCTTTTACCTCCAAAAGTATTTCCAAGTATTTAAAGTATTAATATCTCCAATATTAACCAGGCTCTTCTAAAATGGCCAACTTCCTCAGAAGAGAAGCTGTTTATTAACTACCTGCTTATCTATACTTACGTTCTTCAGATAAACACCCAGCATCATTTGAGCCATTTCTCTAAAAAAGGGGTGTTTTTCAAGTTTAAAACCTGCTTCCCAACTAAATACAACTAAGAATTGAAAACATAACAGAAAGAACTTAAACCCTGGCTTCTTTTTATTTCTAATGATGCAGCCAGTAGTTGGCTAGTCTGTCATCTTATAATGTACAACTACAGACTGTCACGTGCAATAGGAGAACATGTTTAGGGCTGAAACTGCTTCCAACTTGAGCAAGTGTATTTATAGATCATCCAACAGAAGCAGCTTCAATGAGCAGGAAAACTCTTCTGCCCCACAGCAGAAGCCCATTAACTAATATATATACCCCCTCCGTTTCTTCTTAAGCACAATAGTTTGGTTTAGATAAAGCATAATCTCTTGAAGCAAAAGAGTCTTTTACTGGGTATTCTGTAAGCTGTACCAATTCTGTTCTGAGAAACCTCAGAACTCTGTAGTGAGCTCCTGCCATGGCTAGACCTGACAGCAAAGCTTAGTTTTTAAAATAAGCTCAAATGTTCTTCCATCACCTCACTACTTGCTTGTCTCTGAAAGCCAGGGTATCTCTCTCAATAAATTCTACTTCACTTAATTCATTAAGCTTTTAACACACTACTATGGCTCAGCACTCTGCTGAATTCCATCTCAATACCGACCTGTCTCATATTTGGAAGTGTTATCAATCAATTCTACTTCAAATTCCTGGCTAAGCTAGATCAAGAACAAGACACTGAACATGAACAAATGGCCTGTTTATTCTCAATGGTCCAGGACAGCAAATATATTAGGTAAATATTTTTCAGCAACAAACACACTTCCCAACTTAAAACTTACTAGTTTATAAAAAATTGTCAGGGTATTAAAATGATACAACTGATATTTTCTTCAAAATAATCTGGCTGGGTAAGGAGAGCAGGAAGACAGAATATAGAAAATAGAAGGTTGGACATGGGTTAATAATTATTAAACTTTTCTTCCCACTTCTGTATATGTTTAGAGTTTTTCATAAGACACACACATGCACACACACACACCTTCCAGATATCCATTTCCTAGCAAAATGCCTACCTTCTGAAAACTTCCCAACAATCTCCCATGTCTTTGAAATATAATCCTCTACTTCAGAAGTGCTGTTTCCAATACTTCAAAAATGTCCTTACTCTGGTATATTTAAACTATTAACTGGGATACGATCCTAACAGACAGCTGAATGGGCATAATAAGGCATGCAGTTTTCAACTAATCCAGTTCTCTAGGGTCTTTTAAAGACATTTTGTAATAACATTATAGAAGCAAATGTGTGAGACGCTTAATTACAGCCAGAAGTTTTCTCAAAACAAACTCTACACCTTTTGAATAAATCTAGCTTCTATCTGTTTTAGTGAAATGATGGGAGTCTAGTAAAATGGAGTAAAAGTTGTATTGTTCCTGCTTGCAGTGGGTAGGTACTCACAGCAAGCAGAAAAAATGATCAACACAGCCTACACATCATTCCAGAAATGGAGAAGGAGTCTAGATATATGCCAAGCAGACAATTCCTCCCTGCCTCTGCGCTGATAGCAGGATAGGGTAGAAAGGGGAAATAAAGCTCATGTGAGAGGAAAGCATGCTCCCTGGTTCTCACCTTTTAAACTGGGAAGAAGCACAGCCTTCCCCTCCCCGCCCAGTGAATAGGAACAATTCTAATTTCACCTAAATCCACTTCTGCCACTATCAGACTGCTATTTGAAAAGTCAAGGGCAGCAAAATGCTATGTCTACTGAAAGACATTCACCTAGTGGAGCAAGTCCCTGTAATAAAAGACCTTGGTGTTCCTTTCATTTCTCAGGATGTTACAAATGACATCAAGCCTACACTCTCAAAGGTTAAACACTACATGCTGACACAGACTTAAGAACTTACTGCTTCCACCTACCTTACTTTTGAAGGACTTTTCAAAAATTCACATACTGTATTCTTTAAGGACTGTGATTATTCAGTCTCATGAAAACTAAACCCTGCTAACAACTGCTACAAAGGCTCAGCATTAGAATGTGAGAATTCAGAAATTTGGTATTAATGTACTCCTTACTTTTTGAAAGTTCACTTTATGACACTTCACTTTTTCTAACAAAGTACCTTAGTACCTGTGTTCGCTAAGTGAAATCCAAAAACAATTTACAATGTTATGACAAGTGAAAATAGCATCTGTTTTTGCACTGAGCTGTTACAGTGGCAGTGAGTACCCTAAGCAGCAAGAGTGGCACCATCAAGGCCAAGTTCATTCTCCACCAAGCTGCTCAGAGTCTAAGCACCAAGCTGCCGGAGCTCTGACCTGTGTCTGTGAGCATCTGTGCGTTACCTTGACTGACGCTGTGCATTCGTTAGCAAGACGCGTCCTGAAGTAACTGCTTCTTTCAGCTTAGGAAAAGTTTGACAGGAATGCTCTAGTTTCAGAAAGCAGGGAAAACCTGCTCATTACCATTCAAGGTGACAAATTTCAACTCTAGATTCTGAGCAAGCAAAAACTTGCCTGACAACCATGGTCATTCCATTCAAACCAAAAAATACACAATAAACACCCATTGTGGAGAGAACTTACTCCTACTGAGCTAAAGAAAGCACAAAATGTGGCACAAAAATGACCCCAGATACACGATCTAAATAGCCTAAGCGTATTTTCCACTAGCCAGAAAAATTAAGACTACATCTAGAAGCAAGAGAGAATTAACATTTACCCAGTGCCTACCAAGTGTCAGACAACTCTGCTTAATGCTTAATATATTAACTTGTTTAAAGTGCAAAATAATGCCTGAGATAGCTTCTGTAATGCCAAGATTGGGAAATGGGGGAGGGGGGTGATTACAAAACTGGTTTATGTTCACAAATAGGAATGGTCAAGACAACAACATAGATCCAGGTCTGCTGATTCTAAACTGCTAGGAACCAAACTACTCTAGGAACACCTTATCTTGGAAATCTCTGAGAAACTCAACAGAAATAAAGCAACATTTCAACATGGAAATAAAATGGGTAAGTTCAGCTTCCTACTACTCAAAGATCAACTTCAAAGTTTAAGTAAAAGAAATAGGCTATTTGTATAAATACAAACAAATTATGCACTGGAGAGACAAGATAACCTTTATGTAACATTTACCTTTAAGTAAGATTTACAACTCCTAAACCTCCAAAATTAGTTACAAGTGGTTAGAATTCTATTTATCAGGATAGACACCACTTATACAATAATTTCAGTCGGGCTTCTTCATATCAGTCTAGACTACTTCATTCAAACTTCATTTTCTGGTAATTCCTGATTCCCTAGTCTCTTCTCCCTTATTTCCAATTTTCCTAACAGATGTCTTAACTCCTGAATCTACTATGCATAGCAGTCAAAGGACAAATCTGAACTAAAGGCTCAAAACACAAAACCTGCCACAGTGCAGGGAGGTGACTAATATTCTGCAATGAGGGTGATAACACAATCCATTCCCATGTCTACACAACATTTAAATGAAACAAAAACGTAAATATCTTCACAATGGTGTTGCTTATTAATTAACCCCAAGGTCTGAAAAGCTCACATCATCCCTGAACCTCAGGCTGTTCAATGAATTGGACATCCACCTCATCAGACAAAAGTAAAATCTAAACAAAAGCAGTATGGACACGAAGTTCCTAACGATTATCTAGCTTAAATTTTTTTTATCTCAAGCGGAAAGATTTGTAGGTTTGTTATCATGAGCTGGGTGTAGAAGTCAGTAGAATAAACCATTCACTAAATGAATCAAAACCACAGAAAACCATTTTCCAACTCATATTAAATTTTATCTTCACGGAAATAAAGATTTTGAGAACTTCGTTAATGAGAATCCTAACACTCTGCACTTGAGAGATTTGTAACTACTAGAAAAACGAAAACAAACGCACATACTGTCATCCGCAGCCACGAGTCCCCAGGAGGTCTCACAAACAAGCGAAGTATAGAAGGCACAGGAAAAACACAACACAGCGGGCTCGCTCGCCTTCTCCAACCACAACCCTTACGGGTTCCCGTGTAGATGAATAACCCACTCTATCAGCGCCCCATTTTTCAAGTCGCTGTGTAGACTAGCCAGGTTTCTGACCACTAAGGTAGCTATCTCAGTCCTCAATTCATCTTTTTACCACACGTAGGGAGAAGAGGGTCTAAAAATGGGGTCTAAAAATTATTTCACTTGTGTGTGGGGAAAAAAGGTGGCTGAAACTACACCACAATATTTCACACATTTAAAAGCTCTAACAGACTCTACCAGCGGGCCTTTGGGGCTGGAGACGAGCTACCAGCCCGAGGGACGCCTAAGCTCAAAAAGGCTTGAGTGTTAGGAAACGCCCCATGTGGGATGAGCAAGGGCCCCACCTTACCCTCCCTTTAGGGCTGCAGACGAGCTACCAGCACGAGGGACGCGTTACGAGACGCCCCATCTGGGAAGAGCCAGGGGCCGCGCTCTCGCCTCCCGGTCTCAGCCCCGCGCAGTGCGCACGTGGGCCGGCCCAGCCGCGGCTGTCACCGCCTGCCGCCGGCTGGCGGGGGGTCCGGGCAGGCGCGGACCCTCTAAGACGGGCTGGGGCCCGCCACTCGCCAGGCAGGCTCGGCAGACCACGCAGCCCGCCTCCGGCCCTGTGGCCGGCGGACCGGGGGAACAGGGCACCGCCGGGCCCTGCGCTCGCGTCCCCACGCAGGCCCGGGCGGCGCCCCGGGCCCCGCGTCGGACCTTCCGCCCCAAGGCGGGCACCCCGGCCCACCCCGCGCGGACCCACCTTGACGTCCTCGTCCTCGTCCTCGCCCTCCCAGCGGTCCCCGCCGGCAGTGCCGCCGCCCCCCACCTTCCGCACCGGGTCTTCCACTGAGAACGTGTCCGCGTCTGCGGGAAGAGAGTCGCGTTAATGACAGTCTGGGGCCAGCGCCGGGCCGTCCCGGCCCGACCCCCGAGCTTCTCCTCACCCCAGGAGTCGGAGTCCCCAGCCGCCGCCGCCGCCGCCATATCGAGCCGGGCGTGAGCGTGTGTGAGGGAAGACCGGGGAGAGTTAGCGCGGCGGAGGTGAGTCACCGGATCCGCGCTCGTCGCCCGCGCGGGGAACGCTGGGACCGCGGCTGACTCAACGCTGAGGCCCCGCCCCCTGGCGGCCGGAAGGGGCGTGGGGCGCGGCCGGAAGGGGCGTGGGGCGCGACGGGCGCGCGGGTTCTTCCGCGCTCCACTCGGCGCCTGAGGGGCCCAGTGGGCCAGTGGCAGCGGGAGGGGAGGGCTGGCCCACGTCGCGCGCCCCGGGAAGGAACAGGGAGGGCGGGGACCGTGGCGGCGCCCTGTCTGGCGCTTAGCTGTCGCCTGCCCTCTCCCGTCCTCCCAGGCCACCCTGCGCCCGCCCCAAGCGGCGCGGCGCGCCCTCTGCTCGCGTGGACCCCGTCCCCAGGCGCGGGTGACAGCGGCAGACAGTCCGCACGCCGCGCCCGGCTGTGGGCGGCGGACTGGCCTCCACGTCCCCGGGGCGCGCTATGGCGTGCTGGGCGAATGGGCCTCTGGAACCCGAAGGGCGCAGGGCGCCAGGAGAAGCGAGAGGAGAGCACCGAGTTCCTGGCAGTCTCCCAGCCGAACAGCTCAGATTGAGCTCCCGGCACGTCTGCCGGCAGTGCGTCACGAAGGGATCGAAGGGAACCCCGGGGCCCGAGGACCTTCCCTTCTGTGAGCCCCCTGAACCCAGTACACGATTCATTCTTTCGCAGAATGATTTAGGAACTCAGCTAAACTTATCTGCTCTAGCCTTACCCTTAAGCGCACAATCAAGCAGTAAAAACAGACATGTAAATGATTTCGATACAGTGCAATGACTGCAACAAAAAGAAGCGTTGTGAGGTTAAATGCAAAAGGTTAACGTTAACCGCGGAGGGGAGCGGTAGGGTATTTGAAAGGTTTCCAGAAAGTGAGCGCTGCAGTAAGGAGTTTTAAAGACCCAGTGAAATTTGCTCTAGAGCGTTTCCGGTAGAAAGTACGCAGGTAGTCCCTGATATGACTGGCTACTGGAGATAAGCTGAACAGGTAAAGTGATTCTAATAAAGGGCTTAAGACGGGCTATCAGGGAAGCACAGTAATGCTGAAGAAGCTGAAGTTGAACGGTTCTATGCAGATAACACCACCTTTATGGCAGAAAGTGAAGAGGAACTAAGCATCTTGATGAAAGTGAAAGACGAGAGTGGAAAAAGTTGGCTTAAAGCTCAACATTCAGAAAACTAAGATCATGGCATCTGGTCCCATCACTTCATGGCAAATACATGGGGAAACAGTGTCAGACTTTATTTTGGGGGGCTCCAAAATCACTGCAGATGGTGATTGCAGCCATGAAATTAAAAGGCGCTTACTCCTTGGAAGGGAAGTTATGACCAACCCAGATAGCATATTAAAAAGCAGAGACGTTACTTTGCCAACAAAGGTCCGTCTAGTCAAAGCTATGGTTTTTCCAGTGGTCATGTATGGATGTGAGAGTTGGACTGTGAAGAAAGCTGAGCGCCGAAGAATTGATGCTTTTGAACTGTGGTGTTGGAGAAGACTCTTAAGAGTCCCTTGGACTGCAAGGAGATCCAACCAGTCCATTCTAAAAGAGACCAGTCCTGGGTGTTCTTTGGAAGAACTGATGCTGAAGCTGAAACTCCAATACTTTGGCCACCTCACGCGAAGAATTGACTCATTGGAAAACACTCTGATGCTGGGAGGGATTTGGGGGAAGGAGAAGAAGGGGACGACAGAGGGTGAGATGGCTGGATGCCATCACTGACTTGATGGACATGAGTTTGCGTGAACTCCAGGAGTTGATGATGGACAGGGAGGCCTGGCATGCTGCAATTCATGGGGTCACAAAGAGTCAGACACGACTGAGCAACTGAACTGAACTGATGAAGACCTACAAGACCTAGAACTAACACCCAAAATACATGTGCTTTTCATTATAGGGGACTGGAATGCAAAAGTACGAAGTCAAGAAACACCTGGAGTAACAGGCAAATTTGGCCTTGGAGTACAGGAGGAAGCAGGGCAAAGGCTAACAGAGTTTTCCCAAGAGAACACACTGGTTGTAGCAAACACTCTCTTCCAACAACACAAGAGAAGACTCTACACATGGACATCACCAGATGGTCAACACCAAAATCAGATTGATTATATTCTCTGCAGCCAAAGATGGAGAAGCTCTATACAGTCAGCAAAAACAAGACCAGGAGCTGACTGTGGCTCAAATCATGAGCTCCCTATTGCCAAATTCAGACTTAAATCGAAGAAAGTAGGGAAAACCACTAGACCATTCAGGTATGACCTAAATCAAATCCCTTACAATTATACAGTGGAAGTGAGAAATAGATTTAAGGAACTAAATCTGATACAGTGCCTGATGAACTATGGGCAGAGGTTCGTGACATTGTAGAGGAGACAGGGATCAAGGCCATCCCCAAGAAAAAGAAATGCAAAAAAGCAAAATCGCTGGCTGAGCAGGCCTTACAAATAGCTGTGAAAAGAAAAGAAGCAAAAAGCAAAGGAGAAAAGAAATTTGAATGCAGAGTTCCAAAGAATAGCAAGGAGATATAAAAAAGCCTTCCTTAGTGATCAATGCAAAGAAATAGAGGAAAACAACAGAATGGGAAAGACTAGAAATCTCTTCAAGAAAATTAGACATACCAAGGGAACATTTCATGCAAAGATGGGCTCAATAAAGGACAGAAATGGTACGGACTTAAAAGAAGCAGAAGATATTAAGAGGTGGCAAGGATACACAGAGGAACTGTACAAAAAAGATCTTCATGACCCAGATAATCACCATGGTGTGATCACTCACCTAGAGCCAGACATCCTGGAATGTGAAGTCAAGTGAGCCTTAGGAAGCACCACTATGAACAAAGCTAGTGGAGGTGATGGAATTCCAATTGAGCTATTTCAAATCCTGAAAGATGATGCTGTGAAAGTGCTGCACTCAATACTCCAGCAAATTTGGAAAACCCAGCAGTGGCCACAGGACTGGAAGAAGTCAGTTTTCATTCCAATCCCAAAGAAAGGCAATGCCAAAGAATGCTCAAACTGCTGCACAATTGCATTCATCTCACATGCAAGTAATGCTCAAAATTCTCCAAGCCAGGCTCAACAGTACGTGAACCATGAACTTCCAGATGTTCAAGCTGGTTTTAGAAAAGGCAGAGGAACCAGAGATCAAATTGCCAACATCTGCCATATCATCAAAAAAGCGAGAGTTCCAGTAAAATATCTATTTCTGCTTTATTGACTTATGACAAAGGCTTTGACTGTATGGATCAACACAAACTGGAAAATTCTTCAAGAGATGGGAATACTAGACCACCTGACCTGCCTCTTGAGAAACCTGTATGCAGGTCAGCAAGCAACAGTTAGAACCGGACATGGAACAACAGACTGGTTCCAAATAGGAAAAGGAGTACGTCAAGACTATATTTAACTCAATGTATTTAAATATAAATATATTAAATAAATGACTATTATTTAAGTAAGTTAACTTATTTAACTTATATGCAGAGTACATCATGAGAAATGCTGTGCTGGATGAAGCACAAGCTGGAATCAAGATTGCTGGGAGAAATAGCAGTAACATCAGATATACAGATGATACCTGCCTTATGGCAGAAAGCGAAGATGAACTAAAGAGCCTCTTGATGAAAGTGAAAGAGGAGAGTTAAAAAGTTGGCTTAAAGCCCAGCATTCAGAAAAGTTAAGATCATGGCATCCGGTCCCATCGCTTCATGGCAAATAGATGGGGAAACAGTGGAAACAGCAGCAGTGATTTTTTTGGCTCCAAAATCATTGTGGGTGGTGACTGCAGCCATTAAATTAAAAGACGCTTACTCCTTGGAAGGAAAGTTATGACCAACCTAGGCAGCATATTAAAAAGCATGTGCGTTACTTTGCCAACAAAGGCCCATCTAGTCAAGGCTATGGTTTTTCCAGTAGTCATGTATGGATGTGAAAGTTGGGACTATAAGGAAATGTGAAGGCCAAAGAAATGATGCTTTTCAACTGTGGTGTTGGAGAAGACTCCTGAGAGTCCTTTGGACAGCAAGGAGATCCAACCAGTGCATCCTAAAGGAAGTCAGTCCTGAATATTCATTGAAGGACTGAAGCTCAAGCTCCTCCAATACTTTGACCACCTGATGGAATGAACTGACTCATTGAAAAAGACCCTGATGCTGGGAAAGATTGAAGGCGAGAGGAGAAGGGGACGACAGAGAATGAGATGGTTGGATGGCATCACCGACTCAATGGACGTGAGTTTGAGTAAACACTGGGAGTTGGTGATGGACAGGGAGGCCTGGCGTGCTGCTGTTCTTGGATTTGCAAAGAGTCGGACACGACTGAGGGACTGAAGATGGGCTAAGCTGCACTCTGTCCTTTTGGCCTTTGGGCTCCACTGCAGGATTTTCAGAGGCGTGCAGTTTCAGATATTTTTTGTTTTGTTTCTGCTGTTTCCTAGTTTGTTTTTGAATATGTAACACCTCCTTGGTACAACATTCAAGTTGTAGAAAGGTATATACAATCATCAGCCGTTGTGTCTTTTTCTAGTGGCAACCATTGTTCCCCATTTCCTGTGTATCTTTTCATTTAATAGTCTTCCAAAAAATATTCCACAGTCCACTTACTCAAAGTTTGTTCTTGATCAGCAACACCTGAAAGCTCTCTGACCCGGTCCCAGATGACTATGTTAAGGTGTGAGAGGCAATGCTCCGCAGCCTTCCGTTTATAAAGAGGGACTAAAGGAGGCAAGACAGAGGGCAAAGACTAGAATGTAAGGTCCCTAAGACACAATCTTTCATTCACAGTTATATCTCCAGCATTCAGCACAGTATCTACCATATAAGTAAATATTTTATGAATTGAGAATACAACCCTAAAGTAAGACAATGGCAACTGAGAGGCAGGAAGCAATCTGGAAGGTAGTTAACTGTCAGAACCAACAGGATTTAGTGGCTGTGATGATTAATTTTATGTGTCACTTTGGCTGGGTACTCAGTTTTTGGTCAAACACTAGTCTAATTATTGCTGTGAATGTATTTTTTGTTTGTAATTACCTTTAAATCAGAGAATAAGATGGTTGGATGGCATCACTGACTCAATGGACATGAGTTTGAGTGGGCTCCAGGAGTTGGTGCTGGACAGGGAAGCCTGGCGTGCTGCGGTCCACGGGGTTGCAGAGTCGGACATGACTGACTGGGCTGACTGAACCTTTAAATCAACAAACTTTGAGTAAAACAGGTTACCCTCCATAAGGTGGATGGGTTTTATCCAATCAATTGAAGGCATTGAGGAAACACTGAGGAAAAAGGAATTCTGCCTGCAGACTGCGTTTGGACTCTGCAGCATCAGCTCTTCCTGGGGGCTCCAGCCTGTGGACCTTCTGTGCAGAATTGAGACTTGCCAGCTCCCACAATTACGTGAGCTAATTTCTCTGATTTTTTTTTTTTTGCCACACCCCACAATTTGCACCATCTTAATGCCCCCAACCAGGGATTGATCTGAGCCCTCAGCAGTGAAAGCTGGGCATGCTAACCACTGCACCGCCAGGAATTCCCTGTGAGCCAGTTTCTTAAAATGTTCTCTCCATAGAGACACATCCTGTTGGTTCTGTTTCTCTGAATGAACCCGATTAATACAGTGACAAACTGGATATGGAGGAGGAGGGGAAGGAATCAGTAGAGGATGATGCTTTTGGAGACTGGAGGAGTGGAAGTGACACCCACCTAGAGGTACTCAAGTCAAAAACCTGGGAGCTATCCTTGCATTCCTCCTCCCCCTTACCTTTTTTTTTTTTTTTCCACTTACCTCTTAAATTCAGTCCATCACCAAGGTCTGCGATTTGCTTCCACTATTAATCTTGAACCCATTTAATTACCCCCATGTCTCTTGCTACCACCATAGTCCAAGCTTTCTCTAGACTCTTCTCCTATAATCTGCTTCCAGTGGGTTTTCCGTCTTCTGCTCTTCCCTCTCCACAGCCCATTCACTACATACCGGGCAGTTTATTTTAAAAATCAAACATCGTACCCCTTCCTCCCCGTTGAAATCCCTTTAGTGGCTTCTTGGTGTTTGCTTGGGGTTTGAATTCACCTCCTTATGAAGGCCTACAAGGCTCTGCATAGTCTGACTCCTGCCTCCCACCAAGCCCCCTATGCCATTCTCTCTCACTAACATCATTGCTACTGGCCCTCTAAGGCTACTAAGCCTTGTCCTGTTTTTGGA
Organism: Bos indicus x Bos taurus; assembly: GCF_003369695.1. Lineage (NCBI taxonomy): Eukaryota > Metazoa > Chordata > Mammalia > Artiodactyla > Bovidae > Bos > Bos indicus x Bos taurus. The sequence goes on along the minus strand of NC_040085.1, from coordinate 102,823,371 downwards.
CTTTGTACTTGCTATATTCTGCCTACAATGCTTTTTCTACACCTTTATACAGTTGGCTTTCCTTCCTCCTTTGAAGCTCTGTTACCTTTGCAGAAAGTTCTTCCCTGATCTCTCTCCAGCAAGGGGCCTCCCCAGTTACTCATCTCGTCACTCTGTTTTTGTCATAGCATTTATCACAATTTCTAATGATCTTGTTTCCCTATTTAATATCTGTTTGGAGCACAGGCATCTTGTCTGTGTTCTTTGCTACTGTATTCACAGTGCCTGGCATGTAGTAAATGCTCCATAAATATTTCTGAAAATGCCTGAATGGTGTGGTTCTCAACATTAAAGAATGAGGATAGTTTTGGGCCACACAGATCTTGACAATCCTTTGAGGCATCCAAGTAGAAATGTGTAGTGTACATTTGGAACTGGAGTGGTCTGAACCTGTTTTAAGGAGAGAGAAATACTCAGCCAGCGCCTGGCTGTTTCAGATTGTCTCAACAGAGATGTCAAACATGGGAGCAGAGAAGCCATACTGGATGTCCAGCCTAGCTGAGCTGTCAAGTGATCCCATCCACAAGCACCGTTTGTTTTGGCCGTGCAGCTTGTAGGATGTTAGGTCCCTGATGAGAAACTGAACTTGATACCCCTCCAGTGGAAGCTCAGAATCCTAACCAGGGGATCACCAGGGAATTCCCAATCCACCACTATCATTTGAATGCAATCACAGAAGACCCCTGGGCCTCCCTGGTGGCTCAACAGTAAAGAATCTGTCTGAGATGCAGGAGACAAGGGTTCAATCCCTGGGGCGAGCAGGTCCCCTGGAGGAGGAAATGGCAACCTACTCCAGTATTCTTGCCTGGAGAATCTCATAGACAGAGGAGCCTGGCGGGCTATAGCCCATGGGGTCACAAGAGATACGACTGAGCACAAGCTGCTGCAGAAGACCCCAGGCAGGAGCTGTCAGTTGAGCCCAGTCAGCCCACAGACCTGTGAGAGAGATCTTAAGCTTAAGTCTTGAGGTAAATATAGTTTCCTAGAACTTTAGAATTTGGAACTCAAGACTCTCAGGCCTGGGAGTTGGTGGCAGATGACAACAGCCTGAGGGAAAGACCTCCTGCTGAAGTGGTGATTGCCCACGCCACCTCAATTCCTCGCCTCCCCTGGAGGTCCAGTTGTCCAGCTCTTCCTTAAATGCCATGACATATTCCAGTATCTTTCCAGTCAATTCCATTATTGGCCTCAGCTAACATTTTTACCAGGTACATCCTAGCAGTCTATCTGCAGGTGAGAGATCTTGAGAAGCTCAGGTCTGCCATACTTAAAAGTCTGTTTGGCACATCAGTTCAGTTTAGTTCAGTCACTCAGTCGTGTCTGACTCTTTGCGACCCCATGAATCACAGCACGCCAGGCCTCGGAACGACAGCATGAATAAACTTCTAGGCATTTTTCTCAAAAATGCACCCATCAGGCCATTGCTTTTCCTCACGAAAGGTAGCCTCAAAAGAAAATTAATAGAGCTGGGTCCCAAAGAAAGCTGCTTTTATATTGTATTACTAGTCAGCCCACACAGTGTAGCATGACCTGAACTAGAAAATAGTAAATAATTGGCTAAAACGGTGGCAGATTCAATCAAATACACCAAGGTGAAGACTCAGGAAAGCACCATCATTTCTGAAGTGGTAATGTAGTCATCTGTATTAACTTGCTTGAAGATGTTCTAAGACAATGTATCTTCAATGTTAACAGAATTAAGGTGAGATATAGGGGATGGGAGACCAAAAACTACGATTTTCACAGTCCCCAGAAATAAGGCTAAGCTGCCCTGCAGACTTCTGGCAGATGCCCAGTAGAGATGAAGATGAGAGCGTCCAGTCACCTTGGTATTAGCCATTAGGATTCTCCTTAGTTCTACCCTTACCAAGCAGCCATCTGATTGTGATTTAGTTTCATAAGAAGGTAAATGAATGAAATTGAGCCTAGAAATTAGTGCACCAAGTTAAAACTCATTTATAGGGACTTCCCTGGTAGTCCCAGTGGTTAAGACTCCACACTTCTAATGCAGGAGGCTTGGGCTCAACCCCTGGTCAGGGAACTAAGACAACACACGCTGTGTGCCCCGCCTTAAAAAAATTTATAAAATACCAAAATCACTGATTCGAGGTAGAAACTAATGACTTCCTCCATTTTTACCCTCCTTCCCTAAAGAGCCTTCCCATAACATGAAATCAACGACAGCATGTCTCCTTTCAGCTCCTACACCTTTTCTGTACTTCTTATACAGTGATATAAAATCAGAGTGCCTTTCATCATTAACCTGTACAATGCATACTCCTTCTAGAACTTTACCAATCTCTGGGCTCAGATTATCCATTTATGGTGCTAGCACCCAATACATTAACCATTTATCAAGGAGAAAGGAAATTGGTTGCATGGAGAATTTGGTCAGCACCTGTATTTCTTCTTCTAACTGGTCACCCATTCAATCTATTCCCTATTCAATCACCAGTGGTCTTTCTAAAACAACCCTGATACACTCCCTTGCTTAACTTACCCTGACCCCAACCAAGCTTGGCTTAACATTCCATAAATGTTGCACAGATACTTCAGCCAATCGAAGCCTGACTTCAGATTGTGCTGTTGGTGCTCTCCAAGTGTCTTTTCCTTCACATCCCTATTCTCAACAATGTCAGTCTCCACTGCTGGACTGTTCCAGCTTGAGAGCAGTGTCAGGCTTGCTTTCTTCTGCCATCCAGAGCCTGGCACAGTAAGGCAGTGTTTTTACATTACCTTTACCGGCATCGGCAAGTCTAGTCAAAGGTACCTTCAAGGGTTGTCATACATCAAATATATTAAAGCTCATTATATGAGCTACTAAAAAAAGCTCTAGTTCATTTGGTTCACTAAGAGAATGCTAACTTTGCAAGTCATTTATATGAGCCTGCTACCCCAATTACTTACCAGATTTCTCAAACCATTTAATAATCGTTCTTTAATTTCCTCAGCATCCGTTTCTTCCTTCACACTCAGCGTCACTTCCATCAAACGTATCCGTAACACTCATGGCTGGCCTCCCCATCAGCACTGCTCCAGCTCTTTCCAGACTGTTTACTGCTCATGTGACCCCACCCCCACAAACTTTTTATTTTGTACTGGGGTACAGCTGACTAGCAGTGTTGTTGAGTTTCAGGTGAACAGCAAAGGGACCAAGCCACATATATACATGTATCCAACCCACTCTGTTCCTTAGAGGCCACCCACCCGAAGGGAAAGCAATGTGAAAAAGCTGTGTAAACAAAGCACTATACAAATGTAAGTTGTTAGAGATTATAGTTTCTAGTGGCTGATAAAATATCACCAAAGAAAAGTGCTTCCATAAAAGTTTTATTTATCCCCACAACAACCCTGTGAGGTAGGGTGATCAGGGCATTTGAAGATGAGAAAACTAAATCTACATTACTTGTTCACGGCTATACTGCATAGTAAATATGTAGAAATTAAATCGAGTGTTTTAAATGTCCATGATTTATATCAATTCATGTGGAAAAAGGCAGAGAGAATACTAACTCCCCCCGACCTTAATGCCAAAAGGACACCGCCTTGAAAATCCCATTTCAAAAGATGAAAGTATATTTCATTGCTCATTTCTACAAAGATTTATAAAATAAAAAAATAGTGAAATATTTTACAGTTAATATATATAATGGTCTCATTCAGGGATATGTCCTTCAGCTGTGTATATGATCAACTACTTCAAGTGCTAGAAACGCAAACTCTTAAAAAGTATGAAAGACAATGATAATGAGCAGTAGCCTCAATCTTCTTTATTCCTCCAAGTATCCTGAATAAGTTCCGTGAAATCTGGTAAACTCCACCACAAAGAAATATCTGGTAAACTTTATTTTGTTGCCTACTCTCAAACCACTGTCACAGTGAGCAGTGATTGCCCAAATCTATTAGAATCATTTGGAGAGCTTTTAAAAAGCACGGACTTCTCAGGCCCCACTCTAGACTCAGACAATTCTGCAGAGGTGAAGGCCTCAGGAAGCTGTATTTCAAAAGCTCCACGGAGTGACACAAAGGAGCAATCAGGTTCGGGAGCCACTGATGTATTTTAAAACACTGATATCAAAACCATAAAGTGAGTATAACCCTCTTGCTCTCAACTCTCCTTTTTAAAAATTCCTCAAAATGCATTACAACCCTCGAATTCTGCCTCTGGTCAAGTAATTTTAATTCAAGATACAGAGAAACATTTTATAAAAATGTATCCTAGTGAGTTGAGACGTGGATTCCAATTATAATTTACGTAGCATTTAGATATAACGTACCGAGTTCTGTGGTTCTTATTCTGAAATTTCAAATTCTATTTTATACAGGTTCCTAGTAGGCTTTTAACTCAGGGGAAGACATGAAAAATAATGACATAATCAAGCACATAAGCACTGAAAAAAATATTATACTCAAAAACAGCTTCATGAGAGGAATAAGAAAGTGGATGAATGACAACCTAAGGCCTTTTGGCCCATACACTTTTGTTCCCAGTCCACTCTTCCCCTATAAGGGGAAATAAAATAAACATTCTTTCCTAGTTGCTTGGCATAGTTATTCGGTGGGTGACTATTAACACTAAGTTAATTTAGATACACAAGAGATTAAAAGAGACAACAAATAAATACCTAGGAAGACAGAGAGAATCCGGGTCAGAAAGCCCTAACTAGCTAACGATGCAGTACGTAACACCACCGTGTCAGTGCAGGTAAAGGAGGCGCCAGTGTCCTGTACATCTCAGCTTTGTGTGACTGACAGAAGACGTGCAAAAGATCTGGTCCTTATGAAGAAGTCTGTGCTTGCTGTAAAGATTTGTAGGAATAATGAAATGCGTTCTTCATTGATGAGATGAAGTCTCTGTTTTTCAGGGAAGTTGACTGAACAAAACAATGAAAAACAAACTTCTTTAGATGGTTAAATGAAAGAAATATCTAATTGAAAAAGTCATTGGCCAAAGATAACCTTTTTTAAAAAAAATGATTCTATGTTTAACCATCCCCCCCAAAACCCCCAAAACAAACAAACCAGGAAAACCAGAGAAATATAAAAAAACAATATACACATCCATTTTCACTAACAGTTACAAGAAAATAGCCATTTATAGAAGTTACAATGCTTTCAACAAATCCCCCTCCAAATTCTGGGAAATAAGATAAAGCCATTGGGTAAATAAATATACATACTAGCTAATATAAAACAATTTATGCTTTTAAATTGTTGTCAACTTTAAGACCCAAGGAGAAATACGGTGCTATAAATCTGATCAGGGCTACATATATTACATGGCGTTAAAAAACACAACTGATTAAAACATCCTAACAATAATACAAATATTTAAAAGAATGTCTTTAAAAGTCAGACATTTACCACTGGAAATATCACAATTATAGTATGTACTTCAGAGTTGTAATGTGTATATAGGTCACTTTTTCTGTGTCATTATCAGGTACCCATCTCTCCTGCATTTACTATGGTCAGTTTCTAAGAGTTCACGTTTCCTGTGTGAACTGAAGGGGCTGGGCACATCAATTCATAAACACCTCCATTTAACTAAACGGAAATGTTTAAGATAACATCTACCAACAGATAAAGGAAAGAAGGACTAATAAAACATGTTAAAGAGGAAGGAAGCTGGATAACAGTCTCTAACTTATTCTAAATTTTGTATTAATAACAAATTTAAAATTACTCAAATCAAATAATGAAAAAAATATATTAAATTGCTATCAAGAAATTTTCTCAGGCCATAGGAAATTTTCCCTTAGCTTATTTCTTTACAGAATCTTGTTAGGCTTGATTCATTTGTCAGTTGACTTAAAGGAACTCTCCAGCAGGGGATCAAAAGCAGCTTTACCAATAAAAGGTGGTTGAAGTAGTTTTTAAAGTGCCTGTCAGCACAATGCTTTATACAGGTGCTTCCATTTCCCCTCTAGTTCTGGGAAAGCCCACAGAGTATATGTACTTAATTGGTCAAGCTTTCAGCAATTATAATGTAAGCTGAAAGTTTAGATCTTATATAGGTTTTGCTGTTTGAACATAAAAAGGGAGCAAGGAGAAATGTAACCAGGTTCACAATTTTGAGCAAGAGCATATGTAAAGGTAACGTATGTACATTTTATTTCAAGAAAGACAGGAGACAAACAGCATAAAGATGCCCAGATGCCCTAAAGATAAATACATTTCAAAGATTCTCATTAAAATGAATCTGTATTGTTTTTTCCTGCAAGCAAAATACCTTTCTTTAAATTAAAAACAAACAAAAAAACCCCCAATATTCTGAATTGCAAATTTTTTTTTTTTTTGCAGAAAATCTGCCATGATTATTTTTTTTAATGAATAAGGATTTTCCACAAAACAGGCTTGCTCTACATGCTAGATTTTTAAACAGTTCAGTGACACAATATGCTAACTACATACACAACAGATAATATAGTAAGAAAACACTCAACCTGATGAAAAGTTAAAATCTTCATTAATACACTGAAAATTGACATAACTCATGCCTTTAAAATCAAAAATACAAAAATTAAATGTTTTCCTAAAAAGATTTCCTTATTTTAAGGATTCATTTGAAAATGAAGCTGCATGTAATTTGTACAATAAGTTGTACAAGTAAACAGGTAATATACATAAAAAATTAAGTGACATACTCCTCAATTATCAGTTGTCCACCTTTAATTTCCAATACTGTACTTTCTTAACAAGCATACAAAATATCAAACTTCTCTTTAGAAAAAGTGCCGTTCTTTGACATCCTTTACACAAAAACAGTCTGAGCCTGTGGCATGTTAATGCAGTTGAGAGGCAAAGCATACTAACTTTTACAAATTCTACCTCCATAAAAAGCCTCCCGAAAAAGAGATTACACGCCACTATAAAAATATCAACCTCTTGTGGTAGCTGCATCAGAGAACCAAGGCTTGAAGACTATTTCCATATAGCATAGAAAACCACTATGAGAGCGTACTGACTGCACTGGTGGCCCGGGAGTCTACTGCACACAGGGTTATGCACAGCTGCTGCGAGGTACCAAGACTGTTACACGGAGCTTAAACTGATTGTGACCGAGAGCATAACAGAGGTACTACCAGCCCATGCAAAGTAACTAAAAATACTGAATCACTGTGCTGAACACTTCATTCCTGGAGAAAACCAAAGGCATCAGTAACCAAATCAAGCCCGACAGGTGGCCCAATCCATCCTCCTCAAAGACTGGTGAGCACAGTGAGGTCTGAGGTATACCTTTATCCATCACGTCTGTGTGCCACTGCGAGATAGTACCACTCGGAACACATGCCATCACAATGGTCTACATCTTTTGAATATTAAGTCATTCATATATTCTTATCTACCCAGTCTCTTGAATTTTGAAAAGATTTCACCTACAGTAGAATATTACAGAAACAAAATATAAATGCATGTTCTCTCTAAATGAAACTTACATGGACTAAAAGTAGAGGGTATTTTTAAACAAATATACAATATGCAGGCAGACAAAGCAGGAAAACGGCCATTCAAATGTATAATAAAAAACTAAAAATTTACTATTTCCAGAAAACTATGAAGCGCCTCAACTAAAAGGAATGCATAATGAAATTCTAATCTATTAATAATACAGGTCAAAAATGTAAAAAGGTTATAAACCTTAACAGGAAAAATAAAACAACTTTTACTGGCCATTCCTGTTGAAATGAGAATTTTAAAGTAACAGAAAAGTGGCTACAAACCCACTTAGAGCACCAAACAGAGAGAAAATAAAAGTCCATTTTCATCTCTGTTATTATCATAAAATCCTGTGTGACTACAGGTCAAACTGCTGGTGGCAGAAACAGAATTCTTTATAAACTGCAGATGTCCTGTACATAAAAAATCTCACTGGAGTTGCACTAGTTCTAAAGACGCCTCTGTTTTCGCCTACCTACTGTGTGTGTTCAATCTGAGAGAAAGTCTCTTTCTGTAACCCTTGATTATTATTGGGCACCAAGATAAGAAAAGCAAGACGGGGTACAAAAATGCAAAATTTCAACAGTAATGGCAATGTTTTTGTCTTAGTCCAAAAGGGTCCTGCATCCTCTCCCCCTTCAGTGATCTGACAAGTCTTTGTACTTAATCGGGGGGCAGCAAGTCATGCAAGCGAAACCGGTCTCTGATGTGCGGTCGAACGTCTTCATTCTGTTGGAGACAGACATTTTAAAAGCCACGAAACTTAAAAGACACGATGCTCACAGCATTATGAACATTCTGACTTTGCAGGGAAACTATGGCTATTTATTTCATAATTTACATCATTATTATTATTTTTGCCAAATGCAAAGACACTACATAGAAGTAAACTTAAATTTAGACGCAAAAGAAAAGCTCGTCATTAACGCATCAATTTTGAAAGAACAGTGATGCAGGAAAAGATCAAACCAAAAGACAGACAAAGCATTTAGCCACTGAAGTCTACTTTACACAGTAGTTTTAAATTTAATCCATGGATATAGCAGAAAAAATTCCCAGAATAAAATTTCGGTACCATAAGCATCAGCTCTAGACCTGAACTCAAAACGGATTGAACACAGCCAGCTAGTGACTTGCCGCAGGAAGGTCGGTGAGATTAAACGATGCGTACAATTTTAAATACTGATAAACATAATTTATAAGGTATAATCTTTTTCAACTTCTGCCCTAATCTCTCACCATATTTACTTAAAACATCAGTATTTCAATAGAGTTAAAGCAACAAAAAAACCTAACAAAAAGATAAATGAAAAGATATACTTACCAGTTCTACTAGCTTCTCCAGAAATGGGATCAATTTTAGCAGTTCATTGTCATTTTTATCCATAAACCAGCTTTCTATAGGGATTCCATTAGATAGCTAAAATGATAAATAAGGAATTAACTCTTCTTTTCATTTACAGTTTGCCTAAGTTGGAAAAGCTATAAAAAGAAATAACAGATTTTAGTAAATATTAATCCTTTAAGTTCCTTTAAAAAAGGAATGCCATCAGAGTTTATGCCTGTCACAGTCTTTGGCATCTTAATAGTGCCAGACACAGATGTGAAGGAATAAACTGAAACCTAACTGGTTTTTCAGAGTAATTCTTAGTGTATATAAAATTTAACAAGAAATATTCATTAAAATAAGTTTTGCGTTAACATAACTAAAAACATTACTCATTAGAGAAATATTAGTCGATGCTAGGCATTTTGAATAAAGAAATACTGCCATTTTATTTATTTATTTTTGGAATACTGCCATTTTAAACAGAGAGAGGCATATGCGCGACTGTGTCCTGATCACTGTTTTACTCCCACACAAGACAACCTGAAACGCAGCAGGGACACAACAAACCAACTCAATGGTATTCCGTTGAAATCTAAAAACAAAACTACAAACCGTATTTGTTTTATAGTAAATATTCTCTAGGATATCATATCTTTTAATATTTACACAGAACACTGTGTTTAAGATGGAGGGTAACTGAAATTATTTTATTTACAAACCAATTCTTAAAAACATTTAAAATGCAAGGAAATGAAAAGTAGTGACTTAAACTGAACGTATTTCAATACCATATGCCATCTTCCCCCCTTGTATTTATTCTCTTTTATGTTTTATTATGGACACTTTGAAACACAGAAGTTGAGGGCAAGTCTTGTTTCATCTATACCCAACCCCCTTTCCACATCCCAATTCTGCACTGATTTATTCTGACGAAAATCTCAGTCGTATCTCATGAACATAATACTCAATGTAAAATCCATCTGGCAAAGATGGCCCGTCTCTCTCTCTACGTATGTATCTATCTGTTTATGCCGCGCTGCATGGCCTATGAGAGCCTAGCTCCCTGACCAGGGGTGGAACCCAGGCCCTCAGCAGTGAAAGTGCCAAATCCTCAACACTGGATGCCACAGACTCAACTAGAGTTGAATTTATATGTCTAAGGGTACAAATATATTGACAAAATAGTCTAAGATTTCAAAAGGTCAAATTACACAGACCAGAAGAACACGGTGTAATTCTCAAATTATTTACAATTAAAATTACTGATTTAACAACGGCTAAGAATGCTATTGGGGCTTCCCCAGTGGCCCAGTGGTGAAGAGTCTGCCTGCAACGCAGGAGACATGGGTTCAAACCCTGGGCTGGGAACATCCCCTGGAGGAGGAAATGGCAACCCGCTCCATTATTCCTGCCTAGAAAATCCCATGGACAGAGGAGCCTGGTGGGCTACAGTCCATAGGGTTGCAAAAGAGACACGATTTAGCAACTAAACAACAACAAGAAGGATGCTATCAAATGGTATGTATCTTACAGCCCCTTCTTAGGGTTTTACTATTTCAAATCTACATGTATGTTGTACTTCATTTAAAAGAAAAATTTCCACAAGGAATATACTAATTTGGCACCTCTAATTCTAAGATGACACTAAACAGGGAAATCCCGCCAGTGAAAACCCTGCTGCCCCATCACACTGTCTGGCAGCGTTCGTCTGAGTTTGTTTAGCAGCCTTCTTCCTACCTGATATGCAAAGGCTTGCGGTGAGTTGTCAATTATTATAGTTTTTGAAAGATCTCTTCCAAGGATATTTAAGTCCTTTATATAGTTTCCTTGTACACAAACACAATGTTCACGGAAAAGCCGGTGCCTAAACATAAAAGTAAAAACAAGTTAACTAAAAGATAAAGTATCTGTAAAAAGCACAACACATACTGAAACATATACAATGCACACACCACAGGCTTTACAATTAAGCCTTGTCATTTTCTCTCACAAAGGAAATTCAATTACAAGTGTGGGCCTAGGCTTTGGGCTACGGTCTTATAAAAAACTCTTAGCAATTATTGAAACCTTACAACCAAGTATTACCATGTCTTAAAGAACTTTGGTTTATCCCAAAATTTTATATTAAATGATAAAGAGGGATGAAAAACTCTGTAAATTGTTTTTGTAATTTATTTACCCAGGAGAGCTCAGTTCAGATGCAGCATCTGGTTGTCATCGAGGTCCTGCTTTTTAACCAATTTTCCAGATGGTTGACTGAGGCACAAGGAGGTCAAGTGACTTGCCCAAGGTCACACAGTAAGTCAGCGGTTAGCCCCGCAATGGGACCCAGGGTCCTCCCGGCTCCCAGTCCTTTGCTCTAACCAGAAGACCACACCGCCTCCCTAGCCCTGCACATGCCAGAATAGAAAACATGAGAAGGGATGCTTCTGTGTTGGCATTAAAAAAAAAGTTTTCAGTTTCTCTTATAGATTTTGAGGAAAGGTGCAGAGGCCAAAACATTCCATCATTTCAACTTTTCCCAAACACCCGTGCTTTAACTGTGTGCGTGATTTGGAAAAACAAGGATTGAATGAAAGGATGAATTCAGATTTAAGTGTAACAAAATTGATCTTTCACCAGTGAAAACTGAAAAAGTTATATCATTTTAAAACGAAAGCTATTAAGTTTTGTAATATTTATATACTTGTAATATTTATATAATCTCTAGCACTCAAAATATATTAGTTTCTGAATATTACTAATAACTGGTACAGATTATCCTGAAACACACTACTTGCATACATTAATAATTTGGTAGTTTGGCTTCCTTGTGTCTTAATCCCACTATACAATTTTTAAGGAGCTAGGACTTACGCATTCATAATATTTTTAATTCTCAGATTTTAAGAAAGCAGCATTTTCTACCAACAAAATCTGTCATAGGTCTAAGAACAACCAGTAACTGGTATTTTAATCGGTGCCAATGGTAATGGAAAAGAGGAAGAATCTTAAAACCAGACAAAACATAATACTATAAACAGTTTTTTCTAATGATTATCTACGTCTGAAAGGTTTAAAGACAGTCCTACTTTGAAAATATAAGGCTAGACAAAAGAATTTAAGTCCTGGTTGGACCTAAATAAGATCCTACATTTTATCTGTATAAACATCCAGATAAGAGGAAATTGGAGGCAGGTACAGTGGGTACCTCCAAGTCACACTGATAACTTCTCCAATAGCAGCAATTCACCAGACACAGGGGACAGCTAGCTGAGTATATATATGGAGACTAATGGTTATTTTAATTATAAACTCCTCCCAGTTAGCAGGAATCTGAGGGTTGCTGCTGCTAAGTTGCCTCAGTCGTGTCCGACTCTGGGCGACCTCACAGATGGCAGCCCACCAGGCTCCCCCGTCCCTGGGATTCCCCAGGCGAGAACATTGGAGTGGGTTGCCATTTCCTTCTCCAGTGCATGAAAGTGAAAAGTGAAAGTGAAGTCGCCCAGTCGTGTCCAACTCTTAGTGACCCCACGGACTGCAGCCCACCAGGCTCCTCCGTCCATGGATTTTCCAGGCAAGGGTACTGGAGTGGGTTGCCATTGCCTTCTCCAATCTGAGGGTTAGTAGCTAGTATTTGCAATTTTAAAAAGAAATTACTTTTGCTAGTCATCGAATTAGCATTCAGACTCCTGGGACTTTCTGAATCGACTCTGTCACCAACACAGGTGGCGCCCTATAGCACTCTTAGTGCGTTCAATACACAGTTCAAGAAGCTTTTCCTGTTTTAAGTTTTTCAAAATACAACTCGATGAAACAAATTTAAACTCCCAAAGGCGTAGGTTCTATAAAACTAGTTTAAAAGAAGGCTTTTAACTTGTAACATCACAACTGCATGACTGTGATTTGTCCCCTAGTAAAATGAAAGCTCCACAAGAGAAGGGCTATGCTGCTCACTGTTCCTGGAGCACTGGAGGAGCTAAATGGAAATCTTCAGGAGTGAGGTCATCAGAGCAAAATCACTTGTATGCTTTTATTATCAGGTAAAATGAGCATAAATTATAATATACTTTTATGAAAATAAAATACCATTTTCTTTTGTGTGTCTGAAGCTTGTTTATATGGAAGATAAAATGGAAACTGACTAAACGACAAATTTTGATACTTTAAATTTTTTTAAAAAAAAAGAGGGAAAAGTCTCCTAAATGTGGGCATTAGGAAAAGCCTTTCACTATAGTTGAAACCACTCAATAATAAAGGTACTACTGACAGTAGAAATTAAGTTTAGGATTTTCCACTCTAAGACAATATGTGAGGAAATATTTAAGAAAATGAACACCCAGCTACCAAAGCTTTCGGGAGGCTTTTCCTGCATCTCTCATTCAGCTCTTGATCAAAACTCAAAGATTAACTCCTATACTTCAGAGGATGCAGCAAGACTGAGGAGTCTTGGTATCTCACTTCAGTTGACAGAAGTAATGAAACTAATTTTCAAATTGTGTTAAATAACTGAAAACACGCCCACCTAACCAGTAATACACTGCATCTGCTGGCTTAGGACACACACACAAGGAACTGAGTCCAGATCAGAATCACCTGAGTGACTAAACCAACTGCAATTTCCAATTAGACTCAAGTAACATTTCCTTTCCATGGAAGATAAATTTGCTCTTGAAAAAAAACCAAGAGTTTAATTTGATCTTTTTTGTTAAAATTAACTTTCATTTCTATGTCATTAAAAAGATGACATAACATGCATTATCTCAGAGGCATTAAGTGAAAACATCATGCACAGTGAAAAATTCCACATCCCCTCAGTTTCCCCCCAATCCCAAAGTGAGGATACATATGTACAAGTGAATAAACACATTTGATCTTTGTATCCATTAAAGAACGTCTGTCTGGAGTTTAATTAGGAACTCTTAAAGAGTTTGGGGGCTTAAAAGAAAAAAAATCACTTATTTTCACCATTTAACACAACAAATCTCTATAAATGCAGCCAACTAAAAATGGCCATCAAAATTAAATAGAATCATAGTAATTTCATAGTTCAGTGTGACAGACATTTCCACTATTTCTTAATTAAATTTACCTGACCAGTTGCTTTTTAGGGTCTAGTATGTTCAGTAACTTGTCTGCATACACCTTCTTAGAAGCAGTAAAAAGAATGATCTACAAATTCAGGGGAAAAGAAGTAATCATTATACATGATCTAAATGGGTACTGTATTGAATAAAATAAAAATACTTAAATAATTAACTTAAGTATGTTTACCTCATACATCTGAGACATTCGTTCCAGGAACTCCCTGAAGAATGGTCTTAATCTCACGTAAACCTGAAAAAAACACAAAGATGGGCTTCAGAAAATAAAAATATGAAACAGAAAAAACTTATTTATAAGGTATGCTCTAACTTTGAATACAATTTAAAAGTTCATATGAATAAAAAAATTTACTAAGTACCACTTGACCAAATATATTTCGCATACCAAAACAATCTTTTGGTAGGATAATAGTAATTGCTGGTGATCATTTCACTTTTTCATACTCAAATAGCAGCATATAATAGACCTTCATGGAATGTAATTTTAATGAACAGTTAAACTAAGAATGGCAGTTTGCCCTCTGAGACTCTGATCCACCAATCAGCTCCATCTTCCAGCCAGGGAGCATCCATCCAATTATGAGGCAGGCTGTGTGTCCACCTCTAGCTGACCTGTCTCAATGACCTTCCTCAATGATCACTCAGAATTTCTTCTCACTTGCTTAAGAATACCTTTATTTTCAATTTCTATTAAGGTAAATAATGTTTAAGAAGGAGATGTCTGGATTGGTGGGTTTAACTAACAAGAATGTTTCAGAAATCAAGCTTGTTCTACACTTACTGATTCAGATGTGGTATCTAAATTAGCACTACTGGGCTACTTGAGATTGAAAATATAATAATCAAACACACCAGTTATCAAAACCAACTGACAATATCAGGACAGACTACAGTAACCAAAGAACTGACTCTAAACATATTATTGTCTTACTTCTGTCTGTCTTTCTGCCTATATTTAACGCAGCTCTTGTAATATACTCAAGAAGCACAGAAATATGTCATGAACAAGCACTAAAAACTGATTTACAAAAGACTTTAACTCCTTTAAATTATATTTATTTTGTGACAAAAAGTTTTTACAAAGAAAAGTTTGTACTTCACTCAAAGGTGATTGTTAAAGTAAAAAAAGCACGAAAGACAAACACACCCTCGCGCCAGATTCCCTGGGCGCAGTGGCTGTGGTGGCAACATGGTCAAAACTTAGGCTTCACTGCATTTAACTGTGTCATCAGTACACATCTCAACAAAAATGACCTTATGATAAAAATCTAGTTCTGGGAATGTTTCAGAGCAGAACAGGGAAATCAGGCAAAGGACTTTAGAGGGAAGGGACTATGTACTAACAGTCTTTGTAATTTCTAAAGCCCAAACAGTGTAACAGAAAGCCAAATATATAGTAAATATGTGATAAAAAATCTGTCAAATAAATTTAATAATAAACAGACTTAGGCAAATAAAACTGCCTTAAGCAATATAAACAAAACTGAGAAGGAAAGGCAAGACCACACACTACAGGACAACTACACAACTACAGACTCGAAGGCCAACCACTGAATCTCCTTCAGAACTGATCACTGTGGAAGACAAATCCCAAACAACTATTAATGTTAATAATATCACCCTATTCCCACTTACAGGCTAGAATAGTAAGTCAAAGTGTGTGTCAGTCACTCAGTCGTGTCTGACCCTTGTGACCCATGGACTGTAGCCCACCAGCCTCCTCTGTCCGTGGGATTCTCCAGGCAAGAATACTGGAGTGGGTTGCCATTCCCTTCTCCAGGGGATCTTCCTGACCCAGAGACTGAACTCATGTCTACTGCACTGCAGGCAGATTCTTATATTCTTTATATTCTTCTGCAGTCTGAGTTACCAGGGGAGCCCAGCATAATCAAGATTTACTCATTTCTAATCCTGTTACAAGGCAGCTGATCTCAGTAGCTTTGACTAATCAAAAATGAAGTCAGTCACACACTCCCACCACTAGCAAATAAAAAAATCATTAGTATCCAATCCCTATCCTTTAGGATGAGATACAAAAATTTTAACTAGATTTGCACTTCTAATAAATTTTAACATTTGCATCCTAAAATATTTGGTATAGTTGGGTAGTTTTCAACACACTTTATTTGATAATCCAAGTAACTGACAGATTCAGATATATTACTACCTTAACTGACAAAATCAATTTTTATTCATTATGGAACACTTCAAAATATATTTGTAATGGTTAAGGGAAAAACTATCAATTCAGTCGATACTTTTTTTCAGTCAACCTTATCTCATGGAAGATGATAAACCATGAACCATCAGAGACCTCTGTTTGCTGCTAAGAAGCAGTTAAATGCACTTAACAACCAAAAATACTTCATTTCTGCATGTGTATAAATGCTTCCATTTGCTTTCAATATCCCTATCACTTGCTCATACTATAAATTAAAATAAGCAGGGCCTCTACAATTTGGGGTTTGTCTCCTCTGAAACCTAAAATACTTCCACTGTAGAGGAACACTTCCATTTAAACAGCATTATCTAAGCACAGTCAGTGGCCACGGTTCAAAGGGGACGTGTCCCACTGCTTGCACTTGGGGATTAGGCAAAACTGTGGCTTCACTATGATTCTACGACGCTGACTATGCTGAGAAATGTAACACACATCTTAGAATCTGACATTACTTTCAAAATGTGCCTGTTTACTGGGGATGAAGGCAGCGCTGAGATGGGGGAACAGAGCACAAGAGTGTTTTCTTAGCACAAGAATAGAAACTGTTCACTGTAGATGTTCCTACTCTCAGAGCAGACTCACTATTTGAAACACAGGAAGGTGTTTCCGGATTAAAAGACATAAGCAGAAACAGACAGTTAGGGAAAAGGTGCTGAAAGGAACACAGCAGCAGCGAGCAGGAATGGGATGGGACCACGCGAGGCTCTGTCACTTGTGAAAAGGCAAACATCTCAGGGAGAAAAATAGAAACAGAGTCACAAGGCCAGCAGGACCTAAGTCATTCGGATGGATATACTGAAGCAGAAATATACAGAAGTCAAGAAGCACTAAGCACTGTCCAGCAGGAGAGCAGAAGAGCTGTACGGGATGCACAATCAACAGACTACACCCTCTACTGTGTTAGGTCAGAGACACAACCATACAGATACACGGACACGCCTCTGAAGGCTTCAGAATCAATTCCACAGATGCCCTTTTCTTCTCCTAACCGTCTCCTAACAAAGATTCCCGTCCCGAGTTACTTACTTCCTATTTTCTACATTCTTCCACTACTTAGTATTTCAGAAATCATCCTCCTTTACACTTGCAACTCTTCAAAGTCATTTAGTCACCCAAATGTAAGACTATGCCGTAAGTTTCATTTCAGGCTGGTGTATATATGCTCCTTTAACTATACAGCAATTATTCTAGGTACAGAACAAATAGTTTTAATCACTAAACCAAATATATTTTGAAAAAGTCAAAGTCTTAATGCATAATGCTATAATAGTGAACAATTATGATATAAGAACAGCACACACAAAGACATGTCTGAAATAAGACTGCCCACTACCCAGAGATGTTCATGCTATGAAATGTTTATTATACAGAACTTTTGTACATTTCTTACTCATGACTCAATTTATTTTGGAACTGGAAGTTTGTACCTCTTAATTCCCCTCACTTATTTCATTATATGTTCACGCTGTAAACTTTTACAACAAAATCTACTAGAATAATATCTGTAAAAATAATGATAACTAATCTTGTGTGATATATTGTGAACTGATTTTACCAAAACTTAGATGATATCTGACAGTCAGCCTATACTTTCTTTAGTACTAAGACAAGAGAATGTTCTGTAACTGTGCATACAAGATGCTGCTGCTGCTGTTGCTGCTATGTCGCTTCAGTCGTGTCTGACTGTGCGACCCCATAGACGGCAGCCCACCAGGCTCCCCCGTCCCTGGGATTCTCCAGGCAAGAACACTGGAGAGGGTTGCCATTTCCTTCTCCAATGCAGGAAAGTGAAAAGTGAAAGTGAAGTTGCTCAGTCATGACCCCATGGACTGCAGCCCACCAGGCTCCTCCGTCCATGGGATTTTCCAGGCAAGAACACTGGAGAGGGTTGCCATTTCCTTCTCCAATGCAGGAAAGTGAAAAGTGAAAGTGAAGTTGCTCAGTCATGACCCCATGGACTGCAGCCCACCAGGCTCCTCCGTCCATGGGATTTTCCAGGCAAGAGTACTGGAGTGGGGTGCCACTGCCTTCTCTGAAGACGATGCTAATAGGTTATAAATGGTTAACAGAAATAGATTTAATAAAAAGTCATTAAAATAGCTATCCAGTCACAAATTGACTATATTTTGTGAAAGTCTATCTAAACTCAAATTTATGTCTACGTGTGCAATGTCAGTTATATATACTGATTTCTGTAACTAAACTATTATCTTAGTTATCTAGGTGACTTTATGAGCATGACCAAAAAAAGCAAGGGGACACCCAACAATCTCAATTTGCAGGCAAAACTGGAAAAAAAATTCTTACATGTAGATCTTTTTAGGAAAAATACTTCTAGTTTTAAGCACAGATAATATGACCCTAATATATTTTGAAAAAAAGTATCTTTTAATATTTTTTCCATGAAATCCTTTGAACTTATTGCTACACTGTTGCAGGAAGGAAAAGAAAAGATCAAATTCGGTGGTATTCACCCACTTAAGAGTATGGCACCTTTAAATAAAAAGATGGTTGGTGGATGCTACTTATTTAAACAACAGAAAACCAAGAACACTGAAGAAGGTCGAGTTCAGCACACATACACCAATGTACACCACAGGGATGTAAGAGGCTCTGCCAATTTTTTCAAACCTTCTGTACACCTCAGTTTCTTCATCTATAAAATCGGTATAATAACAGTACCTACATAAGGTTACTGTAGTAAATAAGTTAATACATATAAAGCACCTAGAACACTACCAGCACATCAAGACCCTCAATAGGAATTATTACTATCCATGTGATTATTTAAGTTATCAGCCATAAGGAGAACACCTGGAAAGAGCAGGATTTTATGGGGGTAGGACCGGGCAACCACACTCAAAGAGAAAGCTCTATCTTCACTTGTAGAAGAAGTAAAGTAAGTCAACGGATTACTAATTATTTAACTTGGTTAACATTGTCTTTGCATCAATACCAGATCATAGAGACAAAACCCAAATCTTTCCCATAGAAAGAGGGTTGCTCAGATACACCCTGTGCAGGAGGCCTCAACTTCATAATCCATAGGTGATTTAAAAGTCATCTTTTGCTTCACACAGTTTCAATAAAAGGCAGACTGCTGCTGGGGATAGTATCTGCAGGTGGATCAATCTGAGAATGAATAGGTAAATACTGAAACATCATAACCAACACAAATGAAACTCTCAAACTAAAACCTTCTGTAAAATCTTACACTGTATTAAATAGAAATAAATTTGAAAAGATATTTTCTTATGGAGTCCAAACGGGATAAAATGTTTCATGTATTCATACAGAAGGTATATTAAAAATTAGCAATGAAGCATACTTTTCAAGTCATGGCCATTTACACACACACACACACACAAGTCATGGCCATTTACATACACACACACACACACACACACAATTTTTCAATTTGAGTATGTATGTACACATATGTGTGTATGTATATATATATATATAAGGTTTAATGTGTTTCTTAAAATCAAGTTTACTGACTTTAAAAGCAAAAAAAAAAAAAAAACCCAAAAGCCCACATAGCCTTCAAAACCAAATTCTAAATTCTTAAGTCTCCAATTTAATATGTTTAATAGTCAACTGTCACCTCTCCTAAACCTGCAAAATATTTTCAGCTACTGAATAAGAATTTTCTGTGTATTTTTAAATGAACTACTTCTAATTTTAAGATACATTTATAAAGAATACAAAAGCCATGATGAAAAAATTAGTACCAATGACTGACTATACTTACTAATAAGGATGGAAAAATTATTTTAAATGCTGACTTACAACTCATTATCAAAAATATTATTCCCTATCAGATATAAAATATTACTTTCATCCTCAATACTGTGTCCATGGTCCCGGATGTTTTAAGGAACAAGTATACATACTACTTTTAGATAATAAAATTATGCTTTATGAATGTCAAAACAAAATGCCTCCTGTTTAGTATCAATTTAAGTCAGAGCATGAGGGGAGGAAAAGTTTGATTAAGTATCTACTAACAGAACTCTTCATTTAAATAATTGCTTTTTTTCTTCATCAAGCAAAAATGCTGACTTTTCTAGGAAAGATTGCAGAAAAGAGATAGATGCCACCGACCTTCTACTTCTATTTTTCTGTAGTATAAAATATTTGAAATCCTTACAAAAATTATCCTAGGCTGTAAGCCTCCCAGAAAACAAACTACAATAAAGAGGAAGAGGCTGAGCTTTGCTAAACATGGGGTTTCCCACCCACCTTTCCCCCCAACGCTTCCCATAAAAGCAACCTCTACTATTAAAACAAAGCATACTTTAGCAAGTAGCTCCCTATAGGATCCTATCTCTCCTTGAGTGCTTACCACAATCTGATTTCTGGACAGCTGACCCAAAGTTTGTTGATTTTACTGATCTTCAGAAAGCCACTGACTGGCTAAAGTCTTATTGGTGAACAGAGTCAAAAATCAGATGCCCCTGCCATACTTTACAGAATGAGGAGTTGGACAACACAGTTACGTTTGGTGGCACTGTGGTGAAACATATGAGGCATCTTCTTTTTGTCTTCAATTAGCCACGTTTGGGCTGGGTAGCTCTATTACATCTTCAAAAAACTGAGCTCCAGTTCTTGATGGAGACAGAGGAAGGTCATTGAGGAGGTGGTTCAGCTCAAGAGCTAAGTGAAAAATCTGTCTTTTGATTCAGTCCTGCTTGTGGATAGAAGTCATCTTCTGGATGGAAGAGGGAGTGAGATGACCTAGAGTCTTGAATTGGTGGATCTGCAGGAACAGAAACTAAATACAGTGGAGACCTCTTAACTGAGTAACACCACGAGACGGATTTCCTGACAATGTGTCAATATAAGCTAAATATAAAAATGAAAACATGTGCATTGGAACTGATCATGCACTTGGTTTTCCAGATAGCAAATGCATTTGTACCATTCTACGAATAAATATGTTTTCCAGTATCTAACTGTAAAACAATTCATGGAAAAACTATCAATTAAGGGAAAAGAAAAAATACATTCAAACAAAAAAATCTATCAACTTTGCCTTAGTGAATGCCACACCCTCATTTTAAACACTCAGTTACTCTTTCAAATGACTTTTTCACAAACTATAATCTGTCTAATCTATATAGTGTCAGTGGTAACATATATCAAAATTTTCATTTGAGTTGGATCTTTTAGGTTTATCCCCTAGAGAAATGGAAATTCAAATACACTCCAGGTACTAAATTGAGGCTTGAATAATCTAAGTCTTCATTGTTCTAAGTCTTGCATTAACTAAGCTGATCCCTACTTATCAATCAAAAGAAGCAAGGCAATCTTTAAACATTGAGTAGTGACCACCTTAAAATTTCCCTCAAACTTTCATCTGCAAAAACCTTAGAAAGCCTGTCATCAGGGTATAGTGGATCTAATTCTAAATCTCTCTATATATTAACAAGAATTTTGATGAACATCTGATTACTTACTTCCATTTAGAATTTGAATATATAAATTTACTGCATATACTCTCATAATTATTAGACCAAGGGTCAGCAAACTATGGCCTTTGAGCCAAATCCAGATCATCACTTATTTTTGTTAAGTAAAGTTTTACTGGAATGCAGTCAGGCTTATTCATTATGCGCCATCTATGACCACCTTCATGCTACAATGGCAGAAAAAGCAGTTGTGACACAGACTGCAAACCTAAAATAGCAACAACTGGCCCTTTATAGGAAAAAGTTTGCCAACTCCTGATACAGACAATTATTAAAACATACAGAAGACAAATTACATTTTAAATTGTTCTGAAAGAGAACAGCAAACAGAATTAAAATTAGATACAGTTCTACCTCAACAAACTTACCATAAAAAGAAAGCAAAAGTAACAGAAGTCCCAAGAGGACACTTTATCTGGCTTTGATTCAGATGAAGAATTCTGATCCTATCTTAACATTACCATTTTATTTTAAAGCATATATATGTAAATGCTATGGAACTGACATATCCAAGAGTATACAGATAAATGCCATTAAACTGTTCCCTTAAAAATGGTTAATTTTATGTTGTGAATTTAAATCTCAACCAATTATTTTTTAAGAGTATATACAGTCTTTTACAGATGTCTCCCTTTAAGCGGGCCACATTACACTGCAGTTGTTAAACATGTAAGTTCCATCTTACCTAATACTGTGGTTTCTCCAAAATCTCTTAGATCATCCCAGACCCTTGTGTATATGTCTTCTTTGCCAGTAGATGGAGACAACACCACTGAAAGTTTAAAAGACATCATTCCCTGTTTAAAGGGAGCTTGCTGGTCTGAAAACTGGGGGAACCCTAACCCAAGATTTCCACAAAGTTATTTTTAAAAAGTAGACAGAATGGCTATGCCAACACCAGAAACCTAATATAACTATGGACATCCTCAACAACTTACTGAAAGGGAACTAAATTCTGTACATGATGTAGTAACTAAATCATATTAAAATGCAGTCATCTCTGTAACTTAGATTTAAACTTCCTGCTCATTTTTCCTGACTTAGGCTAGACCATTTAGTTTTCCTGTTTCAGAAAGCAGAACTCAGGTATATAAGAAGGAGTTCTTTGAATTCCACAGAGGTAGATGCAGTACATATGAAGATTATTTTTAAAGTATTATATGCACTGCTAAAAGCCTTTTATTCAAAATAAGACAACTATCCGGATCCACATGAAATAATAAGGATTTTACATAGAAGAGAACTAAAGAAGAAATGGTGAAAGCAGTAAGAAAAAAATTCAACTTTATGGTCACACTGAAAAGAAATCCTCGTGAAAGAAAAATCAAACTTATCCACTCTTCAAGTTTTTTATTTCACTACTAAAAATTATGCAAACAGACAAACCAACTGTAAGAAATAAATTTCAAATCTGGAAAGCTTAAGAAATCACATCAAAATAATTTGTATTTTTCAGTAATAGCTTTCTTTTCCAAACTCAAAGATTGAAAGCCATTGTTTTTAAGGGCAATTTTGAACATAAAAACAAGGTTATCAAGCTAAAAACAGAGAACATAATGCTATACTATTTATATTTGCCACAAGATTCCTGTCTTTGAAGTACACTAAACAAGAACAACCTATTTGGCAGAAAATGTCTTAAGAAAAAGATTTACCTTAAATAACATCCAGTTATTACAAATCTTAAAATTCCTTATTTTTATGTATACTTTGTTCATCCTCTGATCATATATCAGAACTAAAATCAGTTTACATAAAAGGGAAATAAATACAATCCAGGTATTACCATACCTACAATTCCTCTCTAGGTTAAACTAGAACTGACAATAACCGCTTAAATAAATCCTCTTATGACTAACTGTAAAGTAGATCCTGAACCACAAACTAACTCTAAAATCTTATGATTCCTAAGATCTAATAACTATCACGTGCCAAGAACTCTACAACAATATCCCGCCTATTAAGAGCACATAAGCAACCGTAAGCACCTCCTCACCGCTCCTTGTAAACGTGCTGTGACTTCACTCAGTTAGCCCTTGGGTGGGCTTCTATCTGACAGACAACAAGGTTCTGGACCCTCTGCCAACCTTTCAAAAACTGGGATACAAGGCAATGCTGGTAACAACGCCCAGGACAGAAAGGTGCTTTGTAGTTTTCAAAATGTATTCACACATCTTAATTCAAATTTTATGATAGGAAAATCTCTAACAAAGTAAGAACTATGGTCAACAGGTAATTCGCAGTGATATTTGTAACTGATATTTGTACTCTGCACTGTTTCCTGTCCATCGACACAAATGAGGGAGATACACTCTAATTTTTTAAAGTAAAAGCAGAGTAACTAGGAGTAACTGGAAGAGTGTCCTGGAATTCCAAATTAAAATAAACTAGATTTACTACACTGCAACCTACAGACCACATTACTACAAAAGGCAATAAAAATGACCAACAAGGAAGCTTTCTTCATATGAACTGCGTTTTGGAAAAACAACAATAATGTCAGATGTTAACCTTGCACAGTTCCTGGAGCCCTAAGGTGTCAGTGTTCCTGCCTCCACCTGCTGGCAAACAGGTTATGAAACTAGTAGAAATCAATGGGGTAGAAAAAGTTCACATTTTTCTGGTAACAATGTTTAAATGTAGTCCTTTAGCACCATGCTACCTTGTGTTACTAAATCATTAAAATAGAGATGAAATCCATTGGGAATAAACACTTTAAACTTTAGCAAAAAAAAAAAAAAAAAAAAATATATATATATATATATATATTTACAAAGGATTTCTTGATTCAGAATATCTAACAGGCCAAAATTCAAGTTAAAAAGTTTTAATTACCTGATAAATGACATCTTGGAAAAGGACTGGAAAAGTAAGTGCTGCATCTTCTAGCTCATTTAAACTACAGTGTACTAGTGTTTCATCCTTAAAATAAAAAGCACATATTGAATGAACTAAGATACTGAGATATTTCAAATGATAATTGTATGTATTCATGATCACCAAAAACATTTATTAAAGCATCCTTTAATACATGACTTTCATGTTTATAACACCTTCCTGTGCGTGCATGGCACAGTAGTCAGGGGCTGGGTTTTCTAAGCCACTGGTTCTCCGGTGGTGGCCACTAGGACAGCATGTGGCATCGGTGTTATCTGGGGACCGCCAATGAGAAATGAAAGATCCCCAGCTCTTCTGATAACTCAAATTCAGCAAGGAGCAGAGAGCGGAGCTCAGCAGTCTGTGCTCCAGTAAATCTTTCAGGGGTTAGGGTGATAGGGCGAGTCTGAGAATCACTGTTCTCAGTCCTGCAATTGCCCACTTTCTGTTAAACCACATATGTACTTTCTTCTTATTATTATTTTTACAACTCAGCAATAGAAGTTTAGCATCTAATTATTTAAAAATATATATCTATAGCTCCTTATCTGTAAACTAAATTAGCGGTTAATCAAGACTTCTCATCTTTACCCTCTTTTCTCATTGTGAGGAAACGAAAGTGAGGATCATTCATCTAAGGTATGTGTAAATATCTGTATTTCTCAAATCCTGAAGGAAAAACAAGAGGGCTTCCACTTGCAGAAACTGACAACACTTTATGCTTAAAATGAATTAAAATGAAATACAAATGTTCACACCTTATGAATTCCATGTTTTATTAGCTGCAGTGTTTCTTTGAACCTAAAGTTAAACTCGGTGGAGGCAAAGAGCAAAAAATACTCTAGATATGCCTCATTTTCTTTTAATAGCATATTAGAATACACAAATTAAGATATTCTTAGTATCTTTTAAAAAGGTATTCTCTTTCCTATAATTGAATCATAACTAATTCTACTACTTCATCTATAGCCTATCTAAATTTTGATCATTCTTCTTTATATACTTCTGTAAAATTACTCATTTATGCTCACCAATTCTTATCTTTCCTTCTCTTTTTACCCTTCATATTGGTTTAAAAATATTACGGCCAAGCTTGCTATCATGATATCAACTACTAACATAAAAATCTAGCAAAATCTTTTTCAGTTTCTCCACTAACTTGCATATCAAATCTTAATTACTCACACTCAGTTTCAATACTTTTCTTTCTTTTTTCCTACTTAATCCTCTAATACACATTAAATACTTAGGACTTCTGGATACCTAGCTTCTCTCTTTGGCTAGGCAAAGGCTAAGGTGCTGAACTCTCAGAACTGTCCATGTTAGTCAAGATTTAAAAGAATAACCTTTTCATAAGATAAGAAACAAATTAATGAGAACTAAACTACATCTCCAATTATAGGTTACTAGTAACAAAGACTAAATAGTAAAATGTTTTCCAACACTACTTAATGAATTGCTAATATCAAGAAATTGCTGGCAGATGTAAATAATGGTGACTATATATTAAATTTGGTTAGGAAAAGGTAAGAGATATTCAGTTTTCAAAGCTCTCTTGGTACCCTAAAATATAAATTTAAAATCACACCAAGAAGTCTATTAATGAAGTTATTGGTATGAGATAATATGCAAAAAAAAAAACAAAACAGGAAAAGGAGTATGGTCTTGCATAAGGTTAACTCATCAAGACCCAGGTCCTCAGAGGGACATGACTGTGGTCTCCCTAAACTGAAATCTAGGCATGAAATTATAATTAACTGGAAGATTAAAAAACAAAACAAAAGGTATAGGAGTGTTGGAAAAATAATTGAATTTAAATAGCAAAGTAGCAACAGTGTGGGGAGAGAAAAAAAGAAGCCTAATTTATTTTCAAAAGGTACTGGATACCAGTGCAATGGGAGGAGGCCCTGGCATTAGATGGCGCTTAAAGGAAAACCATTTCAGAGCACCTAAGACAAGCTACTACAGTCAATGTGTGTGTGAGGTGGCTCACTCTCTTGGATTCTTTTAGATATTTTGGCTAATATTTTTTAATAAGAATTTAACTCCTTTATTTTTCCTAACTCTAGAAACAATATACTTACCAAGTCTAAAACTAGGGAGAATTCTGGTGTGCTTCTTGTCTTCAATGGAAGAGCGGGCTTCCTATTTAGTTGTTCTTCTGTCAGTGGTGGAACATGTTTGATGAAATAATAGCTATAAATCAAATTTTAAGAAAATGTCAACATTTATATTTTTTGTAAATATAAAACATCTTATTAAACTCAGCCCATCTTTAAGTTTTAATTAAATAATACATATTTAACCTAGTAAACCAAAATTATAAAACATGTAAGTAAAACTGAAAATTAGTATTTCAGTAACTCAGTAGAAGTATTAATACCTACAGGTAAGATGCTCCTTGCACTATACCATTCAGCCACCCCTGTACACATGTACTTTCTTTCCGTCCCAAGAGGAAAAGGAAAAAAAAAAAACTCACGGGTCAAATACTTCCCAGTCTTCTTCATAGGTGGCCTCTGCGTGGGCGGATGAATATCCACTATCTGGTGTTACTGGTGCTATTTAATAAAGAGAAAAACAAAATGATGCTTTTACTCAATGATTCCATGAAGTATACATATTTACTGCTTTTATTAAGATTGTCCTGAAGCCCTGTGCATTTTAGGTTAAAGATAAGACAGAAATAATTTGTAATTATTATTACAAACATACATTATTATTATGCAATATACAATAATATATATTATATAAATATAATATACAAATAATATCTAATAAATTATAATTATTATTATGTAATCATTATTACAAATTATAACAAATTATTATTAATAATTTAAAAGTAACTTGATTAACACAGAGATCTAACTCTGGATCCAAAGGAAAAAAATACCATTACAGACAAAGTGGCAAGCTGTATCATGGCTAACAAAATTTAAATCCCTAACAACTAAGAGAAAATTTACTACTTATTATTAGGAAACTACATGCCACAAAATTTCCATTTCTAACTGAATGATGTTTGTATGTATAAGAAGAATTTCATGGTGCTCTTATAGCAGTAATACTTCACAAAGTACACTGTACATACAGGCAGTCAGTATATATGCTGGGATTTCCCTGGTGGTGCAGGGGTTAAGAATCTGCTTTTCAATGCAGGAAATACAGGTTCAATCCCTGGTCAGGGAACTAACATCTTGCAACTATTAAGCCTGTGTGCCGCAACTAAGAACTGACACAGCCAAAAATTAAACATTAATATGTGTATGTGTGTGCTGAAAAAAGACTCGAAGGTAGTTTCAACTTAAGATCCATGAACAGTCTTTAAAGAGGTCCACAAACTCCTAAAGATTTATACAGGATCTCAAGGGTTAGGAAACAATGCTCTACATAGAAATCAGCGCTTTAGATGACCCATTATTTCACTTCTCACTTACAAGTAATTTAAAAATAATCAAGGAAAAATTCTATAAAATGCAACCAATTGATAGAGCTTCAGAAATTACGTTGAGAATTTTCTAATATTTATAACTTAAATTCAATGAGAGGACAAAGATGACCTACAAGCTAAACAGGTAATGTCTCAAAGATGAAAGTTTAAGGTGGGCTAGAGACTGAGTGTTTTTGTTTCCCCAAAATTCATGTACTGAAATCTAATCCTCAAAGTGATGGTGTCTGGAGATGGAGTCTTTGGGAAGTCATTAGGTCATGAGAGTGGAGCCCTCATGGACGAGATCAATGACCTTAAAAAGAGACACCCCAAAGAGCTCACACAGCTTCTGGCAGATGAGGACACAGCAAGAAGACGGCTGTCTATGAACCAGAAAGCAGATCTTTACCAGACACTGAATCTGTTGGGGTTTTGGTCTTAGATTTCCTAAACTCCTGAACTATGAGATATATTTGTTGTTTATATGTCACCTAGTCTAATGGTAGTCTGTTATTACAATAGCCTGAAAGAACTAATGGGCCGAAACAGAAATTGCTGTGAGCTACCTACAGGGATGGAATGGTGGTGGTTGAGTCACTAAGTTGTGTCCGACTCTTGCGACCCCATAGACTGCATGTAGCCTGCTAGGCTCCTCTGTCCATGGGATTCTCCAGGCAAGAATAGTGGAGTGGTTGTCATTTCCTTCTCCAGGGGATCTTACCGACCTAGGAATTAACCTGGGTCGCCTGCATCACAGGCAGATTCTTAACCGACTGAGCTATGAGGGAAGCCCCAGGAATGGAATACTGGTGGATAATAGCCTTTCAGGACAAAAACTTTTTTTTTTTTTTTAAACTATTTTCATGTATTAATACCTTCTCAGAGTCAATACAGTGTGTATGCTCAATAAATGACAACAGATGTAAGGCAGAATTTTGTTCACCTCCAACAACTTTATGCCAGTTAATGGTTCATGAGCACAAAGGGACAAAAAGGAGAACACACCTTCTGCCACTTCACTGCTTCACGTCCTTATTACCCGCAGAAAAAGGGGGAGAGGGAGGATTCACAGTATTCAAACACCTCATGCTAAAGCATTTTTCACATTTCATCTCAGTCTCCAAAGCTCTAAATTATTATTGCCATTTTAAAGCTAATAAAACCACCTCAGAGAGCTCAGGTTATCTAAAGTCACACAGCTACGTAAACGGTGCAGCCAGCCTCCTTCCTTCTTGCTCTCTTTGGCGACCTTCCTGAAGCTGAGGGAAAGCCACGCTTCTGCCACTCATGCTCATCTTTTAAGGTCAGCAGGACTTTCACTTGTTTTCCTCTCCTAATCCTCCCAAAGGAACTGCAACATGCCACCTCCACATTTCGCTCATTTATTTGTAACAGCACTCATCACACTGTGTAGTAATTTTTGTGTATACCTGGCTCATCTATTAAATCATATACTCTTCAGGGTCAATGAGCATATCTTATTCATCTTTATAAACAGTGTCCATCACAAAAAGCAGGTGTTCAATTATACAAGTGTTAAAGGAACAAATAATGAATGGGAA
Source organism: Bos indicus x Bos taurus (assembly GCF_003369695.1). Classification (NCBI taxonomy): domain Eukaryota; kingdom Metazoa; phylum Chordata; class Mammalia; order Artiodactyla; family Bovidae; genus Bos; species Bos indicus x Bos taurus. The sequence continues at coordinate 102,793,911 of NC_040085.1, read as the reverse complement.
ATGGAGTAAATCTTACTATTCTCCACTAGAAACTAAAGTTTTAGAAATCCCTTTTGTCGCCATAGTTGTCAGAAAAAATAAGTACAAAGGTTAATAAAGAACCACAAAAACAGAAAAATGTCAAACAAAAAGTCAAGAGCCTTGGCTTCAGTCTGTATCTTATCATTCACAAGCCTGTAACACGGGGGAAAGCAATCAGCATTAAATGACGGGTCAACATTAAGGTCATCTACAAGTCTTATCCACCCAGGAATAAATTATGTGCATAATTCATGCTGATTTGCTTGTTAAGTTCAGTATTACTCTTAAGTTAGGTAATATATGCTGACCCCACATGGTTCTATATTTCCAACTGGCTCAGGGACCTACCAGTTATGGTAGGCCTTTCAAGGCATCCAGACTGGGCTGCAAAGTCTGTATACAGAAAGACCCGAGAACAGAAGTTTCTTCTTTGGGGATGTTATCCATATATGAAACAAATCTGAAGGTATGAGATTACCTCTACACAGGAACTTCAGATCTTAAGTAAAACTCATGCATTTCTAATAAATATGTTCATAAATGTAAGCATATTATTTTGTTAGCTGTGTTAGATTTAGATTGGTACAAATAATTAAACTGTAAGTGACTAAAATGGTAAAATAACCTTTAAAAAAATTCAATTTCAAAATGACTAGATTTGGGAGGAAACGCTTTATTTCCAATTTTAATTTTATTAATTTCAAGGAAGAAAAATTTATGCATTTAATCTGCCTATTTAAGAAAAATATGAAGTACTGCATTTTTACAAACTATTTATGAAAATGTATAAGAAAAAAAATATTTTTCACCTGTAAGGGGTGGTATATCACGATTAACTGTTTCCTCTGCTTCTTCTAAACCATTATTTATTGATGGCCTCACTTGAACCGCTTGATTTGAGTAAGCTGCTCCATTAGCTGATGTAGTAGTACTGGTAGTGATCTCATCCACCTGTTCCATATCAAGCTGCTTTACTATCTCCTCAGCTTCCACAGCCTGTCCTGGGGAATCGGATCCTGATGTTCCTGAAATTATGATTCAGTGTACATTAATCATTACTTAACAGCTCATAGTGGGAGAGGAAAGACAGAGACAAATTTAAAATGAGTAATAAATAAGCTTTAGAGACAAATGCACAGTATAGTGAATATAGACAACACTACTGAAATCATCAAACCTGCTAAGAGATTAGAAGTCAATTAATCCAACCACTAAAAAAAATAATTATATAATATAATAGCACATGCTAATCATCACTATGATGATCACAGTTCAGTTCAGTTGCTCAGTCGTGTCCGACTCTTTGTGACCCCATGAACCGCAGCACGCCAGGCCTCCCTGTCCATCACCAGCTCCTGGAGTTTACCCAAACTCATGTCCATCGAGTCGGTGATGCCATCCAACCATCTCATTCTCTGTCGTCCCCTTCTCCTCCTGCCCTCAATCTTTCTCAGCATCAGGGTCTTTCCCAATGAGTCAACTCTTCACATCAGGTGGCCAAAGTACTGGAGTTTCAGCTTCAACATCAGTCCTTCCAATGAACAGCCAGGACTGGTCTCCTTTAGGATGGACTGGTTGGATCTCCTTGCAGTCCAAGGGACTCTCAAGTCTCCAACACCACAGTTCAAAAGCATCAATTCTTCGGCGCTCAGCTTTATGGTCCAACTCTCACATCCATACATGACTACTGGAAAAACCATAGCCTTGACTAGATGGATCTTTATCAGCAAAGTAATATCTCTGCCTTTTAATATGCTATCTAAGGTTAGTCATAGCTTTTCTTCCAAGGAGCAAGCGTCTTTTAATTTTATGGCTACAGTCACCATCTGCAGTGATTTGGGAGCCCCCCAAAATAAAGTCTCTCACTGTTTCCATTGTTTCCCCATCTATTTGCCATGAAGTGATGGGACTGGATGCCATGATCTTAGTTTTCTGAATGTTGAGTTTTAAGCTAGCTGATTGTGTAATCAGCTGATGATCACAGGACAATATATAAATTGTAAGATCAACACATTGTACAACTTGAAATTTTCACAATGTTTTATGTCAGATATATTTAATAAAAATAAAAATTCATCAATATTTAGAAAAACTAACTGGAACAGAAACAAAGCCAAGGACACCATTATTCAGTGAGTCTTCACTGGACATTTCAAACAATAAGGAATAAAGACTATTATAAGCTAGAGTGGTATTTGTGAACGGTTTTTCTTAAGAGTAGCTTAAGCTATTTCAAATAGCTTAGAAATACCCATGTATAGTTAAATGAGTCAATTCAGAACTTTAAAATATTTTATTGATATAATTAACTTTATATAATGAAATGTGATTACCAACTGAGCATTAGCTAAAACCTCTATCCTGCCACATAATTATTTCTTTTTTGTGGTGAGAACATTTACGATCTAGTCTCTTAGCAACTTTGAAGTATCAATATATACTGTTGACTTCTGAACAACACGGGGGCTGGAGGCACTGAACCCCATGCAGTCAGAAACCTGAGAATAATTTTACAGTGAGCCCTGTGCATCCACAGTTCCAAATCCTCAGGTTCAACCAACCAGACTGTGTACTACTGTAGTATTTATATTGAAAACAATCCTTGTATAAGTGGACCTATACAGTTCAAACCCATGTTGTTCAAGGGTCAAGTGTAATACAGTATTGCTGACCACAGAACTTCTTTTCATTAAAGTAAGTGTTGTTTATTAAGGGCCTACTACATGTTGGGCAATACACACATACACACTTTTCCACTATCCTCAAACAGCTTCTGATTTTTTAAAACTAGAGATAGTTCTCTAAAAATGAGTCAACTGTTTCCGTAACCATAAGAAGCTTTTTATTCCAAGGTACAGGAACAATTTCTCAACAAGATTCCACCTCGTTAACAAAGAAGTCAATTTCCTCGTTACATTCATCCATCACTGAGATGAACCTGCTGCCCAGTCTTTCTCCCACTATGGACTGACCAACCCCAACTCTCCATTTCTTTCTGGAATCCTCCAAATATCATTTTCAACAACAAAATGAACCTCCAGTAACTCTCAACTTTCTCAAAGAATATTCTTTCTCCCTCCACTGCCTTAATTTTAACCTCTTTCAAAAAAAAAGTCTCTCTTCCTATTACCCTTCCCTGAAAGCTGTGTGCTGTCTCATACTTGTTACTCAATCAGAATTCATCTACCTCCATTGCTGCTGCCAGATCACTGGTTTTTCCCTAATGTGTAAAAATGTTTGCTCCTCTGAGACTGATGTCACCTGACTACCCAATTCTTCTCTTATCCCCGGTGCTGTCACCTACCACCTACTGCCAGCATCCTCTTAATCACAGAGCAATCTAACACCTAGCTACAAGTTTACTGCTCTATTAAATACCTATAGAGTTGTTGTTATAGGAGATGTCAGCGACTCATCCAATAACCAACCTCAAAGGTCTTGCCCTCTTCGGCTCTATCTACCCTTGTGATGCTCTTTAGTAGTTACTACCATGGCCACAGCCTGGACACTATCACTGAGAAACCATTCCCCTCTGAAACCTAAAATTCAAATAATTAATCTCCTACAACAACCTCCTAATCTTCTAATTAGCGTCTCTCTCATGTATTTCTATTACATGTGATCTTCATGTCTGATAAAAACCAGTCTCTTTATCCAAACGCACCTCTCAGTGGCTTCCTCCCCACCTGCCTCACCTAGTTAGCCTTCATGCTGCATCATTTAAACCACTCTCATGCCAGCAGCCTCTGTCCTTGCTTCCTTGTCTTTCCACTGTCATTCACCATAGAAATCCCTCTTCAATCAATCTGACAGATTTCTCAGGCACTAGACCCAGCCTGGGATAGGCAACAATACAATTATAAATAAATTTTGAAAAGAAATGTCTAGGGTATATTGGGTTAAATTTAAAGGTAGGGTTTTTTGGGGGGTGGTTTTTTTCTTTTGGCTGCACCGTGAGGTATGTGGAATTTTAGTTTCCCAACCAGAGATCAAACCCATGTCCTCTGCTTCAGAAGCATAGAATCATACCACTGGACTGCCAGGGAAGTCCCTAAATGTAGTTTTTTGTTTTGTTTCTAGTCTAAGACTTCACAGTCCTTTAACGTGCTAATACATTTTTATGCCCGTACAGTATCTTGATTTTATAGTGTACACTGTGCCTTTTAAAAACTGCTTTATCATCCAGAAACATAATTCAAATTAGAATTTAAATAATCAGGCAACAAGTATTTAATGGCTATTTCCCATGAGCCGAATAATACATCAAACAACATGGTAGATGCAAAAATAAAGACACTACCTCTTACCCTCAAATAATTTCATGTATGAAATTAAATACTAATATTAGAAAAGATAGGACATCAGAAAATATTTGAAAAATATGTTGAGAAGGCCATTTTTTTGCCAAGGCATTATACAATGGAAATCTTAAATTCATTTGAATTAGGGTAGTTTTACTGTTTGTCTAAACTGAGGATTCTTAGAGGTGGGAAAAAAACCAAGCAAAGGATAATAAAAATAAATTGTATTACAAAAAATAACCTGGTCTCAATGCACTTAAAATATTCAACAAATTCTACTTTACTGATCTCTAGAATACAGAAAATGCTTCTCAGTTCTCTCCTGTACACACTCTAAAGATGTAAAAGTCATTCCAACACATAAAAAATAATACTTTCCATTCAGCCCTAAGTTTATCATCTAGCTTTTCAGCTAGTTAAAGCAGAGCTCATTAACTTACACAAAATTAAACATAACCTACATTTATTTCAGTCACTACAAAAAATAAAGTACATTTTAGAAACTCTGTATTTTTAATGAAGCTGAAAACAAACATAAGATGCTAACAAAAATATGCCAAAAAAAAAAAAAAAATAGACCTTTTAAAAAACCAGGAAAACAATTTTTAAGCCCAAATTATGGTTAATGATTTATATTTACCATTTTTATTTGCTGGTGAAAAAAAGTTGAAGACAGGAGAAAATATGGTCCCCAACAATGTAGTCCTTGGAGGACTGCCAGAGGAAGGGTTATCTTCCAATTTTCCATTTTGTTTTACATGTTGGTTTGTCATTTCATAACTACCAGCTTCTAAGAAAGAAACAAAAGAAAAAAGTTGCAATCTAGAAAACATAACTTTCACAAATGTGTTCTAAACCATTAAGAAACTTTTTCCCTCAAAATAATGAAAATTGATTAACATTAATTTTTAAAACCTTATTGTTTAAAGAAATCTTGAGTTAAGTCACTTGCAAATCAAATGATCTTTATAATAAGTTTATTTATAATGCTTTGTAAATGCTAAATTTACTGAGTTTTTACAAAGCAGATTTATATCTGGAATTATATAGTCTGGAAGTCTTAAATTCAACATTGTTTAAAAGAAAATGAAATAAACTCTTTGTAAGTAAAGCAAGCAAGTTACACTATGAAAAACATAAATGTAAGATTCTGCCTTGGCTTATTTACATTTTGGGATGCTGTCTACTTCACAAAATTTACCCTCTATGTCTAACAAATAACAGCTAAAAAATAGAGGCAACCAGTTTTACTGAAAAAGACTACACATACAGCAGTGTCAAATGTTACTTATGGATACTGCAGCACCATTTCAGAGTACTTAGGAAGAACAGCCAGTGTTTTCCCTAAGTTTCTTATAAATAAAAAATTTAATGGGTTTTGGGAAAACGTAAGTTGGAAATGTTTAAATAAATCATCCTCAACCCTCCACAACTTTACCACATTTCTTTTCTTCTTTCTTTGCTAGAGAACTGTTAACTTGTGTATCCCTTTTCTCCCTGATGGTCAATTCTAGAGATAAATCACTGCATTAAGAGGAAAGAAGTTGAGAAAAAAAAATCATAAAAAAACGAGGAAAGAGACTGAGGAATTATTACTACTGTTGTGTTTAAAATTGCATTGGTTAAAAGGCAGCACTCCATGCTCTAAAGTGCTATTCACGCTTTCTCTGCTTGTCCATCTTGTTCCACTCCTTTTTGATGCTGAGGAGCTTGTCAGCTCCTCAAAGGTACTGACCTAGAAGAGGGTTTATAAACAGTAACACTACTGGCTCTGGGCTGGGTAATTCTGTGTTATGGGATGTCCTGTGCACTGCATGATGTTTAACAGTATCCTGACCTTTACCTGCTAGATGCAAGAAGCAACCTCTCCACAGGCTGCGGCAAACCAAAAGGCCTCCAGACACTGAAAAATGTCCATTGGCGAACAGAGACACCCCTACTTGAGAAACACTGACCTGAGAGCTCCAAGCCGCCTCTGAGCTTTAAAATTTCATAATCCAGAAACAAATTCTTTATACACATTTCAAAAAATTTATTATATCATTCATAACATATTATATATAACATATATTATTCATATATATTATTATTCATAATAAAAATTATTACTGCTTTAAGAAATTTCATATATATTTTCCTGCCAAACAGTATAAAGCTAGTTGCTCTGCCTTTAACTGTCACTTTAGCTCATCAAAGCAGATGTATACATTAGGAAGGTAAATTTCTATTTACTTCATGCTATTCATACTTAATACAAAGATTATAAAAAGGCAGAAATGGCTCAAAGTAGATTTTTTTAAAACAGAGAAAAAACATATCAAGTGATCTCTGCTTAAAAGCAACAGGTAAACATTAACAAACCTCCATTTACTTGACTTTTCCGTCTTACTCGAGATATCTGTTTGTTAGGCTTTTCTCCTGCTCTTGGTGTTGATGTGATCAAATTATTATCTATATCACGTTCAATTCTACTCCGTTTTGAAGGATTTTCTCTCTCTTCCTTAAGATATAAGAGGAAAAAACATGCATTGAACAGAGTCATTCTGCTGGATAAGTCACATTTTTGGGGGCCACTCTATGCAACTTACTGGATCTTAGTTCCCCAATCAGGAACTGAACCTAGGCCACAGTGATGCAAGCGCCAAGTCCTAACCACTGGGCCACCAGGGAATTCTCTACATGTCACACACTTTTAAAATGATAAAATGTGTTCACTACATTATTTACAACAGCCAATGTTATCTGTTATCAACTGATGGACACTTAGGTTGTGTCCATATCTTGGCTATTAGAGATAATGCAGTGAATATAGATGCATGTACACAAACAACGGATTATTCAGCCATAAAAAACTGAACTCCTGTCACTAGTGACAACATGGATGAACCTAACAGGCATTTCATTAAGTAAAAAAAGTCAGACAGAGAAAGACTTATACCATATGATCTCACTTACATGTGGAATTAAAAACCAAGAACAAATGAAAAACACCAAGCTCACAGAGGGCAGACTGGTGGTTGCCAGAGGCAGGGGGATGGGGATGAAGGAAGTGGATGACAAGTATCATCAAAGGGTACAGAGGGTGATAAAATACTGCGAGTCACCGTGACACAGCGCACAGCATGGCGACCACGCGTGCACACTGCACTGCACACGTGAAAGCTGCCGTTACAACACCATGGTGTAAAGTTAAAAAATAAGATAAAATAAATTAAAAAAAAAAGAGTAAAGCTTCAAAGTTTTGATCACAAGAAAAATTCTGTAACCAAGAATGGTGACAGATATTAATTCGACTTATTGTGGTGATCATTTTGCAATATATAAAAATACTGAGTCAGGCTATATGCCTGAAACTAATATATGTCACTTCTCTCAGATTTTTAAGAAGATAAAATATGTTGTAAAAGCTTTATTCTCTTTTCTTCGTATCAAGGAGAAACAAACAGAAATATCTAACAACAGAAGAAAACAGAAAAAAATCTGACAAGAGTCATGAAAGTATTCATTAATGTCATTATACTACACAAACACCTCACAATTACTCACAAGAACAGGGGTCATTTCCTCGAGTGAACCCCACGGGAATCTGCTGGCATATTACATATAACCAAAAATGACATAAAAATAACAGGGCTTGTCCACCGCTATCCATCTAATGCCAACCTCAATCTTCAAAAGGTCCCAATCAACACTAAGGAGTCTATTCTTTAACAAAGTTCTCTATTAGTTTCCTTATGTGGGGGGCAAATCTACATTACCAGTTTACACTATTTTGTAATACAGAGTTACGATCAGATCAGTCGCTCAGTCGTGTCCGACTCTTTGGGACCCCATGAATCGCAGCACGCCAGGCCTCCCAGAGTTCACTCAGACTCACGTCCATCGAGTCAGTGATGCCATCCAGCCATATCTCACCCTCTGTCGTCCCCTTCTCCTCCTGCCCCCAATCCCCCCCAGCATCAGAGTCTTTTCCAATGAGTCAACTCTTCGCATGAGGTGGCCAAAGTACTGGAGTTTCAGCTTTAGCATCAGTCCTTCCAAAGAAATCCAAGGGCTGATCTCCTTCAGAATGGACTGGTTGGATCTCCTTGCAGTCCAAGGGACTCTCAAGAGTCTTCTCCACAGAGTTATGATAGTTTGACTTAAAGATTTTCTGACTTTTACAAGTCAGAATGTGAAAGCAACTGTGCTTTGGAGTCTGTTTTTTCCCCCGGAGTCTGTTTTGGAGTCTGTTTTTTCCCCTGACCAGCAACATGCAGGCACTCCGCTCTCATGTGATGCTGGGCTATAGCCAGCCACTTGATCACGATCACTCACAACATTCTGTATCCATACAGCCATTTTCACTTTCAGTACAGTATTCAGTAAGTCAAATAAGATATTCAAAACTTAAAAAGTGTTACAAGCATGTTAAAGGTAGGCTAGGATAAGCTATGATGTCAGGCAGCTGCTGCTAAGTCGCTTCAGTCGTGTCCGACTCTGTGCAACCCCACAGACATCAGCCCACCAGGCTCCCCTGTCCCTGGGATTCTCCAGGCAAGAACACTGGAGTGGGTTGCCATTTCCTTCTCCAATGCATGAAGGTGAAAAGTGAAAGTGAAGTCACTCAGTCGTGTCCGACTCTTAGCAACCCCATGGACTGCAGCCTACCTGGCTCCTCCGTCCATGGATTTTCCAGGCAAGAACACTGGAGTGGGTGCCATCGCCTTCTCCGGATGTCAGGTAGGTTAAGTGTACTAAGTGCGTTTTCAGCTTACATTTTCAATTTACAATGGGTTTATCAGGACATAACCCCACCATAAATTAAGGAAGATCTGTATTACCAACTAAAATAGTATACTCCATGCAATAACCTGAATTTTTTCCATCTGTACCTCCATTTTTTTGTCATTAGTACAATTCTTCCAGTCATCTCCTACATGAGCAATTTTCTTACATTACTGTAATACTGGCCTATAATTTCTTGCTGTTTCAATGAAAGTACCTGAAATCTTCTGTTAAGGATTAGATTTTTCCACAGCAAATAATAATATACTATTGTGCATTTTCTAAAAGTTGAATATTATTTTACTGTCTCCGAAACAAACTTTGGTATTGCAAATAGCCAAAATTACAATTCCACAATTCCCTATCTGGATCAAAATGAAAAAAGATAATACTGCAAATATCACTCAATATAGAATTTTACTTTTCTCACCAGTTTCTCTAATTTTAGGTAAGTTCACCAAGACAATCTCCTTAGCACAAAATACTGTGTCAGTGACCCACAATGTAATTCCTCTACTGTTTACTATTCCCCTGCACTTAAAAATGACGACCAGGAAGCCTCGAATCCGAAACACTGGGTCTTCATTACAGAGGGGCTCTTATCATAAAGTCCTCAAGAACAGAAATAATGCTGCAAAGCCTTATTACACTTACTACTCTAAGCTCCAGCATTTTCTTGAAGAAGTCTCTTAGTACATCTGCTATAATGTAAATACATACATGCATTCCTGGAAAATTTTCACTCTGCAACCCTGAAAATAACAAGGTTTATGGGGAAAAATGGGTCCACGAGGGTAGAGAAGGGTACATGGGAGGCAGATCAGCCAAAGCCCCTGTAAATCTGTAACCACAGCACTAAGAAAACCAATGATGGGGACTTCCAGAAATGACCTGCACGCCCCAGGTGAGCAGCTAAGAGCAGCTAAAATGCTACCTCAGAGTTTAATAAAAGGGATTTAAAACAGAAGTAAAAACAAAGGTTTATGGGAGCTGAAAAGTGGAGCTTTAAGGCAGGAAGACTGCAAACACGGACACGAAAGGAAATGCAAACTGCCAGATGAGGACAGGAGTCCATGACAGACCAGGGGGCTACATCTCCAGGAGAGAGTCCCTGATACAGGTCACTAGTTTTAATTAAAAACTGTGTGTAGGATAAAATTCCACCACCATTATACAGGATTCCCTTGTCCAGTTTAGAAAAAATCATACATAAACGAAAACCCACTCATGTTATATTGAAACTATCTCCCTATTTAACAATATAAATCAACATTAACGTATAAGAGCTAACAGACATCCCCGGCAGCTCAGTGGTAAAGAATCCACCTGCAACGAAGGAGATGAGAGTTCGATCCCTGGGTCGGGAAGATCCCCTGGAGAAGGAAATGGCAACTCACTCCAGGATTCTTGCCTGGGAAATCCCACGGACAGAGGAGCCTGGTGGGCTACAGTCCATGGGGTTGCAAAAGAGCCGGACACGACTGAGTGACTAAACAACAGCACATAAGCTAACTGTTAGTGTGGAGGTACCACACACACAGCAGAAACAGCTATACTGTGGTCAGTTGAGAATACATTCAAATACTTCAGTTTACATCTCTAAAGAGAAATAGAAAACTATTAAGATCAGGGTTAAACTTCTGCAGTCACTGACAATAATATTCTATTCTTCAGAATAAAGCATTTAAATGTCTGATGAAGCTTCAATTCTGAAATTTGTCACCAAATCCTCATCTTTTTTAAACACTCATGTATATAATTTGGGGGCATTTTTGGATATAGGATGCGTTTTAGAAGAGGAACTAGGAAAAATAACATTTCTACATTACTGTACAGGTTATTTAAAAATTTTTTAATAACCCTATGATGTCTTTTCTGGAATCTTCATTTTTCAAAGCTGCCTCTAAGACATGCTTTTAAGGGGAAAGCTTGGGAAGGTAGCATTCTTAAATCTCTGAATCCCAAAGGAAATACAGAGAACTAAAGAAGCAACAAAAACCCAAGAGCACATTTATAACAAAACCAGGAAACAAGGTTTCTCCCCCAACTCCAAGCAGATGAGGACAAACCAACAGCTGTAATACTGAAGGAATCATCTTTATCAGTGCTGGAGAAAGCAAAGCAAAGCAACACAGAACGGGACCCATCTGAGGCCAGGAGAAGCCACCCCAAACTGCCAACACGGTAGGTATTCAGTGGAGAGCACGGCAGGCCAGTCTGACGACAGCAGATGAAACGGGGCAGAGGACACTGCTGCTCAATCCAATAGCAAAGGGATCCACAACTGAAATGGGAGCAGCGTAGCTCCTAGGAACTCTTGACACCGACCAACTACAGCTCTCTTCAGAACAGAGCTGCATATGAAGGGAAACTGCTAGGAATGGAATCGAAATTTCATTGCAAAAAAAGGCACAACAGAAAAGCAAAGAAAAGTTCCAGATAAACAATGAATAGGGATAAAGAAGGCTTCCTAGGTGGCTCAGTGGTAAAGACTCCACCTGCCAAGCAAGAGACTCAGGTTCAATCCCTGGGTCAGGAAGATCCCCTGGAAAAGGAAATGGCAACCCACTCCAGTATTCTTGCCTGGAGCATTCCATGGACAGAGGAGCCTGGCAGGCTACAGTCCATGGGGTTGCAAAAGAGTCAGACACAACTTATCAACTAAACAAAAATAAACAGGAATAAACATATAGCAAAACTCGAAACGCAATCATTGTATTTTTAACACTATTCAAAAACAACAAAATTGATTAGAAAAGATACCCCGAACCATACAATCTTCTAAAAATTTAGAAAAACTCATGTAAGAATGAGAGAAAAGAAAGCATAGATCTCAAATTCCACACAAAATCATTGTAATAAAATGTTGCTTAGTAGCTAAGTCTGTCCTTCTCTTTTGCAACTCCATGGACTGTAGCTGCCAGACTCCTCTGTCCATGGGATTTCCCAGGCAAGAATACTGGAGTGGGTTGCCATTTCCTTCTCCAGGGACCTTCCCAACCCAGGGATCCAACCTGTGTCTCCTGCATTTGCAGGCAGATTCTTTACCACTGAGGTACCTGGGAAGCCCATAATAAAACACAGGAGAAGTAAAAGAAAGCATCTCGGAAAAATATGCGTGAGAGAGCCTTCCCTGGCTGTCCAGTGGTTAAGATTGCATGTTTCCACTGTAAGGGGTGGGGGGCTGATCCCTGGTCAAGAAACTAAGAGCCCTGTGGTGCAAACTCCCCCCAAAATGCATTAAGAGAACAGATTAAAATTAGATCTTTATTTCAAAAAAGACAAATAACATTAAGAAAGGGATATGACACATACATCAGAGTTAGAAAAAACTCACTAATGAAAAGACAGAACAAAATAGAAATAAAAGAGAAAAATATTTTAGAAATAAAGACTAGGATAGACATAAAAGTTAGTAAATAGGATAGACTATGTGCCTTTATGAGAATTAGACGGTAAAATAGAGGGGAGGGGAGGTTAAGACATCAAAATGTAACAAATACTGAGGAAGATCCGACAGACAGAAAACAGTAAGTGGTCCCTGAGCAGGAAGCCAGAGCCAAGAACAAGGCGGAAGAATGAGCATCATGAAGTTTTCCTCAAATGAAACATCTGAAATTACATACTCAAAGAGTACACGGGCCTTTTTTTTTTGGTCTGTGTGACTCAGCTTCACAGTCCTCGAAGTCCCCACCAGGGACTGGATCGGGCTCACGGCAGGGAGGGCTCAGTTCTCACCTAAGCACTGGGCTGCGGGGCTCTGAGAGTGCGCCGCTGGACCACAGCCGTAAACCCAGAAAATCGACAAGACAGGCCCTAAACTTACCACAAGTTAAAGAAAAAATCCTTTGGAGAACAAGGAAAAGTGTTCGTTTAAAAAGAGAAAATTAGACTGTCATCAAACTTTGAAAGCAGTGCATTTAATGCTGGAAGAAAATGGAATAACACTTTTAAAAATCAAGAAGAGAAACTGTGAGACAAGGATATCATATGCAGTAAAAGTGGTTTTAAAGCACAGAACTCAGAACATTGTTTCTGTGTCTGCTTCATGTGGCATCTACCAAAAAATGACTACAGACAACAACCAGAGGACTGGGGAAAGCATTAAACACGCTGAACGCACACAGGACCTGTGCAAGATGAACGAGGGTTAGAGATCACGTGTAATGGCTACAGGCTCAGAACATATACACGACAGTAAAAACTGGTAAGAGATATAAATTTTAAAAATTGTTCACTTTAAAGACATTCTGAGTAAAGCTGACAGAATTCATTTTTAGCTGGTAAGAAATAACAAATGAAGTTATCTAGGCATAAAAGAAATAATACCAGATGGGATTCTAAATCTGCAATAAGGAATGGATACCACTAAGGCAAACATGAGTAAATTCAAAAGATCTTTGTGTTCAATAGTTCTAATACGGTCTTTCCAGCTGTCTTCAACACTGATACCTGCTACAATCTCTGCAGCCTCATTATAATCCAATAAAGTATTCTCAAGTCTCCGAGCTGCTTCTCTCTCTCTCTACATATATATATGGAAACACAATAAAGGTACTCTCATTGCTTTGCAATATTATTAAATTTGGTCTTCAAAATTTACTCTAAAGTTATTTTAGAATTTAGTAATTCTTTAAATAAAATTTATAATTTATAATTAAGAATGGATTACTGGGTTGAAAAAGGGAGCTGGGCGATCTGTGATTTCAATCCACCACTCTTAGTGATGAAACTGACATAAACTTCTATAGCCCATGAAAGGAGGAAATGCACTCCAAGGGAACTAAATACAACTGTAAATCACAAATGAAAATAAGATAAAGTTAGTGTCCCTTTGGCTTCAAAATTGTCTTATGCAACAGAACATATTCAAATAGAATTATAGTGCCAATTCAGTTGCACTGTCGTTTGAGAACAATCATTCAGTTTTTAAAAAAGAAACTATTTTAGATGTACAGGATGAAATCTTTAAAAGCCAAAATAGTTATAGCCTTTCCAACTTAAATTGCAAAACCCAATGAGGTGTCTCAGAAACAAAGTTGGTTATATTGCTTTGGCTGAAAAAAGGTATATACTTATGAGAGACTTACAAACTCTTACACAGTAGTTAGTGCTGAAAACCTACTAAGTCAGTAAAAGAAACAAGCAGAGGCTTTCCTGGTGGTCCAGTGATTAGGAGTCCATCTGCCAGTGCAGGAAACTGGTTCGATACTGATCCGGGAAGATCCCATGTGCCGTGGAGCAACTAATCTCCTCGGCCACAACAACTGAGCTCTACAGCCTGTGCTCTACAAGAGGAGAAGCCACCGCAACGAGAAGCCCAAGAGCTGCAACAGAGACTGGCCCCTCCTGCCACAACCAGAGAAAGCCTGCGCGCAGCACCATCAAACATAGACAGACAGACTAGCAGGCAAGAAAGAAAGAAAGAAACAGACGTTTCCACTTTCTAGTGATAAAGTAAATCACTGGGAGACTTAACTGTGAACACAGAAAATGAGCTAACACTGGTATGTGACTTGTACTTGTCTGCTGCTTCAGTCGTGTCCGACTGTGCGACCCCACAGACGGCAGCCCACGAGGCTCCCCGGTCCCTGGGATTCTCCAGGCAAGAACACTGGAGTGGGTTGCCATTTCCTTCTCCAATGCAGGAAAGTGAAAAGTGAAAGGGAAAAAAAAATTATTTTTAAAAAAAAGAAAAGTGAAAGGGAAGTCGCTCAGTCTTGTCCGACCCTTCGCGACCCCGTGGACTGCAGCGCACCAGGCTCCTCAATCCATGGGATTTTCCAGGCAAGAGTGCTGGAGTGGGGTGCCATTGCCTTCTCCATATCTGATACTAGTATCAACTAATCATCAAAGATCTTCTTTACCATGAATGCACGGTAACAAACACAAGTGAATTAATTTTTTGCATCTCAGTTTATCCTGGAACAACTGTGTCAATGTCTGTGATGACTATTTTGTGATGCAAAATAAAAAAAAAAGGTTTATGATTACTGCCACCTTAGCACAAATCAAAACGTGGACATCCAAAGTTATTGTATTTTTCACAGCCATGCACTTGCATGGGGGAAAAAAGTCAGCTATACTTAAGAATGTCCCTGATGAAGCTGTAAAATTAATTAAATCTCAACCCTTAAATACGTGTTAAATCCTACATGACAAGATGGGAAGCACACAAACGCTTCTGCTGCACACTGTGCTTCCACAGTCGTCTTGAGGAAAAGCATCTGACTGACTGTTGAGTTGTAAGCTGAATTAGATCACTTTTTTTGATCACTTCTCGGCCTTTTGGCTAAGATCAAGTGTAGATCACTTTTTCTGATAGAAAACTATCTTCACTTGAAGCAGTTTATTTTCTGAAAAATGAACAAAGCAACTCAAGAAAAAACTAACACATTTTGTTGCGAACAATAAAATTTGAGCATTCAGCTAAAAACTGGGATTTTAGGAAACCTGGACAACGCATTGTAAGACTCAAGAGTTTCCCAATATTGTTCTATTGAGATCAGTGGGGTTGTTCAGAAATGTGATTTCTAAACATTAAATAAATAATGAAATATGTCAATATGGATACATATGTGGAAGATTTACATAATAAAGCAAACCATTATTTTCCCAACCAAAAAAACAGTACATGATGTTACAAAATCAGATGTAGGTAAAAAGATTCATTGCAAGTACAAGACAGACCAATAAAAAGATCACTGTCGAGCTTTCTTTCAAAGTCAATATTGGAACAAGAACTTAAGATACCACACCACTTGTCAAGTTTTGGTATAAAATCTGCAATTATCTAAAAAGTATATTAAAAGACTCTTTCGTTTTCTAAATACATGTGTAATTTTCTTTTTGTGTGTCAATGATAACCACAAACTACGCTCTGTGAAGCGACCGTTAAAGAGGTCTACGGGGCTCCCTTGGTGGTCCAGCGGTTAAGAAACCTGCCTTGCAATGCGAGGGACACCGGTTCGATCCCTGGTTGCAAAAGCACCACAGCTGATGAGCCCGAGCCCTACAGCCCACAAAGGGCGACTACTGAAGCCCTCGCGCCTGAGCCTGGAGTCTGTGCTCCTCAACAGAGGAAGCCCTGCAGTGAGAAGCCCACACAACTGGAGGGTGGCCCACCCGTCGCAGCCGGAGGAGGCCCCTGCATGGCCATAACGAGCCAGCACAGCCAAAAATAAACTTTAAAAGAGAGAAAATGTTAAAGGAAAAAGGGGTTTATAAAACTGTAAATATTGTCCTGTTTCCCACTAATTCCCTTTTTCTTTAGCAAATAGTTAAAATATTAATTGTACCAACATCAACATGTAATGGGTTTAGAATTAAAATTTTGATATTTTCAAAATTCCTCAGTTAGTATCTAATGAGATATAGATAGATATTATCCCCATAAACAAAAAGTTCTTTAGGGTTTCTAATAATTTATAAGATGGTAAAGGATTCTAGGTTCAAAAAGTTTAAGAACCACTTGCTTAAGAGAGACCACTAATGAATTCACAAGACAAAATGTAAAAATTCACTCCCAATAAATGGGGAGAAAATTTGACCTGGAAGGGAAAGCTGCCAAGTGGCAGTCAAAGGGTACAGAGTTTCTTTAGGGGAGGATATAAGTGGTTTAAAATTAACTGTGGTAATGACTGCATAACTCTGTGCATATATTAAAGCCTACTGAATTGGGCGAGTTTTACGCCATGTAAATCATATCTCCATAATGTTACACTATATGTATCTATCATATAATCCAACAATATCAATCTTAGTTATTCACCCAGGTTTAACATAAACAAATGTCCACACAAGGATTCAAAACAGAAACATTCACAGCAACTTCGTTCACAACAGCCAAAACCCAGAAATATCTCAAGTGGCTAACAAGTCACGGTATGTGGTGCGTGCGTGCCAAGTCACTTCAGTCGTGTCCGTCGCTTTGCGATCCTATGGACGGCAGCCGGCCAGGGTCCCCTGTCCACGGGATTCTCCAGGCAAGAACACCGGAGTGGGTTGCCATGCCCTCCTCCAGGGGATCTTCCCGACCCAGGGACTGAACTTGCAGAATGTCTACTGCATTAGCAGGAAGGCTCTTTACCACTAGCACCACCTGGGAAGTCCTGTGGTACGTGGTATACTCACACAATAGAATAGTGTTTGGGGCACAGGAGAGAGAAGGGGTCAATTACAGATACATGCAGGAACACAAATGAATCTAAAAACTTTACGATGAATGAAGGAAGCAAGACATGTTATATGCACAGTAACTTTAGGGAAGACTTATACAATCTATAATAACAGAAGATCAATGGTTGTCTAGGATGATGCTGAGATGGTCTGCAATACTCCAAGGATACTTTTTAGTCATGGGTGTATAATTCTGTTAAAATTCATGAAAACATATAATTTAAATCAGTGTGTCTTACTATGTTTCATTATACCCCATAAAATTAATTGTTAAAAAGTCAACAGAGATAAAGTACAATTCTTTTTTTTTTTTTAAGGTAGAATCCTAAAGATAACTAGTTCATCAAAAAGAAGGCAAGATGAAACAGAGTAAAAAATAACAAATGGGATAAATACAGAATAAATTACAGGATGGGAAACTAAAGCGTCTGCCTACAGTGCGGGAGACCCGGGTTCGATCCCTGGGTCAGGAAGATCCCCTGGAGAAGGAAATGGCACCCCACTCCAGTATTCGTGCCTGGAAAATCCCATGGACGGAGGAGATTGGTTGGCTACTGTCCATGGGGTCACAAAGAGTCGGACACGACTGAGCGACTTCACTATCACTCACTATTAATAACTACATTAAATGTAAACAGACTAAACAAGCCAATTTAAATACAAACACATAGGGTGGGGAAAGGTGTATCAGGCAAATGATAAGAAAGAAAGCTGTGTGGTTTTATCAATATCAGGCCAAGTAAATCTCAAGGCAAACAGTAGCACCAGAGATAAGAGACATTTCACAGTGGTGGAAACTTACACCCAACACTCACAAACGTGTACGCCCCTAACAAGAGAGCTTCACAACACACGCAGTGAGAGCTGACAGAACGGAAGGTGGAGAGTTCATAATTAAGAGACGGAGACTTAAAAGAAGACACAGAGTATTTGAATACTATCAAACTATCTGATTAACTGATATTTACAGAACTGTACTAATCAATTCCAGAATGTGCATATTTTTTTCAAACACATGGGACATTTACCAAAATAGTCCATATGTTAAAAAATATCAAAAGACACCAAAGAAGTGAAGTCATACAGTATATGTTCTTAGGTCACAATAATATTAAATTAGATATAAACAATTAAAAGACATCTAATAAATGCCCAAATATCTGATCTGACAACTAAATAACGTATTTCTAAATAATCCATGAACCAAAAGGTAATAAAAATACAGTCAGAATGTATGGGAAAGCAGTATTTTGAAACTGCATAGCTGTAAGTATTTGAATTAGAAAAAAACTGAAGTGTAGTATTACTGATCTAAGCAAGGGGCTGGGAAACTACAGTACAAACGCCAAGCCTAACACATTGTTTTTGTATGACCAGCAAACCAAAAGTAGTTTTTATATTTTAATATGGTGGTAGGGGGAGGTGGGAATCAAACAAATGACACTATTTTATGACTCATGAAAATTGCATGAAAATCAAATATCAACAACCAAAGTCATACTCATTCATTTATGCATTATCTACAATGGGAGAGTCGAGTAGTAACTGCAATTTCAGACAAGACAGTCTGCAAAGACTTAAATATTACTTATCTGAAATATTTACAGAAAAAGTTTACTAATTCCTAATCTAAGTTCTCGCTTGTATAAGCTGGAAAAGTAAGAGTAAACCAAACATAAAGTAGAAAGAAATATTAAAAATAACAAGTAGAAATCAAATAGACAGTGGAAAGAAAAGAGAAAATGTACAAAGGCAGATGTTGGTTCTTTGAAAAAGTAATAGAACTGATAAAGCTCCAGTTGCAAAGGGATCAAAACAAAAATAAATTGTTCACATCAGGAGTGAAAAGAAGAACATCATTATAGATCCTACAGAGACTATTAGGTTAATAGAGAAATACTGCAAAGACTTTATATCTAATAACTTGACAACTTCAACGAATAGACAAATTCCCTGGAAAACACGTATGACCAAAATTCAAACAGAAATAGAGAAGCTAAAGAAGTTCATATGTATTAAAGAAATCAAATTTATAGTAAAAAGTTATCACACAAAGAAATCCAAGTCACATTCCAAAAATCCCTCTCCAGAATTCACCACTGAATTCTACTAATAATTTAAGGTTGAGATAATACTCCGTCACTACAAGCTCTTTCAGAAACAGAGAAGCAGACGGACAGTTCCTGGGTCATGATCTGATGCATAACTCTGACCCTCAGAATCTCAAAAGTATTACAAATCAAAACTACAGACCAAACCCTCATGAGCACAGACACAAAACATCTTTAAGAACAACAACAAAACACGGCAGCAAACTGTATCCAGCCATACAAGTTTAATTTTCAGTTAAAAAAATTCATGTCCTACTCCACATTAAAAGAGCAAAATCTGGAGAACATCTCAATCCAATATAATAAAATCTTACAGCAAACTAGGAACAGAAGGGAACTTCCTCAAACAGACAGAAGATAACTATGACAGACATACATACCTAATGTAAACAAACTCTCTTCCCCTAAGACCAGTAACAAGACAAATGTTTGCTTTTACCACTTCGACTAAATGTCCTAGAGGTCCTAACCAATGCAATAATGAAGAAAAAGAAATACAAGGTCTAGAAATCAGAAAAGGAAATCATATCTGGTATATAATATGATTATATATGTATAAAACCCTATGAAATCTTAAAGACTAGAATGATTAAGTAAACCTAGCAATTTTACACAGTATCCCAGTCAACACAGAAAAATTAATTATATTTATATATATTACAACAAACAAAGTAAAAACTTTAAATGTATTATATCATTTAAAACAGCACCATAAAACATCAAATACCTGAGAACAGAACTAATTAGTATGTGTAACACCCTCACATTAGCACAAAAAAATTAAAAACACTTATATTAACACTGAGATTTATCATGATCACGAACTGGCAGACTCAATACAGCTAAGACGTACAGTCTCACCAAATGATATATACATGTGATACAGTATTATAATCCCAGTAGGTTTTCTTTGGAGAAATAGACAAGCTAATTCTAAAACTGACATGTAAGTATAAGGGATCTAAAGTAGTGTTTAAAATGCTATCTTTTATCTCAGTATCTTAAATACAGTGGTGTTGTCTTTTTCAAAATTTGGGTAGGGGTTGGCAGCTAGTGTTTATTGAGTATCAGGTACTTTACAACCATCATTTGGTATTTTACAGATTAAAAAAAAACTTAGGCTCAATGAATTTAGACAACTTACAATGTTAATTATAACAATAATGACTATAATAAATAGCTTGTCCAAGATTAGAAAAATTAAAAGCAAGTATCACAGTCAATCACCCGTCGCTGGGCACTGCTGTGTGCCCCGTGTCATTCTCAGCGCTTCCAGTTAACACGCTCTTACAAACACTTAAGCTTTCAAACCACATGACGTTGTTACTAGCATCTCTGTATTACAGGAGAGGAAACTGAGAGTTAAATAACTCAGTTAAATAAGCACAGGAGAGTTAAATAACTCGGCCAGGGTTACACAGCTTTCACCAGCAACACTGGCACTGAAACTGATGCGCCTGGTTTCAGACCCTGAGCCCGTGACTGCTGTGCACGACTGCCTCTCCAACAAGGGACAAGCTGGGATCTAACCCAGGTACAATTCGACTGTCTCAAAGCAGTCACATGGTATCTTCATAGCATGACCTACTTTATGTAAGGACTGAAAATTTTCTTGATGAAAGAAACAAAGAATTGAGTCTTTCTATGCTCCTGACTTGGTCATTTATTTATATTCTATCAAAGTTGAAGCTTATTTTGTCTAGGAAAAACCTTTACCCTAGTATTTTTTCATGAATCATCATCCTCTGTCTTCAGTTTTTCTGACTGGGTGACAGACTACTCTTATTTCTACAAGGGTCTTTTTTAAATCCAAGTTAGTTAGAAAATTTCTTATGCAGCCACTGGCTTCTTTGGTTCCTTTTCTTTCTCTTCTTTTGAACTTTTAAAAGTATATGGTTAAAATGGAACTTTATAGACAGGTCTTGCTTTCTCTTTTGAGCTGTCTTCTTTCTCAGGTGTCTGATATTGCTCTCATGCTTGTCTTATGACTCTGGCTTTTTGAAACTTGGTCTCTGAATATCAACTAGGCTTTCTGCTCTTCTTTACTGTTATGATTTCTAGTTTGAAGTAACAGTTGAAACTGGACATGGAACAACACATTGGTTCCAAATAGGAAAAGGAGTACATCAAGGCTGTAGATTGTTACCCTGCTTATTTAACTTATATGCAGAGCACATCATGAGAAACACTGGGCTGGAAGAAGCACAAGTTGGAATCAAGGTTGCCAGGAGAAATATCAATAACCTCAGATATGCAGATGACACCACTCTATGGCAGAAAGTGAAGAGGAACTAAAAAGCCTCTTGATGAAAGTGAAAGAGGAGAGTGAAAAAGTTGGCTTAAAGCTCAACATTCAGAAAACTAAGATCATGGCATCCAGTCCCATCACTTCATGGCAAACAGATGGGGAAACAGTGGAAACAGTGGCTGACTTTATTTCTGGGGGCTCCAAAATCACTACAGATGGTGACTGCAGCTGTGAAATTAAAAGATGCTTACTCCTTGGAAGGAAAGTTATGACCAACCTAGACAGCATATTAAAAAGCAGAGACATTACTTTGCCAACAAAGGTCCGTCTAGTCAAGCTTATGGTTTTTCCAGTAGTCGTGTATGGATGTGAGAGTTGGACTATAAAGAAAGCTGAGTGCCAAAGAATTGATGCTTTTGAACTGTTGTGTTGGAGAAGACTCTTGGGAGTCCCTTGGACTGCAAGAGATCTAACCAGTCCATTCTAAAGGAGATCAGTCCTGGGTGTTCATTGAAGGACTGATGTTGAAGTTGAAACTCCAATACTTTGGCCACCTGATGCAAGGAGCTGACTCATTTGAAAAGACCCTGATGCTTGGAAAGACTGAAGGCAGGAGGAGAAGGGCACGGCAAAGGATGAGATGGTTGGATGGCATCACCGACTCAATGGACATGAGTCTGGGTAAATTCCGGGAGTTGGTGATGGACAGGGAGGCCTGGCGTGCTGCAGTCCATGGCGTCGTAAAGAGTCGGACACAACTGAGCGACTGAACTGAACTCAACTTCTAGTTTCAACGGCTGCTGGTATTCTTTCCAGTTTAGTATCACTGATCCATTTTTATTAACATTTTGCTAATAAGTTTTAATCTGTATTCTAGCTCTAACTTGATATAAAGGTCATTAGAATACTTAGATAATTTAATAAACATATATTGTTCATTTAAGAGGTGTGTATTAGTGTACTATTAACATAAATACATAGTAAAACCTATTATTAAGAATAATGCATTATTAAGAAGATGGTTTAATAACAATTTAGATAAGAAAGAATTAACAATTAGAAGCCAGTATAAGCTTCCCAGGTGGCTCACTGGTAAAAAGTCTCCCTGCCAATGCAAGAGGTGCAGGTTCAATCCCAAGGTTGGGATGATCCCACGTAAAAGGAAATGGCAACCTGCTCCAGTATTCCTGCCGGGAAATCCCAGGGACACAAAGTCTGGCGGGCTACAGTCCATGGGGTTGCAAAGAGTCAACACAACTTAGCAAATAAGCAACACAACAGCATAACATCATTAGGATAATAAATGACAAAATCATCTTTTAATTTACTTCTAACAAAAGGACAGTAGACAGGAAAAGAAACAGTATACTCTGATTTCAGTAAGGCATTCAAATCCTAATTATCACAATAATCTTACTGAATATAAGAATGAAATCTGGGATGAATTAAATGAATTTATAGCTGTGGTGAAAACCTTGCTCAAAAATATTAATTAATGAATAAGATATTAGCTTGCAAACAGGTTTTTATTGGCCTAATCCACTAATGGATAGGCATTAATAACAAAATTTTAGTTTTTTGCTTAAAAAAAAATAACCGACAACCCTGAATAAACATTAACTGACATGGGCAAAAATCTGCTGACCAACAAAGAACGAAAACTACTAAATGAAAAAAAAAAAAAAAAGAAAGCATGACTAACATGAACAGAAGTCAGAAGACACAGGGAAGAAAAAAAACCCAAAAACCTATTTTCATTTCTGGTTGTTACCTTTCAGGAACAAGGTAACCAAGAAAAAGCTGACCAAGATGCTAACCTATTATCATATAATGCCATATAATGAAAACTAGAACTATTTAGCCAGGACGGTGACTGAGTGTTTGCACTTGCACAAGGAGAAAAAGAACATGTGAGGCAAGGAAAGGGTAGGTATACTTTCTTCAAGATGAGGAAGAACTTCACAATATTCAGAGCTGTTCAGAGAATGAACTTGACACAGTGATGTTCTCATCAACAGGGCTAAGGACAACCCAACAGAAACTTAAAGATTCAAGAATTCTTGTTTCTGGAAGGAATTTCATCTTTTTTATACAATAATACTACAATATTTATAGGCCTATGTAAATTAACTCATAGAAACTTTTAAAAATTATACTTAAAATTAGCAAAAGAAATCCATCATTACGAAAAAATAACACTTTACTTTTCTACCAAAGTGACAAATTTACACTATAAGCAACTTATTATATATAATAATCCGAAGTAAGAACACAACAGTAGTCAACAGTGATAATAAAATCAACGAAAAATGAATGATAACACTATTATTTACAGAGTACATTAGAACTTCTCAAACTGCTTTTCCACCTGTTTGCCATCTAATCTGAAAACAACTCTGAGGCAGACAAGGCAGTTAGTATGAGTCCCATTTTACTGTCTTCTTGAGGCTAAGAGGGGAAAATGACTTTCCTCAGAATTCAAGTTGGTCCACAGGAGGAAGTATGAATCTAGAGCTCATGCCTCCTGGTTAGTGCCCCTTCTTTCTTTCTTTTGCCACATGGCCAGTGGGGTCTTAGTTCCCTGACCAGAAACTGAATCCAGGCCCACGGCAGTGGGAGTGCCAAGTCTTGACCATGGACCCCCAGGGAATTCCCCATTCTTTCTTTAATAACTTTGTTCTCCCTTCAATGAATACGACATTTTCATTGTACAACGGTTAGAATTCAGATAAATCATCTTCCTAATTAGACAACGTATCAATATTAACAAGAAACTTTAACTTATGTTTGAAATGAATAAAAAAGAAATAACTCAAATAAATGACTAAGAAAAAATTTCTTTTACTTCCCAAAATACTAAGCTGAAAAAACAGAAGGCTAACAGGATCAGTTAAGTAGAATACTGTTTTCTTGACCAACCATTAAATATTTTACATGTAAATACTCAACACCAAAATGGAGACACACTTCGTTAAATGGGGCTCTAGCAATATTAGATTTCTCATCTTCATAAGCTTAAAGAACACAATCTAAGTTTCCTTTTTAATGATATAATTATCAGGTAAAACCATTACCTTGGGTGTGCTTCCTTTAATGAATTTTTTAATTGAAGACAACAAGCCGGTTTCATTCTTCGGTGGTTTTTCTCCTCCTGAAGGCAGGCTGTCATCAACTTCTGAGTATTTCCTCTTTGCTCTGGCAGTGCGTTGTGTTTGGATTTGATTTGATTGCTGAGAAGCCTTCCGTGTTCTCAGCCTCATCTTTTATGGGTGCCACATGTAAAACTATAAAAGAAAAATAATCAGGTTATTAAAATTAAGCCTAGTGTACCCACGTGTGCCCAGTTTACCTAGGTTTGTAGAATCTTAGTTTCCCTGATGGGGATCAAAACCAGGCCCTCAGCACGGACAGTGCAGAGTCCTAACCTCTAGAGCACCAGAGAATTCCCAAGAAACTAACTTTTTAACTGAAAGGCATAGTGCTTTGAATTTTATTACATTCTCCCAAATAACCTTCCCACAACTTCTGAAATATTACACCCTGTGATCTAATAGAGTGTGCACGTCCCTTTCAGAATACTGTAGTGCCTCCATCCTTGCTGACACTATCATTCATTTAATCACTCATTAGTTCAACAAGTATTTACTGGGTAAGTAAGTACCTGGTAAAACAAGAGAGAGAAGGTTTTTACCCTCAGGAGATCACAATGTAGTGGAAAAAACCCTTAAGTCATTGAATGAATTAGTTCCAAGAACACAATTCTAATAATCAACAAGTACAAAAGTGTGGCAAGATTGAGTCAATCATTTTACAGGATTTGATCTTACCACATGTGTCGATCCTTTAAAAACCAAACTCATCTGGCTCAAGCTGCCGGAGTAGAAGGATGGTGCTCATCTTCTGCGAGAGCACAAAACTCCAACTAGCCGCTGAACAACCAAGGACAGGAGGACACTGGAACCCACCAGAAAAAGACACCCCACGTCCAAAGACAAAGAAGCAGCCTCAGTGAGATGACGGGAGGGGCACAATCACAATAAAATCAAATCCCATGCCCACCGGCTGGGTGACCCACAAACTGGAGAACAGTAATACCAAAGAAGTTCTCCCACTGTTGTAAAGGTTCTGAACCCCACGTCAGGCTTCCCAGCCTGGGGATCCGACAAAGGGACTGAGAATCCCCAGGGAATCTGGCCTTGAAGGCCAGCAGGATTTGTTTACAGGACTTCCACAGGACTGGGGGAAACAGAAGCTGCAGTCTTGGAGGGCACAAACACTCCTGCACACACCAAGACCCAGAGGAAAGGAGCAGGACCCCACAGGAGACAGAGCAGAGACACCAACTGGCATTGAAGAGTCTCCTGTGGGTGTGGAGGTCGGCAGGGGCTCAGCACAGAGATGGGGTGCTGGCGGCAGCAGGTGGGGCAGGCCCCCTCGGCATAAACCCTCTTGGAAGTCCCCATTAACCCTACCACAGAGCCTGTAGAACCCAGGGCCAAACGACTACCAGGGAGGGAGTGAAACCCCACCCATCGGCAGATAACTGGGTTAAAGTTTTACTGAGCAAGGCCCTGCCCACCAGAGCAAGACCCAGTTTTTCCCACCACCAGTTCCTGCCTCTGCATCTTCTCCATTAGAAGAAGTAAGAACCACAGTCCCACAGTGGCTTAAACAGAAACCACATTATCGAAATTTAATTAGGAAGAAAAAGCAGAAAGTTATGTCCCAGATGAAAGGACAAGATAAAACCCCAGAAAATCTAAATGAAGTGGAGATATGCAACTTTCCAGAAAAAGAATTCAGAATAATCATAGTGAAGATGATCCAGGATCTTGGGAAAACAATGGAGAAGATGCAAGAAATATTTACCAAAGACCAGCAAGAACCAAAGAACAGAAGTGAACAGTACCCTAGAAGGAACAGGATAACTGAGGCAGAAGAACAGGTAAATGACTGCAGGACAGAAAAGTGGAAACCACCGCCACACAACATAATATAGGAAGAAGGCGGCAAAAAAAGAAGACAGCCTAACAGACCTCTAGAACAACGTTCAACACAACAACATTCACATCACAGGGTCCCAGAAGGAGGAGAGAGAGAGAAAGGACCTGAGAAAACACCTAAAGAGATAATAGCTAAAAACTTCCCTAACATGGGAAAGGAAATAGTCAACCAAGTTCAGGAAGCACAGAGTCCCAGGCAGGATAAACCCAAGAAGAAACACAACAAGATGCATAATAACCAAACTGACAAAAGTTAAAGACAGAGATAAAATACTAAAAATAACAATGGAAAAACGACAAATAACATACAAGGGAACTCCCATGAGGCTATTAGCTGATTTTTCAACAGTAACTCTACAAGCCAGAAGGGAATGGCATGATATATTTAAAGTGATGAAAGGGAAGAACCTATAGCCAAGAATACTCTACCCAGCAAGACTCAGATTTGATGGAGAAATCAAAAGCTTTCCAGTCAAGCAAAAGCTAAGAGAATTCAGCACCATCAAACCACCTTTATAGCAAACGCTAAAGGAACGTCTCTAGACAGGAAACAAGCGAAGGAAAAGACCTACCTACAGAAAATAAACCCAAAACAATTAAGAAAACTGTAATAGGATCAAATAAACCAACCAAAAGACAGAGGCTGGCTGGGAGATGAAAACATGTGCATGCATGCACTTCCACTCACCACGTCACTCTGCTTGACCCCTCCCCCCATTGTTTGTAATTATTTTATACTGTTAATCATGTTCCCATTATGGCTTGCAATTGTAATTTTTATTTTTTGTCAGGCTGTTGATTGTGAAAACTGACAAATATCTTTTACTATCGTGATTATGTAACTATTACTCACTTAATACTACTGCATCATGATTGGTCAACAGAACAATGATAGAACTCTGTATCATCCAGAACTACTATTTAATAGAAACACCTGTAATCACTTTTTAAAATCCAGATGCATATCAGAATTATCTTGACATTTTTTGAAAAATACAAATGCCCAAGTATTGATTTTTTCCTCCAGAGCTCCGGACATGCTTCTAACGAGCAGCCGTGTTTAAAGCACCTGGACTATATGATGATCTTTGATCTGGCCTGTTTCCCTTTCCCTATTTCATACTCAGTGTTCCCATTTCGGAGAAGGCAATGGCACCCCACTCCAGTACTCTTGCCTGGAAAATCCCATGGACGGAGGAGCCTGGTAGGCTGCAGTCCATGGGGTCGCTAAGAGTCGGACACGACTAAGTGACTTCACTTTCACTTTTCACTTTCATGCACTGGAGAAGGAAATGGCAACCCACTCCAGTGCTCTTGCCGGGAGAATCCCAGGGACGGGGGAGCCTGGTGGGCTGCCGTCTATGGGGCTGCACAGAGTCAGACACGACTGAAGCGACTTAGCAGCAGCAGCAGTTCCCATTTCACTTAGTTTATGTTTTCCAATTTTTCCATCTCTTTTTTTTTTTTTGATGTTCCTTCTCAACCTTTATCAAGCATAGTAGAAAAGCTTTGCACAGATATATATAAATAGTATATACAACACATGTATTTTAGAAACTTACGAATTTTTGCCTAACTAAAACTTTATGACATTTTGATTCCACTTGTTTGATTTAGTATGAATAGAATGCTAAACTTCTAATTTAAAAAAAAAACAGATATGCATCAAGCAACAAAGGTTTATTGTACACCACAGGGAACTACAGTCAGTATCTTGTGAAGTGAAGTAAAAGTCGCTCAGTCGTGTCTGACTCTTTGTGACCCAATGGACTATACAGTCCATGGAATTCTCCAGGCCAGAATACTGGCTTGGGTAGCCTTTCCCTTCTCCGGGGGATCTTCCCAACCCAGAGATCGAACCCAGGTCTCCTGCACTGCAGACTGATTCTTTACCAGCTGATCCACAACGGAAGCCCAAGAATACTGGAGTGCGTAGCCTATCCCTTCTCCAGCAGATCTTCCTGACCCAGGAATTGAACTGGGGTCTCCTGCATTGCAGGCAGATTCTTTACCAACTTATCAGGAAGCCAACCTTTCAAAATCTCAGGTTATCTCCATTTGCACTTGCAATTCCTAGCCCCTTTCAGTGTTTTTCAGATGGCTATCACTGCTTCAGCGGCAAATCCGAACGGAAAACATCCAGGCACAGCATTATCCAATAGAACTTTCTGCAACAATGGAAATACTCTGTGTCTGCACTGTCCCATACGGCAGCCACTAGACGTGGGTGGAAACCAAGTGCTTAACATGTAATTAGTGTGACTGAGGAATTGAATTTTTAATTTCACTTAGTTTTTATTAATTTAATTTTAAATAGCCACCTGTGCCTAGTGGCTATCATATTAGAGAGTGCATGTCTAAGGGACGAATCTTGTAACAACTTATAATGGAAAATAATATACATGTGTACCTGAATCACCAGCTGCGCACCGGGAACACTGTGAACCTACTGCGCCAGTGACACGTACAAAGGAAAAAGCTAGCACCACAAAGAAAAGACGAGGGCATCAGTCTGAACTCTCATTTTACTGGTGAGAAAAGTAATGACTGGCAAAGTTGTCCCAAGACTCAGTAGTTGAGAATATTCCCCGAATTAGAATCTGTTAAAGAGACAACTGAGAAAAGAGTGAAAACTACTATACTAAGAATCAAGAGATGTTACTTCTAATCCTACTTCAATCATCACTAAACTATAGCCCCTTAACTATTTTTTCCCCTGTATATTGAATACATTCATCTTGACGCTCAAAATGGAAATGGATTTAGAAAAGGCTGTAAAGTGCAGAGGACATACAACTACTCACAGCAGTGAGCACAGTCCCAGAAAGGTCTGACCTGTTAGGCACGCTAAACTCCTAAAGGTACAGGAATTCTTGGCAAAGAGCAGGGTCTTACAGACAAATGAGGAAGCTGAAGTGATGTCTTTAATAACCCAACACAATGTCCACAGAAGAAGAGTTAGGATGCCTCCCTTTTTTAAAATACAGAAAGTGCACACACGCACACACACAAAATCTATTTCAACCAAAAACCCAAACTCAAAGGCTTCACCAGAAGAGTACTAAAATATCTTTCCATTGTTTTTCATCACCAAATGGTGCTCAGTTTTTAAGCTGTCATCCCCAAATAAAATAAATACTGCCTTTTTTCCTAAAGAGTCAATATGAACTTCTAAGGGATTTACTCAAGGCATGTATTACTAAAAACTCTACAGTGTAAAAAGTTTAATTTTTTGTTCTTCAGCACAGCACTCCTTAGAAAAGGAAAATTCCCATATAGCAAATGCATAGGGGAATTTTTCACAAAGAAAGCTGTTTGTATTTGATTTAAATTTTTAAAAATATTTTCAAAAATATCTATGAATGAACCTATCTTAAGTCCAGAATCATTCAAAGAAAATGAAATTCTGACATCACTGTCGGCCACCATGCTCACTGGTTTCTGTACCGTCTATGGCACAGTATAGCAAAAGCAGCCTAAGACAACATGCAAATGAATGGACACAGTTGTGTACAAAGCAAACAAACAAGTGTTTAGAAGCAGTCAGTCCACGGGCAGTAGTCTGCAGACATGCACTAAGTGACTTTATAACCCAATTAGACTATTCTAAATTTTTCAATAGCAATGGTTCACGCCAGATGAAAAATGGAGTAATATATTTAAAATAAAATAATCAAGGGAAGAACATACAAACCAAAGATTTTATATCCAACAGAAATAACTTGCAAAAATAACGGCTATGGACAAACTATTACCAATGTGTAAGAATTCGGTGAATACTGTGCTCAGGGAATCCTTCCTGAAAAACTTAAATGAGCATTTCAGAAAACCAAATTGACTACAGGTATTCCTTTAGAACCAATGGTGATTGTCAAACATAAAACATATAGCTACAAACAGTTATCATGTAATAGCTATATTCTATATAAATGTAGATTCACTCAACCTTTTACAAGTGAGGGAGAGACTTCCCCGGTAGTTAGGACTTCACACTTCCACTGCAAGGGGCACCGATTTGATCCATGGTAGGGAAACCAGGATCCCACGTGCCACCCAGCACGGCCAAAACAGAAAGAAAGTAGGCAAGAGTGGGGAGAGCACTGCCAAGAAAAAGGTATATAGTGCTTCGGTAGTCATACATATTATCTTCAAATCTTCCAGTACTGGTACTGCTCCTCTGAAACTACTGTGGGAGTAATTTATTAATATTTCCGTTTCTAAGCCCACATCTGTCATCTACCAGGTTCCTGAGAGCCAAGACACGGCATTGAGCAAAACAACAGGGAAGCAGGATGGAGAGCCAGAATACAGCCCCATCAGAGCCTGACCACGACCAGTGAGGACGCCAACAAACCCTGTCCTCAAAAAGCAACAGTACAACTCGACAAACGACAAAAACCACCGTTAGCAGTTCACTTCAGTCGCGCAGTCGTGTCCGACCCTTTGCAACCACATGGACCGCAGCACGCCAGGCCTCCCTGTCCATCACCAACTCCCGCAGTTCACCCAAACTCATGTCCATTGAGTCGGTGATGCCATCCAACAATCTCATCCTCTGTCGTCCCCTTCTCTGCCTGCCTTTAATCCTTCCCAGAATTAGGGTCTTTTCGGATGAGTCAGCTCTTCGCATCAGGTGGCCACAGTATTGGGAGTTTCAGCTTCAATATTAGTCCTTCCAATGAACACCCAGGACTGATCTCCTTTAGGATGGACTGGTTGGATCTCCTTGCAGTCCAAGGGACTCTCAAGAGTCTTCTCCAACACCACAGTTCAAAAGCATCAATTCTTCGGCGGTCAGCTTTCTTCACAGTCCAACTCTCACATCCATACATGACTACTTGGAAAAACCATAGCCCTGACTATATGGACCTTTGTTGGCAAAGTAATGTCTCTGCTTTTTAATATGCTGTCCAGATAGGTCATAATTTTCCTTCCAAGGAGTAACCGTCTTTTAATTTCATGGCTGCAATCACCATCTGCAGTGATTCTGGAGCCAAAAAAAAAAAAAAAAAAAGTCTGTCGCTGTTTCCACTATTTTCCTCATCTATTTGCCATGAAATGATGGGACCAGATGCCATGATCTTAGTTTTCTAAATGTTGAGCTTTAAGCCAACTTTTTCCCTCTCTTCTTTCACTTTCATCAAGAGGCTCTTTAGTTCTTCTTCATTTTCTGCCATAAGGATGGTGTCATCTGCATATCTGACGTTACTGATATCTCTTCCAGCAATCTTGATTCCAGCTTGTGTTTCTTCCAGCCCAGTGTTTCTCATGATGTACTCTGCATTTAAGTTAAATAAGTAGGGTGGCAATATACAGCCTTGACATACTCCTTTTCCTATTTGGAACCAGTCTGTTGTTCCATGTCCAGTTCTAACTGTTGCTTCCTGATCTGCATATAGGTTTCTCAAGAGGCAGGTCAGGTGGTCTGGTAGTCTCATCTCTTTCATTGTTTTCCACAGTTTATTGTGATCCACACAGTCAAAGGCTTTAGCATAGTCAACAAAGCAGAAATAGATGTTTTTCTGGAACTCTCTTCCTTTTTCCATGATCCAGCGGATGTTTGCAATTTGATCTCTGGTTCCTCTGCTTTTCTAAAACCAGCTTGAACATCTGGAAGTCCACAGTTCACATATTATTGAAGCCTGGCTTGGAGAATTTTGAGCATTACTTTACTAGCGTGTGAGATGAGTGCAATTATGCAATAGTTTGAGCATTCTTTGGCATTGCCTTTCTTTGGGATTGGAACGAAAACTGACCTTTTCCAGTCCTGTGGCCATTGCTGTTTTCCAGATTTGCTGGCATATTGAGTGCAGCACTTTCACAGCATCATCTTTCAGGATTTGAAATAGCTCAGCTGGAATTCCATCATCTCCACTAGCTTAGTTCATACTGGTGCTTTCTAAGGCCCACCTGACTTCACATTCCAGGTTGTCTGGCTCTAGGTGAGTGATCACACCATCGTGATTATCTTGGTCGTGAAGATCTTTTTTGTATAGTTCTTCTGTGTATTCTTGCCACTTCTTAGTACCTTCTGCTTCTGTTAGGTCCGTACGATTTCTGCCCTTTACTGAGCCCATCTTTGCATGAAATGTTCCCTTGGTATCCCTAATTTTCTTGAAGAGATCTCTATTCTTTCCCATTTTGTTGTCCTCTATTTCTTTCGATTGATCGCTGAGGAAGGCTTTCTTATCTCTCCTTGCTATTCTTCAAAACTCTGCATTCAAATGACCGTATCCTTCCTTTTCTCTTTTGCTTTTCACTTCTCTCCTTTTCACAGTTATTTGTAAGGCCTCCTCAGACAGCCATTTGGGTTTTGCATTTCTTTTTCTTGGGGATGGTTTTGATCCCTGTCTCCTGTACAGTGTCACCAACCTCAGTCCATAGTTCATCAGGCACTCTATCAGATCTAGTCCCTTAAATCTATTTCTCACTTCCACTGTATAATCACAAGGGATCTGATTCAGATCATACCTGAATGGTCTCGTGGTTTTCCCTACTTCCTTCAATTAAAGTCTGAATTTGGCAATAAGGAGTTCACGATCTGAGCCACAGTCAGCTCCCAGTCTTGATTTTCCTGACTGTATAGAGCTTCTCCATCTTTGGCTTCAAAGAATATAATCAATCTGATTTCAGTGTTGACCATCTGGTGATGTCCATGTGTAGAGTCTTGTTTTGTTGGAAGAAGGTGTTCGCTATGACCAGTGCCTTCTCTTGGCAAAACTCTGTTAGCCTTTGCCCTGCTTCATTCTGTACTCCAAGGCCAAATTTGCCTGTTACTCCAGGTGTTTCTTGATTTCCTACCTTTGCATTCCAGTCCCCCATAATGAAACGGACATCTTTTTTGGGTGTTAGTTCTAGAAGGTCTTGTAAGTCTTCATAAAACCGTTCAACTTCAGCTTCTTCAGCATTACTGTCAGGGCACAGACTTGGATTATCATGATATGGTTTGCCTTGGAAACGAACAGAGATCATTCTGTCATTTTTGAGATTGCATCCAAGTACTGCATTTCGGACTCTTCTGTTGATTACGATGGCTACTCCATTTCTTCTAAGGGATTCTTTCCCACAGTAGTAGACCTGGGGAGTTCATCTTTCAGCGTCCTATCTTTTTGCCTTTTCATACTGTTCATAGCATATCATACTGTTCATACCATATCAGCACTATGGAAATCAACCAAAAGCAAACAACAATCTGAGAGTACTTTAAAAAACATTCAACTATTAGTAAAAACACTGAAGTGTCTGAAAACAAAACAAAACATTGAGAGCCTGTGTCATTCTTGTTCGGGGCTGCTCCATTCTACACCCATCCGCAAGCACCCAAAGTCTGGCAGGCTGAAATGACTGGTAGCTTTGAGGTTACCATAAAAAAAGGCTCACATGATTGAGAGCAGTTGGACAATGACCACATTCTGGTGGTAGCATCAGTGTAAGTGACAATCCTGGTCTAAGTGATAACTTCTGTGGCAGAGCTAGGAGGACCGAGACTTCCCCATCCTTGAGCTCTGGGGCTGCTGGGACAATATTCCTGGCAGAGGCAGCATACACACACAGCAGCAACTACAGAGGCACAAGCTCCCACACTCTCCTGGCCAACTCTGCAGCTGCATGGAAGAACACAGGAGATACAAAGTGAACCGGTGAGAATAAAAGCTTGAAAAGGCCTGCAAAAGGCCTGAACTTTGAATGTGCACCGCACACGAGTCCACAGGTAAGAGACAGAAGCATTACTGCGCAAGATGTTTAGGCATGATATTTGTTCAATCATTAGCTTACCATAAGGCAATGCAGACACCAGGGTGTGCCTTAGTAAAGCTTCAAAATTAAAACAAAAATTAAAACAAAACAAAACAAAACAACACCAACCAACAAACTAAGCAAAGTCATCAGTAGCTATATCCTGCAGGAAGGCATATTCCACAGATTTTGCCTATGGGAATTACAAAACAACCAACCTTCAGGGAAAAAATTCTGAATCCAGAGTGGCTATCTGTTATCTAAGGGACTGGTTTTCAACAAAAAAGTATGAGACATGCAAAGCAACAGGAAAAAAATAACCCAAACTTGGGGGGGAGGGGGAAGCCGTGAATATGTATTATATGCCAGGCTTACAACAATCCAAGGAATGGATAAGTATTTAGTGTATGAAAGACAAAATTCACTCTTGATCCCTTACAAGTTTAAAATATTCTCTATTTCAACTGGACATATTTTTTATCTAAAACATATGTTGTTAGAAGTCTTTAAAAGCACAAAAATACGAAAAGAACTCACATAATTCCTCAGTCCAGAGATGACTGAAATGTGGATATGCATTACTGACTGTTTAAACACATATAAATATTTTAATCAATACAGTTATACTACAGTTATGACCTGACCTATTTCTTCCCCTTTTATACTATTGCTCAGTAGCTCAGTAGTGTACAACTCTTTGCAACCCCATGGAATT
Organism: Bos indicus x Bos taurus; assembly: GCF_003369695.1. NCBI lineage: Eukaryota > Metazoa > Chordata > Mammalia > Artiodactyla > Bovidae > Bos > Bos indicus x Bos taurus. The sequence goes on along the minus strand of NC_040085.1, from coordinate 102,758,830 downwards.
TTCCAGACAAGAATACTGGGGTGGGTTGCCATTTCCTCCTCCATTTTATTCTGTTAACTCCCTACTAATATTCTCTGAAAAATCTGAGAACATAATTTTTAATGGCCACATAATATTCCAACATTCAGATAAATGTTCTACAATTTATATGGCCACTGACCTGTCAGAAAATTAAACTGTTCATAATTACTCACTAATATCACTTCAAATGTAATAACCTTATATACAAATTTCAGTCCAAATATCTGATTCTTAATTTCTTAGAAGGGAATTCATTAGGTCAAAAATTGTTAACATTTGGTAGCACTTCTAGAAATACTAGACTTCCCTGGTGGTGCAGATGGTAAAGCATCTGCCTACAATGTGGGAGACCCGGGTTCAATCCCTGGGTCGGGAAGATCCCCTGGAGAAGGGAATGGCAACCCACTCTAGTACTCTTGCCTGGAAAATCTAACAAAGTATTTTTTGGAAAGATGGTTTCAACCAGCAGGATATAAAGAATCTGACTAAATAAACATCAGAATTTATTTTTAATTTTCAAAATGTTGGCTTATTAAAAGTAAAAATATTTTAAATAATCATAACTAATAAAACTAAACATTTTAATTCTATTTATAGGTTACCAACATTTCACATTTTTTAAAATGCCTATGGATGCTCTTTTCTCATTTTTTTCCTAAGAATCTAAAATACTAAGGTTGAAAAAACCTTTGGTTCAACCGTCCCAACCAAAGCAGAAACCTCTTAGGTAGCATTCCTGTCTAAAGGTAATCTAGAATCTGCTAGAATGCTGAAAGAGACAGAGTTTACTGCATAATAATGCAAATACTAAGAATATTAAATGAACTCTAAACAAAAAACCATTTTTAAACTGAGTAAATCCTGCAAATATGTACTGTCACTCTCCTCATTTAATAAATGTCTAAGAATTTAACTCTAGCAATTTGGTTAGCCATAATTTTCCCTGTTTTAAACACAAAGTTTAAAAATTATATTATCGTTTTTAGTTTGCCAATTAAGGCCTAATTTTGAGTTTAGATATTTGCAATATTTTCCCCCAACTCCCCAAAATAACAGAACTGTATTTAATACTTTAAAATAAAGGTTTAAATGTCAATGCTTATCTGAATACAGAAACATAATCCAACCAAATATTACACACAACCAAAGCACTGTGTAAAAACTACTGTGTTAGTTTTCTGGTAGGCTGACTTCGGAAGACCCAACCATCAACCTATTCTTTCCAAACATAAAGTAACTGCTTCAGCTACAGAAAAGGTTAAAGTGATATATAATGAATAGCTGTCCTTTAAAAAGTAGTACTCATTATTTCCATTTCATTTTTTTCATTATTTCCATTTTATGACAGAAAGAAAATAAGATGGAGACAATGGCAAAAGTGTGTTACTCTTCAGATAATTTCAATAAAAATAACCAGCAATGTAAAAACAGTCTATCATTAACAAAAATTTTAATTAATTAAAAAATTATCAAATTTTTCAATTTGCTATATCCTGTTTTATTTTTTACTTCTGCTCTTTTTCTAACAGTTATTCACAATGGGTGATTTTACCGCAAACAAAGGGTTAAGCAGGTTAAGAGAAAGAGGGGTTCTGGGAAAAGATAAGGGAAACTACAGAGGAGGTGCTGACCACAAGACAGTTTTGGGGGAATCAGTGTCTAGGTGAAAAAAAGTAACCTAGGGCCAGTTAAGAAATTGATCTCTTTCTCTAGTGCCAGTTTACCCAGTTTGAACCCTTTCCTTTGGTCCAAACCAAAGAGAAAGCAAGGGAGTTATCCCAAGCAACTTGAGACCTAAGAAGTCCTGGAGTTACAAACTACAGCTTCCAGAAAAGAGAGCTCCCCTGACTAGTAATTGGAGTTTCACCTAAAGATTCATTTTTATGCATTAATAGGGTTCTGCCTATGGAAAGGAAAAAGCTGGGGAAAATGCCACTACCAGCATAACAAAAACTACAGAATTAAACTTTTCTTGAAGAGAGAGAGCTGAGGACCCAGGCCAACCAAACAAAGATACAAGACAAGACAAGCCCTTTCCAGGAGACAGGATATAAGCACTGGCTTACCTGTGGCAGAGCAAGCAGAGAGACAGTGGTGCTATAAAAGCAGGTAAAAAGAATTCATCTCGATTGTTAACACAAACTACTAAACGCGAAGTGCAGGCCAGCACAGGCCTATGGCGCTCCTGGGAGCAGCAGACGCGATGGGAACCCAGGCCCGTCTTCAGGCCCTCCGCCAGAGACCACCAGCAGTGCTCCCCATGGGGGCGCACGAGGCTGGAGAGAGCTGAAGCCTGGAGCAGCCGGGGGCGCCCTACCAGACCCTCCTTCTCTAAGGAACAAACACTGGAAGGCAGGAGGAGGAGCAGCAGGGGCAGTGCCCCACTAGGATGGGGCAGAGTGTAAGCAAAGCCCTCTACTGATCCCTCTGCACGACTGCAGGGGCAGGTCTCGGGCCCGGATCTCAGACCACCTAAGGCAGGTTTTTCCAAACAAGATGTGTAAAGATACAAGGCCCAGTTTGGCATACCAGGGCAACATCACTGAAAGCCCACCAGCTCTGACGCCCAGACATACAGAGCCTATCCAGGACTGAGACTGGATGAGGACAAAGGACTTCCGGACTCCAGCACCGTGTAACAAGCACCAACTGCACTTACCTCTGGGAAAGGGTTAGGGGCGCTTCGATTCCACAGAGCTACAGGCACACAGGGAAAGCCAAAATCCGAGAGTCAATTGGGAAAACTGAGGAACACTTTCTCATACCTCCACTTCTAGCTCAAGCACAAAGTAACACTGGAGAAATCTGAAGCCAACGGTGCACTTGAGGTATCCTATGAAACAACAAAACCAAAACTCAGCCTAATGAAACCCCCTAGACTATGCCACAGGATATGCAACTTTCCAGGTATAAACACTAGTCAGTCTTTACTGTCCTATTTATAATATTCAGAATTCAATAAAATACTGCAGAACACACACTCAAAAAGAAGAAAATACCACCGTCAAAAAGCAATAGAAAATCAATGAAGTTAAAAACAGAAAACTCAGTAAAACCAAAAGTTGGTTGTTGTTTTTTTTTAATCAATAAATTGATAAACCTCTAGCAAGAATGGGGAAAAAAAGAGAGAACACACAAATTACCAATACTGAGAGTAGTTTAGTGAGCACCACGACTACTACAATTTTATGCCACACATTCAGCAATTCAGATGGAATGCTCAAACCTCTAAAAAAAAAAAAGTACCACCAAAGCTCAAAGGTAACCTGATCAGCCCATATTTTAAAAAACTGAAATTGCAGAGAAAGTCTCAAAACAAAAAAAAGTTCCAGACCCAGACGGCTCTGACAGGCTGGGACCCAGGACCCTTTTGCTGTAGTACTGCAAAGCTTGCACCTGGACAAACCTCTCTTCTAGCAACAAAATCACAAAGAAACTCTATGGGACTAAAAATAACTACCTGCCTGAGCAGTTGGGGCGAATTCTGGACAAAAGATACAAAGAGACCAAAAAACCCCAAAAGCCACTTTTGAAGAGCCTGGAACAAAAGCAGGGAGTCGGGAGGAAAGGCAAGGCACTAAACATGCCCTCTGCACTCAACACCGCCTGAGGGGTGGGCAAACCTCCTAAGCCACCCCTCTGGCCCTGGACACACCCCGCACTCACCCCGTACAAGGAACAAGCCCGCTTCCCCACAGGGAGCAAGCCAACAAGGGAACCTGTTCCCTGGTCTCACTCCCATCTGTTGCAGCAGGGCCCCAATAAAGCCTTGCCTGAGTTTCTTACTTGGCCTCTGGCCAATTTCTATCAATTGGGAAAGGTTAAGAACTCTGGTTGACTTCAACTTCACTGAAGAATTCTACCAAAAAATTAAAAAAAAAAAACACAAACAAAAACCCAAACAAACCAATTCCCCCACACTAACCCCAGCAAAACCCAAATCTAATAAACAAAACTCCTCCAGAAAAGAGAAGGGAAGTTTCCAACTTATTTTAAGAGGCCGACATTTCCTCATCATAACCAAAGACCATACATATTAATTGCGCCAAGTACTGCCAGAAATTACCTACATAGTATCTGCAATAATCCAACTTCATTACCTTCACTTAAAAAAGTTCTACACATACATATACAGCCTGATGTTGGTAATTCTACCATTTACATTACAAATTAACTGTCTTCTAAGCACTTTAGAGTTCCGTCACTAAGTTAAATTCTCCATTCTCAGCAATTATGAAATAATACAAGACTGGAAAATAAGCTGTTGTTCAAGGGTAAGTTGTGCCCAACTCTTTGCGACCCCATGGACTGCAACACACCAGGCTTCCCTGTCCTTCACCACATGCCAGAGTTTGCTCAAACTCATGTCCATTGTGTCGATGATGCCATCCAACCATCTCATCCTCTGTCGTCCCCTTCTCCTCCTGCCCTCAACCCTTCTCAGCATCAGGGTCTTTTCCAACGATCCAGCTCTTAGCATCAGCTGGCCAAAGTACTGCAGTTTCAGCATCAGTCCTTTCAACGAATATTCCAGGTTGAGTTCCTTTAGGATTGACTGGTTGATCTCCTTGCTGTCCAGGGGACTCTCAAAAGTCTTCGCCAGCATCACAATTCGAAAGCATCAATTCTTCAGCACTCAGCTTTCTTTATGGTCCAACTCTCAAATCTGTAAATGACTACTGGAAAAACCATAGCTTTGACTATATGGACCTTTTTTGGCAAAGTGATACGCTGTCTAGGTTTGTCATAGCTTTCCTTCCAAAGAGCAAGTGTCTTTGAATTTCATGGCTGCAGTCACCATCCACAGTGATTCCGGAGCCCAAGAAAATAAAGTCTGTCACTGTTTGCATTTTTTCTCCATCTATTTGCCATGAAGTGATGGGACTAGATACCATGATCTTATTTTTTTGAGTGTTGAGTTTCAAGCCAGCTTTTTCACTCTCCTCTTTCAGCCTCATCAAGAGGCTCTTTAGTTCTATTTCACTTTCTGCCATTACAGTAGTATCATCTGCATATCTGAGGTTTTAGATTATTTCTCCCAGTAATCTTGATTCCAGCTTGTGCTTCATCCAGCCCGGAATTTCGTATGATGTACTCTACATATAAGTTAAATAAACAGGGTGACAATATACAGTCTTGTCACACTCCTTTCCCAATTTTGAACTTGGCTGTTGTTCTGTCTGATTCTAGGTGTTACTCTTGACCTGCACATAGGTTTCTCAGAAGACAGACAAGGTGGTCTGGTATCCCATCTCTTTTAAGAGTATTTCAGTCTGTTGTGATCCACGCAGTCAAGTTTTAGCTCAGTCAATGAAGCAGAAGTAGATGTTTTTCTAGAATTCTCTTGCTTTCTCTATGATCCAACAAATGTTGGCAATTTGATTTCTGGTTGCTCTGCCTTTTCTAAATCCAGCTTGTACATCTGGAAGTTCTTGGTTCACAAAGTGCTGAAGCCTAGCTTGAAGGATGTTGAGCACTACCTCGCTAGTATATGAAATGAATGCAAGTATACAGTAATCTGAGCATTCTTTGGCATTGCCTTTCTTCGGGATTGAAACGAGAACTTGACCTTTTCCAATCCCGTGGTCACTGCTCAGTTTTCCAAATTTGCTTACATACTGAATGCAGCACTTACTTTTTAGGATTTTTAAATGAGTAGATCGGGAAAATAAATCTACCACTGAAACAGATAAAATTTAAGTAGATTATATCACAAAACAAATATAGCACGGAGTGGAACAACATTTCAAGCTTAAGGATTCATGACACTGGAGGGAAAAGTATAGAATAGAAAACATTCCCACTTTTCAACATTTGAACCAGATCTCATTTCAGGAATAGAAAAAGTTGATTGTTCGGCAATCTAAAACAAGGCAATTAAGTCTGCTTTCTAAGTATTTGCAGTCTTTGGGGGTGGGGGTGGGGGCTCTTCCAAATTGCATCATTAATTCTTCTTCTAGCTTCTCCATCATCTTTAAAATTTCAGACTCTCATCTAACAGCCTTCTCAACACTTCCACTCTGCACCTCAAATTCAACTTACCGAAAGCTTAATTCCCCTTTCCTATCTCAGCCCTATTCCTTTTGTATTTTTGCTACTCTATTCTTGGTTTTTTTCTGCCGCACTGTGTGACACGTGGGATCAAACCCACACCCCCTGCATTGGAAACACAGTCTTTACCACTGGTCCACCAGGGAAGCCCCTACTCTATTCTTGATCACAAGTTATCTGCCTAATCAATCAAGCCAGAAGTCATCCTAAACACTTCATCATTCTTCTCTCCCTTGTCCCCTACAGTCAGTCACCAAATCCTGAGGATTCTACCTCTAAAATATTTCTGTCTGTCCGCTTTAAATCCATCCTCTGCACTCCACAAATCTGCCTGTTCCTGCCCACCAATTCCCTTCAAAATAAAGACTGAACCCTAGCAATATATGTAAAGCCCTCCGAGAGCTACCTCTCCACACCTTCCTTCACTGCCGTCCGCCGCCTCCCCCTTTGATCCAGTGATAAGTGTCCTGCACAGGCTGCTGCATCCTACTTCTCCTTCTCTTACTTCACATTCCCTCCTTTCAGCTGATTCTTATCCTCATCATTTACAGCTCAGCCCAAGTATCATACACCCCAATAAGTAACCACTCCCACACGCGCATGCCAGTATAAACCTGCGACTATCTATCCGTAGCTCTTAAAACATCGTATTAAAATAATCTGTTTATGCATCTTTGACTGCACTCGATCGTAAGAGAGCTGAAGGCAGAGATCTTAAAACTCCAACCACCTGGCAAACATAACAGCGCAATCTCTGTTGACTTGAATTGTAATTTTTTTTCATTTCCCTCAAACAGACTACAGATTGGAGAAAAAACTGTATCACCGAAACACAAAATCCTCACTGCAGTAATCAATTCTTGCTCACAAAAAGGTCTACAAATAAAACTAAAAATATCCCTTCCTCATAAGATTTCCTTCCTCTTAAAATCCCTGACCCCAAGCAATACTGGATGCCAACAATATCCCTGACCCCAAGCAATACTGGATGCCAACAATTATGGTTGCAAATAGTCTTGTGTGAACAAGATTACAATAATGATATGAGCATAATCTCAGTTGATAATTTGCTACAGAGGTCTTAACTACACAAATTTCTATCAACAACAAAATAGTATATTGTATTCGAAGGATTCTTAACAAATTATCTAACGCTAACCTAATGTGTGTTCTTTCAAACAAATTTTTGCTGAATAAAAGAAAAGGGAAACAAAAGTGGGCCAAAAGATATAAAAAAGAAAACTATTAAAAAGACCATAAATCAAATGTTAAAGGCAACAGTTTTGGGTTTCCCCATAAAATATAGGTATATGTAACCTATAAACTGCTTACATATACTTAAAATTACTTATATAATTGCAAAGTTCTGAAGTAGGCTCCTGAGTGAGTTACTAGAGGAATAGCCCCTGGACTGGTAGGCATCAGTCCTGAATCTACCATGTTAGCTGTAACACTGATTAGACATTGATTAAGACATGTAATCATTCTAGCAATCATTTCATCTCCTCAACAGCAAAAGAAGTTATTGAACATCATATCTATGGCATTTACTACATGTAAATTTTACCTTAAAAAACATCTATCAAAACAAGAGATGAGTCATTAATCTGAGCTGTTTTTATTCTTCTATCACATACAACTCATCTAGAAGCACCCTAATTAAGACAAACATTTACTACACCTTAAAAAGTCTTCAGATGGTTCATCATTAAGGAAACAAAGACTAGATGACCCCTTTGGTCTCCTCTAGCTACTCTATTACAAACAGTAGCACTACTCAATTTACACTTGAGAAAGAAAATGCTAAAAAAAAAAATCACTGCCTTAGTTACACCCCATGACAAAAATATCAGCATCTGTTTTCACTGTCTCTTCCAGTTGTATAATCTTAAATTAACAGGTTCAGATACTACAACTGTCCACTTTTATTCTCCACTACCGTCCCAAGCCCTTCCTTAAAAGATTTTACAGAAGGAAGAGATTTCTTAGTCTCTCCCACTTATCATCCAACAAAAGTCAAAAGTCAACCAGAGCAGGAAGATTAAGAAGTATTATATGAATCATCAACTTCAACAGGGAGATTCTTTTCATTGAGCCCTTCCCAACAAAGTGTGTGATAAAGTGGTCTTTTTAGGTTATTATTACTTGATATGTAATTTTCTGTTTTAAAACTATATAACATTATAGAATTCTTCAAAAACTACTAAATAAAAAACATAATAAAAAGCTGAAAAACTCGGGGAAATGTACAAAAAATAAAGGAGCTGCTGAGTTAGGTTGATGAAATTAAGACTCTTTAAAGTTTTCTTCAATGAACAACCAAAATTTTTTAAAAATGCTTTCTCTAAAACCATGATCAATTTTTCTACAGAAACAAAACATATGGGTTGTTCGATTATTGATGAGTAAATGCTCAATGAAAATATAAACTATTTTTTAAAACATTTATTTATTTTGGGCTGTGTTGGGTGTTCATGGTGGCACATGGGACCTTTCGCCACTGGATACAGGCTTAGTTACTGGCGGCAAGTGGGATCTTAGCTGCCCAACCAGGGATGGAGCCTGAGCCTCCTGCACTGGAAGGCAGATGCCTAACCACTGGACCACCAGGGAAGTCCCTGACCTGACTTTTTTAGATGGCATTATTCAGTTTGTTGATCACTAAGGCACAGCCACTGACATATGTGTTTTAAAATACGACTGGGGCTTCCCTGGTGGTACAGTGGGTAAGAATCTGCCTGCCAATGCAGGGGATACAGGTTCGATCCCTGGTCCGGGAAGGTTCCACATGCTACAGAGCAACTAAGCCCATGGGCCACAACTGGGGACCCGTGTGTCCCAATGACTGAAGCCCGTGCGTCTAGAGCCACGTTCTGCAGCCAGAGAAGCCATCACAGTAGGAAGCCCAGGCACCTCAACAGCAACTGCAGAAAGCCCCGGCACAGCCACGAAGGCCCAGCGCAACTGAAATCAATAACTTTTTACAAAGCTGGGGAGAGAGGACAAGGTGATGAAAAGGGAAAATGATTTTTAAAGTAACACTATTTCAGGACCCCAACTTAAAACTTTGTATATACTCCACAGAAATACCATTAGGGCAAAAATCAGTATTTGTTATGTACAAAATGAGACAGCATGTACTTCTGCTGAGGACAGACTGGTACTTCTTTCACCTAAGCTTTAAGGAATAGCAATTTGAAGACTGTTGTAATTTTAACTACCTGCAACATAACTTACACATGTTGTAAACAGAGCGTTCCGTTACACAGCATGAAAAGAATTCATACCAGTGAAACTTTACAACAAGATGTGCTATTCTAGGAAAGATACAAAATTATGAATTCCTAAGAACTGAGTACTACAATACTCATGAGAAAAGCACATGGGAAATCTGTCACTCCAGTCTATTACTTTTCATCATATTTCTATCCTTTCTATGGAATATACATATATTCCAACATATATAATGTTTTAAATTTACTAGAGTTACCTGTATGCATGCAAGTTACAATGCACTTACTGGATACATTAACAAAGAAAATTTTGGAGAGTTACAAAGTAAAGTCAATTTTGGCAAAATTTTCCTACAAGTACTTTTTAAGTAGTTCTCACCAAAACTGTGCAAGGAGAGGGATACAACTATTTATACTTTTTTAATAAAAACTTCTATTTAAAGACAGTTTTAAACTTATATTCAACTTACACTCAGGTCAGTAGAAATATGAAACTCTCAGACCACAGTAATTTGATAGTAAGAAAAGAATCAATGAGACGTTAGCAAATACGAAAATTAGTTTTTAACTAAAAATCTTTGAGTACCTGAAATAATTTCCTACTATTCATATTACTACCTACCAAAGAAAAATTAATCTTTATGACTGAGATAAACTGAAGACAAAAAGTTAAAACTTCCCTGGTGGCTCACCTGCCAATGCAGGAGATCCAGGTTCAATTCCTGGCCTGGGAAGACCCCACATGCTGTGGGGCAGCTAAGCCCATGGGCCCCACTACTGAGCCCGTCACCCAAGAGCCCAGGCTCCACAACGAGAGAAGCCACCACGATGAGAAGCCCGTGGACCGCAGCTAGAGAGTAGCCCCGCTCACCCCAACTAGAAAACGCCTGCATCTTCAACAAGGGCCCAGCACAGTCAAAAATAATATACGTAATTTTAAAGTTTTAAGAAGAGCGAATTTTTATAAAAATTACTAGTCAAAGATGAGGTATGATCATAATTCTCTACGGAAAATATCCTCTTGTTTGCTACTACTAAAAAACAGGATAAAACAAAACGGGAAAGATTAAAGGCAGAAGGAGAAGAGGGTGGCAGAGGATGAGATGGTTAGACAGCATCACTGACTCAATGAACATGAATCTGAGCAAACTCCAGGAGACAGTAAAGGGCAGGTGAACACGGCGTGCTGTGACCCATGGGGTCGCAAAGAGCGGGACACAACCTGGCAACTGAACAACAAATATTACAAATGAGGGGGAAAAGCATGAGAGTTTGCAGTGTGATTATATTTTTCAAACAATTTTTATCAGTACATCAGAAAACTAAAGGATTATATTTTATAATTACCTTATTTAACAAAATACACTAAAGCAGGTACTTGTAAGGTCAGTAAGAAGTTAATCATTTTCAACTCAATAGAATAATCATACATATTTGGGGAACATCAGGAAGAAAGCAATTATTACTGAAACATATAATCATAGTTTTTCTCAACTGAAAAGATACTTACTGGTTCTGTATATTTTTAACAAATATTACACTCTTTTAACAAAATGTATTTTAAATTTCTACTTAAACAGTAACTGGTCAACATGAGAAACTTAAAATGTCATGTTATGATACTAACAGATTCTTAATCTCCCTTTCTTATTTATTTTTAGCAATGGCTCTGCTTTTTTAGTTTTCAATTTCTCCATATAGAAGTATTTATTCCAAAGAAAATATTCTTCCTAAACCATATATAAGCCACTATTACTAAATATAATCCCAATTATTTCTGAAGTATTCAAATGCCTTCTACTAGTACAATTTTATGTTTCTTTAATCCAAGTAATAAACACATTTCCTTGTTCTATGATTATTATGCTATTATGAAAACCTGACTGCTAGAACCTAAAGTCAAAGCACAGTTGATGATTCATGTTTTACCTAGATAAACTTCCTTTTCTATAATTTCTCGAAATGAAAACAGGAGAGCCTACAATTACCACAAAACATGGGGTCACTAATAGAGTTAAATGGTCTACTGTGACCTTATTTTAAAGTTACATTAAAGACTTTTTAATGTAAATGTTTTACAACACTAATTTTTTTCCAATGGTATTTTAGTGTTTTCCTCCATCCTTTTCTAAAAATACCATAATAAATGGGGGACCTGCAGATGTAAATAAAAGGGCCAGCCAAATCTATAATCCATGCTTGTCCTTAAGGTCTCACAATTCTTCCTGGGACCACACTTAGTCTCACTCATTACTATCAGACTCACAAGATTTTCAAAAGACCCCAAGAAGCCCAAGTTTCTCACTATCACCCTACTTCCACCACGGCCGTCTTCCTTAATGTTCCTACACACTACACCTTTCCTGATCACAGCTTACTTCTATGTTCCATTGCCTCTGAATCCTCGACTGTTTGTGGTATCAGCAAATTTCTTTGATAACTAATCTGTGCTAATACTGTCAATAAAAGGCAATAGTTTATAAAGCATCTCTTCCAGAGAATTTGTAATTTTAAACAAAACACTGTAGAAAGAATTCCGTACCACAAAGGAGAGACACAGAGTTTGGCATTGGCTATTCTCAAGTTAAACCTCACAGTCAACCACAGAGTCTAGCTGTGCAAGTAAAAACGAATGTGGGCATACACCAGTAGTGAATGTATGTCTGGCATAGATATGTCATAGCAAATGTAAAGTGGAAACTAAAAGCTAGATGGATTCATCTTAAGTCCCACCTCTGTTAAATCTTCTCATCTTCAAAGAGCAAATGACCCCTGCAGTCAATCCAGTTAAAATTGTCAGGTAAGCACCCAAAAGAATTACTTAGAGCATATCATATACGAGGTCTTCTCAGCACACCTGGTATTTATGACTAAAGTGTCTTTTCTAGTTTATGCATTCACAACAATTTGGTAAATTACAAATATAATTAGATACGGTTTATTCCCAATTCTGACAAACCACTTTTTTCTCTATCACATTAATCCAAAACTCTATGAATGAGGTAATCTTATACCAGTTCATTCAATCTGCAATTAATCCTACAGTTACAAGTCTAGAGTCTAGAACATCCTTTCTGAACAACAGATCGAAGGTTTTTTTAAAAACCGGCCTTGGATGGATTCTGCTGTATAATAATCTCATGAAGAATCCTCTTGACCTAAAATCTCAAACACTGGATCAGCTAGATGAATTGAGGAAAGATAAAACACCCCTAATTCTGAATTTCTTAACCACGAAAAAAAGAGTAGCATTACTAGCTCAGGTGGAATGTCCAAGAGACACTATGTAGAATACTATGAACATTGTATTATAAACAAATATTAAAACCGATCCTATTTGGTTTTTCTATGCAATCCTATTTAGAATTTCTGTACAGTTTCAAGCCCACAAAGGTTAAGGACTACACCGCTTAAGAACTTTCACAGCCTTTCAACCTATACTGAAAAGATTATTAAAAGAATTGAATGAATGAAGAGCTAGAACAATTTGGAAGAGTTCTTGAAGACAAAGTGTACACACAACTCACACTCACCTATCTGTAAAACAAACTTTATTGAAAACATTAATGCTTTATAAACTACAATAAAGGTCACTAAAGTGACCAGATAAAATCTACACTAAACCAATAATTTATTTTATATCCTTTTAAGTGACATATCTGGCCCTACTGTTTAAACAAACCGACTAAGCAACCATCCAATTGCCCTCACCTCCACTTCCCACCCCCTATTCTTTTTGCTTTGAAGGTAAGCATGAAGTTCAACTCAATCCTAAAAGACTGCTTCACCTAGGAGCTACATTTTACCTTGACTTTCTTTATGACCTTGGGAGGAAATCTACCAAATGACAATTATAATACCATTTGTGTGTTCCTGCTTATTAATGAAATTCAATTCTAATATGCAAACAATAGTGAATCTTTGAACCTAGAGAGCTGAAAGCCTTTGAGTTACAAATATCAAATGATGTGTAATGTAAACCACATTTTTAAAACTTAATTTGACTAGTTAAAAAAATTACAAAGGCCCCAAATTAAACAAGATTGAAAAACAATTCTGAGAAACACCAACAGCCTCCTATTATTTCTCTTTAGGGACAACTGATTTGCAATGTGGAAAATAACAAGAAGGAATAAAAGTAGCTTTAACTAGCCATTTCCTTGCTTTGTAAGCGTTAACAGCTGGACAGCAAACGAAAACTTGGCAAAGAACGGGAAGACGGTATATAAAGAAACCTACAACCTGAAAATTACGAAGATAACCTATCTTTGAAGTCACTAATTGTATACATACGTTGGGCAGTAATCTTGGTATTGTCTTATTAGCATTGGAAAGGTAAATCCCTGCCTTGGAGGAACATCTACTAAGTACATCTCAAGATCTTAGTGCAGTTTACGAGCAGTATCTTGGTAGGTTTCCCTAAGGTACTCTAAAGTACCTAACATCCTTCATACATCCAGCCACGACAAGAGTGAGAAGTAAATAAACACGACCGACTTATGCAATTATTCATCACGGAATTCTAGTCAAGAGTGCAAAAGTAAGTATCTACACAGGCATTTACTACCCAAAGAAAGCATAGAATGCTCCGTACACTAAGATTCACCCTTAACTGACCACTATAGAAACCAGAGGCCTTCACTCTGGATTTCAAAAAGTAACAATGTCAACTCCCCATTTTAACAGCAGACAAACAGTGCTTCGTGAAATCACTTCTTCCAGGTCCTCACAAGGTGAATCTAAAAACTGAGAGAGAGAGCAACGCCCCCTCTAAAGGCACCCTACCGTAAAGAATGAAATAACGAGAACATCAGACGGGTCCAGGTTAGATAAGCAGATCCAAGCCGATACCCGGGAGGGACCGCAGGTCTGGGGACTAGAGACGTGAGATCGGGATGTGTGTGCGGGGGGGAGCAAAGTGAAATCCAACCCCAGAAATCACAACACAGGCCGCAGCCTGAGAGCTGAAGCTGGCGGGAAGTGAGCTCCGCTCCGTTCCCGGGGGAGTGAAGAGGCGAGCGGCTCCACACCGCGGTCGGACGCGCGCCCACGGGGCATGCCTACCCAGGCGCCGGAGCCGCTGGCGAGCCCGGGCGCGAAGGGGAGGAGAGCCCGGCAGACGGCCCCGAAGAGGCGGCGGACTACGGCAGGGCGCAGCGGCAGCGTCTGGGCGAGGGGGATTACCTAACTGTGACGACAGAGAAGTGTCCTCGGGCTCCGGCGCCGGCCCCGGCTGCGCAGCGTGTGGTGTCTTTCCCGCTTCGCCCGCAGCAGCAACAGAACCAGCTCCTTCAGCCAGTCGCCATTTCCCGCCTACCGACCTGCGGCACCGCACGGACGGGGACCCGGATGGAACGCGGCTGCCCCGCGCAGGCGCCCTGCCTCCCCGCTCCCCCTCCCGCCGCGACCCCGCGCGGAGGGAGGGAAGGAATGCGGGCGGCTCCGGCGGCAAAAAAAAAAAAAAAACAGCCGGAAAAAAAAAAAAAAACCAAGAAACAACTTTACTTCCGTAAAGAGCGCTAGAGTTCCTGCGGCCGGAAGAAACTCAGGAGCCCGAGTTCCTGACGAAAACAGACGGCAGGGCCTTGGGGCCGGATGCAGCCACAAGGACAAAATCCGCCGGGCTCCGCCGGAGCGCGGGATGTTTGAGCGTGAGGGGCCTCCGTAGCGGCGGTCGCAGGGGGAGTAGGGAGTGGAGAGGCGGGGACCCGAGGACGGTTCCCCCCCGCGGCTAACGGAACTGCCTCAGCGCAGCGGGGGGGCGCTCGGCTCGGGGGCGGGGCTCGGGCTGCGCCCCCTGGCGGCTGAGGCGCAGTCCCGGGCCGCGGCGGGCGGGGCCGGCCCGGCGCGCGGGGAGGCGGGGCGCGGACCGCTGCGGGGCCGCGTCCGGCCGGTCCCGGAAGGTCTTCTTTTCCCGCGCGCCGCCTCGAGGGCGCAGCCGTCGTTCGGGGGTCACGTGAACCCACGCCTCGCGTGTCGGGCCGTTCTGATAAAGGGCCTCCTCCTACCGCGGGCCCGAGTCAGAGGGCTGACAGACTCGCGGCTGAGCATGGACCCGTCCGGGGCGTCCAGTTCCAGTGGAGAGGCAGGAAACCAAGCGTGCTGACGGGAGGAGCATGGTCTGTGCGTAAAACTCCGGGTCGCTGTCGTTATTCCGTCAAGAAATATGTCCTGTAAACTCTTCATTTGTTAGCACCGTACCAGACGCAAGGGATGCGACAGAGAACAAGGCAGGCACTTCGAGAGTTCACAGTCTGTTGAAGAAGACCGACAAGGAAACAGAATTGAGATGCGTTGTGAAAAAATGACCACAATGAGTTCTTGACGGGTGCCGTAAGAGCACGGGGGAGACACGGGGTAGGAGGTCTGGAAAGGTTTTAAGACGACGTCTGAGTGACACGTGAAGAGCCGATGTAACGAAGGAAGAATACCTAAGTAAAGGAAACGAGATGGAAAAGTCGAAAGACGCGGTCGCATTGAGCACTTGGGGAGGTTGTTCTATGCCACAGGGATACAGGAGTTGCCGGGAAGATGGTGAGAGGTAGGCAGAGAACTTTGTGAATCTGGTTGGTGCTGTTTCAAAGTGTGGAGCAGGTGGGTTGTCTTCTGAAAGCCTTAGATTCTACAGATCATGTCTGTTAGAACTCAGGATTCATTTGGATCCTAAATCTTCCCGGTACCAGAATGCTCTGAATGCGACGTTTATTGAGAGCGGTGGTATACAGCGTGCAGAACTGGTAATACTCCGCAATATAACAGATTCCTGAAAAACGAATTGAAAATCAACAAATAGTTGTTGATTATCTAGTGTGTACATGAAAAGCAACAGAATATAAGCAATTACCCCAATTGATTAATAAAATAACTATTACACCGAGTTAGAATTGGAAATATTTCTGAAACAATTTCAAGTAGTAATTATTTCATATCTTCACTCTTAAAACTTAAATATTGATACTATATGGTATTTACAAAGTTTTGTATATGCATTTTGATTCTCCCAGCAGAGATAGGCAGGTGATATTAGTCCCTCCATTCTTTAGTTGAAAACACTGAAATTTTTTTTTAAAGCAAGGAAGAGAAAGGGAAAAACAGACACCATATCCAAAGATGAGTGCAGTCAGCTAATAAGAAATACCATGAGGATCCATGTCCTCCTCCTACTCACTATACCATATCCTACTGTGTTCTGTGGCAGTATTACTATTGTTTAGATGTTAAGGTTAGAAAGGTTGATGGTAGTAAACCTAAATACTTTTGCAATTTATTTAACGATCAGTTTTATAATTTATTTGTTAACTTATGTTAACATTTCAACATCATTTACATACAGTGGTCTCTTTCTACTGGTCCTTTTTCTGGAATATTTAAAGATCAAATGAGATTATGGTGTTTTTCTTTCTCCTTAAGTGGTAGTTGTCAATGTGATTAAGCTTCAATACCAATACTGGTGAAGATTTTAGAATAAAAGTTTAAAATTTTGGACTTTTAAAAAATGTGAAGTATATTTAGATGCACAGCATTAGCCACAGGGGAAAAAATGGAGAAAGCCAGTGGCGTGTATACTGTTTAAACTCTTCAAAACTATGTTATATGAAAACAATAAACTGACATGTTCACTAAGTTATGTAATACAAGTATCTTGAATCTTCAACAGTCTTTCAGTAGATCCCTTATTCCAGAGTATATGGAATATATATTTACCTTTTTAAAATATATTTGTTTGGCTGCATTGCATCTTAGTTGCAGCACATGGAATCTTTGTTGCATCACGCGGGATCTTTCACTGCTGCGACAGACTCTAGCCTGCGTTGTGGCACGCAGGTTCAGTAGTTGAGGCGCTTGGGTTTAGTTGATCAACGTGCATGCAGGATCTTTGTTCCTTGACCAGGAATTGAACCCATGTCCCCTGCATCGATAAGCGGATTCTTAACCACCAAGGTTAAGACTTCCTTGGACCACCAAGGAAGTCCTGAGTTACACATTTTAAGCCCCCTTAAGTGTGAGCGTATAACAGTGAATTTTATGATTTTTACTACAAGGAGCTAAAAACATGTGTCCACACAAATACCTGCTCACAAATGTTTATACTAGCTTTATTCTTAATTGCCAAAACTTGGGGCAACCTAGATGTCCTTCAGTAGGTAAATGTATAAAAAAAACTGTGGTACATCCATAAAATGGAATCAAGCCATGAAAAGATATATGCTTAGTTGCTCAGTCTTGTCTGACTCTTTGTGACACCATGCACTGTAGCCCACCAGGCTCCTCTGGCCATGAGGATTCTCCAGGCTACAATACTGGAGTGGTTTGCCATGCCCTCGTCCAGGGGATCTTCCCAACCCAGCAATCAAACCCAGGTCTACTGCACTATAGGTGAATTCTTACCGTTTGAGCCACCGGGGAATCCCTGAAAAGGTTTCAGTTCAGTTAAGTCGTGTCCGACTCTTTGCGACCCCATGGACTGCAGCACGCCAGGCCTCCCTGTCCATCACCAACTCCCGGAGTTTACTCAAACTCATGTCCATCGAGTCAGTGATGCCATCCAACCATCTCATCCTCTGTCATCCCCTTCTCCTCCTGCCTTCAATCTTTCCCAGCATCACAGTCTTTTCAAATGAGTCAGCCCTTCACATCAGGCCAAAGTATTGAAGTTTCAGCTTCAACATCAGTCCTTCCAATGAACATTCAGGACTGATCTCCTTTAGGATGGACTGGTTGGATCTCCTTGCAGTCCAAGGGACTCTCAAGAGTCTTCTCCAACACCACAGTTCAAAAGCATCAATTCTTCGGCGCTCAGTTTTATGGTCCAACTCTCACATCCATTCGTGACTACTGGAAAAACCATAGCCTTGACTAGACAGACCTTTGTTGGCAAAGTAATGTCTCAGCTTTTTAGTATGCTATCTAGGTTGGTCATAACTTTCCTTCCAAGGAGTAAGTGTCTTAATTTCATGGCTGCAGTCACCTTCTGCAGTGATTTTGGAGCCCAAGAAAATAAAGTCTGCCACTGTTTCCCCATCTATTTGCCACGAAGTTATGGGACCAGATGCTATGACCTTTGTTTTCTGAATGTTGAGCTTTAAGCCAACTTTTTCACTCTTCTCTTTCACTTTCATCAAGAGGCTGTTTAGTTCTTCACTTTCTGCCATAATGGTGGTGTCATCTGCATATATGAGGTTATTAATATTTCTGCCGGCAATCTTGATTCCAGCTTGTGCTTCTTCCAGCCCAGCGTTTCTCATGATGTACTCTGCATAGAAGTTAAAGAAGCACGGTGACAATATACAGCCTTAACGTACTCCTTTTTCTATTTGGAACCAGTCTGTTGTTCCATGTCCAGTTCTAACTGTTGCTTCCTGACCTGCATACAGATTTCTCAAGAGGCAGGTCAGGTGGTCTGGTATTCCCATCTCTTTCAGAATTTTCCACAGTTCATTGTGATCCACACAGTCAAAGGCTTTGGTGTAGTCAATAAAACAGAAATAGATGTTTTTCTGGAACTTTCTTGCTTTTTCAATGATCCACTGGATATACCTGGAAAGGTTTGGGGGAATCTTAATGCATATTACTAAGTTAAAGAAACCAATCTGAAAAGGCTATATACTGTATGATTCCAATTATATGACATTACGGAAAACTCGAAACTTTGGAGACAGTAAAAAAGATATGTGATTTCCAGGAGTTTAGGGGTAAGGGAAGAATAAGTGCAACATAGGGATTTTTAGAGCTGTGAGTTTATTCTATATGATACTGTAGTTTTGACTACATATCATTATACATTTGTCCAAACTCAGAATTTACAATACAAAGTGCGAATCCTAACATAAACTCAGGACTTTAGTTAATAATTATGCATCAGTGTTGGTTTATCAATTGCAACAATTCTGCACTGGTGCAGGGTGTTGATGGTGAGGAAAACTGTGTGTGTGTGTCTGTGTATGTGTGTGGGAATAGGGTATATTGGGTCTCTGCTATGTTGTATTCAATTTTGCTATTGACCTGAAAGTTCCCTAAAAAGTAAAGTCTACTGTAAGTATGCTTGGGCATGAATACATAGATACACTCATTCAACTATAAGTTTTATAAACTCTAAATACCAATCAAATATTTCCAGTGACAATTTAGTGTCCAAAACGAGATGTACTGTAAATATAAAATATATGCTAGATTTCAGATTTAGTACAAAAGAATATAAAACATCTCAACATTCTCTACTGATTACATGTTGAAATGGTAATATTTTTGACATATTGGTTAAATATCAGAATTTCACTTTCTTTTTTTTTTTTTGACAGTTTCATGCAGCTTGTGGGATCTTAAGTTTCCTGACCAGGGATCAAACCTGGGCCCTTGGCAGTGAAGGCATGGAGTCCTAACCACTGCCAGGGAATTCTCTCACCTATTTTTTAAAGGAGGCTACTAGAAAATCTTTAAGTTACACAGGTAGCTTGCATTATATTTCTATTAAATAGTGTTGCACAGGATATTCACAGGGCTTGTTCTCACACTGCATCTTCAGAAAGGCCCTCCGTGGTTATCCTATTTGAAATAGGATACAACATTTATTGTATCCTATTCCATCTTCCATCAACATTTATTTATTCAGATCTAATTTTTCTCATAGCATTTATCACTGAGTATAGAAAATAGTTATTGCTTCCTCTGCCGCGCAAGTTCCATGAAGGCAGCAGCTGTTGCTGTTGTATCCCTAGTACTCAAAACAGTTCTCTACTCAGGAAGGAGTTGAAAGAACGATCCGTGTTCTTTCATGATGGATTCTTTAGGCTTATGTGTTAAGGAGTGGGGTGGACAGCATCTTGAGGACTTAATAAACATTTGAAGAATGAATTCCAAATTCACATTTCAGGGTCTCAGCATTTCAGCCCTCCATTTCCAAATACAGAAAACTACATGTGTATGTCTTCAAGTTCATTCTGCTGCCACCTCCGATCTGCTATTTAACCCATCCAGTGATTTTTCATTTCAGTTATTGCACTTTGCAATTCTAGAATTCTCATTAGGTGTTTATTTAAACGTATTTATTTTTAATTTGAGGATAATTGCTTTACATTATTGTGTTGCTTTCTGCCCACATGAATCAGCCACAGGTATAATACATTGTGTTGCCTCCTCCCTGAGCCTCTGTCCCACCTCCCAGCCCACCCCACCCTTCTAGGTTGTCACGGAGTACCGGGCTGAACTCTGTCACAGAGCAAGTCTCCACTGGCTCTCTAATATTACATATGGTAATGTGCATGTTTCCATGTTGCTCACTGCGTTCATCCCACCCTCTCCTTCTCGCCCTGTGTCCACAAGTCTGGTCTCTGTCTGCCGTCTCCAGCGCTGCCCTGCAGATAGGTTCATCAGTGCCGTCTTTCTAGAGTCCATATATATGCGTTAATATACGATAGTTTTTCCCTTTCCGACTTCACTCTAATAGGCTCTATCATTAGGTTTTTATAGCTTTTGTTTCTGTGCTAAGATTCCCTGTTCACTCATATTTTCATTTAATCTTTGAACATATTTTTAACACCTGCATTAGCAAATAACAATATAACAACAGTAAAAGAGACCATCTCAATTTTTCCAACTATGGACCACAATTTCTTTTGTCTTTGTATATCCAGTAATTTTTTAAATTGAATACTGAGTACTGTGTATCTCTTGTAGAGATTCTGAATTCTGTCACCTCCTGAAAATTGATGATTCTTACTCTAGCCAGCACGTCAGTTCCTGGGCGGTCACCTTACACTAGTGTAGGCTTGGCTTTGTGCTCCATTAGCTCATATCTGTGGAAAGCAAGGAGGACTCGGGTCTCCACACTCTGACTCCCCTGCCATTCGAGTCAGAGCATGTTAGGGCCGTCTACAGTAGGTGTCACTCCGGGGTATGGTCTTCATACTCCTGAAGTACAGTCTTTCTAGTGTTTTAGCTGGCTACACTGTTGTTAAGGAGTGTTCCACCTTCGGAGGCCCAGACACCCAGGGTCCCTCAGCACTGTTTTTCTGCCAGCACTGCTTGACCTGGGTATCTCTGTTCCGTTCTCATCGGTGTCGCAACTGCTGTTCGGTTAAGTATCCGGTGGTCTTGCTGTGGTTATATACCCTGTCCTCAGGCATGGACTTGTGGGGACCCCTTTATGGATTTCTGAGGCCACCTCTCTAAATAGCTTCCTTCTCTGACGCCCCACCCCACAGATTCCAGCATCTCAGCTGCTCCCCACGTGATCTCCATCTTGGCTTGCACTCAGCCTCTTTACACCTCAGGGAGCAGGCTGACTGTGGGGCTCAAGTGCTCAAGTTTCCCCTCTCTGAGAAGTTTCAGTTTTGTGCTACCTGAAAACAGGTGCTTAATGTATCAATATCTTGTCCAATTTTATAGTTGCTACTAATCCAGGAGGGCTAGGTAAGTTACTAAATCATAGCCAGAAGCAGAAGTCGGCCTTCCCTCAGAGTTTTTGATGTGGATCTAAGGAAGGAGGAGCAGCGTCTCTCAGGGGGCAAAACAGAAACCCTGGCCTACTGGAAATCTTGGTTGGAGCTTTGGGGTGGAGCTGGCCTGAGAGAATGACGAACAAGTGGAGAGCAGCAGCAATCAGAGTGGAGAGCTGCCAGCATTCAAGGCCCCGTTTCAGCTGTCCTCAAGCCAGGAGGAGTTTACCCTGTATGCATTTCCCCCTCCAGCCCCATCTTTTTTTCTGGGATAGTTGGTCTAATTTTCATCTAGAACCCTTAGCGAGGGGTACCTTTTAAAAGCAATTAGATGTAGTCCAATTAGAATTGAATGTTAATGGCCCACATGTGATGTTAAGACTCAATAACCTAAACTTTGAAAATGAATTCATGTCACATTGTCTTATTGGAGCGTATGGTAAAATATGTGAGAGACGTTTCCAAGGTCAGCCATTGTGGGAAGTGACTGTCTGCCTCATAAATATGTTGGGTTGTTTTTTTTTTTAATTCTCTACCCTCATATTCTAGCAAATTTCGTTCTAAGATGATACAAATGAGAAGTCAAAAAAGCATATAATCTTAAGACTTTTAAATAAAGGGATATGTTTGAGAAATGACTTTGCAAGTCATATTCACATTTTCTCTGGAACCATTTTTTTCATGTATATTTTATATCTGCATTTTCTCTTTATTGGGACAGTAGCAAATAACCCCGGAGAAGGCAATGGCACCCCACTCCAGTACTCTTGGCTGGAAAATCCCATGGATGGAGGAGTCTGGTAGGCTGCAGTCCATGGGGTCACGAAGAGTCGGACACGACTGAGCGACTTCACTTTCACTTCTCCCTTTCATGCAGTGGAGAAGGAAATGGCAACCCACTCCAGTGTTCTTGCCTGGAGAATCCCAGGGACGGGGGAGCCTGGTGGGCTGCCGTCTCCGGGGTCGCACAGAGCCGGACACGACTGAAGTGACTTAGCAGCAGCAGCAGCAGCAGCAAATAACCCGAACTTACGCGGTTCTCCCTATCTTACCCCTTCCATACTACTTTTAGCCTCATTTCTATGATCCTTGCTCATGAGACTCTAGCCTCACAGCTGCACTGTTTCAGGTACATGAGAATCTGATTGTCTGGAACTTTATAGGCCTTGGAACTTTTGTTTAATTTATAATGGAATTAATGTGTTGTATATGAATAAGAATCAGAAAAATGGAAAAAACAAGTTTAATTTTTAATTTATTAGAACCCAGTAAGTGATGATTTTAAAAGCAGAGTTTCCATCAAATTAACACTGAATTCAGGGCAAAAATACATTTAAAAAACATAAACTGTAAGGCAGAAGTAAAACATTATAAAACCAGGATGTCTAATACAGACTGTAGAATGTCAGAATTTTAAGAGATTCACATAGTATTTTATAGCACTAAAATGTTAATACAGTCAGAAATATCAATTGATCCAAGATTTCTCCGTTTATAAAATGTCTAGACTGCTGATTGAAGGCGTTTTGCTGTGTGAGTAACAGCCACCATACGACCAAGTGACTATTTCTATGACAAAGGAGCTAAGGCAGGAAGTTCACGGTTTTCATTTGTGAAGGTTTTACAGTGTTTAAATATAAAGTGTTACTAGGAATATGTTTCAGATTCGTCTTCCCACCCTAACTTCCAAAAGGTACACATCACTTCCCTTTAATTCCATTTTAAAAAATGCTGTAAACTATCATTATAGGCCTGACTACTCACAGCAAAAGCATGAATTACTTACTTTGATAGGGTAGAAAAAACAATTTTAGTAAATCACTACATCTTTTCTTGGTTGCTAAATAATTTTAAACAGAGATCTAATAATTTTTACACCTCCAATAAGTGAACAACCTTTTTATTTAACCTCTGTAAGTTTGAATTCTGACTAGAACCTGAGTTACAGGGGGTAAAAGAAAAGCATCTCACGTTCACCTGCAATTAACAGTAGCCCTTCTGAAAAACAGTTAACAAGTTTAAATTCTCATGATCAAAACCTTTTATTTAGGGGGTGGGGGATAAGATTTAAAAGTGCTTTCAATCAGAAAATAAGGATTAGCTAGCTTACATATTCTACTGAAGGGTGTCAAAAAAGACAAATGCATTTAAAATAATTTTTAAGTCTAGCAAATATGAGGTTTATGGGCTCTTAACTAACATATTAAGTAGATAGAAAGATTCTTCATCTTCATTACAAACTTTTCAGCTATTTTAATAAAATGGCTGTAGACCTCACTGTACTTCTGTTTATCTGTGCATTAATAAAAACCTGTTAAAACCGCTTATTTAATACTTCTGAAAAAGTCTAGTCAAATAAGGTCACTAAAACTACCAGAGAAGCTTTGAAATACTGACTGAAAATTCATTTCAAGGTTGATTTAGCCTATTTCGGAATCTGGCATTTAAATCATTAATATCTTCATCAACTTTAACTCTGAAAATATAAAAATTTTAGCCAGTAACAGTTACAGTTAAACAGTATTGATATTATGTGAAAAAATAAAAATAGAAAATAGGTCATCAATCATGCATTTCACAATTTCATGAAGTAAGGTAAGTATAACTCATAAATACTGTTACGTCTTTGCAGGTTTTCTCCGCTCACATCAGGCCTCAGCTGAAAGCTTGTCTACCACACGCACTGGCACTCACGTGGAGTAAGAACAGGAGGGGTGATTTTGCACGTCGCTGCCCAGAGTTTGGCTGCAGGTGCCCCTCTCTTTCATGAAACTATTCTAGGTATAACTCCTTGAACAGCGTGAGTAAAGAGTGGACAGAACAGAACACCTGTTGGGCTAACAAGAATGTACTCGTGTATAAAAAGGTTTTCAGCTGAATAATTGTTCTCACTGTGGTTCTGCTATGTGCAACATATAAACTGTACAACCATTTTTCCTGTTTGTCTCTTTGTGGAAAGAATTAGGCTCAATAAAATGTAAAATATACATTAGTTTGCTTTAAATGCAAGGATTAAAGTTTTTCTTACTTTGTTTTTGGCTCAACTGTAACATAACCCCAGAAGTCTCTGCTTTAATAATACAATATGAAAAGTTCACATATGTACATGGGTACATTCTGTCATTAAATTTTTCCTTAAATCTATCTCAATGTATCTTTACAACTGATACAACTGATCTTTACAACAAAAGTCAAAATCAACAAAGTAGAAATGGTTCCATTTTACAGCACTTTAGGTTATCTGAAGTTTTCCTTCACGGCTTAAAGGGCATCATTGAAACGTTGCTTTCCATAGTCTGCAGGATCCATTTGAAGTTCTCGTTCTTCATCGTCTATAAGGAAAACAATCAGGTATCAAGAATATTATTTTTAAAATCACTTGCAAAAATCCAATCAAATATCTTTTTTTTCCCTTCAGTCTACTCCTTATCTTACACCTGGAAATAGTGTTCTGTTTCTTAAGATGCTTGGTTAATGAGTGAAAAGTCTGTAACTGTTTTAGAAGATCACTTAATTTTAACAAATCTTTTGATGATAGAGAAGAAAAAAGCAAAGGAAGGGAAGAAAGGAAGGGAAAAGAGGGGAAGGGGACAGAGAGAAAGGAAGAAAGAAAGATGGGGAAAGAAGAAAGAGGATGAAAGAAAGAAGCAGAGCTGGACAGTGAGCAAAGCTGTAGGGTCCCGTAAGCACTGAGGAGCTGATCCTTCTATATGGAGGTATTATTCGCATGTAGATGGAAGCCGGTCCTTTAACGCTTTGATGGAAATTGTTCTTTATACACTTTCATACCTTTAAAAAACAAACATTTTTTCTAATAATACAATTAATCCATAACCATCATGTAAAAATTAGAAAATAAGAGGAAAATTAAAGTTACTCATAACCCCCGTATTTAATATTTTAGTGAATTCCTTTGCTCTTCTGCAAATAGCTTACCAGCAACTTGCAAAATGGAGTATATTAACTAAAAAAAAAACTTTTCTTGACCAAAAAAGAGAGAAAAAACTATTATACAATATCACTAGACACTAACATCCTCAAAGTCACTTTTAGTAGCTATATTAAACGACTTCATATAGTGCTTCAGAGTTTGACTTATTTGGCTATTGTCAGGTTTTTCTGGGTCCTTGGCTATCACCTATCACGTCACTACTCTCAGCTTAACTAGCAATAACAATTCTTCCTTCTAGTTTTACAGTTATTTCTATCTTCAGGTTTTGAAATAAGACTGCTCAGAGTATTAAAATTAGTATTTTAATTAGAGCTTAAGAGGCTCTATATTTTTTAGTACATGGTTTTTAATGACATCTTTTGGCTCCTCCACAGCCTTAAAAATAACTTTCATTACCTTTTGGTTCAGTTACAATTACCCAATAGGTTAGTTTTTGACAGACTGAAAGTATTACTATCATAACTGGGAAATAAAAATTTAAAGAAGGTTATATGTTGGATTCCAAATTCATGTGTACACTGTAGCTGTCTCCACTCTGTTCTTTGCGGTTTGACAGGTCCTCTCCTCTCAGCTTCTCCAGCATCATCTGTGGCAACGCTTTGCTCCGGAAAGATGCCATGAGGTGTAGGAGCTATGCATGTAATGTGCCAAGTAGTGTGCCAAGCAGTGACTGCTCGGTCGGGTCCGACTCTGCGACCTCATGCACTGCAGCCCCCAGGCGCCTCTGTCCATGGGACTCTCCAGGCAAGAACACTGGAGTGGGTGCCATTTCCTGCTCCCCAAGTAGTGCATGTGCTATGTATTAACTTCCCATAATGACATGTTCTTATTTCTTCTTTACAGTTAGTCATTAACAATGCCAAACAAACCAGCTTTCTCTTACCCTTCAATAACTTTCCTGTTAAATTTATAGAAATTCTCTTTTAGAAGTGCAAATTGATCTCATATTTTTAATACTGTAATTCAATAGGAATGATAACCCCAAATCTGTTATTTGCAAAGGCTGAAATTATATCCATAATCACATTTGTATTTTAAAAATATACTAATCACTCTCTTATTAAAGAACTCTTTGTACTTTAAGAAATTATCTTGGTTTTGAAAGGGAAATAATCACAGGCACCTCTATGGAAAGCTCTCCTTAGGACCCATGTTATGGGAACTCGCTACGTGGCTATAAACACATCTTTCAGGACTTTAGTAACTAGACGAAGACAATCACCACAGAGCAGTGGGAAAAGCTACTATATAAAGGAGAATTTCTAGCAAATTAACAGGAAAATTGTGAAAAGGAAAAATGAGATTACCTTTGAGACTTTAAAATAAATAATTGTAAAGAGAAAACAAGAGCAAAGTTATGGGAATAGAAAAACTGAATTCTAGTCCTGGCTGAGGCATTTAACAAACTTGATCTTGTTCCTAAACCTCTTTAGACTTCTAATTACCTTCTTGGTAGAATAGGGATAACAACTATTTTTCCTACTTCAAAGTATATTAATGGATAGGAAGGCAGCCTTTACTTCTGCAAGTCCTGTGTAAACTCAAGGAGGAATCTGTTGGTTTTACCAATTTATGCTTTACAGCAAATTTTAATACGGGGTCTTCACACTGCTTTTCATAGTACTTCTGCTTGCCTTTTTCTTACACTGTGTATCATCTGCATGAGCTAGAGCCCACTCCCAGTGTAGCTGTTCTAACCAGAATTCAAGTTCTACCAACAACTTCTTTGCATTTATCTATAAACACAATGAAATTACCTAGCCAAATCTGATATAGGAGAACAGCCACTATATATAATTATATGGTCTAATATTTTATTTCATTTTATAAAGCAGCAAAATCTGTAAATAACTCAGCAACATAAAATGACTATTAAATATAAAGATATTTATAATTTATCAAATAATTTCTAAACTCGCTCTTGAGTCAAGAAAGGACCACCTCCAAAAAGCAAGCTCTACCAAGCAAGAATGCCTTGGGGAAATAGGCAGTGAGTCTCCATTAAAATGTACAGGTTAATGCACAGGCCAAAGTGCAATTATCCTGTAAAGCATGCAAACCAGGGGAAAAAATTCTGTAATTGCTTTATTTTTTTTTTAATTATTTTATTCAACAAACACTTATATAGTACTTACAGTATGAAAGATCCTATTCTAAGTGCTGAATAAATATTTAAATCATATAATCCACATAACAATTGTTGAGTTAGGTAACTATATTTATCCCTGTCTTACAGTTGAGGATTCTGAGGCACGAAAGTATAGGTAATTCACAAGGTCACACAGCTAGTAAGTGGCGGAGCTGCAGTTCAGAAGCAGTCTGGCTCCAGAATCCAGGGATTTGGGCCCTATGCTAGACTCCCCTCCATGGATTATACTCAGTGATATGCGCTCCATCTTCTATTTGGCAAACATGGAGCTTCTATAGGGTTAAAGATAAGAGTACACGGAATTTGTAAACATCCATATCCTTATTATAATCAAAAATGACTTAAAAAAAGATACATCCATCAGATGTGTAGTGTTTCCAGATTTCATCTTGTAGTTAACTTTTTCATTGTTGTTTCATTGGGAAAAAATGTTTATAGCACTGTAAATTAAAAAATATTTCTCTCAGTCAGGATGTTTCAGAAAACCAGGAATTAAAAATCAAACCAGGACTGTAAATACAGGAAAAACAGGCTGCACTTAATTCTGCAGGAAACACTGCAGGCAGGACTGACCCAAATGACCAACGTGCATAAACAGGCATCAGTGAGAAATCTGGACTTACTGAAAGTGAAGGCCGCTCAGTCGTGTCTGACTCTTTGCGACTCCCATGGACTATACAGTCCATGGAATTCTCCAGGCCAGAATACTGGAGTGGGTAGCCATTCCCTTCTCCAGGGGTCTTCCCAACCAAGGGATCGAACCCAGGTCTCCTGCACTGCAGGCGGATTCTTTACCAGTTGAGCCACAAGGGAAGCCCA
Organism: Bos indicus x Bos taurus; assembly: GCF_003369695.1. Lineage (NCBI taxonomy): Eukaryota > Metazoa > Chordata > Mammalia > Artiodactyla > Bovidae > Bos > Bos indicus x Bos taurus. The sequence continues at coordinate 102,730,171 of NC_040085.1, read as the reverse complement.
AGAATACTGGCGTGGGTAGCCTAACCCTTCTCCAGGGAATCTTCCCAATCCAGGGATCAAACCCAGGTCTCCTGCACTGCAGGATGATTCTTTACCAGCTGAGCTAGAGATGCTGTCAAAGCCTGCATTTCATAATTAAGAATTTCAGAGACCAAAGTCGGTGTCCTTAGCTGAAGCTAGAACCTTAGTCCCACAGGTAGAATCTCAAATACAAGGGACTCAACAACAGCTTGAGGAAAAACAAAACAAAGAACCCCTGCTCCTAATCCTATGGAGAATAGAGCAGACCCCTATGGACTCTGTGGGAGAGGGAGAGGGTGGGATGATTTGGGAGAATGGCATTGAAACATGTATAATATATGAAATGAATCGCCAGTCCAGGTTTGATGCATGATACAGGATGCTCCGGGCTGGTGCACTGGGATGACCCAGAGGGATGGTACCGGGAGGGAGGTGGGAGGGGGGTTCAGGATGGGGAACATGTGTACATCCATGGCGGATTCATGTTGATGTATGGCAAAACCAATACAATATTATAAAGTAAAAATAAATAAATAAAGCTAATCAAAAAAAAAAAAGAAGAAGAAGTGGCAGATGGAAGGAATCAGGAACTTTAACACTGAGGAGCACCACATCTGCTCTGGAACACCTACTTCTAGAAATAAACTTCCATGAAGTCAAAAAAATAAAGTGCAAGCTTCAATTTGTGACATCTCTGCCTGCAGAGTTTTGGTGGTGGCATAGTTTCCACTTTCTTTCCAGGGTTTGGGGAAAGATGTTGTTTTAGGTATGCTGAAATATGAAACACGTTTGTCCCTAACACTTGTATATTGTGATTCCACCGTGAATGTGACCACAACATTTTAGAACTGAGAAGGACCATCTGTTTATTTTAGTTCAACACCCTTACACTGCGGATGAAGAAACGGTGGCCGAGAGGGTACAAAATACCGGAAGGAGCAGCGGCCTGGCTCCTGGCCCTGCGGCTAATCGTTTTTTCCGTCTACTGCCTGCTTTGGCTTCACGTGCAGCCTGACCTGGGAACCCAACTATTATTTCTACATAGAATCTATGAATAATTCTTTTAACTACTGTAATAATAATCATTTGAAGTACATACTGTTGATAAGCCAGAGAAGAACCATAATTTTCCCTCCCCACGTTTTAGACAGTTAATACTGTATCTCAAGAATCTCTGAAACATTTTAAATGATCTGGGTTTCCAGTATATTCCTTTTTAGTCAGTTCACACAAACTTCTCCCTCTGTTTGCTGGAGCAGATGTCCTGCAAATCTCTGTCCCTGTGGTAAAGGGTCCCTGGGAAGCTGCCCTATGCTGCTGCGGCTCTCATCTAGTGAACCTCAAAACGGGGTAAAAAAAGCCAAATGGCAACCCCCTGCTCAAGTAACATTCACGTGCAGACGAGCAAGCCCCTGAAACCACCATCCCCTCCCTACGTAACTGCGGTATCACCTCAGGTCGTCTCCTCGTGTGCACTAGAATCAGTGGACTGGTTTTGTGGTGAAGGGAAAGGCAGGGGTGCCACGAGGGCCGGCAGCTAACGTGGAAGCGGCCGTGAGGAGCAGCGGTGGGAGGCAGGAGAGCAGGGAGGCACTGGGGACAAGCGCAGCGCGCACAGAAGGCAGGAAAGCGGCCAACGAGAGTCCTGCGGCCGTCAGCAGCAAAAAGCCCTCAACCTTAGGCAGCCAAAATGTAAGAGATGATTTCCAATTATCATTGAAATAAATTGCACTAATAAAAACGTCAGAATTACCCAATGAGATGACAGAAGCTTCTATGAAAGAAAAATAGAGAATGTTTAAAGCTTAAACCAAGCAAGATTATAAGACCAGAAGTTAATGGGTTATTAACCTAGTCACAGTTGTAAGAATAAACGCTCAATGGGACAGGCACAAAATGATCAGTTAACAATATTTACCAAGGGTCCTGTGGATGCTAAGGGCTATTGGGGGGGGGCAGGGGTGGTGTGAAAATGAAGGTAGAAAATGATGCAAACAAAATAGAAGGAAAAATAAATCAAAATTCCTGCCCTCCAAGAGCTTACAGTCTAATTGGTGATTACGATATACATGCATGAGAAAGCCGTAAAACAACATTATAATAATTGCAAATAAATATAATCCAAACAAATTACAAAAGCAATGAGAAAGAAATGGTAAGATTCATGAAAAATGGATGAGACTAGAAAAATGGATGAGTACAATTTTCTCAATGATACCAAAAAGTGTTTGAGAAGTTCTCATTAATATATCCTTATACAACTATAAATCTCTTTCTATTCCCAATAACCATTCTTCTAACACTAGAATGTACTATCAAAATAATGCCTAGGTGGAAGTCAGAGTCACTAGTTCCCCTTTTTCTATCAAAAATGTAACATTCTAGGACAACTATATTTTCTTGAGTTTTACAGAGATAATTCTTGTCAGAAACCGAAATAAAATTTAATTACTTTAAAAAGTTATGAAAGAAATCAAGACAGGTTACATTGAAAAATACTTCATGCAATGTATTATAAAATTGAATACATCACACATTAAGTTCATAATTTTTATAAAGAGAAAAAGCTCCAGAAATACTACTAAATGATAAGCAGGCAGAAAGCAGGCCTAAGAACTTGCAATAAAGCAACATACTCTGATACGCATGCACGGGTAGGGTGCATGCACACACGTGGGTTCTGAACTTTCACTAAGTTAAAAACTCAGAAGGAACACAGTTAACAGGGAAAATATGTTGAATCTGTGTATTAAACATAAAACAGACAAATCTTCACAAAACTGTTAAGGATAAACCTTAAACCTCTCAGAAAAATTTTAAAAACAGACTTCCTCTGCTGAATCATTAGTGAAATAATCTTATCTTCAGTGTGGAAGAGACCATTCCCTTTGTGGCTGTCTGGTCAAAATCTGTACCTAGAATGATGAAATGTTTTCAGATGAGAAATGGGAATAGAATTATCTTCTGGGAGTATTTGCCTTAGGTAAAGTCTAGAGACAGTTTAAACAATTAATTTAGTGCTAAAATTTCTGAAGTGTTTGAGTTTCAAATTAACTGTAGTCACTAAAACATGTAACATAATAACTAAAAATGAAAACAATTAAAATGATCTGTTTAAAGATCTGTAAATACAACTATCACAAAATGGTTTTCAAAACAGAATTGAAAAACTGCACAGAATACCTCTCTGTATGAAGATCGTACTGCTAATAAGTGGGGAAAATTCTACACAAATTCAACCAAAAACTTGAGGAGGTGGGTGTCACGGTCACGGCACGGAGGCCAGGCCCACGCTCACCTTGCACGTCTTCCTCTCCGCCATCACCATCTTCTTCCTCATTGTAAGCCAGCTCGGCCTGCTTGTCTGCCTCATACTCACCTACGTTACCATCATCCCCATTATAATCCGCCAGTTTAGAGCCATGCTGCGGATCAACAGGGGATTCATTCTCATCAAAGAATCGGCCTGTGAAGTAGGCAGAGGATTAAATCAAGAGTGAAGAGAGAAGAAAAGAAGGGACCTATATTGGAGGTAGATCAGAAAGCAGACAAGTGAAACCTGGCAACTTTCAGGATACTGGTTATAAAAAAAAGATACATTTTCTGAAGGTTATTTAAGATAAAAGGAAATAAGAATGAAGACCGAAAATAATTTTGAGAATTTCTCCTGTGTATTAATTTCAGTACTTGCTACTTAAGGTTTGAATGTTTTCTTAAAGAAAAGGGCACAATTTTCAAAACTATTTTCCTAATAACCAACAACTTTTCTGATAGAAGTATTTGTCTAACTTAACACTTTAGGAGGAGAATCAAAAATTTTATGAGTAGATATACATATATGAAACCTGTAGTCATTTATTGTTTTATAAAATATTACTTTCCAGGAATAATTTTGATAACTTTTCTTATCAGAATAAATGAGTACCATGTAGGCTTGTAGAAACCATGCAGTTTCTTTTTGGAAAATAAGACAAACTAACATACTGGTGGGCTATCTTAAGTTTCTTCAGTGACCATGATTCACCATAGCCATGGGTTTCCAAGGAGGTACGGCAAAGAGTAAATTATCAGAATCCCTAGTAGTGTGTGTTTTGAAAAACATCCCAAGTAATTCTGATTTATTCTTTCTCATCTCCCAAACCAGACTTCTAAAAGTCAATGACAGAGGAAACTTAGAAAAGTTGACCTACACAAGGCTATTATATTGCACACATTCATAGTAACTAGAATCAAGAAGAGCAATAGATATAACATGTACTGTAAAAAGCTATTCAATAAATGGACATCAAAAATAAAAATGTTATGCAAACTAAGATCTGACTCCCAAACACAAGTTAAACTCTGACATTAAATTTAAGTAGCATAAAAGTAAATTTTATTCCAATCCCCAAAATATGGATATCATTAACTTACTGATGATTTAAGATTTTTAGAAATTATAAAAACTCTGTGATAGGTTTAAAATTGGGGGAATTATATTTTTAAAATTCACATTGCAATGAGACAAACTTCCTCTGCTTGGAAAGTAAGGTTAAGTTCAAACAGAAAGAATTATGGAGGTATTGGTCAATTCCACAGATGGCTCACCATGTCATCAGGCCAATATATTTCTAACTGCTGAATAGAGAGTCAATCAGAAAATATCCAAAATACGTAAACAGCTTCTATAACTCAATATCAAAACCACAAACAACCTGATTAAAAAATGAACTGAATAAACATTTTTCTGAACACATACAGATGGCCAACAGGCACATGAAGAGATGCTCAACAATGCTAATTAGGGAAATGCAAATCAAAACCACAATGAGGTGTCATCTCACACTGATCAGAATGGCTATCATAAGAAGCCTATAAATAATAAAGGCTGGAAAGGGTGTGGAGAAAAAGGGATCCTTGCACACTGCTGATGGGACTGTAGATTGGTGCAGCCACCATGGAAGTTCCATAAGCAACTAAAAACAGAATGGCCACATGATCCAGCAGTTTCACTCTTGGGTGTGTATCTGAGGAAAACGCAAACACTGAGTCAAAAAGATATATGGAGCCTAATGTTCATAGCAGTATTATTTACAGTAGTCATGATATGGAAGCAACCTAAGTGTCCGTCAAAGGATAAATGGATAAAGCAGATGTGGTGTATATATAAGATATATACTTAACTATAAAAAGGAAGGGATTTTTGCCATTTGCGACAACATGGATGGCCCTGGAGGACATTGTGCTTCGTGAAATAAGTCAGAGAAAGATACATACTCTGTGTTATCACTTATATGTGGAATCTAGGAATCAGAACAAACTAAAGAATATGAGAGAACAGAAACAGACGCACAGACACAGAGAGCAAATGAGTGGCCGCCAGGGGGGCAGCGCGGAGGGGAGTACAAGACAGGGACTAAGAAGTACGGACTGTCACGAGTGCAGTGAATACGCCACGAGGGCATGCTGTCCGCCACAGGGGATACAGCCAACGTTTTATGAGAATTTCAAATGGAGTATAATCTATAAAAATTTTGGATTAGCATGTTGTACATGTGAAAATAATATAATACTGTAACAGCTATACAGCAAATAAAAAGAGTCAATTTTTCTTTTAACTAAACACAGTTAAAGAACAAATCATACTCATAGGTTTTTGAGGGGAGCAGTTTACAGCAGGAAACTGAAGTAAAGGGGGCTACCAGGAGGGCACAGACGATCATCTTAAATCTATTCCAGAATAGAGCTGGGCATATACAAAAAACACGTACACTGATCAAAAGAGAGGGAGAGAAAATAGATGGATATACAAGAGTTAAGAAGGAAAAAAGAGTACCGTGAGAAACGACGCTCTTTGTGAGAAAGACAACCTGTCTTCTAATGGAAGTGATGCAAAAAAGAAAAATCTGGTATCTATTATTATCTCTTTCTCTAATGATAAAATAAAAGATGCCAACCTAAGAAGGAAAAAAGAGAGATTTACAGAAAACTATATTTTGTTTTTCTTAATATGTAATATTATGGACAAAATGCCTGGAGCACTTAAATCATCTTTATGTAATGTGAAATTGCTGTTTTAAATACATAAACATTTTAACCTGGTAGTTACCAAGTGAGTTTCTCAAGGTTTCCTCCAAGAAAATATTTTCATTTTTTAATCAGAATTATGAAATAGAGACCAAAAATTAGTCTAAAAGGTTATTGCAAAATAAGATTAATTTAACTAATATTATCAAACATGGCATATTAATCAAAGAATTGGTCAACCTGCTCCTATTATAATATTCCAACAGGACAATTCACAAAGTCTCTTCTCTCTTTTTATTTTAAAGGTGTTTGATGTTCTGACTAGCTTGAATTCACTCATAAAATTTTCATACAACTACAGTAACACTCAAGAGATAATAAGAAAATTAATAACAAGAATGTATGACCACAATAGTAATTCATGTTATCATATATACAGTATGATAAACAACAAGAGAGGGAAAAAAAACAGAGTTAAGGGCATAAACTCGCTACTTGCCAGTCAAGTGAAAGTGAAGTCGCTCAGTCGTGTCCGACTTTTAGCCGCCCCATGGACTATAGCCTACCAGGCTCCTCTGTCCGTGGGATTCTCCAGGCAAGAATACTGGAGTGGGATGCCACTGCCTTCTCCATATAAATGTATTAATTTGTATAAATGTATAAATTATATAGTTATCGGGCAATATACTTACAAAAAGTTATACAAGAAGAAATCAATGTGAGTTAAGAGCTAGAAAGGAAGGTTTCAAAAAAAGAGGCAATCAGGTTTCTGTAGTGTAATGGTTATCATGTTCACCTCGAAAGAGGCAAATATATTATACTGTGACAGAAAGAAAGAAAGGAGCATTCAAATAAGGAAGAATGAAGACAGAGTATTCAAGAGACAGTAAAGAGACTAATTTGACTGGATTTAAATTAGAAAGTAGAGGAAGTTTGGATAAGCAAATTGGGAATAATTATGGAAGACCTGTGAAGTCAGAGATTTTAAGGGGCTTCCTATACCTATCTCATGGTACATTCCAGAGAAAGTCCTGTCTTCAGCACTGGTTCTCGCCTTGACTCTGGGAGATCCCTTCTGAGCCCTCGAGCCATGCTATTCCAGTGTGATTGGACAAATTCATCCCGACAAAGTGATTTATGGTGAACGTTTGTTTTTGTTAGGTGGAAATTTTTTTAAAAAATAACTTACAAAAATCTTAAAAAGTTTCTTTTTAAAATTTTCATTTTATATGTTTACTGCTGACATATAAAAATGCAATTAACTTTTAATCCCCTATCTAATAACTTTGCTAAATATATTTAATAGTTTACATACTGTTTTTGAATTTTCTACATATAAAATCATCTTAATATTGGCTTATCGGTTTTATTTCTTCCTTTCTCATCTCTGTACTGTTTATTTTCCTTTCTTGTACTTTGTTTTGTTGAGCAGGACCTACTGTGAAAAGCTGGACAGAAGTGACGACAGTGGTTATCCTAGTCTTCTGGATTTCAGAGGAAAGTTTCTGACAATTCACCCTGAAGTATGATGTTTGTGACAGGATCTTGGCAGATACTCTATCAGATTAAGGAAATTACCTTCTAATCCTAGTTTGCTTAGAGCTTGCTGTTTTTAACAAATACATGCTGAATTTCCTTAATACTTTGGCCACCTGATGTGAAGAGCTGACTCATCTGAAAAGACCCTGATGCTGGGAAAGATTGAGGGCAGGAGGAGAAGGGGACGACAGAGGATGAGATGGTTGAATGGCATCACTGACTTGATGGACATGAGTCTGAGTGAACTCTGGGAGTTGGTGATGGACAGGGAGGCCTGGCGTGCTTCGATTCATGGGGTCGCAAAGAATCAGACACGACTGAGCCACTGAACTGAACTGAATGGTCTGTTAGGAAACCGTTCACCAAAACCACCCACCGTGGCCAGGCATGGTGATAACAGCTGGCACGAGCAGTCTCACCACCAGAAGGTCCAATAACCGAAGACTAACCGGAAGATTTGGGGAGCGGCCAAGAGAAGGGAGGTGACAACCAGTTTATAATATGTCCTGCCAACCTTCCAGAAACCCTCCTGCTAGAAACCAGCTTGACTGAAAGATGCACGCGCCATCAGGAAAGGCCCTGGATCAGACCAAATATGGGCATGGGCAAGATCATCAGCCAGAAATAACTAGAAAGCTAACAGTACCACCTAAAACCTGAGACTAAGAACCACGTGGCAGAGCACTTCTCCTGGGCTCCCTTACCCTGCTGCTCTCTGCTTGAGCTCCTCTTTCCAATAAAGTCTTTTGCTTGTCAGTGCCTGCATCTTCTCAGACCATCTGTTTCCGAGTGCTAGACACAAGCTCAGGCTTCCCAGGTGGCGCCAGTGGTAAAGCTGCTCCCTGCCAAAGCGGGAGACATTAGAGACGCGGGTGTGATCTCTGGGCGGGGCAGATCCCCTGGAGGAGGGCACGGCAACCCACTCCAGTGTTCTTGCCTGGACAGAAGAGCCTGGGGGGTCACAAACAGTCAAGACACCGAAGCGACTTACCACAGCACAGCATATTCCAAAGAGATCAAATAATCCACTAGTGGTTAAAAAAAAAAAAAAAGTGAAAATTTAGTAGTATACATATGGCCAAATAAGATAGATGATTTTCTATAAAAGAAATGATTCTCATAAGTCAAGATGGATATGCTTGAATATACACAAATAAAAACCTGCTGTGTTAAATTCAGCTAAGTTGTAGGATACAAGATCAACAAACAAAAATCAGTCATAATTGGAGAAATGTGGAGGAAAGGGAACCCTAAGCACTCCTGGTGGGAAAGTGAACTAGTGCTACCCCTGTGGCTTCATAGAAAACATTACGGAGGTTCCCAAAAATTAAAAAAATATTCTATGATCCAGCAATTCCATTTTGGGTATTTATCTGAAGAAAATGAAAACACAAACTTGAAAAGATACAAGTACCTCCATGCTGCATTAGCATTATTTACAAGAGCCAAGACACGGGGACAACCCAAGCGTCCATGGGTGAATGAATGGATAAAGAGAGTGTGGTATATATGTGTGATGAAGTATTATTCAGCCATAAGAAAGAATGAAATCCTGTCATCTGCAACATGATTGAAGCTTGATGGCATTATGCCAAGTCAATCAGCGCTGCTGCTGCTGCTGCTGAGTCACTCAGTCGAGTCCGACTCTGTGTGACCCCACAGACGGCAGCCGCCAGGCTCCCCGTCCCTGGGATTCTCCAGGCAAGAGCACTGGAATGGGTTGCCATTTCCTTCTCCAATGCGTGAAAGTGAAAAGTCAAAGTGAAGTCGCTCAGTCGTGTCCAACCCTCAGCGACCCCATGGACTGCAGCCCACCAGGCGCCTCCATCCATGGGATTTTCCAGGCGAGAGTAAGTACCATATAATCTCAGTAAGTACCATATATAATCACTAAGTACCATATAATCTTTCTTCTACGTAGAATCTAAAAAAAAAAGTAAAACAAACAAAAATAAAAATCATAATACAAAGAACAGATTGATAGTTGGCAGAGGCTGCGGTGGGGACATAGGAGAAATGGCTGAACGCAGGACAAAAGCAAAAAGAAAAAGTGTATTTGATGTAAAATACCCATAAAATTTTTGAATCATATTCAAAATATTGACTTAAGTATCTTTATATATGCTAATAAGTATGTTTATATACATTAATATATATGACATAGGTATATTTTATAGTATATTAAATTAAAAAAAATTTTTTTAATAGTATATTTAAAAACAATAATTCATACCTATTATTCTAAAAGAGTGAAAATAAAATACATTCTAAATCTTTGAAATGAACCCAAATATTAGCATATTCTTAGAAATTTGCATTAAAAATTTTAAAACCAAAAGCCAAAGGAAAAAAAAAATCAGTCATATTTCTATGCATTAACAATAAACAATCTGAAAAGGAAATTAAGAGGAGAACTTGATTTACAGTAACATAAAAAAGAATACAATGCTTAGGAATAAATTTAACCAAGGAGGCACAAGATTTGTCACTGAAAACTACAAAAATTGCTGAAAAAAATTAAGATACCCTAAATTAATGGAAAGACATCGTATCTTCATGGATTAATAGACCTAATATTGTTCAGAAGACAATCCTCCCCAAAGCAATCTACAGATTTCATACAATTCCTATTAAAATCCTAACTGTCTCTTTAGTAGAAATAAACAAGCAGATCCTAAAATTCAGATGGGATTGTCAGAGATTCCAAAAGTCAGAATAATCTTATAACGAAGGGCAAAGTTGGAAAACTCACACTTCCCAATTGCAAAACTTGCTACAAAGTGACAGTGATCACAACAGTGTGCTGGCAGCCGGGATCAGTGGGACGGAACTGCAAGTCCAGAACAAACCCACACATGTGTCATCAGCTGAGTTTTGACAAGAATGCCAAGACTGCTCAATGGAGAAAGACGGTCTCTTCAACAAATAGTGCTGGGATACCTGTATACAGAGTATAATTGGATCCTTACCTCACGCCATATATAAACATTAACTTAAAATACACCAAAAAACCTACATATGAAAGCGGAAACCAGTGCTGTGGTGACCGTTTTGCAATGTGTACAAACGCTGAGTCATCACGTTGTACACCTGAAACTAACAGAACATGGTAAGTCAACTGTACCTCAAGTCAAAAAAAAGACCAAAAACTATACAGTCCTTAGAAGAAAACATGACCTGTGATTTGGCAAAGATTTCTTAGACACGACACCAAAAGCATGAACCACAAAAGAAAAATAGATGTATTGGACTCCATCAAAATTAACACTTCGTGCATTGCAGGACTATCAAAGTGTGAAAAGGCAAACACTAGAATGGGCAAAAGCATTTGCAAATCATATATCTGATAAAGGATCTAGTATCCAGAACATATAAATAATGCTTAAAACTCAACAGCAAAGAAAACAACCCAATTTTAAAAAGGACTTGAATAGACATTTCTCCAAATAGGATATACAAATGGCCAACAAATATATGAAAAGATGATCACTGTCATCAGTCACTAGGGAAATGCAAAGGAAGGTCACAGTGAGATACGACTTCACACATGCTAGGATGGCAACGTGAAAACAACGATAATGGAAAATATTAAGAGCTGACAAGGATGTCGAGAAACTGGACCTCTCGAGCATTGCTGAGGAACTGTAAAATGGTGCAGCTGCCGTGGAAAACAGTCTGGCAGTTCCTCATAAAGCTCAGCATAGAATTACTGATAACCCAGCGATTCTACACCTATGTATATAACAACACTTTAAGAAATGGAAAACGAGTATTCAAGAAAAACTTGTAAATAAATGTTCAGAGCAACACTAGTCACAACAGCCAAAACGTGGGAACGATCCAAATGCCATCTATGGCTGAGGGACAAACAGACTGCATTCATACAACTGACGACAGCCAGCCGTCAGAGGGACAAAGGATCACGTGACTGAGCCTGGAAAACATTATGCTCAGAAAAAGAAGCCAGACAAAAAAGGCTACATACTTCATGACTGCATTTACATGAAATATCCAGGATAGGTGAATCCATAGTCAGAAATAAGGTCAGTTGTTGCCAAGGACGGTGGGTGTCAGCAAATGGGGAGTGACTGTGTAATGGGCGCAGGCTCTCTTCTGTATCAATGAGCACTTTCTGGAACTAGAAAGCAGTCATGATGACTGTACAACTTTACGACTGTACTAAATACCACTGAATTGTGCACTCTGGTGAATTTTCAAATCAGATCAGTTGCTCAGTCGTGTCCGACTCTTTGTGACCCCATGAATCGCAGCACACCAGGCCTCCCTGTCCATCACCAACTCCCGGAGTTCACTCAGACTCGTGTCCATCGAGTCAGTGATGCCATCCAGCCATCTCATCCTCTGGCGTCCCCTTCTCCTCCTGCCCCCAATCCCTCCCAGCATCAGAGTCTTTTCCAATGAGTCAACTCTTCTCATGAGGTGGCCAAAGTAATGGAGTTTCAGCTTTAGCATCGTTCCTTCCAAAGAAATCCCAGGGCTGATCTCCTTCAGAATGGACTGGTTGGATCTCCTTGCAGTCCAAGGGACTCTCAAGAGTCTTCTCCAACACCACAGTTCAAAAGCATCAATTCTTCGGCGCTCAGCCTTCTTCACAGTCCAACTCTCACATCCATACATGACCACAGGAAAAACCATAGCCTTGACTAGACGGACCTTTGTTGGCAAAGTAATGTCTCTGCTTTTGAATGTGCTATCTAGGTTGGTCATAACTTTCCTTCCAAGGAGTAAGCGCCTGTTAATTTCATGGCTGCAGTCACCATCTGCAGTGGTTTTGGAGCCCAGAAAAATAAAGTCTGACACTGTTTCCACTGTTTCCCCATCTATTTCCCATGAAGTGGTGGGACTGGATGCCATGATCTTCGTTTTCTGAATGAAAGCCAACTTTTTCACTCTCCGCTCTCACTTTCATCAAGAGGCTTTTTAGTTCCTCTTCACTTTCTGCCATAAGGGTGGTGTCATCTGCATATCTGAGGTTATTGATATTTCTCCCGGAAATCTTGATTCCAGCTTGTGTTTCTTCCAGTCCAGCGCTTCTCATGATGTACTCTGCATATAAGTTAAATAAACAGGGTGACAATATACAGCCTTGACGTACTTCTTTTCCTATTTGGAACCAGTCTGTTGTTCCATGTCCAGTTCTAACTGTTGCTTCCTGACCTGCATACAAATTTCTCAAGAGGCAGGTCAGGTGGTCTGGTATTCCCATCTCTTTCAGAATTTCCCACAGTTTATTGTGATCCACACAGTCAAAGGCTTTGACATAGTCAATAAAGCAGAAATAGATGTTTTTCTGGAACTCTTGCTTTTTCCATGATCCAGTGGATGTTGGCAATTTGATCTCTGGTTCCTCTGCCTTTTCTAAAACCAGCTTGAACATCAGGAAGTTCATGGTTCATGTATTGCTGAAGCCTGGCTTGGAGAATTTTGAGCTTTACTTTACTAGCATGTGAGATGAGTGCAATTGTGTGGTAGTTTGAGCATTCTTTGGCATTGCCTTTCTTTGGGATTGGAATGAAAACTGACTTTTTCCAGTCCTGTGGCCATTGCTGAGTTTTCCAGATTTGCTGGCATATTGAGTGCAGCACTTTCACAGCATCATCTTTCAGGATTTGGAATAGCTCAACTGGAATTCCATCACCTCCACTAGCTTTGTTCGTAGTGATGCTTTCTAAGGCCCACTTGACTTCACATTCCAGGATGTCTGGCTCTAGGTCAGTGATCACACCATCGTGATTACCTGGGTAAACATCTCTAGTGACACTGTGAAACTGTTCTAGAGAAAAATCTGGCAATTTGTAACAGGAGCTATAAAGTTAGTCAAGTACTTTGCAAATTCAGTCAGGAGATTATACTTATAAAAGAACACTCAGAGTAGAAGCAGGAAATAATTTGAAATAAAAGATAATCATAGTCATGACTGCTAACGTCAGACACTACGAACTAATTTAAAAATCAATTAAAGAGCAGAGCTAGATGAACTATTATTATTACCTAAATACAATGGAATATATGTATATATCTTTATGTGTATATGTATGTGTATATATATATTTTAATGACAACTACATAACCATTTAATAAGTTAAAACACATGTAAGAAATAATGTCAAAGTAAATCACAAAACAGTGCTCACACTGATTTCAACTCTCTGTGTATATATTGAAAAGAATTCAGAATAAGATTTTAAAACTCTTTTAAAAAGGAATTGTAGGGAATTCCCTGGCAGTCCAGAGGTTAGGACTCTGTGCTTCCACTGCAGGGGGCATGGGATGGGCATGGGTTTGATCCCTGTTCGGCGAACTAGGAACCTGCATGCCACATAACATGGCCAAGAAAAAAACTTGTAGAAAGTAGTAATTTTCCAGTCACATCTACCCAAAGACTGGTTGGGAGGTAAGAGAGTGATAACAATTTTTACAGAATAAACTGTAAGTAGAAGAAAATCTTAAGTGATCAAATTAAGATATTTTATCTTAGTAAGATTCTGACCTTACCATACACATCTTTTTGTTGAGCTAAAAAGTTTTGAAGCCAATCCTCCAACAAGATTTGGAGGAAATATTTTTTCACTGTATTTAAAGTATTAGCCATATCCTTGTAAACACAAACAGTTTTACATAGTATTTAAGTCAAGGTACACGGATAGGCTTTAAAACATCAAGGAAGGAAAATCAATTAAATGTAAATAAACTATATGTTCATATAGATGCAGAAATACGAATAATTGTCATAAGACCGATTTTAAAATATAACACTGTGCAGATCTCACCATACAAACAACCCGTGCACGAGTAAACGCCTAAACGCTGCTCTGAAGAGCTGCTGCCATGGAAGCCGTCCTTACAAGTAAACAAAAGCAAAGTGGAGCTCCCAGACATTCTGTGTGTTCAGGAGTTGAGGCAGGGAGGTTTAAACAGCAGAGGCAGTGCAAAGTACAGTTTAGGAGAGCCGGCCAGTTCCTAATTCTGTCAACTACCAAAATGTTTTCTTCTACAACTTGAAAATCTACCAATTAGAGGGTTATGCAAATAAACAGGTATTTCCACTTATCATAATCAATATCTCTGAAACAATTAAGCAGTCAAACCTTATTACCCAGTACTATGAATCTGTTCCATTTTTTTTTCAATTCCCTCCTAAAACCTAAATGAAGCAAATTGCAACTGGAAGGAACGGAAAAGCAAGCAGCACTGAGCCTTCTACCGCGCAGTCTTTATTACTTCCAGAACCCATTTTTCAAATCTTGATCTTCCCTCTCTTCTAATCAAAGTTTCATTTACTAGTTTAACAAAATATTATCTTTTCTCACTTCTCAAAAAATTTTAACATTCGTAAGAACTGATAGCATTTTAAAAAATCAACTCACCTAAATTTATTTTTAATGGAGAACAAAAGAAGCTTTTGAATGTGTTCTTTAGAATATGTAAAATCTACTTTTCTTTAAAATTTTACCACCATTATACTTTCTCTTTATATGTGTAAAACTTTACTATATATTCATTTGTTAGAGATTATAATAATGAAGATGCAAATTGAGCCTTGTAAATAAATATATTTAAAGAAATCTTTTCAGCATAATACTTATCAACTGATTCTTACTTTGCTTCAATTTATGGAAATCACCAGCTCGATCCTTAGTAGCCTGCTTTAGAACTTCTGCTTGAATTCTGGGTTCATTCTCCAAGTTAGGGCCTGGAATTAAACGCTGGAGAGGATTGGAAGGATTCTGTTTTGAAGTTCTAGAGTTTCCATTGTGGTTTATATGAGAATCTAAGGCAAAAATAATCAAATTAAGGTCATATTTTGCATAAAAATTTCATAAGACCTACTTGAGAAAAGTAAGACACACTGTTATCTGATACTGGGTTAGCAGGTAGGTTTTTTTTTTTTAAGCTTTATTTTATTTCTTTAATCAAAGCTTATAACCAATGTGATTTTAGTTGTGTGATGTTTACTGACCATTCCCAGGTAGATATCTTTAGTGCTGATTATAAACTCATTCGCCAACTGTATACATTGTTTCTCAGTCACTCACTCTCTGAGACCTCAGGGACCAACGGAAAGGCAGCGATATCTGTATCTTCCCTCCAAATTCCAAATAGCTGTCAGAAATCTCCAAAATCCATAAGGCTTTTAGAACTTCTATTCTCAAAGCCATTTTCATCTACACAGTGACACACTCCTGATTCTTATTAGTATCTCCTGGATATATCTTTTCTTTCCTTCACTTCTCTTTTTAACTCATCAAATAATTGATTTAGATCTTTATTACAATGAATTTTATTCATATCAATTCTCATTTTAGGGGAACATTCCTGTAAAACTAAGTATTCAGTAGAAAACAAATAGAAAAGTAGAGAGTAGGGAGCTGAATATAGATGGATCTCTTAACTTTAGAAGGCCTCTGGGAGACACACTTGAACACATTCTGAAGAAGGTACATGCACGCACACCAGGAGTGTTGAAAGGGAAGGCAGTCCAGAGCGGCAGGACAGACAACTCTTCTGCTCTTAATAGTCCATTAGACAAAGTTAATTTTATAATGATTTCTCCCTGAGCTTTTATCAGTCATTTGACAATACATAATGTTAACTAGAAGAATGAATGATACTTCACTGTGCTCCTGAATGACATGTTTTATTCCCTATATAACAATATGTAACCAGTACACTGATTTTCAAATGGAATTTTAAGAATAAGACTTCATACCTGGAACCATATTTGGGGAGAGAGGTTGTCCAGTTGGAAGATGGGAGATTACTTGATGACTTTCATATTGAGAAAAGGAAACAGGGGGTTTCTTTAAAGCTAAAAGAAAAAAAAAAAAAGAGATCCATATTATCCCCAGTAATATTATGGTTTATAAAACCAACCACCATGAATGTATTTACACTGCATTAATCCTATGATGCTTATTCTAATTTTGTAATCCTTATAGTTGGTATATTAACAATTTATGGTTACTAATTGGAATATTGTACCATCCATAACAGATTTTGGTGATCAATAAATCTGACCAGAATACAAGACAGGAAATCTGTCTTGTTCACCACTACCTTCTCAATACCTAGAATAGTGCCTGGCATATAACAGGAGCTCAATTAAAATTTGATGAATGAATAAATAAATGAGTCTCTTCAGATATAGTGAAAACTTGTTGGGATTCTCTTCTCCTGTAAGAAATGAAGGCAACAGGCAAACAGGTTAATTTTCACTCATTGCACCACAACCTTGGGCAGCTTAATGTGACAGAAAGGCAGAGAACAAGATGAAAACTACAGAGAAGGGAAACAGATAAAGAGGGGAGAACTGAAAGTCATCTATGAACACCCAGATGTTCAAGCTGGACTTAGGAAAGGCAGAGGAACAAGAGACCAAATTGCCAACATCTGTTGGATCATTGAGAAAGCAAGAGAGTTCCAAAAAACCATCTACTTCTGCTTATTGACTACACCAAAGCCTTTGACTGTGTGGATCACAATAAACTGTGGAAAATTCTGAAAGAGATGGGAGTACCAGACCACCTGACCTGCCTCCTGAGAAAGCTGTATGCAGTTCAAGAAGCAACAATTAGAACTGGACATGGAACAACAGACTGGTTCCAAATTGGGAAAGGAGTACGTCAAGGCTGTATATTGTCAGCCTGCTTATTTAACTTATATGCTGAGTACATCATGTGAAATGCTGGGCTTGATGAAGCACAAGCTGGAATCAAGACTGTTGGGAGAAATATCAATAACCTCAGATATGCAGATGACACCACCCTTATAGCAGAAAGCGAAGAAATAGAGCCTCTTGATTAAAGTGAAAGAGGAGAGTGAAAAAGTTGGCTTAAAACTCAACATTCAGAAAACTAAGATCATGGCATCTGGTCCCATCACTTGATGGAAAACAGATGGGGAAACAGTGGAAACAGTGACAGACTTTATTTTCTTGGGCTCCAAAATCACTGCAGATGGTGACTGCAGCCATGAAATTAAAAGATGCTTACTCCTTGGAAGGAAAGTTATGACCAACCTAGACAGCATATTAAAAAGCAGAGACATTACTTTGCCGACAAAGCTCTGTCTAGTCAAAGCTATGGTTTTTCCAGTAGTCATGTATGGATGTGAGAGTTAGACCATAAAGAAGGCTGTGTGCCGAAGAATTGATGCTTTTGAACTGTGGTGCTGGAGAAGACTCTTGAGAGTCCCTTGGACTGCAAGGAGATCAAACCAGTCAATCCTAAAGGAAATCAGTCCAAAATGTTTATTGGAGTAACTGATGTTGAAGCCAAAACTCCAATACTTTGGCCACCTGATGCGAAGAACTGACTCATTGGAAAAGACACCAATGCTGGGGAAGACTGAAGGTGGGAAGAGAAGGGGATGACAGAGGATGAGATGGTTGGATGGCATCACCGACTCAATGGACATTAGTTTGGGTAAACTCCGGGAGCTGGTGATGGACAGGGAGTTCTGGCGTGCTGCAGTCCATGGGATCGCAAAGAGTTGGACACGACTGAGAGACTGAACTGAACTGATCTATAAGATACAGTTATGGCCCATTTTATTCTTCTAAAACTTTGGTGTGGCAGATACGATGCTTCATGACCCTATTTCATTATATTTTTCCTAGGCATAGAGGAAGATTAGCCTTCCTTATGGTTACAGGCCATGAAACTGGGTTCCAGTCATGAGAATGTAAGTGAAATTGAATGTGCCTCTTCTAAGTGTGCCAATAAAATCTCCTGTGCAAATCAACTACAATCTCTCTTCCCTTCTGCCACAAATTTGGAGGCTACCTATGAAAATGGTGGCATCAAATAATGTAAGGAGACATAGCTTGGAGGAGAGCTGCAACGAGAGTCATCCAACCTGCATCAGACCGCAAAGTGAACATTTACATAAACAAAACTTTATTGCTTTAAGCAACTGCAATTTGGACATTATTTGTTAATACACCACCGCCTTGTCAATCCCATCTAGTATGCTTGGGTTATTTTTATAATCCTCAAAGTTTGTTTCAGTGACTGTATTTCATCATTTTTTTCATTATTTATTGTGTATTTATTATTATATAGATTTCCAAATTTAAGGGCCCAAGAAGCTTAAAATGCACCCTAATACAGCAACCCATTCAAAGTTACAGAAAGCTGAGGTTTTCTGTATCTCACTGGCTGCCCTTTCCTTGTTTGTATTCCCAGCTGCAATGCTCAACACCCACATCTGTACATAAGGCAACTGAGCAGCTGACACCTTTAAAGAGCAGTACTTTGAAGGCCTAACAACACAATTTTGACTTGCTAACTGCCTCTGAGGACACTAAGCATCTAGTAGATATACTGGGAGGAGGAGTCAGTCACAATCTGCAAATCTGTCGATCAGTGCTGGACCCCAGCTGGCCTCAGTACTATATAAACCAAAGACAAAAGAGGTACTTTCAAGATTAAACAAGAAGTGATCATACATGTTACATGTTCTTAGGTTATGCAATAATCCCTCCTGCTCAAGAGCAAGCTGACTATTTGGAGGAGAAACTACGCAAATTTACATAGGTAGAAAGAGCGGGATTAAAAAGAGCCTTTACATATGGATTTGATACCTGGTTGGGCAACTCTGCGGTGCAGCGCAGCCCAAAAACAAAACCCAGCCTTTATACACCATCCCCATCCGCCAGTGTTCAGAACCGATAGACAGGCGTATCTGCAGGTACTGCCTGTTCACCTCCACACCACTGCAATAAAGCGATTACAGCAATAAAGCGAGTCACATGCAGTTTTTTGGTTTCCTAGGACGTATAAAAGCTATGTTTACATGATACAGTAGTCTATTAAATGTTCAGTTGTGTTATGTCTAAAAAAATCAATGTACACACCTTAATTTTATTTATTTTTGTTGGCATTTTTTTTTTAATTTATTTATTTACACACCTTAATTTTAAAACACTTCATTGCTAAAAAACATTAACCGTTACCTGAGCCTTGAGCAAGTTGTAATCTTTTTGCTGGTACAGGGTTTGAAATATTGCAAGAGGTACCAAAATGCGACACAGAGACATGAAGTGAGCAAATGCTGTCGGGAAAATGGCACTCACAGATTTGCTTGACACAGGGTTGCCACAAACAATCAATTTGTAAAAAAAACAATCTGTGAAGTGCAGTAAAGCTAAGCACACTAAAACATGGCTTGTCTGTACTAGAAACCACACAGTCATCCCTCGGTATCCGTGGGGGACTAGCTCAGGACACCCCTACCCCATGCTCAAGTCCCTGAGTTCTCTTTATCCACGGCCCTCTATCGGAGGGTTCACACGACCAGAGTGTAGGCAGCACACAATCCCGGGCAGGGTGGCTCCATCGACGAGGAGTTCAAGGACACAACTGTGGTCCTATGGAGCCTTGTGAGTGTGATGCGAATACTACATTTCCATAAAAGTTCAGAAAAGTAGAGAAGCAGGAAGAGATGTAAAATGAGCTGCAATTCCCCCACTTAAAGATAAGCACTGCTACCCTTTCAAGATTATCTGTTTTGTTTTTTCCTGTACATTACACAATATACCTTAAAATTATGATACTATTAAATATACTATTTTATAATTGGGTTGTTTAATATTTTATACATATTTTTCTGTGCCATCTCAATTTCTTCTATAACATTCCTAAATGGTATCATAGTACTGAATCAAAACTTCCAACTTCACAGGTTTGACTTGAAAGATCTGGGTCAAGGATTGCCACAGTACTTCACAGGGCCATCTGCATCAGTAAGCTAATTGGTGGACAGACTTTTTACTACTGAGGAAAAAGTAATGTGCGTTCTGTAAATACTTTGGGTTCTATGCTTTTGCTTTGACTTTTTTTGCTCTCCTAGAAAAGTTCCTTCAAAAAAACACTCTAGTCTTGCTTTTTTTAGGGGAAAGGTGATTTATTTACACCCAAGACAAGATAGAGGCTTTCCCAGGAGCCAGAACTAATAGCTACAGTTAGTGGTACCAAAAAAAAGTGAAGATCCAAAAAATTACTAGTGGACCTGGACTACTAATCTTGCTCTGCAGTTTTGTATAGAGTTTCAGATATTTTTTCTACACATATACAAGTATCTAATTGTAATCACAAAAATGAGATTCTATTGTACTTGCTCCCTTGTAACCTGCTTTTTTTCATGAAAAAAAAAAATCATAGATATATTGGGAATTCCCTGGCAGCCCAGTAGCCAGGACTCCACACTTTCACTGCCGAGGGCCCAGGTTCAGTCCCTGGTTGGGGAACTAAGATCCCACATGCTACACAGTACGGCCAAAAGCAAGCATAGTTATACGTTAATTAAAACTAGTCAACATCATTTTTTTCAGGACTATATACCACATTTTATGGATAGAACACATTTAATGACCTAATAAGCTTATCTGTAACATTTATATGGTTTTAAATTTATCATGATAAATAATTTTATGGTGAGCATTCTTGTATTTTATGGTGAGCATTCTTGTAACTAGATAGAGTAAATTCTTAGCTTCCCTGGTGGCTCAGAGGATAAAGCGTCTGCCTGCAATACAGGAGACCCAGGTTCAACCCCTGGATTGGGAAGATCCCCTGGAGAAGGAAATGGCAACCCACTCTGGTATTCTTGCTTGGAAAATCCCATGGATGGAGAAGCCTGGTAGGCTATGGTCCATGGGGTCACAAAGAGTCAGACACGACTGAGCGAGTTCACTCCCACTAAGCACTAGGTTGATGACTATGTGCACTTCTTTAAAAAATTAAGAAAAACTAAATAAATGTGAGCTTGAAATAAATGTGAGCTAAAGTATGGGGAAAAAATCAGACATTGAAAGACTGAAAAGAATTACATATAATATTAAAGTTATTTGTACATTACGATCCTTGGAGAAGGGAACGGCTACCCACTCCAGTATTCTGGCCTGGAGAATTCCAAGGACTGTATGGTATGGGGTGGCAGAGTCAGACACAACTGAGCAACTTTTACTTCACTTCATATATTACGATATATTTTACCCAGGACCTCTCCACAGGGGACCACAAAGAGCCAGGGGAAAATACAGAAGGCAAGAGAGCACTGCTGCCACCAGGTAATGCCATTACTACACTGCTAAATATACATCACTGAGAAGACCATTATCAAGGAAGATTACCAAAGATAAACAGAAGCAAAGAGGAACTAAACAGCCTCTTGATGAAAGTGAAAGAGGAGAGTGGAAACAGTTGGCTTAATACTCAACATGCAAAGAACTAAGATCATGGCATCCAGTCCCTTCACTTCATGGCAAAGAGAGGAGGAAACAGTGGAAATGGTGACAAACTACTTCTGGGCTCCAAAGTCACTGCAGACGGTGACGCAGCCATGGACTAGGACGCTTACTCCTTGGAAGGAAAGCTATGACCAACCTACATAGCGTATTCAAAAGCAGAGGCATTACTCTGCCCACAAAGGTCCGTCTAGTCAAAGCTATGGTTTTTCCAGTAGTCACGTATGGATGTGAAAGTTGGACTATAAAGAAGACTGAGCACCAAAGAACTGATGCTTTTGAACTGTGGTGTTGGAAAAGACTCTTGAGAGTCCCTTGGACTGAAGGGAGATCAAACCAGTCCATCCTAAAGGAAATCAGTCCTGAATATTTATTGGAGGGACTGATGCTGAGGCTGAAGTTCTAATATTTTGACCACCTGATTTGAAGAGCTGACTCACTGCAAAAGACCCTGATGCTGGGAAAGATTGAAGGCAGGACGAGAAGGGGACAACAGAGGATGAGATGGTTGGATGGCATCACCGACTCAGTGGAGATGAGTTTAAGCAAACTCCAGGAGATGGTGAAGGGAGGGGAGCCTGGCATGCTGCAGTCCATGGGGTCACAAAGAGTCAGACATGACTGAGTGACTGAACAACATAAAAATGATAAAACTTGTTTAACCATAAAGACAGGATACAAAGCCCCTAGAGCAGATAGCTTTTATCCTACCACTATGATACTGGGTTTTGTATTTTTTTTAATAAAGGAGAGCTATTGATTTGGAAATTCAATCATTCAACAATAGTTATTAAGTGTCTACTATATGCAGGGTCTCCCTGGTGGCTCAGTGGTAAAGAATCCCCCTACCAATGCAGAAGATGCAGGTTCAATCCCTGGGTTAGGAAGATCCCCTGGAGAAGGAAATGGCAACCCACTTCAGTATTCTTGCCTGGGAAATCCCATGGACAGAGGACCCTGGCTGGCTACAGTCCATGGGGTTGTAGAAGAGCTGGAATGACTTAGTGGTAGACAAAACAGACCAAGTTATAAAACAACAAATGAATTAATAAGTATCTATAGCAATAGATAATGCAAATGTCAGAGTAAAAATGTTATGCATGAAGTAAAATAGGGACATGTGATAAAGGGATATGTAATGACGACCCTACATGCAAGGCAGCAAAAGACACACAGATGCAAAGAACAGACTTCTGGACTCTGTGGGAGACGGCGACGGTGCGATGATCTGAGAGAAAGCACCGAAACATGTATATTACCATGTGCAAAATCGATGACCAGTGCAAGTTCTATGCCTGAAGCAGGACGCTCAAAACCGGCGCTCTGGACAATCGCAAGACGGGGTGCGGGGGGGAGGAGGGGCGTTCAGGACGGGGGACACATGCACCTGTGGGTGATTCACATCAACGTACAGCAAAAACCACCACAATACGGTAAAGTAATTAGCCTCCAATTAAAATAAATTCATTAATTTTTTAAAAAAGAGTAGTGGATGTTCTATTTTAGATGCTTGGTCAGGGGAGGCATTTCTGAAGACCTCTTTGGGCAGAGGTGGGAGTGAAATGTGAAGACTATCTCAAGCAGAGATCAGCAAGTACAGAGGTCCTGAGACAGAAGCATGTGCAGCAGCTCTGAGGAAACGCAGGGAAAGCCCTGAGAGGAAAGCACAGCAACGAAGGCAGAGAGGAGAGCAGGGCCCGCATCAGAGCCCAGAACAGTAAACAAACGTCAGATAGGGGAGCAGGGACTGAGGGCTGGGATGAAATGGCAATTTCAAGGGAAGCAACAGCACTACTACTTATGACAAGAGTAGCTCCCATTTTCTGAAAGCTTAGTGTGAATCAGGCTCTAATCTCATGTCGCTCTCAGAGCCACGTGAGGCAGGTAGTGCCTTTCACAGATGAGGGACGGAAACTCAGGACAGCAGAGATGAGACACACCTCCTACTTGACTTAAAAATTCAAAGCAGTCATTTCTGGAGAACCTGGCTGATAAGCTTACCAAGTAAGTAAGTGAAGTCGCTCAGTTGTGTCTGACTCTTTGCAACCCCATGGACTGTAGCCCACCAGGCTTCTCTGTCCATGGGGTTCTCCAGGCAAGAATCCTGGAGTGAGTTGCCATTTCCTTCTCCAGGGGATCTTCCCAACCCAGGGATCGAACCCAGGTCTCCCACATTGCAGGCAGACACTTTAACCTCTGAGCCACCAGGGAAGCCCAAATAGGAATAGGAAAAAAAAATTAACAGGAAGTTTAGGGTTAATCCTCCTCGACTTCTCTGCTAGCTCTCAGCTGCAGCCTCTACTGGGAGAGTCAAAAAGAAACTGGCTTTGCTTTTCACTCTCATTTTCTTATTTCAATGGCAGAGCAACAATCTTTCTCGTCTCCTGACTGACAGGCTTCACAGGCCAGTGCCTGTGACTCCGCAGGAGGAAGGGCGCTAGGAGGCAGTGGAGCTCAGCTCTAGCAACACCACAGTGTTACAGCGATCACCCTGACACGGGCGTCCCCGCGGCTCAGGGGCAGAGAATCTGCCTACCAGTGCAGAAGACGCGAGTTGGATCCCTGGGTTGGGAAGATCCCCTGGAGAAGGAAATGGCAACCCCCTCCAGGATTCTTGCCTGGGAAATCCCATGGACAGAGGAGCCTGGTGGGCTACAGTCCATGGAGTCGCAAAAGAGTTGGACATGACTGAGTAACTAATACAACAACCCTGAATATACTGAATACAGGGATGGTACCCAGGAAGTCGTATCTATTAATTGTTCCAAAGGTGGTTCTGTTGCACAACTAAGAGAATAAAAGACAGCATAAAAAGCATGGGCTCTGGAGTTAGACCAGGGTTCAAATCATGGCTCTATAATTTATTAACTGTAAGACTCAAGTGCCTAGTTTCTTAAAGCTTGAGGTTTCATCTGAAAAAAAGGAATAATGCTATTTGCCCTACATGATTAAAGTGAAGGATAAGTCAGAGTATTTGCTAGTATATTATGACAGATGCCTAGAAAATAGGTGTTCAACATATACTAAGTATTTAGAGTTGTCAAAGTTAAGCTTTATCATTAAAATGAAAAAAAGAATTCGAGATTCAAGTTGAAGGAAACAAAAACATTTAAATGTAAAACTATCATCCCTAACCAAATTATTGACCTGCTGATTACATAGCTTGCATACACTTAGGAATCTTGATGAATGTTTACTTATAGTAACGTTTTTGGAACTTCAAGAAACTCTGATCAATAATTACCCATTAAAATAGTAATTCTGAAGCATGAACATTAAATACAAAACACTGATGTAACATCCTTATCTTGTTCTCTGTACATGAACAGATATAACATGCCTGTAACTGCTGAAATATTGGCCAGTGAGGCCATCTCAGCCCTCTAAGAAACATACGTACATGTCTACAGAGACTAATAAAATGATGTTCTCATAAGGCTCTGCAGACCTGGCCTATGAACTGAAATTCTTTCACATTGAAAAATCCATTTATACAATTTTAAAAAGTAATATGAATTTCAATCTCAAAAACGACAGAATGATCTCTGTTCGTTTCCAAGGCAAATCATTCAATATCACAGTAATCCAAGTCTATGCCCCGACCAGTAACGCTGAAGAAGCTGAAGTTGAACAGCTCTACGAAGACCTACAAGACTTTTTAGAACTAACACCCAAAAGAGATGTCCTTTTCATTATAGGGGACTGGAATGCAAAAGTAGGAAGTCAAGAAACACCTGGAGTAACAGGCAAATTTGGCCTTGGACTACAGAATGAAGCAGGGCAAAGGCTAATAGAGTTCTGCCAAGAGAACACACTGGTCATAGCAAGCACCCTCTTCCAACAACACAAGAGAAGACTCTACACTTGGACATCACCAGATGGTCAACACCGAAATCAAATTGATTATAGTCAGACAAAGATGGAGAAGCTCTCTACAGTCAGCAAAAACAAGACCAGGAGCTGACTGTGGCTCAGATCATGAACTCCTTATCGCCAAATTCAGACTTTAACTGAAGAAAGTAGCAAAAACCACTAGACCATTCAGGTATGACCTAAATCAAACCCCTTATGACGATACAGTGGAAGGGAGAAATAGATTTAAGGGGCTAGATCTAACAGACAGAGTGTCTGATGAACTATGGATGGAGGTTCATGACATTGTACAGGAGACAAGGATCAAGACCAGTCCCAAGAAAAATAGATGCAAAAAAGCAAAATGGCTGTCTGAGGAAGCCTTACAAATAGCTGTGAAAAGAAAAGCAAAAAGCAAAAGAGAAAAGGAAAGATATACCCATTTGAATGCAGAGTTCCAAAGAATAGCAAGGAGAGATAAGAAAGCCTTCCTCAGCAATCAATGCAAAGAAATAGAGGAAAACAACAGAATGGGAAAGACTAGAGATCTCTTCAGGAAAATTAGATATACCAAGGGAACATTTCATGCAAAGATGAGCACAGTAAAGGACAGAAATGGTATGGACCTAACAGAAGCAGACGATATTAAGAAGAGGTGGCAAGAATACACAGAAGAATTGTACAAAAAAGATCTTCATGACCCAGATAATCACGATGGTGTGATCACTGACCTAGAGCCAGACATCCTGGAATGTGAAGTCAAGTGAGCCTTAGGAATCATCACTACGAACAAAGCTAGTGGAGGTGACGGAATTCCAGTAGAGCCATTTCAAATCCTGAAAAATGATGCTGTGCAAGTGCTACACTCAATATGCCAGCAAATTTGGAAAACTCAGCAGTGGCCACAGGACTGGAAAAGGTCAGTTTTCATTCCAATCCCAAAGAAAGGCAATGCCAAAGAGTGCTCAAACTACCACACAATTGCACTCATCTTACACACTAGTAAGGTAATGCTTAAAATTCTCCAAGCCAGGCTTCAGCAATACATGAACTGTGAACTTCCAGATGTTCAAGCTGGTTTTAGAAAAGCAGAGGAACCAGAGATCAAATTGCCAACATCCACTGGATCATGGAAAAAGGAAGACAGTTCCAGAAAAACATCTATTTCTGCTTTATTGACTATGCCAAAGCCTTAGACTGTGTGGATCACCATAAACTATGGAAAATTCTGAAAGAGATGGGAATACCAGACCACCTGACCTGCCTCTTGAGAAACCTGTATGCAGGTCAGGAAGCAACAGTTAGAACTGGACATAGAACAACAAACTGGTTCCAAATAGGAAAAGGAGTACGTCAAGGCTGTAAATTGTCACCCTGCTTATTTAACTTCTATACAGAGTACATCATGAGGAATGCTGGGCTGGAAGAAGCACAAGCTGGAATCAAGACTGCCGGGAGAAATATCAATAACCTCAGATATGCAGATGACACCACCCTTATGGCAGGAAGTGAAGAGGAACTAAATAGCCTCTTGATGAAAGTGAAAAAGGACAGTGAAAAAGTTGGCTTAAAGCTCAACATTCAGAAAACGAAGATCATGGCATCCAGTCCCATCAATTCATGGCAAATAGATGGGGAAACAGTGGAAACAGTGTCAGACTTTATTTTTTTGGACTCCAAAATCACTGCAGATGGTGACTGTGGCCATGAAATTAAAAGATGCTTACTCCTTGGAAGGAAAGTTATGACCAACCTAGACAGCATATTAAAAAGCAGAGACATCACGTTGTCAACAAAGGTCCATCTAGTCAAGGCTATGGTCATGTATGGATGTGAGAGTTGGACTATAAAGACAGCTGAGTGCAGAAGAATTGATGCTTTTGAACTGTAGTGTTGGAGAAGGCTCTTGAGAGTCCCGTGGACTGCAAGGAGAGCCAACCAGTCCATCCTAAAGGAGATCAGTCCTGGGTGTTCATTGGAAGGACTGATGTTGAAGCTGAAACTCCAATACTTTGGCTACCTGATGGGAAGAGCTGACTCATTGGAAAAGACCCTGATGCTGGGAAAGATTGAGGGCAGGAGGAGAAGGGGACGACAGAGGATGAGATGGTTGGATGCCATCACTGACTCAATGGACGTAGGTTTGGGTGGACTCCGGAAGTTGGTGATGGACAGGGAGGCCTGGTGTGCTGCGGTTCATGGGGTCGCAAAGAGTCGGACACGACTGAGCGACTGAATTGAACTGAATATGAATTTCTACTGCTACCCGTGACATAATAACTAGTATTGGACTTATCCTCTCTCACATCCTGAACAATTCTTAATATAGACAAAATAGATAAGCCTACTGTTTTCAGGCACTGGACAACCAGCAGCATAAAACCAATCCTTGAAAGAAGGGGTATACATGAGGTGAACAGTCTCAGTCAGTAGAGGAGGCAAACTGGGTTGCTGAGGTGGCTGGAATTTGTAGGACAAAACACTATAGAAAAAGGAGTGGTGAGCGGTGAGACAGGGACAGAAATCTGCAGGGATACTCCCCTTGGGTCTCTGACCAAGGCCTGGGCCGTGACTACACAGTGTGAAACTCTATCAGACCTAACATACAGTGCCTGCTGCATGGTTGAGAGCTGAACAAAAACTAACAGAGGTCAAGGAGTGCTTGGAGCCAACCGGATCTCTGAGCCAGCCACAGTGCAGGGTCTTCACTGAGCATCAGACACATTCAAATGAGATGCTACAAGTCCTACTTTCAAAGTAGAGATCAAAGAAGAAGTAAAACTCTCACTATTTGCAGATGACATGATCCTCTACATAGAAAACCCTAAAGACTCCACCAGAAAATTACTAGAACTAATCAATGATTACAGTAAAGTTGCAGGATATAAAATCAACACACAGAAATCCCTTGCATTCCTATACACTAATAATGAGAAAACAGAAAGAGAAATTAAGGAAACAATTCCATTCACCATTGCAACGGAAAGAATAAAATACTTAGGAATATATCTACCTAAAGAAACTAAAGACCTATATATAGAAAACTATAAAACACTGGTAAAAGAAATCAAAGAGGACACTAATAGATGGAGAAATATACCATGTTCATGGATTGGAAGAATCAATATAGTGAAAATGAGTATACTACCCAAAGCAATTTATAGATTCAATGCAATCCCTATCAAGCTACCAACAGTATTCTTCACAGAGCTAGAACAAATAATTTCACAATTTGTATGGAAATACAAAAAACCTCGAATAGCCAAAGCGATCTTGAGAAAGAAAAATGGAACTGGAGGAATCAACCTACCTGACTTCAGGCTCTACTACAAAGCCACAGTTATCAAGACAGTATGGTATTGGCACAAAGACAGAAATATAGATCAATGGAACAAAATAGAAAGCCCAGAGATAAATCCACGCACATATGGACACCTTATCTTTGACAAAGGAGGCAAGAATATACAATGGATTAAAGACAATCTCTTTAACAAGTGGTGCTGGGAAATCTGGTCAACCACTTGTAAAAGAATGAAACTAGAACACTTTCTAACACCATATACAAAAATAAACTCAAAATGGATTAAAGATCTCAACGTAAGACCAGAAACTATAAAACTCCTAGAGGAGAACATAGGCAAAACACTCTCTGACATACATCACAGCAGGATCCTCTATGACCCACCTCCCAGAATATTGGAAATAAAAGCAAAAATAAACAAATGGGACCTAATTAAACTTAAAAGCTTCTGCACATCAAAGGAAACTATTAGCAAGGTGAAAAGACAGCCTTCAGAATGGGAGAAAATAATAGCAAATGAAGCAACTGACAAACAACTAATCTCAAAAATATACAAGCAACTCCTACAGCTCAACTCCAGAAAAATAAATGACCCAATCAAAAAATGGGCCAAAGATCTAAATAGACATTTCTCCAAAGAAGACATACAGATGGCTAACAAACACATGAAAAGATGCTCAACATCACTCATTATCAGAGAAATGCAAATCAAAACCACTATGAGATACCATTTCACACCAGTCAGAATGGCTGCGATCCAAAAGTCTACAAATAATAAATGCTGGAGAGGGTGTGGAGAAAAGGGAACCCTCTTACACTGTTGGTGGGAATGCAAACTAGTACAGCCACTATGGAGAACAGTGTGGAGATTCCTTAAAAAACTGGAAATAGAACTGCCTTATGATCCAGCAATCCCACTGCTGGGCATACACACTGAGGAAACCAGAAGGGAAAGAGACACGTGTACCCCAATGTTCATTGCAGCACTGTTTATAATAGCCAGGACATGGAAGCAACCTAGATGTCCATCAGCAGATGAATGGATAAGAAAGCTGTGGTACATATACACAATGGAGTATTACTCAGCCATTAAAAAGAATACATTTGAATCAGTTCTAATGAGGTGGATGAAACTGGAGCCTATTATACAGAGTGAAGTAAGCCAGAAGGAAAAACACCAATACAGTATACTAACGCATATATATGGAATTTAGAAAGATGGTAACGATAACCCTGTATACGAGACAGCAAAAGAGACACTGATGTATAGAACAGGCTTATGGACTCTGTGGGAGAGGGAGAGGGTGGGAAGATTTGGGAGAATGGCATTGAAACATGTGAAATGTCATGTATGAAACGAGATGCCAGTCCAGGTTCAATGCATGATGCTGGATGCTTGGGGCTGGTGCACTGGGACAACCCAGAGGGATGGTATGGAGAGGGAGGAGGGAGGAGGGTTCAGGATGGGGAACACATGAGAAATAAAGGAATAAAAAATTAAAAAAAAAAAATATCCTCTGATAAAACATAATGGAAAATAATACATATGTGTATAACTGAATCACTTTGCTGTATTGCAGAAATTAACACTATAAATCAAGTATATTGCAGTTACAATAAAGAAGCAATACTCTCTCCCAGGGCAGTTGTGAGGATCAAGAAAGTATTTGCAAAAATCCCTAATTTAGCCCTGTTTTGGTCTCAACTATTTAAATGCATGTCTATATAAACATATCCGTATATATGTGTATGTGTGTGTGTGTATATATATAAAACCCAGGATGAATATGAATATGTATGTATACTGCCCCTCATGTACTACCACGAATGTAAGCTTTTCCTCACAAATTCCATGACCACAGTTTCCCACTCACAAAACAGAACACGAGAATATGTATTCTCTGTAACATAACAGAAAAATGTACAACTATCAATATTATTACTAACTTTACAACAAGGGCACTGAAACTTCTCTTAGGCTCCCTTAGTCGTGTGGAACATAGACCAAGGGTATCTCCCAGCCTTGCAAATAGCTGAGAAGAGAAAAACAAAGAAGGGGAAGGCCGAGTTCCAAAGAATAGCACAGAGAAAAAAAGAAAAAAAAAAAAAAACAA
The DNA here is from genome assembly GCF_003369695.1 of Bos indicus x Bos taurus. NCBI lineage: Eukaryota > Metazoa > Chordata > Mammalia > Artiodactyla > Bovidae > Bos > Bos indicus x Bos taurus. The sequence continues at coordinate 102,699,069 of NC_040085.1, read as the reverse complement.
AGTAGAGATCACAGCTCAGAGTCAAAGGCCGTGTCCTCAAATAACAAATTCAACACTTACCTGCCCTTCTTCTCCTCTCAAACATCACTGTAATGATCTCTTTTTTTTTCATGCTCTCTTTTTAATATTCTAAAAATATTTATTTTTTAAATACATATTTTATAAAATTACCTTATGAAATTTTGAAACCAACATTCAAAACGTTTTCAAAAGGTTATGTAAGGGAAAGACACCTTTCTATCGCTGCCCTCAGTCTTCTTCCACAGAAACAAACCCAATTACCAGTTTCGATCAGCACTAACCAACAGGATTTTCTGCAGTGATGGAAATGTCCCATACCCACGCTGATACAATAGCCAGGAGCCACGGCGACTGCTAACTACTTGACGCGTGGCTAGTATGACCGAGGAAGTGGAAGTGTAGTTTCACTCAGTGTAAGTAAACTAAAACACATTCAGTCGTGTCTGACTCTTTGCGACCCCATGGACTGTAGCCCACCAGGCTTCTCTGTCCATGGGATTCTCCAGGCAAGAATCTTGGAGTGGGTTGCCATTTCTGCTATCTTCTCCAGCAGCTCTTCCCAACCCAGGGATCGAACCCGGGTCTCCCGCATTGTGGGCAGACACTTTAACCCCTGAGCCACCAGGGAAGCCCGTTACTCAGTTTACTGAATTTAAACAGGTACATGTGATCAGCGGCTAGTGTATTGGGCAGTGCACATCTAGAGAATCCTCTGAGACCAGCAGTCTTCTAGGTTGGCTACACAATACAGTCACTTATGAAGCTGCATCTCACATCAGATCACAATAAATGTCTCTGGAGTGGGACTCAGACATGGGTCATTACTTTTTTTTTACCTTACCATGATTCCAGTATATGGCCAAGGTAGAAGTCTTCTGTTCTAGAAAATCACTTATTTTTTAAATAGAGTAGCTCTACCTAAAGTCTAGTCAAGGCTATGGTTTTTCCAGTGGTCATGTATGGATGTGAGAGCTGGACTATGAAGAAAGCTGAGCGCCAAAGAATTGATGCTTCTGAACTGTGGTGTTGGAGAAGACTCTTTGAGAGTCCCTTGGACTGCAAGGAGATCCAACCAGTTCATTCTGAAGGAGATCAGCCCTGGGATTTCTTTGGAAGGAACGATGCTAAAGCTGAAACTCCAGGACTTTGGCCACCTCATGCGAAGAGTTGACTCATTGGAAAAGACTCTGATGCTGGGAGGGATTGGGGGTAGGAGGAGAAGGGGACGACAGAGGATGAGATGGCTGGATGGCATCACTGACTTGATGGACGTGAGTCTCAGTGAACTCCGGGAGTTGGTGATGGACAGGGAGGCCTAGCGTGCTGCAATTCATGGGGTCGCAAAGAGTCGGACACGACTGAGCGACTGAACTGAACTGAAATGACAAATCTCAGCATAGTATATCTTCTATGTATATAGTGTGTCTGGAGAATAGATATCTGGGAAATGGATATCATAGTGTATCTGGGGAAAAGAGACAGGATTGGGATCTGGAGGGGACAAAGGGAGGCTTCAATTTATCGCTTATGTCTTTTTCCTTTAACAATAATACCAATAACAGAAATATCTGAAACAAATGTGGCAAGATGTTACATCATTTTTTTGTTTTTTAATTTTTAGAGGCAGTAGATCCTTGACTATTCATTATATTATTCTCTATGCTTTTCTGTATGTTTGAAACGTTTCTAAATCTAAACTACAAGACTCCTGTAAAATCTTGTGACTAGCTCCAAACCAACATGAAAAACAAACCAAGCCCATTAAGATCTGGCTCCCTGCCTCTGGAAGCTGAGAGGCTGAAGCAGCAGGCATCACGCTGAGCACAGGCGTGTGCGACACCCCCGGGGCCGCTGCAGAGCTGCATCTTAGGGCGGCTCAGCAGTGCTCTGCTGTGGTCTCTAGTGCAGCCCTGGCTGTCGTGAACAAAACCGCCACCCACACCTAAGAGTCGGCTTTTAATTTACAAGGATATGCTCTTTTCTCCACTTCCCTCTGTGGGGTTACTGCTCTGTAGTCTTTAGGGACTCCACATACACACCAGAACTTGTACTGGTGTAAAGAATTATTACATAGATTACTTCAGGGAGAAAAGACAATACTCAATAAAAGGAGTGACAAGGAGATAAAAATATGTTTCTAATGATATAAACACTCGGGGCCATAACAGTGGCGGTTGGGACTGATAAATGCAGCACAGGCTGCACACCAGGCACTACTCTTGGTGGCGGTGGTTTAGTTGCTCAGTCGTGTCTGACTCCCTGCAACCCCATGGACTGTAGCCGCCAGCCTCCTCTGTCTATGGGATTTCCCAGGCAAAAGTACTGGAGTGGATTGCCATTTCCTTATGCAGGGGATCTTCCCAATCAAGGGATCGAACCTTTGTCTCCTGCTTGGCAGGGGGATTCTTTACCACCAAGCCTCTTGTGGTGCTTTGCATTTAAACCTCACATCCACCCTGTGAGGTTGAAACTGTTACCATCCTATCTCACTGATAAGGATAAGGGCAAATAAATGGTCACATGCCTTTGAAAATACAGAGCCAAGGGTTTGAAGCCAGCAGTTTGACTCTAGAGACCACTGCCCCGCCGCTAAGCATATTCTGGAAATTCAACCATACACATTCATTGGGACCTTGGATGTGCAAGGCATGAGCATACTGCACGCTCAAGGCACAAAGACACAGCACAGCTTTCCTTTGTGTTTGCTCTGACGGACTGTACGGCTCAGAGTTTCTTTTCACCAGTGACTGTATTAAAATAGTCTTTATACTCAAAATACTTCTGTAAAAGCACCAACAGTCCAGAGATTCAAAATTAATCCAGAAGACTTCTGGTTCCTGGGTCTGCATATACGGAGCTTAGAAGTTGCCACTCTAGCCTAACAACAAGGAAACAGCTAAAACAGGCGGAAAAATCAACAGCTCTTCTGGGTCCATAAGAAAGAGGAAGACACAGGGCAAATTGCAACCATCATATAAGAGAGACAGGCAAATACAGGGAGTCTTGGCTTACAGGAGAGACTAGTGAACAGAAACCGCCACAGAAGCCAGTGTCAGGGCAGGGAAATCTGAACTGTACCTGGTTAATTGCCAGAGGTTCAGTATGGATAGCTCAGAGTTAAAACTCTAGGGGGCCCAGTCACATAGGGGGCTCCCACAAAGTTAGGGAATTTACTCCAGGAGTTCAAGTAGATTCCCAGGTAAATAGTGGAGAAAACCCCCTGAGGGTTGGGGGAGGGCAAAAGGAAACAAAGCATTCTGTTCCTAATAAAGTCTGCTCTTTGCAGAAACCAATTAAACAGCACCTAACTTGCTAGGGCATTATCAGAGTCTAAGTGACCTACCGAAGGAAAATACCCAACTCTAGCTCCCTCGAGCCACCCTGTCCCACCTGAGAGGGGAAGGAAAAAACTGAGAAGCCCTTGTGAAGTTCAGAATCCAGAGGCACAGGCTCACTGAAAGGCTGAGAGCCAACCGCAGAACAAGAGAGAGCGTCCCCTCCCCACAGCTCACCAGCAGGGCTGCGCCCCTGGCGTGTGTGCCACGCTGAGGCATCAAGAAAACCCACAAGGCACACTGAAAGGCACGGAACGCTCTGCGAGCTTCAGAACAGACATGGCAGGAATGGCGGGGCTATCAGCCCGGGAACGCAAAAGAACTGCAAGTACGACGCTAAGAACTCCATCAGATAAAGTAGACAGCAAGCAAGAATAGATGGGCAATCAAAGTACAGAGATAGAAATCCTAGAAAGAATAAAAAAGAAATACTAGAGATCAAAAACACTGTAACAGAGATGAAGAATGCCTCTGATGGGATTATTAGTAGACTGGACAAAACTGAGGAAAGAAGCTCTGAGTTAAAGGATTTATTGATAGCATCCTCAAAAACAGAAAAGCAAACAGGACAAAGACTGGAAAAAAACAGAACCAAATACCTAAGACAACTATAAAAAGTGTAACGAGAATACCAGAAGGAGAAGAGAGAAAAGAACAGAAGAAATATCTGACATATAATGACAGAATTTCTGCCAAATTAATGTCAAACACGAAACTACAGATCCAGGAAGCTCAGAGAACACAGAGCAAGATAAATGCCCAAACACACAAACAAAAAGACTACTTCACAGCACATCATTTTCAAATTACAGAAAATCAAAGATAAAGAAAAACTAACCCACTGGTGCACTTTGGTGGGAACATAAACTGGCGCAGCCACGTGGGAAACAGTGGCGGCTTCTCAACACCAAGAGCAGAGCTCGCAGGCGACCCAGCAGCGCACTCCAGGGCAGACACACAAACAGCAGAACCACGGACTGAAGAGAGACATGCACCCTAACGTTCACAGCAGCATTATTCACAAGTGCCAAGATACGGAAGCAGCCTAAGCGTCCAAAACCAGATGACAGACAGAGAAAATGTGGAGCGCGCGCGTGCACACACACACACACACACACACACACGCAGGAACACTACTCAGCGTGAAAAAGAGTGAACGTTTTGCATCCGCAGCAACGTGGATGGACTTGGAGGGCACCAAATGAAGCCAGAGAAAGAGAAATACTGGGTGATGTCACTTACATGTGGGATATAAAAATTACAACAAACCAGTGACGAAAACAAAAAAGAAGCAGAGAAGCAGACTCAGAGATACAGAGAACACTCTAGTGGTCACCAGTGGGGACAGGGAAGAAAGGGGGCATACCAGGGTAGGTGGGACAAGATAGCTATTTTATGGAATTATATGCAATCATGTGGGTGAAACTTATGAAAATTATAAAGCACTATAGAATTTAAAGAACCTTTCATTTAATTTTTAAAAAGTAAGCACAATATAAAGAGATTAATCAACCTAAACCTCAGTGAATCTAGGACTAGGGTAAGTACTGCAAAAATTCAGAAGAATACATGGTCCTCGCCCTCAATATTTCTTTAACATCTAAGCCAGTGGTTCTAAAACATTGGCAAAGACCAAAACCACCTGGAGAGCTTGTTAAAATGCAGACTGTTCGGCTACATTCCAAGAATTTCTTATGCTGTCCGTCTGGAATGGGACCTAAGAATATGTGTTTCTATTAAATAAGTTCCTGGGTAAGGCTGACACTGCTGGTTCAAGAACCAACTTTAAGAATCACTGGATTACTTCATGGCCTTACAAAAAAAACATGCTCATCCTTACTCCTTATTTATCAACTCATGTTCTTGCTCTTGCCCTGAACTTTACTTGGAGGGAATACACTGTGAACTGGCAACTCAAAAGAATACAGATATGAAAGAATTTGAGAAGACGGCGAAACTATGCAAAGGAAAGGACTAACTGCTTTTGCCTTAAGAGTCAAACATATTTGAACTTTTTCTTGATGGCTCAGAGTTATTGTTCATGATAGTCATGCTGTGTTCAAGCTACTTATGTTTATTAAAAGTATAAGTAGTTTATTTCTTTCAAGCTAAATGTTCCTAGATTGCAGTGCTGTTGATATTCATTCATTCATTTGGACCTTAGACACTCAGCAATTTCAGCCACAAACAATGAGCTAAAACTACAGAAATAATCACGGAGATTGCAAAGGAATGAAAACAGCAAAGAAGAACCAAAGATATGCTGTTACTTCCTATTTTTCATAATAAACTGGAGTCAGCATGGAAGGGTATCTACGATAGCTAAGAAACAAACATAGGAATGGTAAGGAAACAGAGAGACATGAAAAAACTGCATGGGATTAGGGCAGCAGCAGTGACACAGACCAAACAGAAAGAAAGCAGCAGACATACTAATGAAGAGACATACACTGAGCAGAAGTGGCCGTAAGAGAAGGAAAAAAGTGAATAAGCTACTTAAATTGTAGGGTGATTAACTGAAAAGACATGCCAAGTCCTAAAAACCTATATAAGGGTTTTATTCTGCCATATTAAAGAATACCAACACCACCACAACCTGGGAACATTTAGCCTGAAGGAAAGAAACCACATATACTTTTAGTAAACATAAGCAGCTTGAACATATAGCATAACTGTCATGAGCAATAACTCTTGAGTCATCAAGAAAAAGTTCAAATATGTTTGACTCTTCAGGCAAAAACAAGTATTTTATACACTTTAGCAAAATTTTCCATAAAAATTATATCTAAAACAATTATATTCTGGGAATTAATAGGTAGTTAGTTAACTAAAAATAGTGGTCCCCAAGATACATATGACTTTTCTCAGATGTTACTCAAAAAAACAACAGTCACATGAAAAATAAGATGATTGCTTCAGTTAAAATCTAGTAACTTTTACTTACCAACAGGAACATCTTCAGCTTTTGCAAGGTCATTCTCTTCTATTCCAGGCATGCCTGCATCACCACCTCGTTTGATTTGTTCTGCTCAAGTAATAAAAACATAATTCTGTATTTTTCCTTACATACAATGAAGGAATGTAACAATCAGTTTGTAAAGCAACGGGCCACATCGAATGAGTATCTATAAATCTTTCTATGATACAGCTATAACTCTATAGACTTATTATTTTTTTCTTCTCTGTTAAAGGATTCAAATTTGAAACAGATACCTAAACATAATGGAAGAAAAATCAAACAATATTCTTTATGAATGAAAATGTTCACTTCAAAGTGAGAAGAAGTCAATCCCCTCTTAACACAAAATAATAGTAATACCTTTCCCATGTGGAATATGATGGCTTGAGGGTTCTTCATTCTTGCCTGCACCGTTCTCAGCAACTTCTGGAATGTTTTTAGGCACTGCATGATTGTCCGTATCCAATTCATTTCCACCTTTTGATTCAAACTTGTGGGCCTCTTGCTGTGAGATTAAGATTTGCTAACAGTAAGTATTTTTCAGCTCAAAATGTTAAACTATTGACACAACTAAATATTAGTTGTGTTAATTAAATATTCTGAAACAGTTCATTTTTTTTGAAATACATACCATGGGTCCAAATTCCAAATACTTAATATTTTGAAACAGTTCATTTTATTAACTAAATGTTAATATTTAGTTAATATTAACTAAATATTCTGAAACAGTTCATTTTTTTTGACTAAATATTTTGAAATAAACTAAATATTCTGAAATACATACCATGGGTCCAAATTCCAAACACTTAAGAGATATGGGATGTAATATTATTTTTTTGTTCAGTTTTTATACCTAACATGAAGTCAAAGAATAAGTTTTTTTTTTTTTAAGTCTCTAATTACAACAAATGGCCTAAAATGTTAGGCAGAGGTAATGCCCTTTGGCTATGCTGAGGGAGTGACTCAGTCAGAAGAGTCTTGCTGAGCGCTGGCTGCAGAGGCCTGGGGGAGCATGGGTTCTGTACGGCATGTTTTAACCAAGCAGGAGGGCAGACAGCAGGAGGCCGGCACCCAGGGACCCCTCAAGTGCGATCGATGGCTGTCGACACTGGCAGGTTCTTCTCCCAGCAGAAACAGCAAGGTGGAAAACAGGCAAAGTCTTGCCAGGTGCACCGGCCACTCAAGCACAGAAGGATGGCAGAACAGTACACAAGCCAGTGCTCCCTGTAACCTACCTCACCTGACCATATCGCCTTCTGGGAAACCTGAATCTTCAGTTTATGATTGCTGCTGCTGCTGCTGCTGCTAAGTCGCTTCAGTTGTGTCCGACTCTGTGTGACCCCATAGACGGCAGCCCACCAGGCTCCCCCGTCCCTGGGGTGTTCCAGGCAAGAACACTGGAGTGGGTTGCCATTTCCTTCTCCAATGCATGAAAGTGAAAAGTTGAAGTGAAGTGGTCGGTCATGTTCGACTCTTCGCGACCCCATGGACTGCAGCCTATCAGGCTCCTCCGTCCATGGGATTTTCCAGGCAACAGTACTGGAGTTGGGTGCAGGTTATGATTAAGCCTGATTCAATCCTGTGGGTCCCAGTTTTCTCTTAACTGGTTGAGCTGTCTCACGGAAAACTGGGAGAGGGACGGAATCAAGTACACACGCTTGGGTTGCCATATTAATATTTAATGCATAATAATATTAGCGTTAAATGCTTTGCCAACTCTAAAACGCTATGCAATGTAATCACTGGTAACATTATAAAAAAACAACAGTACTAAAAGATCTACAGGAACTCTAGAAACATAGGAGCCAAACGGTAAGAATTTGTCATAATAAAGAAGAATGGGCACTTTGACCATCAAGTGTAGGTATTCCAGTGTACCAGGCAATACTTCTGCCATGTCTCCTAGTTTGCAACTTGTTTTCAAGCCTGTCCTCTAGTACAGATAAATGAATAGTTTTAAGGAAAACAAAATAAAACTGAGGCTTAAAGAAGTTATATAGTTTGTTCAAGATTACAAAGCTGGAGAAGTATGGAAAGGGATTCAAACCATCTTTCTTACTCCCACAGGATTTGGGAACTTGATAAGCTATAGCCAATTTTCAGAGCTTAACTGCTGATGTGGGAAATGATAAACTGAAATTTCTGAACATATCGGTATAAAGGCCAAAGGTGAGAAAATCTGTGAGGTACACAACCTAAGCCATCCTGCATCTCTGTGCATTTTCGCTATAATGCCACATTATAAGGCAACTTCCATAGTAAGTACTCCACAGCTTTATGATATGGATAAAGCAAAGAAACAAAACTTAAAAGTCAACAAACTACTCGTCCAAAATACTTCTCCGTTTAAAACAATTAGCAAAGATATTGTCCTTTGATTCATTATTAATGCAATAGTTTTCTGTGAATGGACAATAATAAATACAATTAATAAAATAGGATGGCTTTCTAAATTCAATATTGTTGATTTGGTAAAGGGGCCACCTAGTTCTTTTTTAAATATAGTTTTTACTCTGAAATAATTTAAATTTATAGAAAAGTAATTACCAATCACTCAATTTCCCTTAGTGTTAACATCACATTAGCATGATACATTTGCAAAACTAAGAAAACAACATTAGTACATTATTAACTAAACTCCAGCCTTTATTTAGATTTCACTACTTTTTCCATTAAGGCCTTTTTCCGTTCCAGCATCCAATCCAGGATATTATACTGCATTTATTTAATTAATTTATTTACTTACATTTTTACTACATTACATTTAAATACTCAGGTCTTCTTAAGTCTTCTCTGTGCTCAGTCGTGTCCAACTTTTTGCGACCCCAGGGACTGTAACCTGCCAGGCACCTCTGTCCAGGGGATTTCCCAAGCAAGTATACTGGAGTGGACTGCCATTTCCTTCTCCAGGGGATCTTCCCAAACCAGGGACAGAACCTGTGTCTTCCACGCGTCCTGTGTTGGCAGGAGGATTCTCTACCACTGAGCCACCTGGGAAACCCAAGTCTCCTCTGGTCTGTGACAACTTAGCTTCCTTTGTGATAGCATGAAAGCAGTAAACAAATGACTGTGGCTGTGTTCTAATAAACTGTATCTCTAGACATTAAGATTTCAGTTTCTTACAGCTTTCCCATGTCATAGAATATTCTTTTGATTTTTTTAACCATTTTAAAAATGCAATAACCACTTTTTTTGGCCGATGGGCAGTATGGAAAAAAAAGGCAGGAGGTTGCAGTTAGTTTGCTGACCCCCTCCTTAGAGTAATTTCTAAGACAGGCATGTACTTGGTTAAAAAAAATCCCTGAACACACCTTATGCTTGTTTCTTATAGCTTATAATGGATTTGTTCCTATGAAAAACAACTCAGATTTCACAGAATCAAGTCGTGGTAGCTGAAGGGTAGGAACTGAGGGTGAGGAGCAGAACGAGGCGCTGGTGTGTCATCCTAGAAAGACGTTCTCTTAAGAGAACTTAAGGTTAAGCACCTCCATTTCTCTCCACCTTGTTCCATTTAGGGCAGCATAAGGGCAAAGAATGGGACAGGATATTAGTTAATTAACAATATAAAAATAGGCTAAAATAGAAGAGCAGAAAGAGAGAACTACACTTGCCAAGAGAAAGGAAAAAGCTGATATATACACTTCTTGGGAGAAGAGAACAAACTTATCCCATTTATATGATGGGCTCATAATACCACAGTTCCATCAGCAAGCCTCTGGTCCTCTTCCTTTTGTGTTCTATGCTGCTCCTGCTGCTAAGTCGCTTCAGTTGTGTCCGACTCTGTGAGACCCCATAGATGGCAGCCCACCAGGCTCCCCCATCCCTGGAATTCTCTAGGCAAGAACACTGGAGTGGGTTGCCATTTCCTTCTCCAATGCATGAAAGTGAAAAGTCAAAGTGAAGTCGCTCAGTCGTGTCCGACTCTTAGCGACCCCATGGACTGCAGCCTACCAGGCTCCTCTGTCCATGGGATTTTCCGGGCAAGAGTACTGGAGTGGGGTGCCATTGCCTTCTCCATTTGTGTTCTATAGGGTTGGTCAAAAGGCTCGTTCAGGTTTTTCTGTTAAGATCTTACAGAAAAAGCGAACAAACTTTTGGCCAAACCACTGCTATGCCCCTCTGCGCACGCAGGGTCCCGGCAGTGTCTGCTGGCTGCCCCGGGGCCTCAGCCCCACTAAGGCAGCTCACTTGTGCCTGCCATCTCCCCGTAACCTACCCCATGTCTGCAAGTAAGGCTGAAGACAGACAGCAGCTGTTTCACTTTATGGGTAAAAAAAAGATGCCCTCAATATCATGTTGCAAAATGGTGAAAAAACAGAGCACGAAAACCTGGTTTCCTGAGCTTCTAGTCCTTTAGGTGAGAGACTACCAGAGACCAAGAAAAATACTTTTCACTATTCAATCTCTCTTTACTCTAAATCACAAGACTGTATACAAACTATAGCTAGTCAGACTAGACTACAGGGTGTGAAAAATGAATGTCTTCATGACTTGTAAATTTCAAATTCCTTCTATTTCTAGCAGGACTTCCATAATATTTATCTACTGGAACTGTATGACTTAATAAAAGAATTTGCCACCCCCAAAATATGAAAATAGTCGCTAGCATTTCATTTCTGTATTTTAAGAAAGGAATTAGAAACAACAAAGATTGATAAGTAAAAGTTTCTCAATTTTTTTTCCTATTTCTCAAAAGTGTGGCGGATTCATTTTGATATTTGGCAAAACTAATGCAATTATGTAAAGTTTAAAAATAAAATAAAATTAGAAAAAAAAAATACGAAGTAACTGATTTTTCAGTAACATGATTATCCACTTACAAACTGAGAAATAAACAGCAAAAATTACTTTTAAAAGTCAGGCAAAAGTTATATAGCTCAAAATTAGTTTTAAGAGCTGAGGTTATATTTTTGCAAATGTTTAATTTACTCAGTACTAAAGCCACTGAAGTCATTTTTAGAATTACATAGGCTAAAATACTTAAAAATATAATGTTTTATAACAAAAATACAAAATTTAACTTCTAAATTATAAGATTTATAACAAGAACATATTTTAAGTATTTTTAAAATTTACCTTTTGTTCCTGCAAAAACTGGTCTGCTAACTTTTTAATATTTTCTTCATGCTGAGCTCTTAACTCCTTGATCTGTTGTCCACACTGAAAACTAAATTAGAAAGTCATTCTTTTAGACTATAATATCTTGAGTTGATCTCAAAGATGTTTAGAAGCTGAAAACATACATCTATATGGATAAAGCATTCAGTCAGCAGGAGAGTGGATAGGAGAGGACAAAGAGCAGACATGAAAATAGCTCACAGTCAAAATCCTTAAAATACCTGAATCTTTAATAGAGGATAAAAATATTGATAAAGCTAATTAAAAAAACAGAAATTAGAAAGATGAATTTTTAAAAAGAAATTTTAAGCAGTTGCAGCAGATGAGTCATCAAACAGTATTGAGTTATCCAAAAAGTTCGTTTGGGTTTTTCTGTAAGATGTTATGAAAAACTCGAACTAATTTCTTAGCCAACCCAATACTTTCAACACAATAATAAAAGCCTAAACCATAAAAAGAGCAAGAACAGAAGAAACTAATAAAAAAGACAGAATGCAACCAGCAAGACAAAATGTAAAGGCACAAACAGATAAAATTATGAATTTCAACTGGACAAGCAGGCAAAGCATACAAAAAGATCATTCATGTAAAAAGAAACAAATAATAAATACATAGAAAAGTGTTGCCTTCTACCATTTAAAATGCAAATTAAGCTTCCTATATGTATATATAGTGCTTTCCTTATTCCTATACTAGTGAAATTAAGTCAGAATTATAAAAGTCAATGTTGGTGGGGCCACAGGGAAACATTTACAGTATAAATTAGTATAGTCATTTTACAAAGCAATTTTCATATGTGATAAGATCAATAAACATTCTATCTCAGAAGTTCTGTATTTGAGAATATAATCAGTGAAATAACATAAGAGGAAAAAAAATCCTTTTTGCACAAAGATTTTTATAGTTGATAATCGTAACAGTGAGAAAAGGAAAACTCCTACAGTGGTCCAGCAATTGGGAGAGATTAAACAAGCTCTAGCATACTAATACACTGGAATAATTTATTACCTCTAAGTATGTCAATCTTTAATCCGAAAGATACACAGAAAATTACTGAACACTATTAGATTAAAAAACATATATGTAGTAGATGCATATTGACAACCTACAAGAGTAAGATGTCAGAAATGGATAAACAGTTTAAAATATGTTGACTCTTTCTAATTTTTGGTATGCAGACCTAAAAAATACCTTTTACTTTAAAACTGATTTCTTACATGATTTTCTGTCTTACAATGTCTACAATGTCTTACAATGTCTACAGGGGTAGATTCAACGTGCCTTGTATGAGATATTTCCATGTTCTTCAAGCTATCAAAATAAAATAGATTTCACAGACAAAGACAATAGAAAAGGAATTTATTTTCCTTTTTTTTTTTTGGAAAAGGAATTTAAAAGACTTAGTAAAATGAAAGAAGAGAAGAAAAACAGACTCCAGAAAGGAAGAAATGACTTGACTGAATGTTGGACAAATATTCAAGATTCGTAAATACTTACTGCGTGCAGTCTTACCTCTCATATTCTAACCTCTTCACAAGGTAAGTATTGTTCTTCCTATAGTCTTGAAGTTGGTCTTCCTGTCGAAGGAACTCCTGACGAAGCTCAGCAAGTTGCTCTATCCACAAAACGGAAGCAAAACAAAAGCAAAGGAACGAAGTTTACGTACTCTGCTACTTCCTGTTAAGAAGGCATGGGATTTCTAAAATTATATACAGTTCTCTATTTATTCATACTCTCAAGAAGTTAAATTACATGACTAGTACCATATTTAACTGCTTTTCATACACATGTATGCACAATAAAATTTATTTTTAAAACAAGATAGCCTCAGTGGCTTTCACATCGACCAGAAATATTTAAAAATTATACATCTTTACACATTATATAGACCATATGCTAAGTTGTGGAAACAGAACATGAAGAGCTGCCTATCTCTCTAAACCTAACTGCTTTACAAAAAGTAGGGGGGAAATCATATTTTTTAGATGTGTTGGCTATGGATGCAGAATTCATTTTAAAATCACATTTGATTCTCAACTTAGGTACCAATCTCTTTAGATCTGACTTCTAGTTCCACTACTGAATTACATCCACATACACCAAAATTCCATTTCCAAAGCTTATAATCTCTGGACCAGAGCTAAAAGTTTTAGTTGTAATGAATAATATGAAATTTCAAACTGGATAGTAAATTAAAAGCTGAGCCAGATGCTCTTTTGTGAACATTTAATCTATAATCACTGGCCCCACATTTTCTAGAGTCACTCCATCTAATCCTACAAAAAAAAATTCAGCCAAGGAAGAGAAATGTCAGTTTCTTGGACAGAGGATAAAAAAATTTGCCAACAGCCTTATCAGTTACGCAAAAGCAGTAATTAAGAAAGTCTTAATTTTCATAAATGGGAACAGAGGTCTATTCTATGTAAGCAACATCTACTTATTAAGACTAAAATATAATTTCTAACTATAATATGCCAATATTATAACATCTGCTTTTCACAGAAGGCTTAACAAATTAGTCTTGTTACTTTAAAGGCACCCAGAAATCCTTGTGATGTAAGTTTTTTTGTGTGTGATGTAAGTTTTTAAAAAGCAGGTATAAACATAAATTTATAGTATAAATTTATGCATGTAAAAAAATAGACAAGAATAAAATTACATCAAAATGCTATCAGTGATTAAGCTTACTGGTGGGATTCTGAGCACATTTTTTTTCTCTATAACTTGTATTGTGGAATCATAACTACAGTAACAACAACAAATAAAAATGTTCAATTCACATGAACGCTTGATGAGGTATATAAAGTTTAACAATATGCATGTAATAGCTATTATATAAGATTAATAATCAAATATGAAATGTAAATGATTTACATAAAATGCTTGTAGTTGATAATTATGCTTGCCTATTCAAGCTACATTTTTTATTATTTTTAAAATTTTAATTGAGATATTAACACTATGTGAGTTCAAGGCATACATGTTGATTTGATTCACTAACATATTGTAAAATGATTACCATCACATTAGCCAACACCTCCACTATCTCACATAATTACTACTTTTTTGTGTGTGGTGAGAACATTTAAGATCTACTCTTTCAGCAACTTCCAAGTATATAGTACAGTATTGTTATAACACAATATTGTTAACTATAATCATCATAGATCACCAAACCGTACTCGTCCTGTAACTAACAGTTTGTACCCTTTAGCCAACGTCTCATTTTCCCCACACATCTCCCAAACCCTGGTAACCACCATTCTACTCCCTGTTTCTATGAGTTTAGTCAAGTCACATTTTACTTTTCTCTACTTGCTCTATTAACTCTACAATATGCAAACATGGCTGATCTCTGTAGTTTTTCAGTCATTTCCCCTACCTCAGATAAAAGTAACAAATCTGAGGCCAGGTATCCATGAAACAATATTCAGCTTGTAACCCGCTCCCTGGCCCCACCTACTAAGAAGCAGAGGGCAAGAGGGAGCAGAGCTCTAGCCTCAGCTATGGATGTTGATTCTAAAGAACAAAGAAGTCTCGTAGCTTATAGATAGACTTAGCCAGCAAAGATTCCAGAACTGAAAAGTTACTGCAATTAAAAAAAAAAAGTCAAACCAGTATAACCTCACAGTTACTAGGGTAATGGATCTCAACTGCTGATCTACAGGACCCCTTCAGGCTTCTTTTTCCTATACAGTAAACTCACTAAACAGCTAAGTTTACCTTCAGAATGAACGTAAGGCATGTATGATTTCAAGATTTGAAATTGCTTCTCTGCTTCCCCAAAATGCTTCTCACTAACAGTATTTGAAATATCTTTATCAGGAAATAAAGTCTTCCATTTTTAAATGGAGATAAAAGGTTTAAAATTCAATTGACAAAAAAATAAAACAGTATGAATTTCAGTGCATGTAAAATACCAGGTTCTAAGGGTATGGTTTTTCCAGTGATCATGTATGCATGTGAAAGTTGGACTGTGAAGAAAGCTGAGCACCGAAGAACTGATGCTTTTGAACTGTGGTGTTGGATAAGACTCTTCAGAGTCCCTTGGACTGCAAGCAGATCCAACCAGTCCATCCTGAAGGGCATCAGTCCTGGGTGTTCATTGGAAGGACTGATGTTGAAGCTGAAACTCCAATACTTTGGCCACCTGATGCAGAGAGCTGACTCATTTGAAAAGACCCTGATGCTGGGAAAGATTGAAGGCAGGAAGAGAAGGAGACAACAGTGGATGAGATGGTTGGATGGCATCAACGACTCAATGGACATGGGTTTGGGTGGACTCCGGGAGTTGGTGATGGACAGGGAGGCCTGGCGTGCTGCGTTTCATGGGGTCGCAAAGAGTCGGACACGACTGAGCGACTGAACTGAACCTATTTGAATACAGGGCAAGGAATATAAAGCATGGAGCTGATTGGTGCTTTGAATAGTTAAAGACTTGAAAGGGGTAAAAGTAGAGCTGCCTGCGGGTCTGGTGCTTAGGGTTCTACATTTTCACTGCTGCGGCCGGGTTCAGTCCCTGGTCAGGAAACTGATATCCCACAAGCCACACGGCAAGGCCAAAAAGAGCGGGGGTGGGGTGGGGTAGAAAACAGATCAAAAAGCAAAAGTAAAGATAAAAGTTTTCTGTATCACAGTTTTACTTTCAGCTGATTTGAACCCAAAGATACTCTGTCTAGTAGGCTGCTCAAGGTCAGCACAGCAGAATGCTCCGCGTAACTTAGAGGGCGTCAGACCCAAGGCCAACTGTGCAGCCGAGCAATAACAGCAACAGCAGGGCATGCTATAGAGGGCATGGCCATAATCCCTCAATTTAACTTCAAAAGATTAGGGATATGGTTGAGAAAGGGGTTGCCTAGGATGAGCTTTTACAGCCAAAAAAAAAAAAACTCTTACTTTTCAAACATTTTTATTTCAAATTTTCTTTCAGTAACAGGCATAAAAAAAGGGAAGTTAGTCTAAATAAGTCAATGTATACTAGGATGTTAATTTACTTTCTCAGGCACTGAAAACAACTCCAATCTTTTTATTTCCAAGAAAATATTAATTACCATAAGGGTTTTTTTTTTTTTAAGAATCTGATGTATATTAACTCCAATATATCTGACATTAATGTCAATGAAAACAGGCAAATGTGCATTGTACTGTCAACTTGTCAAGAAGTTAGTTTCAGTAGAAACAGTTCCTAAGGTGCAAAAGTCACATTAATGAAACTCAATTTCAAGAGTCCCAGCTTCAGTAACTGCACTAAAGCCAAGAGTTGCACAGTTATGAGCTCAAATCAAATCTTTTTTCTTTGCTGAAGTCTATCACCTAAATTTCAAAACATCTCAGGATCTACTTCAACTGTGGATGCACACAGTATAATAAAGATTTTTACTCAGGAACATGGGCTGTCATTTTCTCTGACATATACAAGGAAAAGCCCCAGTCTATTACTATTTAGTAAGAAATCACTCTGACGACAAGCAGAATCAGCACTGGCAGGGCGCCGCCTTCTGCGCCATCCCGTGCACGCCTGTGAGCCAAAAAGAGGACAGCACGGCACAAACGCCACAGCGACAACTGTGGCCGCCCGGAAAGCGAACTCCTCACAGAAAACCGGAGCTGTTCAAAATCGTACACAGCACAACGCGAGTAGCCCCTGTGTTTGGGCTGTAATCCACCAAGGCTGCCCCCTAATGGTTTTGCTTGGTGAGGGACAAAGCTTGCATAAATTAGCCAGCGTAGGTTGGCTTCTAAAAGAGAGTGTTAACAATATATTACCTAATCCTACAGAGGTTCAAAATGGTTATAAAGAAAAATTTATGAAATCAGAGAGCAAGTACTACCCACATAGATAAATTCAGAGAAACTTCATGCAAAGTTTTAAAATACGTAGTGTTGTAATCAAAGGGTATGAGGGAAAAGAGGGATGGTCCTTAGACCTCAAATTCCAAAGGCCAGGGATAGCGTGAAGTAACGCAAGCAGAGTATAGAGCTTGTTCTCTTTAACTATTATTTTTCATAAGAGCTTTAGACATCTCCTATCACTTCACCAACCCCAAATATTCACTGGAAGGACTGATGCTGAAGCTGAAGCTCTTACTTTGGCCACCTGATGTGAAGAGCCGACTCAGTGGGAAAAGACCCTGATGCTGGGAAATACTGAAGGCAAAAGGAGAAGAGGGCGGCAGATGGTTAGCATCACTGACTCAACGGACATGACTTTGAGCAAACTCCAGGAGACAGTGGAAGAGAGAGGAGCCTGGTGTGCCGCAGTCCATGGGGTCGTAAGGAGTCACACATGACTCAGCAACTGAATAACAACAATCACTTCATCAAAATGAAACAAAAAAAACTCTTCATCTATCTAATCTACCTCCAGGCTCCCTGGCTTCTGTTCCAAGCTTCTTTGTTCCCCGGGTATCTACAATATTGAGCTTGGGGGACCTGCCCAAAGCATTCCCAGAACTGAATGGATTATTTCAGCAGGCTGGACACAGTACAGAGGGGTCACTCCTAACCCTTTCCCTGGTAATCTGACAGTCTCCGAAGCAACACCTCAGTTTTCTTTAAAGATTCTTTTAACGTTTCATTGTATGAAATCTGTCCACAGCACAAGAGTAAAATGCAGATCTCAAATTTTAACTTGTACTTATTATATATAAAACAACATTAAAATTTTTATTATCTCTTAAGACAAAAGGAAACATGTTTTGCCATCAGAGGAGCTTTGTTCAAAACTCTATTTCATTTAGCTATCTGACTTGAGGATTTCTTAACTCTTCAGGATTTTAGACATTTAGTGAACTTTAATTTGTAAGTAAGTTTCTTACCCTTTAAATGATGTATGTCTGCCATCTGATATGATATGTTGTTCTGCAGTTTAACCTGAAAAAAAATTGTCTTAATTTTACTAAAGAATATGTAGTTTTGCTTATATTTACCTTTTCCCCCTCATATTCACTTTGAGCTTGATAATAAGTACAAAAGAAAAATATTTAAGTTACGTATGCCACATTTTCCAAAGAGAATTGTAAGTTCTGATTTTGTAATATTCATTTTAAAGTTGCATAAGAATATTAATTTAATTTAATATATAGTACGACATTGTTTGAAAGTTTGAGGTGAATATTGCTTTTTTGAAAAAAAAAAATCAGATGTTTTCCAAAATCTTACCAGAAGATTTTCAACTCTATATTAAGAAAAGAATTAATGCCAAGTCGGAAGTACTTATTGTTCATCAAGCTCCCCCAAGAGGACAGATATTATTTTTATACAGGACTCACTGCTGCAGTCATTGTCCTCTAGAAGCCAGTATACAGGAGCTCTGGGAACTGAAAGTGTACCCAAAGACTCAGACTAAGCCTTACCACTTAAGTTAAAAACTAAGACAAGGAATGTCTTAGGATAACAAGCAAAGAACTACAGTGTCTCAGTTCTTGTTTAAATAGGTTTCAGCTAATTGTAAATCCAACTAAAGTTATCACTACAAACAGTTCTCTTGTCAATCTCAATAGTAATATTATTTTGAAAGGCACAGATTGATTTAAGTTGATCAAATGCAGTACCATGAGTGGCAAATGATTACACTAAATACCAC
Organism: Bos indicus x Bos taurus; assembly: GCF_003369695.1. NCBI lineage: Eukaryota > Metazoa > Chordata > Mammalia > Artiodactyla > Bovidae > Bos > Bos indicus x Bos taurus. The sequence continues at coordinate 102,680,051 of NC_040085.1, read as the reverse complement.
TTAAATCTCTAAAGAAAAAAATTTTTAATTTTTCATCTTGAAATAATTTTAGGTTCATAGGAAATTGCAAAGATAGTACAGAGAAGTCCCATATACCCTTCCCACAATTTCCCCCAGTGGGTACATCTTATATAACTACACAACTTCAAAACCAGGAAATTGACATTGATACAACATGTACAGTTCTGTGCTGTCTTATCACACGTATAGATTCATGTAAACACCATCAACACAAGATACAGAACTATGCTATCATCACAAATATCTCCCTCATGCTATCCTTTGCAGTCAAACCCATCCTCCTTCCACACTGTTCCTGATCCCAGGTAACCACTAATTTGTTCTCCATCTCTGTAATTTTATCATTTCAAGAATGTTAAGTGTAATCATATGGTATGTGACCTTTTGAGACTCTTTCCAATCAGCATAATGTACCTGGGCGTCCCAGGCGGCACTAGTGGTAAAGGACCTACCTGCCAATACAGGAGACATAAGAGACTGGGGTCGATCCCCGGGTGGGGAAGATCCCCTGGAGGAGGAGATGGCCACTCACTTGAGTATTCTTGCCTGGAGAACCCCATGGACAGAGAAGCCTGGTGGGCTACAGTCGATGGGGTTGCAAAGAGTCGGACACAACTGAAGCAACTTAGCGTACATCAATAGTTCATTCCTTTTTATTGCTGAATAATATTCCATGCTTGGTCACTCATTCACGTCCGACTCTTTGCAACCCCATGGACTATACAGTCCATGGAATTCTCCAGGCCAGAATACTGGAGTGGGTAGCCATTCCCTTCTCCAGGGGATCTTCCCAACCCAGGGATCAAACCCACGTCTCCTGCAGCTCCTATGTTGCAGGTAGATTCTTTACTACTGAGCCACCTGGGAGGTCCAAGTATTTACCAGCTGGCCCTTTATAGAGAAAGTTTGCCAATCCCTACTCTGAACTAACAGAATGAGGACAAGAGATAAATGCATGTGAGAGAGACTAAAGGGGAACAACGAATAGTCTGACCAGTTGATTAGACTGAGGAGTAAAAGAGGAAGCCTTAGGGTGATGTTTCAGTTTCTAGAGTGAGGGGACTAAGGTGAGTGAGACTACAGTGCTCCACCACAGGGAGACACAGGGGAAGCAGGCTGGGATGGGAGGAAGACATGGGGAGATGACGTTGTTCAGATCCGAACCCACTGAATTTGAAGCACTTGTGACACATCTAAGAAGAGATCTTTAATAGGAAGTGGGATATACTAGTTTGGAGTTGATCTGAGAGCTATGACCAACCTAGACACCATATTAAAAAGCAGAGACATTAATTTGTCAACAAAGGTCCGCCTAGCAAGGCTATGGTTCTTCCAGTGGTCATGTATGGATGTGAAAGTTGGACTGTGAAGAAAGCTGAGCACCGAAGAACTGATGCTTTTGAACTGTGGTGTTGGAGAAGACTCTTGAGAGTTCCTAGGACTGCAAGGAGATCCAACCAGTCCATCCTAAAGGAAATCAGTCCTGAATATTCACTGGAAGGACTGATGCTGAAGCTGAAGCTCTAATACTTTGGCCACCTAATGCGAAGAGCTGACTCATTTGAAAAGACGCCGATGCTGGGAAAGATTGAAGGGAGGAGGAGAAGGGGACGACAGAGGATGAGATGGCTGGATGGCATCACCAACTCGATGGACTGAGTTTGAGTAAACTCCGGGAGTTGGTGATGGACTGGACAGGGAGGCCTGGCATGCTGCAGTCCATGGGGTCGCAAAGAGTTGGACTAGGCTGAATGACTGAACTGAACTGATGTGAGAGTTAATAGCATACAAATCGCAATTAAAACCATGGGAATGAGCTCACTGATGAAAAGCTGCAAGAGGCAGCAGGAAAAGCTGACATCAACAGCTGTGTGGTCTGAGATCGAAGGACTGCTCTCTAATAACTTCTAATTAGCCTCTATTTTCTTTCCCACTTCTTTTTCAGTAGCCCCTCTCCAATCTGTGATTTTGCTTTCTGTGGTTCCAGTTACCAGCAGTCAACTGTGGTCTGAAAATTCCGGAAAGAAACAATTCTTAAGTTTTAAGTTGTGTGCTGTTATGAAGATGTCCTTTTCATTATAGGGGACTGGAATGCAAAAGTACAAAGTCAAGAAACACCTGGAGTAACAGGAAAATTTGGCTTTGGAATACAGAATGAAGCAGGGCAAAGACTAATAGAGTTTTGCCAAGAAAATGCATTGGTCGTAGCAAACACCCTCTTCCAACAACACAAAAGAAGACTCTACACATGGACATCACCAGATGGTCAACACCAAAATCAGATTGATTATATTCTTTGCAGCCAAAGATGGAGAAGCTCTATTCAGTCAACAAAAACAAGACCGGGAGCTGACTGTGGCTCAGATCATGAACTCCTTATTGCCAAATTCTTAAATTGAAGAAAGTAGGGAAAACCACTAGACCATTCAGGTATGACCTAAATCAAATCCCTTATGATTATACAGTGGAAGTGAGAAATAGATTTAAGGGACTAGATCTGATAGAGTGCCTGATGAACTATGGAATGAGGTTTGTGACACTGTACAGGAGACAGGGATCAAGACCATCTCCATGGAAAAGAAATGCAAAAAAGCAAAATGGCTGTCTGGGGAGGCCTTACAAATAGCTGTGAAAAGAAGAGAAGCAAAAAGCAAAGGAGAAAAGGAAAGATATAAGCATCTGAGTGTAGAGTTCCAAAGAATAGCAAGAAGAGATAAGAAAGCCTTCCTCAGTGATCAATGCAAAGAAATAGAGGAAAACAACAGAATGGGAAAGACTAGAGATCTCTTTAAGAAAATTAGAGATACCAAGGGAACATTTCATGCAAAGATGGGCTCGATAAAGGACAGAAATGGTATGGACCTAACAGAAGCAGAAGATATTAAGAGGTGGCAAGAATACACAGAAGAACTGTACAGAACTGTACAAAAAAGATCTTCACGACCCAGATAATCACGATGGTATGATCACTCACCTAGAGCCAGATATCCTGGAATGTGAAGTCAAGTGGGCCTTAGAAAGCATCTCTATAAACAAAGCTAGTGGAGGTGATGGAATTCCAGTGGAGCTATTTCAAATCCTGAAAGATGATGCTGTGAAAGGACTCCACTCAATGTGCCAGCAAATTTGGAAAATTCAGCAGTGGCCACAGGACTGGAAAAGGTCAGTTTTCACTCCAATCCCAAAGAAAGGCAATGCCAAAGAATGCTCAAACTACCGCACAATTGCACTCATCTCACACGCTAGTAAAGTGATGCTCAAAATTCTCCAAGCCAGCCCTTCAGCAATACGCGAACCGTGAACTTCCTGATGTTCAAGCTGGTTTTAGAAAAGGCAGAGGAACCAGAGACCAAATTGCCAACATCCGCTGGATCATGGAAAAAGCAAGAGAGTTCCAGAAAAGCATCTATTTCTGCTTTATTGACTATGCCAAAGCCTTTGACTATGTGGATCACAATAAACTGTGGAAATTTCTGAGAGAGATGGGAATACCAGACCACCTGACCTGCCTCTTGAGAAATTTGTATGCAGGTCAGGAAGCAACAGTTAGAACTGGACATGGAACAACAGACTGGTTCCAAAGAGGAAAAGGAGTACATCAAGGCTGTATATTGTCACCCTGCTTCTTTAACTTCTATGCAGAGTACATCATGAGAAACGCTGGACTGGAAGAAGCACAAGCTGGAATCAAGACTGCCGGGAGAGATACTCTGGTTTCTCCTCAAAGCGTATAAATCTTTCGCCTTTTACTAAAGATTGCCGGGAGAAATATCAATAACCTCAGATATGCAGATGACACTACCCTTATGGCAGAAAGTGAAGAGGAACTAAAAAGCCTCTTGATGAAGGTGAAAGAGGAGAGTGAAAAAGTTGGCTTAAAACTCAACATTCAGAAAACGAAGATCATGGCATCTGGTCCCATCACTTCATGGCAAATAGATGGGGAAACAGTGGAAACAATGTCAGACTTTATTTTTTGGGCTCCAAAATCACTGCAGATGGTGACTGTAGCCATGAAATTAAAAGACGCTTACTCCTTGGAAGGAAAGTTATGACCAACCTAGATAGCATATTCAAAAGCAGAGACTTTACTTTGCCAACAAAGGTCCATCTAGTCAAGGCTATGGTTTTTCCTGTGGTCATGTATGGATGTGAGAGTTGGACTATGAAGAACGCTGAGCGCCGAAGAATTGATGCTTCTGAACTGTGGTGTTGGAGAAGACTCTTGAGAGTCCCTTGGACTGCAAGGAGATCCAACCAGTCCATTCTGAAGGAGATCAGCCCTGGGATTTCTTTGGAAAGAATGATGCTAAAGCTGAAACTCCAGTACTTTGGCCACCTCATGCGAAGAGTTGACTCATTGGCAAAGACTCTGATGCTGGGAGGGATTGGGGGCAGGAGGAGAAGGGGATGACAGAGGATGAGATGGCTGGATGGCATCACTGACTCGATGGACATGAGTCTGAGTGAACTCCGGGAGTTGGTGATGGACAGGGAGGCCTGGTGTGCTGTGGTTCATGGGGTCGCAAAGAGTCGGACACGACTGAGCGACTGAACTGAACTGAATGAGTAACGTGGTGGAATTTGGGCTGACATGCTCTGTTCTGCCTGGGATCCCTAACCATCGTCATCACCTGCTGCTAACAGCCAACTCACAGCATCACGGCTCAACGACCCAAGATCACCCAAAGCAAGTGCTTCTCCTCCTAACCTATCGCCAGAAGGTCAAGAGCAGCCTAACGCTAGGTCATTCATCTCATCTCATCTGATCACACAGGCATTTCATCATCTCACATCATCACAAGGTGAGTCAAGTAAGAGACATTCTGGGAGAGAGAGAACACATTCATATAACTCTGATTTCAGGATATTGTTGTAACTGTTCTATTTTATTATTACTGTTGCTAATTTCTTACTGGGCCTAATTTAGAAATTAAAATTTATCATAGGTATGTATGTATGTAAAAACCTAAGTAAGTCTAGGGTTTAGACTACCTGTGGTTTCAGGTATACAGTGGGGGTTCTAGGTATACATCTCCTGTGGATAAGGGGGGATTACTGTATTTTCATGATGCACTTTCCTTTTGCATTCTTTACCCCTCCAAAGAACATAGCTATCCTTTATTTTTCTTTATAAGTTTTCATTACTTTGTTTTTTTTATTCATTTTTATGATGCTATTCCAGCTTCTCTGTACTCTCTTTTAAATTCTACTCTTGAAACAGCTAGAGAGATGCTATTTTTGAATACTAGCCTATGAGTGGCCTCAGCTTCCTGGACTGTCTCTTTTATATCCTAAAACTCTTAAAAAAATTTTAATAGAGAAGAGGAAGTTCAATCTATAGACTACGAAAGTACTAAAGGATATTATGAGCAGTGCTACTTTATTCTAATCAGTTTAATTTTCCCTTCAATCTTTAATTGAGGATGGAGACGCTGATCCCAACAGCTCATATATACAGTCCTCATATTTCAAAAGCTGCTCTGGAACAATTAAAGAGAAAACCACAGCTTGTCTAAACAAAAGCCTTTCTTAATTCAAACAGAATGAACTTATTTCCCACCTCATTCTTTGGCCGGGTAAAGATTTTCCAGTTAGCTTCTCAGACCCCCTTTACGGCACATCTCATGTTCTCTATTGTTCCTCTCAGTCTTTCCAGCAGGATTCTCACAAAAATCTTATATTCAGTATTTAGTATTAGCAGCAGGTACCAGTTCCCAATTTGTCTCACTTCCTGTTAACACCAGTTCCATAGGGCTGCTTATCTCGCCTTCCATGTGCCTTTGAACAGAGCTGCCAAAGATCTACTCAGAGGTCTCTGGTAGATCATTAAACCCAGAAGTTCTCTTCCTTCTACAGTATTTTATTATGTTGTTTAGTTTCAGAATCTAGATGTCTGCTGCTAAACCATCTGTTCATTTTTAGACACTGCGCTACTATGGGCATCTGATGCCTCTTGCTCCACATACACCCCGCAACCCCCCAAATCCTTATGCAGCTCCTAAAACAGTTTGACAAAGAATTCTTCTAACTTCCAATCTTATCCTTTTAAGGCAATCTGAATGTGTTTTTTACCTACTGTGCACTCCTTTGTGTTTTTGCAAAATCCAAGCATGTAAAGCAGTGACTTAATTTTAGCTTTAATCTTATGTTTTCTACTATCCTGGGTCTGCACAAAGGCTTCTCCCACTTGGTTTCTGATTTTTAATGTTTCCTTCAGTGTCTTCAATCTGTTTTTCTTTACTTTTATGCTTTTCATTAATCATTTCTGCCTACAGATAGGTCTCTTTAGTCCTTTAACTTCTTTGGTTTTTAACCCTCGGGGAGCCTTCCCTTAATACTTCCACCACCTCCTCACCTTCAATAGGAAGTTGATTATTTCTCCTCATATTTTTAATTTTCTTGCGTTCCAACAGGAATTTGTTTATCTTTGAAATGATTCTATCAAAACCTCTCAGCTGTTGAGAAATTAATTTGAGTTCTTACTACTGCATGATTGGAAAAAAGGTATTTCACTTTGCCATATATTCTGTTGACCTGGCAATGCTATAAAATACAGATGGTCCTCTGCACCCACCATTTTATATAAAGAATTTGAGCATCCATCTCTGCACAGGGGCTTCTGGAACCAATCCCTTCGGTACTAGCGGACGACTTTTCTTTCTAAATATATTTTAGACCAGTAACAGTGTATAAACCTTAAGAAGGATTATTTAATTCTTATTTTATAAATGGATTCTCATTGTCTGGCTTCTTGGGTTCTTTTTGGTTACTTTCAGACTTTTCCCACAACGTCGTTATTTACAATATGAAAGAAAGACACCAAATAATAATTTTCTTTTTTCAAATTTCTTTGGGGATGAGAGACAGATGTGTGTAGATAGACACACATGCACACATATATTGACAAACCCAGCCCCATCTCTTTGTTTAATTTACACCTATGGTCAGATAGACTCCAACCCAGATTTGAACACACCCTCCAAACTCCCTCAGTGCTCAAAATGCCTTGCCCGGCTTCAGGGTCTATTGGGTCTTTTAAAAAACAAAGCATTCCCTCAGTTCACAGGCAGTCGTATCTCTAACCAGAGTGTCACTTTGTCTCTTTCTGCCCTCAAGGTTTATCAGAAATGAGCATCCATGAGAACAGAAGCTGTCCCGCAGTGCATTCCCTGCCCAGGTCTGGCGCACGGCCCGACCCCGGTGAAAACGGGAAGTGTCCGCTGAAAGCCTCCTTAGACTTCAATGTTCCGTTTCTTTGCACTACATGCTTTCCTACCCTGCGCTGGACTTTATCCCTACTTGTGTGATTCCAATTATCCTTCAATGCTTCTGAACTCCCTCATGCATTTCCCTTGGTTAGGTCATGGCACCTCTCTCCTTCCTTCAACGCTTCTGAACTCCCTCATGCATTTCCCTTGGTTAGGTCATGGCACCTCTCTCCTTCCTTCAACGCTTCTGAACTCCCTCATGCATTTCCCTTGGTTAGGTCATGGCACCTCTGTCCTTCCTTCAACGCTTCTGAACTCCCTCATGCATGTCCCTTGGTTAGGTCATGGCACCTCTCTCCTTCCTTCAACGCTTCTGAACTCCCTCATGCATTTCCCTTGGTTAGGTCATGGCACCTCTCTCCTTCCTTCAACGCTTCTGAACTCCCTCATGCATTTCCCTTGGTTAGGTCATGGCACCTCTCTCCTTCCTTCAACGCTTCTGAACTCCCTCATGCATGTCCCTTGGTTAGGTCATGGCACCTCTGTCCTTCCTTCAACGCTTCTGAACTCCCTCATGCATTTCCCTTGGTTAGGTCATGGCACCTCTCTCCTTCCTTCAACGCTTCTGAACCCCCTCATGCATTTCCCTTGGTTAGGTCATGGCACCTCTCTCCTTCCTTCAACGCTTCTGAACCCCCTCATGCATTTCCCTTGGTTAGGTCATGGCACCTCTCTCCTTCCTTCAACGCTTCTGAACCCCCTCATGCATTTCCCTTGGTTAGGTCATGGCACCTCTCTCCTTCCGTAGTACTGGTGTGTCTGGCATTGGAGTGCATTTATAACAGGTCGTTTATCCATGCTCCCTTTGGCCTTTTCCATGTTAATCTCTCAAAATGTGTTCCCGATTCTTCTTAAGGCTTTTTCCTCTTCTTCTTCTTCTGAGGCATGTGTTCTCTATGTCTTTTTCCAGTAAGAATTATCTCCTCCTATTTTCTCATAGTCTTTCTTGCTCACCCCAGCTACTTCATCTATTTCCCTCTAACCTTTCTTCCTCCAATACCTAAAACTTAATCTTTATATTTCTACCATCTCCTGCTGAAGCTCTCTTAATGCCTCCCCATCCCACATGGCTACTCTGAATTAATTTTGGCAGCTGTTAACAGCTCACTTGCTCTGCTTTCCTTTTCATTCTGGGACCTTGAAAATGGCTCAGCTGTTTCACAGGCATAATGAATGTGCCTGCTTCACTTTCATTATGACCTGTTCTTAGGCAAATCAGCTCAACTATATGACCACTGATCCCAAAGGCTTTTTAGAGATGTCATTTCTGGCTCCTTTTCCTTCACACTAGAACCATTTTTCCTGATCATATCTCACACTCAGATGATTTCTAGAAACAATTCTATCTTTAGTATTATAACTGCCAAACCTGACGCTAACAACCTCCTGGGAGCTTTAAGAAATACATACAGTGACTCCCCTCCCCTACTGCTCTCTCCCCTCCCCAACTCCAGTCTGACTCAGCAGCCTGGGGATGGGCCTCAGAATCTTTTTTTTTTTTAAGCTGAAGTGATTCTGATAAATAACCATATTCAGCAATTACTCATCTACAGTATGTCTTTGACTGGCACCTATATGAACTGGATCAAAATGGAAAATTATTAATAATAAGTACTTAATACTTATTCAGTGCCAGGCCTTGTGCTAAGCTAAATGCAATAATACAAATATTATTGTGGTTAGTCCTCTGAGGTGGGTTCTGCATTTCGCAGATGCGTCACACAACTACAGTAGGTTCTGAGTACTCTTTCTAGTAGTCCCAAACCAAAGTCTGTGTTCGTGACCACCACATATACACTAGATCAATAGTTAGTAGGTATCTATAACCTTTTGATTTCTTATTCCTCATACATTGCACACATATAATTCAGTCAACATTCCAAACACATCTGCAACTTTTATTGATACTTGATCTGTTAAAGAATTAATCTCTCATGAAGCAAGTTTTAGTTTAAGCTATACTAAGTTACATTTTTAAAGAGAATAAGATAAGGTCTTTGGTCTTGGTTGGCTATAATGAATCATTACAAAGGTTTTTATTTACTCATTCTTTTTTTGATAAGTCATTTATAAAGCATTTACTGAGCATCCACTATGTGCTAGGCCTGAGGATATGCAGGATTTGGTTTTGGTCACAAAGAATCATTAAATTTTGTTTATTCATTCATTCTGTCAGGCAGCCTTAAGGAAAGCATTAACTGAACACCTAATAAGTGAACAACACCGTAGAAGGCCTAGAGATACAGCAATATATAAGAAACAGGACAGAGGTCTGGATAAAGGATAAACATTTTGGAGTCATCAGCATAACTGAAGTGTTCTGCACAGATATGATTACTTCAGAAAAGGACAGAATAAGAGAAGAGGATCTCAAATATAAAACTATGAACTTTAATACTTAATAGGAGAGAAGCCAGCAAAGGAGACTGAGAGCCGAGAAGAGGAAAACAGGAGCGTCTGTGCCATGCGGGACAAGAGCGCAGCGCTGGGCAAAGACGTCGAGATATTAGGAGCAGGAGGAGAAAAATGCAGATGTGAGCAAAGGCAATTTTCTGTTCAAGAAATGTGACTGGGGAGGGCAAGAAAGACTCAAGTATATTTTAAGTGCTGAGGAACAAGTATAGATAAAAGGATTGAATGTAACAGGGAGACCGGATTAGTAACAGAAAAGAGTCTTTGAAAAATGTAAAGGAGACTGGATCCATAGAACAGGTGGAGAGGCTGGTCTTGGAGGAAGAATGAACCCTTTTTTATTCTAACAAGGAGGAAAGAGATATGGGTGGAGATGTAGGTATGCCTGCAGATTTGTTAGTGTGGTAGCTCCTGTTCAATTCTTGGTCAAGCAGGAAACAAGATTATCTGTTGAGGTCAAGGAGAAGAGGAATTTAAAGAGACTCAGGGTCTGAGGCCGAGAAGGCAATGGCACCCTACTCCAGCACTCTTGCCTAGAAAATCCCATGGATGGAGGAGCCTGGTAGGCTGCAGTCCATGGGGTCGCTAAGAGTCGGACACGACTGAGTGATTTCACTTTCACTTTTCACTTTCATGCACTGGAGAAGGAAATGGCAACCCACTCCAGTGTTCTTGCCTGGAGAATCCCAGGGACGGGGGAGCCTGGTGGGCTGCCGTCTCTGGGGTCACACAGAGTCGGACACGACTGAAGCGACTTAGCAGCAACAGCAGCAGCAGCAGGGTCTGAGGAGGGCAGAAGTTTGAAAGTTGTTGGAATGAGTGTGTTGACTAGAGATACGTATTTGTAAGGCGCTGCTGAAAACCCACCTGAGGTAGCGGATCATAAATTTCTATAAGTACCAGTCTGGTTGTAAGAATTTCTCCAGCTGCACTTGAAGTAGACATGTAAAAAAAAATGGCAAGACACTAAAACAATAGACCATGGAATCTTAGCTGCATAGAGAGGAAAGGAAAGAATAAACAAGGATTCTGGAAAGGAAGAAAAAAGGATCAGCACTCTAGGTGAAACTGAAAAACAAGGATAGTTTGGCAGTTCTAATCTTTTTTTTTTTTAATATATTCTCCCAAGAATACACATGTTTGAAGTTTATAAACTTTCAAGGATTTGAAATCTTATGTCAGGTTCATGTTAGAATGAAATAATAGGCTGTTTGTCTCACTAATGTAGGGTAATATTTCTAACTCTCATCCCAGGTACTTTGTAGGACTGCTCCTCCCCGATTCTTCCAAAACTGGGTTAAGGGGGGACAATGAGGGCCTTCCTGGAGGCTCAGACTGTAAAGAACCTGCCACAAGGCAGAGATCCGGGTGTGATCCCTGGGTCGGAAGATCCCCTGAAGCAGTGGATGTCAACCCACTCCAGTATTCTTGACTGGAGAATGCCACGGACAGAGGAGCCTGGCGGGCTACAAGTCCACGGGGTCACAGAGAGTCGGACACAACTGAACCTGCAAGCGTGTAATGAAATGTGAGCAAAGTGACAGGAATCGCTTCCAGGCATAGTAGTTACAGGGAGCACAATTCACCACTCTCTCATTTTACCAAAGCCACCAACGTTTCAGATGGTGGCTGCTCGATCCTCTAGGGTCCTAAAATGACAAAGACACGGGGCAATGCCTCCAGTCGACCCCCAAAGGGCATGCTGAATATCAATTTTAAGCCACATCAGAGGGTGCCAAGGGCTTCCCAGGGAGCACCAGCGGTAAAGAACCCGCCTGTGAAAGCAGGAGACGTAAGAGACACTAGTTCAGTTCGATCCTTGGATCAGGAAGATCCCCTGGAGGAGGGCGTGGCAACCCCCTCCAGTGTTCTTTCCTGGAGAATCCCACGGACAGAGGAGCCTGGCGGGTGCAGTCCATGGTGTCGCAAAGAGTGGGACACGACTGAGCACAAGAGAGTGCAGATGAAGGACTAAGAAAGGGTAGGTGAGAATGACAGGTGGGTAAGGAATGCAAGGCAGACCACACTGGAAAGTATGAGAGCAAGTCTCCTTCTTAACATCAAGCCCAAAAGGCATTTCCATTTGCACATTTCACTAATCTCTGAAACTTGAAATGTAAAAAAAAAAAAATCAGAAGTTTCTCGACAAGTTAGCACCCTTTCTCAACTTTCCCATTACTTTCAGGGGCTTCTTCGTCCTTTGGCTCTCCTGCCTCTTACCTCTTCTCATCCTGTCCACCAGTCATTAGTGCCTGTAACTATATGGTACAGCTAGCACCAAGTTCGGGGAATTCCCTGGTGGTCCCCTGGTTAAGATTCAGTGTTTTCACGGCCATGGGCCCATGTTCGATCCCTTGATGGGGAACTAAGATTCCATAAGCTGTGTGGTATGGCCAAACACAATTAAATAAATACAAATTATCACCAAGGTCTGCCAGTTCTTCTGCCCTGTCTCTCAGATCTGACCCTTAACTTATTCTATGTTCATGCCAACTACCTACAGGGACCATTTTCATATAGCTGCACTAGAACATAAGCTCAGCATTATTACTGCATAAATAAATGAAGATATCTAATCTATCATCTGTCTCTTCCCAATTTTATTTATTTCCTAACAGAAGCGAGAAACATCTTTGGAAAAACTTTGTTTTCCATCAAGTCTTTCCACTAGTCAAGATCCAACAACAGAATACTATTATTCCTAGTGTGTAGAGTATAAAATTCTGCTACTGAAGATTTAATGCCTTCCACAAAGTGGGTACCACTTTCTCTATCCAGTTATCAGAAATGGTCTCTTTGACATAGTCAAGTTAGTTTTAACCATCTATAATGACTAGATTCCTCTTTCCTATGTCTGTTTATATCAGCAGATAGTAGTAACGGGGGTCAGGAGAACTGTCTGGGTTCTGGATATATGGATTGTGAAGCTAAGCCAACAGAATTTGCTGATAAGCTGGAAGTAGGGGTGAGAAAGGAGGAGTCAAGAACAACACCCAAGTTTCTGGTCTGATAAACGAAGGGGTCACCACTAACTTCTTTGGGAATGGCTATGAGTAGACGTTCTGGGATTGGGGAAATACCAGGGCTTTGGCTTTGGACAGGTAAGTCCAAAACCCCAGCTGCACTCAACAGAAAATGAGTAGGGAGTTCAAGATGAAATCAAGGGATATCTAGAGATATCAAGCCCAGAATTCAAGAGAACAGTTTGTTGTTTAGTTGCTAAGCAGTGTTCAACTCCTTGTAACCCCATGGACTGCAGCACGCCAGGCTTCCCTGTCCCTCACTAGCTCCTGGAGTTTGCTCAAACTCATGACTCATTTGGTGATGTCATTCAACCCTCATTCTCTGTCACCCCCTTCTCTTCCTGCCTGCAATCTCTCCCAGCATCAGGGTCTTTTCCAATCAATCAGCTCATGGTATCAGGGGGCCAAACTACTGGAGCTTCAGCATCAGTCTTTCCAATGAATATTCAGGACTGATTTCCTTTAGGATGGACTGGTTAGATCTCCTTGCAGTTCAAGGGACTCTCAAGAGTCTTCTCCAGCACCACAGTTCGAAAGCCTCAATTCTTCGGTGCTCAGACTTCTTTAAATAGATAGTATATAGGTAGTATTTAAGTAAATGTCAATAGGAGCTCTCCAAGAGACTGAGTATAGATAAGGAAGATGTCACAGGACTAAGTCTTGGGGCATTTCCTTTGAGGAGAAAAAGGAATAAAAAAAATGGAAAAGAAGGAATGGATAAAATGCAGAAGAAAAGCTTGATTTCCTGAAAGCCTAATTCAAGGAAGAGGAGGAGGGAGTGGCCAACTTATCAAATGCTGTTTATAGGTAAGTAAGGTGATGACTATGAATTAACAAGTGGATTAAACAACACTGAAATCATTGGTACCTTGAAGAGGACACTGGTGCTATGGGCAGGGGCAAAAACCTGGTAAGAGAGGATTTAAGGGGAATATATCTGGGCTGTCTCCAGCATAGGCTACCAGAAGAATTTACTTTCAACAGTAATCCTTCTACTTAGCAGGAGGCCAATAGGGTTTGAGCTCACTCTCTGTGAAAGTTATCTCAGCTACACTCATTATTTTCAAGTAAAAAAACTGATCACAGAATTAGTCCTTGGTCCTCTGACATGGATTTTTCCAGAAATAACTGTATTAGAAAGCTCACTTCAGTTCTTAGCACCTAGAGTGAGTACATCCTCAATTTTCTAAGGTTCCAATTTAACAGAATTTTGTTCTGTTAATGAAGGGAATTTTTTCTACGTGCAATTAAATGTGGTTTAATTTTATGCCACTACAGGAACTTTTACATTAAAGTTTTTCTCATATTGAAAAAAACCAACTCATTTTCCTCTATGGGCTGGGAAGAAAGGAAGTGGAGAACGTTGTTGAGTAGGTATAGCATTTCAGGTCTACGAGATGAAAAAGTTCTAGGGATCTGTTGCACAACACGCAGCTAACACTGAAAGTGAAAGCCGCTCAGTCGTGTCCAGCTCTTTGCAACCCCCAGGACTGTAACCTGCCAGGTCTTTGTTCATGGGATTCCCCAGGCAAGAATACTGGGCAGCCATTCCCTTCTCCAGGGGATCTTCCCAACCCAGGGATTGAACCCAGGTCTCACGCATTGCCAGGGGATTCTTTACCATCTGAGCCACCAGCTAACATTACTATTTAAAATGATTATGATGTAAATTTAATTAAACTTGATTAAAAATGATTAAGATGTAAATTTTACATTATGTGGGGTTTTTAAATCACAAGTAAAAAATTCTTTTACAGACATCACATCCTGCTGGCAAATAAATCTAAAATAATAAATAACTGGAGGCACGGCAGATACCATAACAATATTTGCGGAGTAAAATGTGCTTTGTTTGTGGGAGGGGCGCCATTTAAGGAAGTAAAACGTTACGAAACTTTTCTCACTAAGCTGTAAAATAGTTTCCTATTTCCCTGCAGTTAAGGTAAGAGATGCTGGACAGCATCAGCGCAGCACACGCTACAGGAAGGGGTCATTTATAAGCAGATTATGTACAAGCACAAACTACCTTGCAGAACTTGGTATGAAAGTTTACTTTATATTCTTTAGTCATATAGTCTTTCAAGGTTTTCCCCAGGTCTTTTTACTTGATTCTCTAGTAACTCTCTTTCATCCCTTGATTTTAGCTGCTCTTCTCTGGATCTTTCTTAAAACTTAAAATAACAGCAGCAAGAATAGAGAATAATAGATCTGAAAGGCTGATTAGTTTGATATTTATCATGAAACTGTAAGGCAGACGGGGCCTGCACTTCCCATTTTATAGGGAAAGCTAAACTTTTTAAAAGTGATTTTCCTCTGATCTCATACCAAATGTTAAAACTAAAACCTAGGTCTTCTGATTTCCAATCCAGTATTTTTTCCACTATACCACAGTTACTTCTCAGGTGGAGGATAATAAACAGCAGAGAACAAGAGATTAGTTTTGCAACTGGTCATAGTTAACCTTTTTAATGAATGATCTAGAAAACGTTCACAGAGCAAAAGAATGAAGGTGGACCCTTCCCCTGCACAATACAGGAAGATTAACTCAAATAGATCAAAACCTAAATTTAAGAGCTAAAACTATAAAACTCTTAGAAGAAAACATAAGGGAAAACCTTTATGACCTTTGATTTGGTAACAGTTTTTTAAATATGACACAAAAAGCACAGGCAACAAAAGAAATAAATAAATAAAATTACACTTTATTAAAGTTTAATTTAATAAATTAAATTTTATTTATTAAACTTTTGTACATCACAGGACACTATCAACAGTGAGAAAACAGCCCACAGAGGGAGGAAATATTTTCAAGTCATTTATCTGACAAGGATTTACTATCTAGACTACATAAAGAATTCCTACAACTCAACAGAAAACGCTTCAAAAATGAGCAAAGGACTTGGACAGAGATTTCTCGGAAGAAGATAAAAATGGTCAAGAAACACATGAAAACAGATTAAACTTCATTAGTTCTTAGAGAAAAGCAAATCAAAACCACAAATGGGATACCATGAGGATGGGCTATCATTTCAAAACAGGGCGTTGAATAACATGTGTTGACAAGGATATAGGGAAACTGGAACCCCTGTACATTGCTGGTAGGAGTCTAAAATGGTACAGCCACTGTGGAAAACAGTTTGGTGCTTCCTCAAAAAAGTAAACGTAAGATTACCATATGAGCCAGCAATTCCACTTCTAGGTATGTACCCAAAAGAACAGAAAATAGAGACTCAAAGACAGAATTATATACCAGTGTTCAAAGGAGTATTAATCACAGCAGTTAAAAGGTAGAAACAACTCAAGCCAGAAGAATGGATAAAGAGAATGTAGTATACACATACAACGGAATGTATTAAGTCCTAAAGAGGAATGAAGTTCAGATATATGCTACAACGCAGATAAACCTTGAAAGCATTATGTCAGTGAGATAAGCCATACACAAAGGACAAATGCAGTATTATTCCACTCACATGAAGAATCGAGAATAGACAGATTCATGGAGACAAAAGACGAGAATACAGGGTACCAGGGTCTGGGAGAGGTGGACAGTTATTGCTGAATGAGTAAGGAATTTTTGCTTAGGATGGTGAAAAGTTCTGGAAATAGTGGTGATGGTCATACAACACTGTGAATGTACTCAATACCAAAAAATTGTAAACTTAAACATGGTTAAAACAGTAAATTTTATGTTATGTAAATTTTACCACAATAAAAAAATTAATAATGAAGAGTCCGGTCCTAAACAGCTTTATCTGCAGCCACAAATTCCCTTCCTTTCCCACCGCATGTACCCGGCATTCCACTCTCCTATTGAACTGCCCTTGGAGGGACAACTCCCTTTCAAGCTTCCTGGCTTCACTGTGCTCACTGCTTTCTAAGTTTGGTTGGTGAGCTACTCTTCATCCATGAGGACTCATCTTTAGCGAGTCCTTTCTTTCCTGACCTCCTGAAGCAGTTAAATCAATTGTTCCTCTATACTCTCAAATCCCTTTGTAGACAGTTCTAACGTGGCATTTAATCACACATTGTGGATCATTTCTCTGTGTGTCTCCACCATTAGATCAAGTTCCTTGAGGATTAGCGTTGAATCTTATCTTTCTATTCCTAGCACCTAGTACATGGTAAACACTCAACTTTCCCAAACAAGTGACTTATGTATACCGTGTACTTTGATAAATCATAAAGCACTGTATCAGGAAAAGAACTTATTTAGTTCTACCCTTTATGAACTTAAGTTATTAATAGTTTTCAGTTTATGAAACAAGTCCCTGATGATATGCAGTACATAAGACAAATTAATTTTTTCATTATGTTCCCATTAACTAATTCTAAGGTTTTCTTCTCTTCATATAAATGCTATTGAACCAGGAAAATATTTTTGAGTTTCTAACTAAACAAAATACTAATCTAGATGTACTATTACATGTTTCAAGGAAGAGATACATTCAATAAAGCCAAAAAGATAATGAGTTGATAATGACTGCCTTTACATAAGAATATTTCAATTATGTCTTCCAGAAAAGTAGTATAATCAGATATGTGGATATACCGCTGGTAGCCCAGCACATATAAAGACATGCTTTAAGAGCCACTGCAAATTGCTGAATCAATCACCAAATATTTACTGAGTCCACACGTAGGGCATAATACCAAATATGTTAGGTGCTTACAAAATTTAGACTAGATTATTTTCAGAGTCAAGAAATTCACAATATAAAATTGGAAGACATGAAAAAATAGATCCAGCATAAATGTACAGATATGGTTATACACTCAACATTCATTAACCAGGCATAAACCAGGTACTTAAAACATACACGGATTAAGAAACATGGACTCTGCTCAAGAATTAAGTAACGTCATGCCAGGAACTGTGGGAATACAAAGATGAACAAAACACATAAGCCCTATCTGGACCACAATCAAGTTATGGAGAGGTAATCCTAAGTAGGTAATTACAGCAATTAACACTGATGACTCTTCCTCCAAACTTTCCCCTTGGCCGACACACCACCACACCAGGCAGCCTTTTCTTTTCCTCTCTTCCTGCTGTCGGTCATTCAAACCTGCTTCTCCTCTGCTGTGCCCTGCCACGCTGCAAAGCTCCATCTTACACATTCATCTCACTCTATAACCTAGGCCATTCCTATGATTTCAACAACCAAAATCTTTTCCTAGGTTGTCCTTTCTACTGAATTCCAAAAGGGCATTTTCAACTACCTACTAAATATTTCAGATTCCTCAAACTCGACTTAAACTTGCACTCTTCTCAAACTAACTTCTAATCTCAAGTTCCTACCTCAGGTCACAGCGCCACCATCAGTATCACCAGTGTCATGGGATTCATCTTTGCCTCCCCAGTCACACACCAAACGCATTACAAACTCTTGTTAATTCTACTTCTCTCCGCTTCTCTGTCTTAACGGCCCAGTGCTTCTCCATCACGGTGCCGCTAGCATTTGCAGTAGAGCAGCCCTTCATTGGGAGTAGGCGATGGCACCCCACTCCAGCACTCTTGCCTGGAGAATCCCATGGACGGAGGAGCCTGGTAGGCTGCAGTCCATGGGGTCAACGAGAGTCGGGCTCGACTGGGTGACTTCACTTGCACTTCTCAGTTTCATGCATTGGAGAAGGAAATGGCAACCCACTCCAGTGTTCTTGCCTGGAGAATCCCAGGGACGGGGGAGCCTCGTGGGCTTCCGTCTGTGGGGTCGCACAGAGTCGGACACAACTGAAGCGACTTAGCAGCAGCCCTTCATTGTCGGGACTCTGCTCTGCAATACAGAGCTCCTACCATTCCTGGCTCTACACCTAAACCCATTACCACTCCCCAGCCATCAATACTAACAAAAATGCCTCCTGAGGCTGGTAAGCACAGAATTACACAATGTGCTTAGTTGAAGACTCCATTATCCTCCAACTGTACTACTGAAAAAAAGTTTTTAAATAAAAACCTATATTTATTTTTCCTATATCTACTTTTTCGCCTCTCTAATCACTTCTCTATTCTGCAGCCAGAGGTTTTAAGCTCAATCTGCTAAAGTAACTCCTCTATTTAAAGTCCTTCCATGTTTCCAATTGTAGGAGAAAGCATTTAGTCTCTTGCCATTAAATACAATGTTAGCTGTGGGGTTTTGATAGAGACCTCTGATGAATATGAGGAAGTTTCCTTCTATTGCTACTTTGCTGAGAGTTTTTACCATGAATGCGTGTTCAACTTTGTTAAATACTCTCTCTCCAAGGATATTCAATCTCACTACTTCTATTTAACATTATACTGGAGGTCCTAGCCAGAACAGTATGGGGAAGAAAAATAAAAAGCAACCAACTGGAAAGGGGGGAAAACTGTTTTTATGTGCAGATGACATGACCTTGTCCCGAAATAATTTTAAAGAATCTACTGGAAAAACCACTACTACTGAGTTCTAATGGCTTTTTGTAGAATCCTTAGAATTCCTGAGATGCCATTAGTGCTAGAACTAAGTCCTAGAGCAGGGAAACGATCAATATACAAAAATTAACAGCACTATTTATACACCTGCAAAGAAGAAGTGGAAAATGGAATAAGCACAATTCCATTTTTATAGCATCAAATACATGAAATAAATGTAATAAAATATGTGAGTCTTGAACCCGTGAAAAGTGTCAAATGTGCTGCAGGAACACAGAGAAGATCTACAACACAGAGATACTCCGTGTTCGTGGACTGCAATAATCAATACGGTGAAGATTCAGTTCACTCCAAATTGATTTACAGAGACTGATTATGGGTTGAGTTGTATTCCCTAAAAGGTTATGTTGAAGTCCTAACAGCCGCCGCCCCCAATACTGTGACTGTGACCTTACTTGGAGATCGTGTCATTGCAGATGTAATCAAGATGCAGTCATACTGAATCAGGGTAGGCCTTAATCCAACGTGGGCTTCCCAGGTGGTGCTAATGATAAAGAATCTGCCTGCTAATGCGGCAGACATAAGAAACATGGGTTCATTTCCTGGGTCATGAAGATCCCCAGAGGAGGGCATGGCAGCCCACTCCAGTACTCTTGCCTGGAGAATCCCATGGACAGAGGAGCCTGGCGGCCACAGTCCATGGAGTCTCAGAGTCGAACACAAACAACCAACGTGGCTCAGCACAGAGCACACACGTGCAATCCTCGATCAATTCGAAATTACTAGTCCTTGTAAGAAAATAAAACAGAGCTAGGAAGAGAACTCCACATGAAGAGACGGAGATACACAGGCATGTTGGGAAGACAACCATGCATGACGGTGACAGAGACTGAAGTTACGCTGCCTTAAGCCAAAGAACAGTTGAGGTTATCAGAAGCTAGAAGAATCTTCCCCTAGAGGCTCCAGTGGAAGCACAGTCTTGCCAAAACCTTAATTCTGGACGTCTACTCTCCAAAACCGCAAGACAATCAAGTTGTTTTTAAGCTATCCAGTTTGTGGTTCTTTGTTACAGTAGCCCTAAGAAACTAATACACACAGTGACTACTCAAAAGTTATTTGATTTGTTGGCAAGATAACTGTTCTTATATAATCATACATAATTTTGCTCTCTATATATAATTTTATATCTTTTAAAACTATATATAGGTACACAATGTGTGGCAATGCAGTTTAGTGGAAAGGATTTATGGAATCAAGCAGATCTGAGTTTAGGATTCTGCCATTTTCTCACCTAACCCTGTTTCTTCAACCATAAAATGAGAAGAATTAATGGAAATACATAAAAGCCTGTCTACTACAGACTGACATTTAATAATGTTAGTTCCTTTATTTCCTGTACTGGAAGAGTTAACCTTGAAGAGTTTTTTTTTTCTTTTGCCGTGCCAAGTGGCTTGTGGGGTCTTAGCTCCCCATCCAGGGATGGAATCTGTGTTCCCTTCAGCGGAAGCGTGGAGTCCTAACAACGGGGAAGTCTCTGATCTTACAGTAAAACCGGAACATTTTAATTGACAAAAATATATTGATCACACAATGTACTTTGTACTACAAAGATCTTAGACACATGTCCCCGCATTTCTTTCATCTTCCTTTCTTATTTCCTTATTTCTCTGCTGCTTCTTGCTCACACGATAAGGGTCAGAGTAATCTCAGGAGGTTCCATGAAGATCATAAAACTGATTCTTGAAGAATGTTGGTTACAATTTAAACAGAGAAAAACCTAAAAGAACATTCAAGGAGATTCCTTCCACCCACCCCAGAGAGGAAAGAAACAATTCATAATATGTGGTGATGCGGTATATGTCCTCTAATACAACAGGAAATACTTGAACTGTAACTTCATTACGCAAGGAACGATGTTTGTGAATGAAGACCACAGGTTTCCGCATTTTGGCTTCCTTGAAAGAGAATTAACGTTCCGTTTGACTGAAGTTTGTGCTCCTCTTGGCACAGGCAAGGCAGGCAGTAATTTTAGTTTCTCATGATGCTTTAAATTTCTCTAAAGTGTTTCCCTTTTTCTGTTCAACTTCAGTGATTCCCACTACTCTGCCTTCCGCTCACAGATCCGTTCCTCTGTATCATCGAATCTACTGCTGATTCCTTCTAGTGTGTTTTTCATTTCAGTTATTGTATTCTTCATCTGGTTCTTTTTTTATATTTTCTCACTCTTTGTTAAGAACTTCTAGCTTCTCACTATGCTCGTTCAATCTTCTCCCGAGTTCTCTGAATGTCTTTATGCTCGTTACCTTGAACCCTGTACTGGGCAGGTTGCCCATCTCCACTTCACTGAGCTCTTTTCGGGTTTTATCTTGCTCCTTCATTTGGAAGATACTCGTCTGTTGCCTCATTTTGCCTAATTTACTGTTTTTATTTCTAAGTATCTGGTAGGTTGGTTTCATTTCCCAACCTTGGAAAAGTGGGCTTCTGGAGATGTCCTCTGCATCCCAGCAGGACACTGCCCTCTGGTCATCAGAGCCATGTGCTCGAGGGGACCCCCTGTCCGGGCCATGTGGGTCGTGGTGGTGGTCTACTGGGGGCCGTCTGACAGGTGCGGCTGGCCCCAGTTCCATCGGTTGCCAGGCTGTTCCTTGTGTGGAGGCTGCTGGCCCCTGGTTGGTGAGGCTGAGGGCCCCGGGACCCGAGGGCTGGTGCTGGCCCGCTACTGGGTGGGGCTGGACACCGGGGTAGCTAGCTAAGGGGCTGAAGGTGGTGCTGGCCTGCTGGGAGGTAAGTCTGGGGCCCAAGAGGTCCCTGGGGCTAGTGATAACCTGCTGGTAGGCTGAGCAGGGTTCCCGGGGCTCTGACTGTAGGGCCCTGGGGGTCTTAGGGCTGGTGGTGGCCTGATGCTCGGCAGGGCTGGGGCTCCGGGACTGGTGCTGGCCTGTTGGTAGGTGGGCTGGGTCCTGGTACAGGGGGCTGCACTGATACAATTCTCTATCTGATACATCTCTTCTAAATATGTCTTCCAACCCATGACTTGCTTTTTCTTTCATTTTTTAAAAAAAATAGTGCCTTTTGAAGAACAAAGCTTTTAATTTCGATAGTCAAATTTATCTATTTTTCTCTTTATGGTTCATGCTTTTTATGTCCTCAAAAACCCACACAAATCCAAAGTCACAAATATTTTCTCCTGTGTTGTCGTCTAAAAAATTTATAGCTTTACCTTTTACGTTTAGGTCCATGAGCCAAGTTAATTTTATTTGTTTATGTTCTGAAGTAGCACAAGTTATATAACACCACCACCCACCCCACCACCATAAAGATATCCAGTTGCTTTAATATCTTTTGTTGAGAAGACTTCCCTTTCCTCATTAAACTGCCTTGGCACTTTTGCCAAAAATTAATCGACCATATATCTGTGGGTCCATTTGTGACTCTGCTCCATCCCAGTGATTTATATGCCCATTCTTTTCAATAACTCCACAGTCTTGATTACTGTATCTATATAGTATTACATTACTATATACAAGCCTTGAAATCAGGGAGTATAAACTCTCCTACTTTGTTCTTTGAAAAATTGTTTTGGCTATTCTAGGTTATTTGTATTTCCACACATTTCGGTATCAGCTTGTCAGTTTCTACAAAAAAAAATAAAATAACCTTCAAAAGTCTGCCAGAGTTTTTAGTGAATCCAATATCAGTTTCCTAGAGCCATTATAGCAAAGTACCAGTATTCTTGCCTGGGAAAACCAAAGGTCAGAGGAGCCTGGGGGACTACAGTCCTATAGTCCATAGTCCTGGGGTCGAAAAAGAGTTGGACACGCCTTAGCAACTAAACACCAACAAAATAAACCACAGGCCCAATGACTGAAACAACCAAAAATATTCTCGCAGTTCTGCAGTCTAGAAGTCCAAAACTGAGTTGTCTATAGGACCGTGTTCTCTATTTGAAGGCCCTAAAGGAGGATTCTTCTTTGCCCTTTTCTTAGCTTCTCGTGGCTGCTGACAATCCTCGGCATTCCTTGGCTTATAAATGCATCACTCTAGTCAAGGCCTCCATCTACATGGGGCCTTCTTCCCTGTGTCTCTCTATGTATCCAAATTTCCTCTTCTTATAAGGACATAAGAAACTGGATTAGAGTCCACTCTAATCCTATAACCCGTAACACTTTGTATCAGCACTAATGACTATCAAGAACTCACTGGAAAAAAATTTTAAATATGGTCCTTCCTCAAGTAACTTAAAAATTTTGTTGAGAAGACAAAGTTAACATTTAGGAAGCTATCAGTGAAAAATGAAAAACAAAATTATAATTTAGAGTGCTTCAAACAATAAATGTTAACTGTGTATAAAAAAAGCACGCGCCAGGTCAGAAGTCAGAGGGCTTCATGGTCGACGTACCGAAAGGCTGGTGTAACAGAAAAGAGGCAAGAGGCTAAGAGTTTGGAAACAGGAGCAGAAGTGCAGAAGCAGGGACTGACATAGAAAGGTGAGCAAAGCAGCACATCTGCAACAGTCCAGGTCAGGAGACAGCGGGACAAAGTCGACAGAGGCCTCCATGGAGGCCGTGAAGGCTGGACAGCAGAGGTCTGATTTGCCACAGGGAGGGACACCACTACCCCAGAAGTCAGGCAGGAGGCAGAGCTGGTTTGCTCAAGAGGGCAGGACGCACTGAAAAAACAGAGCTCGGAGCAAGGAGGCTGGTGAGGGAGCTCCTGCTTCCTTTCCAATCAGTTCTCTATTCTGCAACCAGGGTGATTTTTTTTAAAAATTCAATTTGACCAAGTATCTCCTCTGCATGTTGAATCACTGAGTCTGAGATGCTCAAGGAATCAAAGATGATACCAAAATGTCTAACCCCAGTCTCAATAATGGCTGCATGAGCGTTACAGGGACCAGGAAGGCAGGAAAGGGATACAGTCTGGAAAGGAGGCATTAGCTCTGTATGGTTTATGAATAATTTGAGGTAGCAATTAAATGACAGCTAGAATTTGGCCAGGTTATGATGGGGAAGGCAAAGGCAGGAATATTCATGTGTAGAGTGTTAGAAAAACTGCACAAGGCTGCTCTTCAAATTCCAGAGGCAGGCATCAGTGGAGGAGGAAATGGCAACCCACTCCAGTATTCTTGTCTGGGAAATCCTATGGATGGAGGAGCCTGGTGGACCACAGTCCATGGGGTCACAAAGAGTCGGACCCTTTGTGACTAAACACCAAAAAAAAGGCAGGTGTTGGCGAGTCAGCTGAGACAGGCATGAGAGGAGTCAACTAGGCCTGTTCAGAAAAGGACCAGGAAAGGTGGCAAGGGTGGAGTCAGACAGCGGGGCAAAGGGCAAGGCAGGCCGGCTGGAGCTGGGACCGGGCCTTAAGCAGGAACACGGACGGAATCCCATCCTGGAAAGAAGGCCGGTCAGAAATAAGGAAGCAGTTGTGGAATAATAGCTAACGTAACACTAAACGTTTTTTTTTTAACAATATGGTATGTTCAAAGCATATAAATGACTTTATCCATTGAAACTTCACAAGAATGAGAGAGGTGACCATTACTGTCCTCATTTTACAGATGTGGAACGAAGGCTTGCCCAAGGTTCCACACACATTAAATGGCAGAGCCAGGACTTGAGATCACGGTGAGTGCAAGTCGCTCAGCCGTGTCCGACTCTTTCAACCCCAGGGACTATACAGTCCGTAGAATTCTCCAGGCCAGAATACTGGCGTGGGCAGCCTTTCCCTTCTCCAGGGGATCTTCTCCACCCAGGAATCGAACCAGGGTCTCAGCATTGCAGGCGGATTCTTTACCAACTGAGCCAGCAGGGAAGCTCTGAGATCATGGTAGTGAACCCTTATTCCGTGCCACGGTTTTACATATATGCATTTGGTATGTGTATGAGCGCTGTGTACATACACACACAATGAGGTTATTTTGGGGGAAAAAAGCAGGATGTTTCCCACCCTCCTTTCTGGTACATGACCTTTTCTCTGTTCAAGCAGACGTACGTACCGCCTCAAGGAGGATGGTAAAGGGAAAAGAGGGCAGTCATTTTCGGCTTCAAACCTCAAAACTGATTCTTTTTTTTAATCCATTTGTAACAAAACAACGGTTTTGGGAAGGGCTTTTTCTATATTCAAACAGCTCTGATTTATCAAGCGCTTGCCTTGGCCCACCATAACTGGTACAAGGTACAGGCAGGAAGAATTCAAGTTAGGATAGGAGAAATAACCCCACCCAGGAAATGGGGGAAAGGGTCTTTCTCACAGAAAGGGGAAAGAAAAGGCAGCGTGTGTGTCAGATTCCCTCTTGGCATGGGCTGAACTGTGTTCCCACAAACCCACACACTGAAGTCTCAACACCCAGTACCTCAGAATGTGACCCATTTGGAACCAAGGTCTTTAAAGAGGTAAGTAAGTTAAAATGAGGCCATTGGGGTGGCACCCTAACCCAACACTACTGGTGCCCTTATAAGAGAAAGAACCCAGAGAGGCAGGAACACAGAAGGAAAGCATGTGACGACAAGGCAGCAAGAAGGTGGCCCTCCGCCAGCCAAGGAGAGAGGCTCCAAAGAAATAGCCTGCCGGTACGTCAGCCTTGGACTTCTAGACTCCAGGACCATCGGGACACGAATTTCTGCTGTTTTTACCCAGCCAGTGTGTGGGATTTTGTACGGCAGCTGTAGACAACTAACACACCCCTCTAGACTGAAACCCGTTAGGGAGGAAGGTTTAAAAAAAAAAAAAAAAAAAACCAAGGTAAATGTGGGGGGAATCCCAGAGAAGTGGAGCCTGTTTCTCACTTCCAAAGACAATTTCAGGCTCCCTTAAAGAATTTCTGTGTTCTTATGCTTGCTGGAGGGAAGGGACAGTGAGGGAGTTTGGGAAGGACATGTACACACTGCCATATTTGAAACGGATAACCAACAAGGACCTGCTGTAGAGTACAGGAAACTCTGCTCAGTGTTCTGTGGCAGCCTGGACAGGAGAGGTTTGAGGAAGAATGGATACACACGTACGTAGGGCTGAGTCCCTTCACGGCTCACCTGAAACTGTCACAACACTGCTAATCGGCTATACCTCGATACAAAATGAAAAGTTCGAAGTGTAGGAAAAAAAAAAGAATTTCTGTGTTCTAACAGCCCCGGTAACAAACTGAAAATGGGAGGACAGAATGATAAATTGGAAGATATCCAACGTCAGCCTCCTGATACCTGTAGAGCAGGGATTTCAAGATTTCCAAAGTTAGTCTGACGTAGCAATGAGTATACCTCTCACCTAGACTTTGGTCTCCAACACCATTTTCCAATAAAAGGACCTACGGCTCTGTGGAGAAGGATTCTAGGCCTGGGGCAGGAAGTACACAGTAAAGTCAGAGCATCTTGTAGTGACAGAAGCTAAGGAAGGGGTCTGTGACAATGATGGGGTATTATGCCCCGAGGTAAATGAAACAGCTCCCAACGGCCAAAGCTGAAACAATCTGAGCAGCAACATAAAAAGAGTGGCAGTGGATTATAAATTAACGTATAAAATAAATATCCATGAGTTCATATGATATAAATAAATAACTGAATGATAAATAAGGGAGAAAAGACTAAGGTCCATGCAGAAAAACTGCAAGTAATTTACATAGACACTCTGCCCTTAAAGAGACAGAACACAACTCCCAAGTCATTAAGCATTGGCTGTACATAGCAACCTCCTTTCAAAAGAGTACAGCACAGAAAAGGAAGAAAAAAATGCATTCTTTTCCTTTACGGTAACTTTACAGTGAAGAGACCTGACAAACACTACCTCAAGCCAGGCGATCAAGGTCAGCACTGAGCGGGAAGTCACTTTGAGAGACGCCCTGATATGATGAGAAAGGCGCTTTCCTCGGCAGCCTTCCTCCCACAAACCATAACCTGAGTCTAATCCTGAGAAACGCATCAAACAAATGCCAACAGAGTGGCATTCTACAAAACCCTGACCAGTAATCCTCAAAACTGCCAAGATCAGGGCTTCCCTAGTGGCTCAGTGGTAAAGAAGCCGCCTGCCCATGCAGGAGACATAGGTCTGATCCCTGATCCGGGAAGATCCCACATGCCACGGAGCAACTAAGCCTGAGCTCTAGAGCCTGGGAGCCACACCTGCTGAGCCCACACACCCTGGAGCCCAGGCTCCACAATAAGAGAAGCCACTGCAACGAGAAGTCTGAGCGCTGCAGTTAGAGAGAAGCCCCCATTCGCTGCGACTGGAGAAAAGCTCATGCAACAACGAAGACCCAGCACAGCCAAAAGTAATGAAAATCATGGAAAAAAGCAAAAACTGTCGAGATCATAAAAAACGAAGTCTGAAAAACTATCACGACTACAAGAAGCCTATAGAGACATGACAACTAAATGTAATGTGGAATCTTAGAGGGGATCCTGGAACAGAAAAAGGGCATTAGGGAAAAACTGAGAAAATACAAACTATGGACTTCAGTTATTACTAATGCATCAATTGTGGTTGCTCAGTCACTCGGTTGTGTCCAACTCTTTGCCGCCCCATGGACTGCAGCACACCAGGCTCCCCTGTCCTTCACCATCTCCTAGAGTTTACTCAAACTCATGTCCATTGAATAGGCAATGCCATCCAACCATCTCATCCTCTGTCGTCCCCTTCTCCTCCTGCCTTCAGTACTTCCCAGCACCAGGGTCTTCTGCAGTGAGTCAGCTCTTCAAATCAGGTGGTCAAAGATTTAGAGCTTCAGCCTCAGCATCAGTCCCTCAAATAAATATTCAGGACTGATCTCCTTCAGAATGGACTGGTTGGATCTCCTTGCAGTCCAAGGGACTCTCAAGAGTCTTCTTTAGCACCACAGTTCAAAAGCATCAATTCTTCGGCGGTCAGCCTTCTTTATGGTCCAACTCTCACATCCATACATGACTACTGGAAAAACCATAGCTTTGACTAGATGGACCTTTGTCAGCAAAGTGATGCCTCTGCTTTTTAATATGCTGTTTAGGTTTCTCATAGCTTTTCTTCCAAGGAATAAGCGTCTTTTAATTTCATGGCTGCAGTCTCTGTCTGCAGTGATTTTGGAGCCCAAGAAAATAAAATCTGTCACTGTTTCCATTGTTTCTCCATCTATTTGCCATGAAGTGATGGGACCCGATGCCATGATTTTTTAATGCATCAGTAGGGGTTGATTAATTATGACAAATGTGCCATTTAATAACAGGAAAAACTAGGTGTGGCATATGAAGAAACTGTCTGTACTATCTTTGCAATAATCCCATAGATCTTAAATGTTCTAAAATAACTTTTTTTAAAAAAAAGGGTAACTTGAACAATCAATAACCTCAGATACGCAGATGACACCACCCTTATGGCAGAAAGCAAAGAAGAACTAAAGAGCTTCTTGATGAAAGTGAAAGAGGAGAGTGAAGAAGTTGGCTTAAAGCTCAACATTCAGAAAATGAAGATCATGGCATCCGGTCCCATCCCAACACCTGATTTGAAGAACCAACTCATTTGGAAAAGACCTTGATGCTAGGAAAGATTGAAGGCAGGAGGAGAAGGGGACGACAGAGGGTAAGATGGTTGGATGGCATCACTGACTCAATGGACATGAGTTTGAGTAGGCTCCAGGAGTTGGTGATGGACAGGGAGGCCTGGTGTGCTGCAGTGCATGGGGTCGCAGGGAGTCAAACACGACTGAGCAACTGAACTGAACTGAACTTGAAAAAAGGCTGCCTTACCAAAATTCCCTTCACACACATCATACCTAAGGCAGCTATTTCATCAGGGCAAAGGGAGTTTTGGCTGGGAACATCCATAGAGTGGGCAAATGTATATAGGGAGGTGATGACACCTAGGGATCCTGATCTCCAAAAGACTGTGAAGCAAGTACCGACTGAGTCAGGCATCCAAACACCACTATTGATCTTAAGACAAAGTCCTTGCTGCTGCTGCTAAGTCACTTCAGTCATGTCCGACTGTGTGTGACCCCATAGACGGCAGCCCAGCAGGCTCCCCCGTCCCTGGGATTCTCAAGGCAAGAACACCGGAGTGGGTTGCCATTTCCTTCTCCAATGCATGAAAATGAAAAGTGAAAGTGAAGTCGCTCAGTCGTGTGCAACTCTTAGTGACCCCATGGACTGCAGCCTACCAGGCTCCTCCGTCCATGGGATTTTCCAGGCGATTTTCCAGGCAAGAGTTCTGGAGTGGGGTGACTGTCCACATTGCCCTGGGGACATAGAAGATTTAACTTACATCTCAGACATGACTGTGACAATGAGAATCTTAATAGTCAGGATACCTTAGATAGGTTGTAACTAAGGAACTCTCAACGTGACTGGCTTACACAATAGGAATTTTTAAAACTTTGTCTATTTATTTTTGGCTGTGCTGGGTCTTCAGTGCTGCTCTGGCTTTTCCCCAGTGGCGGGGCCACCTTCCCGTTGCAGTGCTCGGGCCTCGCACTGTGCCGGCTTCTCCCGCTGCGGAGCGCAGGCTCTGGGCGCACCTAGAGGTCTCAGCAGCTGCAGCACGTGGTCTCGGTAGTCGCCCCTCCTGGGCTCCAGAAGACAGGCTCAGTGGTTGTGGTTGCACGGGCTGAGTTTCTCCGAAGCATGTGGGATGTTCCCAGGTCATGTCTTCCCAGGAGACAGAACCCCTGTCTCCTGCATTGGCAGGCAGACTGTCTACCACTGAGGCACCAGGGAAGCAGGGAAGCCCCAGGAATGTTTCTTTATTTCACATAACAAGTCCAATAAACTATTGTAACACTCCATTCTACCAACTTCAGTGCCTCAGCCATTTCTTAGCTAACTTTTCTGGCACTCTGGTTACCCTGATTTCAGGTATCACGTAGTGAAGCAATGACAGCTGGCAAAAGAGACCGACCGCTTCTTCAAGTGTGACCCTCTGAAGAGTACTGCTCAGGTACTTTGTAGAATGTCCCTGAATGTGAGCTCGTCCGATGCTTTTTTATGATTAGACTGGAGATTTTTGATTTGGGGGAAGAATATCACTGAGGTGCAAGTACTACTCTTTTAAGGAGCAAGGAAGCTTCCCCTCACAATTCACTAGCCAGCCCCTTCCTAAACTAAGCACTGGGAATAATGAAATTACCGGAATCAGTTCAGACCAATCAGGACACAGCCCTGAGTCATCAGGAAGGATGTATACCAAACCAAGGGGTACAAATGACTGCTGCAGGGTCAGCACCAGTGTGCACTATGGGCAAAAGTCCTGAAAGGCAGAGTGCCCTTAAAGAGACTGCACTAACATGAATAAACATCAAAACAGGTCTAGTTTTAAAAGGAAGACACTTTTAATTCTCAATTTATTTGTTTCTCCAACATTATCACCATCCAGAAGGATTTTAGATCATTTACACATGATAAATCTCTCTTCTCAGCTCTTGAGGGAGTAGCAGGAATAAAGGAAACACCTCTAAAAGACAAATTTCATCTTCAGCTCATCTAGATACCTATGGCAACATTTTCCAAACTAGTGTGCTTTCCTACATTCTTCTGTACCATGGTAACAAGTAGGCCATGAAAATAGTAATCTGTGATCAAATTAACTGATAGAGACTAAGTTAAACAAAATTAAACAGGCTTCTTTACTAACACATCTCTCAGAGCCTTTATATGCTAGCAAGATTATATATTTGAAGAGGAGGATATACTACTTACACTGTTTAACATTTTCCTCCAAAAAAGAAGGTTTTCCTTTTTTGTCCTGACCATCTATGAGCAATTTCTAAGACAGTATTCTGTTTAACACCACCTTGAGAAATACTGCTGTAAGAGGAAAGCAAAGACTCAAGAATATAGTTTATTATTATTAGACATTTGGGGGGGGGGAATCAGCGAAAAATAAGTATGCTGAAGAAGGTAGGAAGCAAATCCAGAGAATTCAATGATAAAGAAGTGAGAAAGGATACAGTTCCCAAAATGTTAGAGACCATCAATTATTGAGAAATTGAACAGAATAAGAATAAAAATGCTTTTTGATTTGACCAGGAAGACTGCCATTTGTGACCTTCAAGACAATAGCTTCAGAAAAGAGGAGGAAAGAAGGATGGTATACAGAATGAAAAAAAATTAGAATGGGGATGAAAAAAGAAATGCATGAAACATTTACAGACCACCAATAACTAGAGTTTAGCAGTGAAAGTAAAAACAAAGACATTGGTTGACTGGGAGAATGGAGTATATGGAAGAATACCAAAAATTTTAGAACAGCGAACACCTACATGTGGTTGAAAGTAAAAGCGAAAACCTACGGAAAGAAACTGATAATCACAGTCCAGTAGACGTAAGAAATGGAATCCAGAGTATAAATCACTAGAAAAGACTTATCTTTCTTTCCAGATGGTAGAGAACTTGAATAGTAATGCCTCACCATTCAAGTCTGACAATCTCCTTTTAACACTCCAAAATTTCATGGATATCTGTTTATTCCACCCCAGAGAACTTTTCAGTCTATAGAGTTGAGTATGTAGTGTAAGTTTGCTGATCTGTTGCTCCTCTCAGAAGCTATGCTGTGGTGAAGGGTAGGCTACTGAGAAGCACTCACCTCAAGTGCTTTTGTGGGCCTCAATCCTCATGAAATAAGAAACAAAGTAGTGGCTGGTGACAATAAGGAAATTGGGAGCTCAGGAGATTTTAATTTATAATGATTATCTATAAATAATTGACATACAAAATAAAAACTTATAATGGGAACACACACTGACACACAAAAACACTGTGAAGATTACCAAAAGAGGGTCCAAAAGAAAGGTATCTATTATGCTTATCCCATCCAGAAATTTCCATAGGTCTGGTATATCAACAAAAACTGCATAGGTATAAATTAATAATATAGTTCCCAGTATACTGGTGAGAACAAAGACTACTCAGCACCAGTCTAGTTACAGTCTAGCTTTAAACTTTCACAATTTAAACTTAGTATGGCTTTCCAACAACTAACCCTAAAAGTTAAGCATACAAAATTGTACTTTTATTTCCTTTCAAGATCAATTAGGACAATGACATGAGATTCTGTTGCTTAGAATGTTATTTTTAGAGTCTATCTTTTGGGTTAATTTCACTAACAATTCAAACTGAGTACATAATTTTGGATTACCTATGTCCAAGTCACAAGTGTGGTTCATATATGGCTCCACGGCCCACCTATAAAAATATTTTGATCACAAAAAAAGGCAGTAATTCGGATTCTTTAACTGCTTAATACATAGCCCTATAGAGATTTAAGAGAAGTTAGACTGCTTAAAAAATATATAGTGATCGCCGTAAGTAGATGGGTTAGAGGAGGCCACATTGTTTAAATAAAGAAATTAATAACGATCAGTGAGCATGGAATAAAGGATAGGGCAACAATGCTCACACCAAATCCGGCAGTCTCCAGCCCTGTGTATCCGTAGACGTAAGGCGGCCGGCCACATAGACCGGCCAGATCATCACGACTGCCAGCTCAGCAGCCCGGCTTGGGGAAAAGGCGGCATCCACGGAGAGGCCACCCTTGAGAACCAAACACTTACAGTTTCGTCTGGCAGGGACCAGAAAACGTGGCCGTGGCGAACCAGTTAAAGTCTGACAGAAACAGGGTTGTTAGCGGCAAAGGGAGCCTCCAAGGCTGCGACTCTGGAAGGCAGAGGCAGCCACGGCCGCGCAAACACCCCCGCCACGGAGCTGAAGGAAACTATGGGGGCTGGCGGAGGCGGCTTCGTGCTTACCTTGTCATCTTCGCATCTCTTCCCCAGGCCCTCCCGGGCCTGCAGCCGGCTGCTAAGGCGGCCGTAATCGGCCTCCTTCTGGTCAATCTGTTTCTTGTGCGAGTCCACCAAGAGCAGGAGGTCCGAATTGCGCTTCTCCAGGCGCCCGCGGGCCACCTCGGTGCGCTGGACCTGGCCCTGCAGCTCCGCCACCTCCTCCTGCAGCAGGACGTGGCGTGAGGAGATGCTCCAGTAATTGAAGGCGAGCACCGCGATCACCACCAGCAGGACCGCCAGAACCAGGGAGGGCAGGCGGCCGGCCCGCCGGTTCGCCCCAAAGCCCACCATGGGGCCGAAGCAGGCCGCGCCCGGGAGCCTCGGCGCCGACACCTGCGGGCAGAAGCTCAGGCCGCAGCTGAGGAGTCGCCCGGGGGACGCGGCCCCAGGGCCGGCGGACGCGGGAGGCCGGCCGACGCGCCCGCCCGCGAGCCGGAGAAGGGGGCGGGGCCGCCAGCCGCAGGCCCCTCCCCGCCCCCCCCTTCAAAGCCGGCCGAGGCGCGTTCCCTAGGCTTTCCTCCAGACCCTGCACCAGCGGGGCGGAACCCGGAGAACCCGGCGCCCGCACCGCAGGCCGGACACCTCAGGGTTAGGAGGCGGGGAAAGAAGCCGGAAGAGGGTGGGCTTAATTCTGGTCCCGCCCATCGGCTTGTCCGGGTCGCCAAGGGAGCCATTTCCTAGTTTCCGTCGACGCCTCCTCTTCTCGCGAGAAACTGGACTTCTCTCGCTGCCCGCAGTCTTGTCTCGCGAGGGTTATGTCTGTGGAAGTGTGTGGTTGTTTGGGCTGTCTGGGTGAGCTCTTGTAGTTGAACCGGAATCCCTTCGGCTTTTACCTGGTCAGTACCCTTGACCCATGGTCAAGGCCCTCTGAGTTTTCGGTTTTGAGGACGTTTGAGGCTGCGACCGCTATGTAGGGAAAACTTAGGTGAGTTGCGGGCAGAAGGGGCGACAAGAAGGCTCTTGTACTGCTTCAGTAGATTTTCTCTCTTGTGCCGACATTGTGAAGAGAAAACCACCACCAAAAGAAAACGACCATGAAATAGCAGTGTCCCAAGTATTACGGAGATAAGCAAGAAGAACTAGAACTAAGCTTTTTGACTGAAAGAGGTGCTGCCAGCCTGGTTTCCAAGGTTACTGCTTTCACACTGAGGGAAAGAACTTCAGAAAGGGTGAGCTTTTAGAAACTGTCCCTAAACTCGCCGCTGCTTTTGCCTCGAGCTAGGCTTCCAAGTAGAAAGTCCAGAAGCTGCTCGCAATGAATAATAACTCTTGCTGTTACTGATAGCAAGCACATTCTAGGAGAGAAATAATAGCTCTCTTACAGATTGGTTCTGCATGCTTTGTTGTTTAGTCGCCAATTCATGTCCCATTCTTTGGGACCCCATGGACTGTAGCCCTCCAGGCTCCTCTGTCCATGGAATTTTCCAGGCAAGAATATTGGGAGTGGGTTGCCATCTCCTTCTGCAGGGAACCTTCCTGACCCAGGGACTGAACCAGTATCCCCTGCATTGGCAGACAGATGCTTTATCTTTTGAGTCCCAAGGGAAACCCTTTTCCGTGTTATTCTCTCAGCAGCACAGTTTTAGGGATGAGGAATAGAAAACACAAAGGTGTCCTAGAAACTTTCTCAAAGTCCTGTATCTTGAGCCAGAATTAGGCTTGAATTCGGATCATTGGTGTCTAATATCATTGTTTTTTACGTTATAATAGGCTTCCAGGCTAACTGTTGCTATATGTTCAGCTTTAATTAAAGGGATGCAGAACAAGCCCCTATTTTTTGTTTTTTTCTGCATATTTACTTTGCCCTTGCATGAAAGTTATTGGCTCTATCCTGTTTAAGGAGAAGGTGGTGCTGATTTATTTTTTTCAGACCTCAGGATCAAGAACATACATGAGCATAAAACCCCCCAAATGCAAAAACTTTGGTATTTTCATTGAGATCAGAGTGGTATGATTCTGATGCAGGAAGACTTGTCATAGAATAATTATTCTGTGCTTCCTATCCATTTAAAAAATAAAGTTACCTGCCTAATAGTTCTAGAGTAGACTGGAAAAACTATTGAACCGTCAAAGAGTGATGATTTCTCTCCCACAGATACAAAAACTAAAAACACCAAAATTATTAATATTTACTTCACATCAAGCTTGAGTCCTTTGCTCTGGTTTCATAAGATCCAAGAAAGGACAACCTCTAAGGACAACCGTACTTTGGCAAAAAAAAAAAACAAGACAAAAATGGGAAATCCTTGATTATAATGGATTCACCTATCCTTTCCTCAATTGCGTATTGGCCTTGCTTTGCTTAGCCTAGCAATTGAAAATTAATCTGTAAAGTGGTGTTAACTGCTTAAGATGTTACTCTTTCTTTATAGAAAGTGTTTTCATTTTTATATGAGATTCTGGCATATAAAAGTATGTTATTACTTTCACATTCACATACCTTTTTTCATCAGGTGCTTAACTCTTTGCTAGATGTGGAAGTAACTTGCCCAGAGTCATACATCTAGTAAGTGGCAGGGGTGAAGCTGGAAAACCAATCCTCTTTCCACCCATCCCTCAGGTAAAAAAAACTTTTTTAATAATCTGCTTTGATGGTTACCTCTTCAAGCTCTTCTCCCTATTAAAGAGCCCAAACCAGATGTCATCAAGACAGTGTATAAGTGCTGTATTGAGTGCTTTCCAGGTGGCTCAGTGATAGAAATCCTTGTGCATTGCAGGAGATGAAGGTTGGATCCCTGGGTCAAGCAGATGCCCTGAAGAAGAAAATGGCCACCCAGGCCAATATTCTTACCTGGAGAATTACATGGACAGAGGAGCCTGGCAGGCTACAGTCCATGGGGGTTGCAAAAGAATACATCTGACAAAGTGGCTCTTGTTATGGGAATCGCTTGGCTCCCAGGAGGAAGGAAGGCTATTTCATGTCCTCTCTTTTCCCTTGTCTCACAGTCAAGCCATTCATCTTCAAAAGTAGGAGCTTCCCTAAAACTAGAGCTCTCAAGTCAGGAGTCATTACATTTCTCCCAATAAACTCATAGAGTTAGTCCTGTAAAGGCTTCTATGTACTTTTTGGATCCTCTAGATAGTCTTGACCACAATTGGGACTATTTGAAATTCTACCGAGACTGAGGCAACCACTCCTAGAAGGGTGCCCTGATTTTCAGCCTGTTCAGTTGGGAGCCCCAGATACAGGGGCAAAGTAAGAGCACAGGAGGCAGCTGAAGTTTTTACATCCAAATCTGCACCCTTAGGACACAAGTCTGGCATGTCTCACAGAGCACCACATAGGGCACTTCTGCCCATTTCTCTTGTTTTCTACAAAACTGTAGTTGTAGAACAACCCTAGTTGTAAAACAGTGTCATAATTAAGACCCTTCAACCGGCCAGTGTCCCCCATCTTCCAAAGGATACTGTGGCCATTCAGTGTCACAGAAGAAGATCAGGCGTGTCTTTTTAAATTCTGCAGATCAGAGTTGTCCCAGTGTTTTAAAATGCATTTTAAAGGAGTGGTTCTAGAACTGTTAGCTCCCATCTGTAAGAAGAAAAAAGTGGCATCCACAGCCATGGCTTTTGTCCACTGCAGGCATCCCTCCCTGCTCTAAATGGGGATGTAGACAGACTCTCCACCGAAGCTTTCCTTCCCTGGTCGGACTTAGTCTGTACCTTACCGGCGCAGGTACTGTAATCGTCCCTCCCGGTTCTACCACCGAGGCGGGGTGGAGATGCACCGGGGTAGACCTGATGGCATCCCAGGTTGATTTCTAGTTTCTTAGCACAGAGAACTTTGTTTGATTTGTCCTTTTCTCTGATGCCACCCGGGGCAGAGCAGAGTAGCTTTCCCGTCCCAAGCTAGGACTTCTAGGGGAAGTGTCCATCTTACATGTGCCTGTGCACATTCCTGAGTACAGTCCTGAACACAGGAGAAGTGGTGAGTCATAAAGGGATGAGCAGCAACTAAGATGTCCCTTCTGAGCGTCACCACGCCAGTATAAGCGATAGCAAAAGAGATGGTGAGGGGCTGGCCAGTGAGGAAAACAGCGATTTTGTCCTGAAGTTATTAGGGCCAGTTCTTCCGGTTCACTCCCACAGATTCCACAGAAAGACTATCTAAGGAGTTGGGACAAAAGCCATTGGAGAGCCTTCTCTGGTCCACTGAGAGCTAGCGTTACCAAAGGAAGAAGCCTGCTGTACTTCCTGAGTAAGCTTTAACCTGAGAGATTCTCTTGGAGCTAGAGCTCCATCTAGCTTCCGACTCCTAGCAAGGCTCTGCACTTCCTGACTATCCATCCAAGTTTGGGACCTAAGTAACAGTACACAGTAACAGCACAGATCACAAGTCTCTTGAAAGTCTATGATCTGACAGTTTAGGTTAGTAGTTCTGACTCTTTTAGTAAAAGAAAAGAAGAAAAAGTATAAGGAAGCAAAAACAAGCTTATAAATAGGGTAATCATAAGGTTTATCTCATATGGTCATTGTGTGAATTAAATGAGTTAATACAGCAGTGCTTAGAACAGGCACTTAGCACATATTCAGTAAATGTAGCCACTACTGTGCCCACTTTGGCAACACACATACTAAAATTGGAACAATGCAGAGATTAGCCTGGCCTCTGCAAGAATGACACGTAAATTCGTGAACCGTTCCATAATTTTTTTGTAGAGACATGGATGGACCTAGAGACAGAGTGAAGTAAGAAAGAGAAAAACAAATACCATACATTAATGCATATATGAGGAATCTAGAAAAATGATATAGATGATCTTATTTGCAAAGCAGAAGTAGAAACACAGATGTAGAGAACAAATGTATGGATATCACAAGGGAAAGGAGGGGTGGGAGCAATCAGGAGATTGGGATTGACATACATACATTATTGACAGTATGTATAAAATAGATAACTAATGAGAATGTACAGTAGAGCACAGGGAACTCTACTTGATACTCTGGTGACTTAAATGCAAGGGAAGTCAAAAAAGGGGATATATGCATATGTATAGCTAGTTAACTGCTGTACAGTAGAAACTAACAACCTTGTAAAGCAACTATAACCCAATAAAAATTAATAAAAATAATGTTGCCACTACTGTTGCTATTACTGTAGCAGTGGTTTTCAGTTTGTGGTGGGGGCAGGAATGAATCTATTTGTTCACTAATGTTTGTCTATATATTGAATAAATAATTTCTGTATAATCTCACCACTTCTGAGGTGCTATGGTGCTGAATAAAATAAAAACTTATTTATGGTCAGGATGGGGAACACATGTACACCCATGGCTGATTCATGTGAATGTATGGCAAAAACCATCACAATATTGTAAAGTACTTAGCTTCCAATTAGAATTTTAAAAAAACTTATTTAAAATTACTGGTGAGAGTCGGACATGACTGAAGTGACTTAGCAGCATAACCTTTTCCATTATATATTTTCTTAATCAGTGAACACTAAACATACAATTACTATCACATGAGTATAAACTATCTGTACAGATTCTGACATCATAAAAGATGTTCTTAGAGTCAAAATATTGGTAAACTTAAACCTAAAGGGCAGTGGTTTTAGTAAGACTGCAACCCAGCATCTACCACCCTTTCCATCCTCATTTTTTCCCTGTATCCTATGCCCTTGTTGATAAGTCACTTCAGTCGTGTCCGACTCTATGCAACCCCATAGACGGCAGCCCAGCAGGCTCCGCTGTCCCTGGGATTCTCCAGGCAAGAACACTGGAGTGGGTTGCCATTTCCTTCTTCAATGAGTGAAAGTGAAAAGTGAAAGTGAAGTCGCTCAGTCGTGTCCGACTCTTAGCGACCCCATGGACTTCAGCCCACCAGGCTCCTCCATCCATAGGATTTTCCAGGCAAGAGTACTGGAGTGGGGTGCCATTGCCTTCTCCGATCGTATGCCCTAGCTCTAAGGATATCCTGTTTTTCAAACTATATCATGTCTCTAACCCTTTGTTTGACTATTACATATTGGAACGCTTC
Source organism: Bos indicus x Bos taurus (assembly GCF_003369695.1). Lineage (NCBI taxonomy): Eukaryota > Metazoa > Chordata > Mammalia > Artiodactyla > Bovidae > Bos > Bos indicus x Bos taurus. The sequence goes on along the minus strand of NC_040085.1, from coordinate 102,641,216 downwards.
CCCATCTTACTTTCTTTTTTCATTAACATTTATTGATAAATTTCTCCATTATTAATAATAGTAATACAAATCTCTCAGACACCCATATGATCACAATTATATTATTACTATAGTTGTTGATTGAGAAAATACTCATTTGAAAATTTTATTAGGAAGTGAGTAATCTAAATGAAAATAATTTTTTTACTGAAGTGTAGTTGATTCGTAACATTGCATTAGTTTAAGGTATTCCAAATCCTGAAAGATGATGCTGTTAAAGTGCTGCACTCAATATGCCAGCAAATTTGGAAAACTCAGCAGTGGCCACAGGACTGGAAAAGGTCAGTGTTCATTTCAATCCCAAAGAAAGGTAATGCCAAAGAATGCTGAAACTACCACACAGTTGCACTCATCTCACACACTAGTAAACTAATGCTTAAAATTCTGCAAGCCAGGCTTCAGCAGTACCTGAACTGTGAAATTCCACATGTTCAAGCTGGTTTTAGAAAAGGTAGAGAAACTAGAGATCAAATTGCCAACATCCGCTGGATCATCGAAAAAGCAAGAGAGTTCCAGAAAAATATCTATTTCTGCTTTATTGACTATGCTAAAGCCTTTGACTGTGTGGATCACAATAAACTGTGGAAAATTCTGAAAGAGATAGGAATACCAGACCACCTGACCTGCCTCTTAAGAAACCTGTATGCAGGTCAGGAAGCAACAGTTAGAACTGGACATGGAACAACAGACTGGTTCCAAATAGGAAAAGGAGTACATCAAGGCTGTATATTGTCACCCTGCTTATTTAACTTATATGCAGAGTACATCATGAGACATGCTGGGCTGGAAGAAGCACAAGCTGGAATCAAGATTGCTGGGAGAAATATCACTAACCTCAGATATGCAGATGACACTACCCTTATGGCAGAAAGGAAAGAGGAACTAAAAAGCCTCTTGATGAAAGTGAAATAGGAGAGTGAAAAACTTGGCTTAAAGCTCAACATTCAGAAAGCTAAGATCATGGCATCAGTCCCATCACTTCATGGAAAATAGATGGGGAAACAGTAGAAATAGTGTCAGACTTTATTTCTTTGGGCTCCAAAATCACTGCAGATGGTGACTGCCGCCATGAAATTAAAAGACGCGTACTCCTTGGAAGGAAAGTTATGACCAACCTAGACAGCATATTCGAAAGCGGAGACATTACTTTGCCCACAAAGGTCTGTCTAGTCAAGGCTATGGTTTTTCCAGTGGTCATGTATGGATGTGAGAGTTGGACTGTGAAGAAAGCTGAGTGCCGAAGGATTGATGCTTTTGAACTGTGGTGTTGGAGAAGGCTCTTGAGAGTCCCTTGGACTGCAAGGAGATCCAACCAGTCCATTCTAAAGGAGATCAGTCCTGGATATTCATTGGGAGGACTGATACTGAAACTGAAACTCTAATACTTTGGCCAACTCATGCGAAGAGTTGACTCACTGGAAAAGACCCTGATGCTGGGAGGGATTGGGGCAGGAAGAGAAGGGGACAACAGAGATGAGATGGCTGGATGGCATCACTGACTCAATGGACATGAGTTTGAGTGAACTCCGGGAGTTGGTGATGGACAGGGAGGCCTGGCGTGCTGCAATTCATGGGGTCACAAAGAGTCGGACATGACTGAGCCACTGAACTGAATTGAACTGAAGGTATACAGCAACGTGATTCAGTTATATGTATTTTTCAGATTATATTATGTTACAGGTTATTACAAGATATTGAATGTAATTCCCTGTGTTATACAGTAAATCCTTGTTGCTTATCTATTTGATGTATAGAAGTTTGTATCTATTAATCCCATGCTCCTAATTTGTTTCTCCTTCCCTTTCCCTTTGGTAACCCTAAGTTTGCTTTCTGTGTCTATGAGTCTGTCTGTTTTGTATATAGATTCATTTGTATTATTTTTTAGATTCCATGTATAAATGATACCACATAGTATTTGTCTTTGTCTGACTTCAGTTCAGTTCAGTCACTCAGTCGTGTCTGACTCTTTTCGACCCCATGAATCGCAGCACGCCAGGCCTCCCTGTCCATCACCAACTCCTGGAGTTCACTCAGACTCACGTCCATAGAGTCAGTGATGCCATCCAGCCATCTCATCCTCTGGCGTCCCCTTCTCCTCCTGCCCCCAATCCCTCCCAGCATCAGAGTCTTTGCCAATGAGTCAACTCTTCGCATGAGGTGGCCAAAGTACTGGAGTTTCAGCTTTAGCATCATTCCTTCCAAAGAAATCCCAGGGCTGATCTCCTTCAGAATGGACTGGTTGGATCTCCTTGCAGTCCAAGGGACTCTCAAGAGTCTTCTCCAACACTACAGTTCAAAAGCATCAATTCTTCAGTGCTCAGCTTTCTTCACAGTCCAACTCTCGCATCCATACATGACCACTGGAAAAACCATAGCCTTGACTAGATGGACCTTTGTGGGCAAAGTAATGTCTGTGCTTTTGAATATGCTGTCTAGGTTGGTCATAACTTTCCTTCCAAGGAGTAAGCGTCTTTTAATTTCATGGCTGCAATCACCATCTGCAGTGATTTTGGAGCCCAGAAAAATAAAGTCTGACACTGTTTCCACTGTTTCCCCATGTATTTCCCATGAAGTGATGGGACCGGATGCCATGATCTTCGTTTTCTGAATGCTGAGCTTTAAGCCAACTTTTTCACTCTCCACTTTCACTTTCATCAAGAGGCTTTTTAGTTCCTCTTCACTTTATGCCATAAGGGTGGTGTCTGACTTACTTCACTATAATATTCCCTAAGTCCATCCATGTTTCTGCAAATGGCAATATTTCATTTTTTATGCTGAGTAATATTCCATTGTATATATGCACATATATACATACCAGGGGCTTCCCAGGTAGCGCTAATAGTAAAGAACTTGCTTGCCGATGCAGGAGACATAAGAGACACGGGTTTGATCCCCAGATTTGGAAGATCCCCTGGAAGAGGTCATGGAAACCCCTTCCAGTATTCTCGCCTGGAGAATATCATGGACAGAGGAGCCTGGCGGGCTCCAGTCCATGGGGTTGCAAAGAATCAGACACGATTTACCTGGTGCCTGGAACAGTGGCCAGGGTGCGCAGTGTCCACTTGTCTCGCTAGCTTTGGCCCCGCAGCGGCAGGGGGCCACTGTTGGCCTGGCATACGTGCTAAGTCACGTCTGACTCTTTGCGACCCCATGGACTGTAGCCCTCTAGGCTCCTCTGTCCATGGGATTCTCCAGGAAAGAATACTGGAGTGGGTCACCATGCTCCCCTCCAGGGAATCTTCCTGACCCAGGGATTGAACCCGTGTCTCCTGTGTCTCCTCCAATGGCAGGTGGGTTCTTTACCACTAGCGCCATCTGGGAGGCCCGGCAGAACTTTTCAAAGCCCGGAGCAAGGGACCTGGGCAGAAGCACCACACTAGCTGGCTGGATCCTTGGGTTTGCTGAGAAAAGGGAAGAATGCAGTCTATTCCTTTTTGTAGAGCCTTTATAATTCAACTTTTAATTGAAGCATAATACACACAGAAAAATGCACCTACGTGTACAGCTTAATGAACTTTCATAAGATGAACAGACCCGTGGAAGCAGCATCCTGGTCAAGACACAGAGTATTACCAGCATCCCAGAGCCTCCCCTGCCATGTCCCTTCCAGTTATACCCTCCACACCCCCCATGAGAGTCACCACTACCATAACTTCTAAAACCACAGATTACATTTGCCTGTTCTTCATGCGTTTTCATCCTGTGAATCATACAGTATGTGTCTTTTAAGGCTACGTTTCTTTGTTCACCACTGATATGTGGTATACTCCTTGTTCAGTTGCTCAGTTGTGTTCAACTGTTTGTAACCCCATGGACTGCAGCACGCCAGGCCTCCCTGTCCATCACCAACTCCCGGGGTTTACTCAGACTCATGTCCATCGAGTCCGTGATGCCATCTAACCTTCTCATCCTCTGTCGTCCCCTTCTCTTGTTAGCTTCAATCTTTCCCAGCATCAGGGTCTTTTCCAATGAGTCAACTCTTCGCATCAGGTGGCCAAAGTACTGGAGTTTCAGCCTCAGTATCAGTCCTTCCAATGAACACCAGGACTGGTCTACTTTAGGATGGACTGGTTGGATCTTGCAGTCCAAGGGACTCTCGAGTCTTTTCCAACACCACAGTTCAAAAGCATCAATTCTTCGGCACTCAGCTTTCTTCACAGTCCAACTCTCATATCCATACATGACCACTGGAAAAACCATAGCCTTGACTAGACGGACCTTTGTGGGCAAAGTAATGTCTCTGCTTTTGATTATGCTATCTAGGTTGGTCATAACTTTCCTTCCAAGGAGTAAGCATCTTGGCTTACAAGATGGCTGCAATCACCATCTACAGTGATTTTGAAGCCCCCAAAAAATTAAGTCTGACACTATTTCCACTGCTTCCCTATTTCCCATGAAGTGATGGGACAGATGCCATGATCTTAGTTTTCTGAATGTTGAGCTTTAAGCCAACTTTTCACTCTCCTTATCTCACTGCTTTTATCTCAAACTATTGCTGACGGATGTCAGAATCCTTTCCAGCATAGGGTTTTTACAAATGGTGCCATGGAGAACACTTAATACGTGAGTTTTGGGCACACACATCCTGGTGCTGTGTGGCACACACCTACAGTTGTAAGAAATATACTTGCTCAGCTTTAGTAGATACTGCTAAGCAGCAGTGATCTGACCAGGGTTCTTGGCCTTCCCCAGTCAACAGAAATTGATGAGGTCAGGCCAAGACATTCAGGCAAAGCTGTATTGGGGTTCCTGTGGTTGCAGGAGGGAGCAAAGACAAGTAACAGGTCCCTTTGCTTGCTCCCTGAGGCCGGGTGAGCTGGTTCCTTGTATGGGGTGAGGGTGGGGGTGTGTCCAGGGGTCAGCAGTACGGTGGCTTCATTGTTTTGCCCACCTCTTTATGGTGTTGAGTGCAGGGGGCATGTGAAGTACCCTGCTTTTGCTCCCGACACAAAATTTTTGCTCCCAGCTTTTTAGAAGTGGCAGTTGGGTTTTTCGTCTTCTATTTTTTGCCCAGAATTTGCCCCAGCTGCGCATGCACGCAGTTATTTTTAGTCCCATGTAGTTTCTTTGCATCTGGCTGCTTGAGGAGACGTTTGTCCAGGTGCAAGCAGTCCAGCATCAGGCACTCTATCTGTTAGATCTAGCCCCTTAAATCTATTTCTCACTTCCACTGTATCGTCATAAGGGGTTTGATTTAGGTCATACCTGAATGGTCTAGTGGTTTTTGCTACTTTCTTCAGTTAAAGTCTGAATTTGGCCACAAGGAGTATATGGTCTGAGCCACAGTCAGCTCCTGTCTTGCTTTTGCTGACTGTAGAGAGCTTCTCCATCTTTGTCTGACTATAATCAATTTGATTTTGGTGTTGACCATCTGGTGATGTCCAAGTGTAGAGTCTTCTCTTGTGTTGTTGGAAGAGGGTGCTTGCTATGACCAGTGCGTTCTCTTGGCAGAACTCTATTAGCCTTTGCCCTGCTTCATTCCGTATTCCAAGGCCAAATTTGCCTGTTACTCCAGGTGTTTCTTGACTTCCTACTTTTGCATTCCAGTCCCCTATAATGAAAAGGACATCTTTTTTGGGTGTTCTACAAGGTCTTGTAGGTCTTCATAGAACCGTTCAACTTCAGCTTCTTCAGCATTACTGGTTGGGGCATAGACTTGGATTACTGTGATATTGAATGGTTTGCCTTGGAAACGAACAGAGATCATTCTGTCGTTTTTGAGATTGCATCCAAGTACTGCATTTCGGACTCTTTTGTTGACCATGATGGCCACTCCATTTCTTCTGAGGGATTCCTGCCCGCAGTAGTAGATATAATGGTCATCTGAGTTAAAAATTCACCCATTCCAGTCCATTTCAGTTCGCTGATTCCTAGAATGTCGACATTCACTCTTGCCATCTCTTGTTTGACCACTTCCAATTTGCCTTGATTCATGGACCTGACATGCCAGGTTCCTATGAAATATTGCTCTTTACAGCATCGGACCTTGCTTCTATCACCAGTCACATCCACAGCTGGGTATTGTTTTTGCTTTGGCTCCATCCCTTCATTCTTTCTGGAGTTATTTCTCCACTGATCTCCAGTAGCATATTGGGCACCTACTGACCTGGGGAGTTCCTCTTTCAGTATCCTATCATTTTGCCTTTTCATACTGTTCATGGGGTTCTCAAGGCCAGAATACTGAAGTGATTTGCCATTCCCTTCTCCAGTGGACCACATTCTGTCAGATCTCTCCACCATGACCTGCCCATCCTGGGTTGCCCCACGGGCATGGCTTAGTCTCATTGAGTTAGACAAGGCTGTGGTCCTAGTGTGATTAGATTGACTAGTTTTCTGTGAGTATAGTTTCAGTGTGTTTGCCCTCTGATGCCCTCTTGCAACACCTACCGTCTTCCTTGGGTTTCTCTTACCTTGGGCGTGGGGTATCTCTTCACGGCTGCTCCAGCAAAACGCAGCCATTGCTCCTTACCTTGGACGAGGGGTATCCCCTCACCACCGCCCTTCCTGACCTTCAATGTGGGATAGCTCCTCTAGGCCCTCCTGCACCCGCACAGCCACGGCTCCTTGGACGTGGGGTTGCTCCTCCCGCCCGCCGCCCTTGGCCTCGGGTGTAGGGGCATGGGGTAGCACCTCCCGGCCGTTGCCCCTGTCCTCAGATGTGAGGTAACTCCTCTCGTCGCCACCCCTGACCTCAGAGGCAGGGTAGCTCCTCTCCGCCGTTCCTGCGCCGTCGCAGGCTGGTACTCTCGGCCGCTGCCCCGACCTTGGATGTGGGGTAACTCCTCTTGGCCGCCGCCCTTCAGGCATGGGGTCCTCCCGGCTTCTGCCCCTGACTCGGACGTGGGGTGGCTCCTCTTGGCCGTGCTTAGCGCGCCCGTCGCAGCCACCTGCGCTTTGTACAGGAGACAGGGATCAAGACCTGACACTGTACAGGAGACAGGGATCAGGAACATCCCCATGGAAAATGCAAAAAAGCAAAATGGCTGGGGAGGCCTTATAAATAGCTGTGAAAAGAAGAGAAGTGAAAAGCAAAGGAGAAAAGGAAAGATATAAACATCTGAATGCAGAGTTCCAAAGAATAGCAAGAAGAGATAAGAAAGCCTTCCTCAACGATCAATGCAAAGAAATAGAGGAAAACAACAGAATGGGAAAGACTAGGGATCTCTTCAAGAAAATCAGAGATACCAAAGGAACATTTCGTGCAAAGATGGGCTCGATAAAGGACAGAAATGGTATGGACCTAACAGAAGCAGAAGATATTAAGAAGAGACGGCAAGAATACACAGAAGAACTGTACAAAAAAGATCTTCACGACCCAGATAATCACAATGGTGTGATCACTGACCTAGAGCCAGACATCCTGGAATGTGAAGTCCAGTGGGCCTTAGAAAGCAGCACTATGAACAAAGCTAGTGGAGGTGATGGAATTCCAGCTGAGCTATTCCAAATCCTGAAAGATGATGCTGTGAAAGTGCTGCACTCAATATGCCAGCAAATTTGGAAAACTCAGCAGTGGCCACAGGACTGGAAAAGGTCAGTTTTCATCCCAATCCCAAAGAAAGGCAATGCCAAAGAATGCTCAAACTACCACACAATTGCACTCATCTCATACGCTAGTAAAGTAATGCTCAAAATTCTCCAAGCCAGGCTTCAGCAATACGTGAACCGTGAACTTCCTGATGTTCAAGCTGGTTTTAGAAAAGGCAGAGGAACCAGAGATCAAATTGCCAACATCCGCTGGATCATGGAAAAAGCAAGAGAGTTCCAGAAAAGCATCTATTTCTGCTTTATTGACTATGCCAAAGCCTTTGACTGTGTGGATCACAATCAACTGTGGAAAATTCTGAAAGATATGGGAATATCAGACCACCTGACCTGCCTCTTGAGAAATTTCTATGCAGGTCAGGAAGCAACAGTTAGAACTGGACATGGAACAACAAACTGGTTCCAAATAGGAAAATGAGTACATCAAGGCTGTATATTGTCACCCTCTTTAGTTAACTTATATGCAGAGTACATCATGAGAAGCGCTGGACTGGAAGAAACACAAGCTGGAATCAAGATTGCTAGGAGAAATATCAATAACCTCGGATATGCAGATGACACCACCCTTATGGCAGAAAGCGAAGAGGAACTAAAAAGCCTCTTGATGAAAGTGAAATTGGAGAGTCCAAAAGTTGGCTTAAAGCTCAACATTCGGAAGACGAAGATCATGGCATCCGGTCCCATCACTTCACGGGAAATAGATGGGGAAACAGTGTCAGACTTTATTTTTCGGGGCTCCAAAATCACTACAGATGGTGATTGCAGCCATGAAATTAAAAGATGCTTACTCCTTGGAAGAAAAGTTATGACCAACCTAGACAGCATATTCAGAAGCAGAGACATTACTTTGCCCACAAAGGTCCGTCTAGTCAAGGCTATGGTTTTTCCTGTGGTCATGTATGGATGTGAGAGTTGGACTGTGAAGAAGGCTGAGCGCCGAAGAACTCATGCTTTTGAACTGTGGTGTTGGAGAAGACTCTTGAGAGTCCCTTGGACTGCAAGGAGATCCAACCAGTCCATTCTGAAGGAGGTCAGCCCTGGGATTTCTTTGGAAGGAATGATGCTAAAGCTGAAACTCCAGTACTTCGGCCACCTCATGCGAACAGTTGACTCATTGGAAAAGACTGATGCTGGGAGGGATTGGGGGCAAGAGGAGAAGGGGACGAGAGAGGATGAGATGGCTGGATGGCATCACTGACTCTATGGATGTGAGTCTGAGTGAACTCCAGGAGTTGATGATGGACAGGGAGGCCTGGCGTGCTGCGATTCATGGGGTCGCAAAGAGTCGGACACGACTGAGTGACTGATCTGATCTGAAGCAGTCCAGCACTCCAGCACAGGGTCCCAGGTCCCAGCCTGTCTCGGTTTTACTGATTGACATTCCCACCAGGGGCGTGTGAGTTCCTGGTTGCTCCGTATCCTCTTCAACACTTAGTATTGCCTGCCTTTTTCATTCCAGCCTTCCCGGTGGCATCAAATGGCGATTTTAATTTGCATTGCCCTGATGAGTAATGCAAATGAGTGCCTTTTTGTATGTTTTTTTTTTTTTTTTTGCCCATTTGGGTATCCTTTCTGGGAAAGAGATGGTTCACATTTTTTGTCTAGGCAGGTTCTTAACTGAGCGGGCTCGTGAAGCCTTGACTCCCTCCAAAGAGACAGTCTTAGGGGAAGATCGCCCCGCCATGCCTACCACGTGCAGGCCACATTCTCCTCTGGGGACAACCAGCCCATCTCTGGAATGGGAAGTCCTTTGGTTCTGGAGGCAAACAAACTGGGTTTGAATCCCAGTTCTGCCTCTGACCAGTATAATGACCCTGGGCTTGGTTTTGCCATGGATTAGATGGCAGTAATCATACCTACCTCAAAGAGAACTCCGTGAGTCCTTTCCTATACATAAATTACCCAACACACAGGGCTTCAGAAAGTAGGGGTTGGAGTTAGATTCATTCAGCAAATCTTGTGAAGACATTTAAAATTAGTATATAGGGATTTCCCTGGGGGTCCAGTGGGTCCAGTGCAGGGGGTGCAGGTTCAATCCCTACTCAGGGAACTAAGATCCCACCTGCCACATGGCATGGCCAATACAATAAAATAGGGCACAGAAGCAGCGTCCCTGGTGGCTAAGGCGGTAAAGAACCGCCTGCAATGCGGGAGACCTGGGTTTGATCCCTGGGTTGGGAAGATCCCCTGAAGAACAAAATGGCTATCCACTCCAGTATTCTTGCCTGGAGAATCCCATGGACAGAGAAGCCTGGCAGGCTACAGCCCATAGGGTTGCACAGAGTCAGACACGACTGAGCAACTCGCACATTTTCAAGGTACAGTAGAAATATTTAATGATATTAAAAGAAGTTTGGGATGTATCATTAAAGGAATATTACTAGCTAAGAAAATAGTAGTCTCAGCATATTCTCCTTTTTAAAGATAAGAGAAAGAACTGGAAGGAAATACATCTTCATGTTCATCACGGTTATCTCCACTGACAAGATTGTGGGTGATTTTAATTTTCTTTTTTGTGCTTTCCTTAATATGCTAAAAATTATGCAATAAACAAGTATCAATCTGTAACTGGAGGAAAAACAAACAAGAAAAGTTACGTTTCTCAAAAAAGGCTATTTCGTTTAAAAAGATCACCCCAAAGAAAAACATAATTGTACTCTTGGAGAGATAATCTTGGTGACAAATCTCCTAAATGCCCGACTTGCTCTATCAACGTGTGGACATTTCTTTTTGCAGTAGAATCTATCAGTTACTATTTTCTGAATGCTTAGTATATGCCAGACTCTCTGTGTTAAGAAATTTATGTGTGGACTCATCTGTACTTTATACAAGAAGCGAGTAAGGCTCAGAGAGATGGAGGGACTCTCCCAGGGTCACACAGCTGGTATGTGGAGGGTCATGCCTCAGACAGGTGACCCCTGAGTCCCTCGCAGGTCACCGCTGGGCTGTGGGCACGCGCCGCCCACCCCACCCCCCCCACCCCCCCCCCCCGCCACACACACACACACGGGTCCACCACCACCTCGGGCACCTTCCTCCTCGGGGATGGAGTCATGAGGCAGATGCAGTCCTCTGCAGGGAGAGTCTGGGACTGGCTCCCACTGACTGCCTGGAACTCATTACTTCAAAGCCTGCAGTGCCTGCCAATGCTAGACTTTCCAAAGGAGGACAAGGACACCCCCTGCTGCTGAAAGCCCAAGGAAGCTGGCTGCATGGCTCGAGCAAGCCCAGCATGTTCCAAAAATAATCTAGAGTGAGTGGAAGGGAATTCAGCCAGCCTGGAGGCCTCCCAGCCCCTAGCCACCCCTTTCTTACCTCTGAAGCCTGTTTCCAGAGCAAACTGGATGACTACCATAAATCATGAGGTAAATAAATGCACACAAAGCTTCTCTGTTTCCTTTTTAATTAAGTGAATTTCTGAAGGCTTGGTGTTTTGGTTCTGTTCACCTCGACTGCCAGTCACAGCAAGTCCCTGCGTCGTCCCCGTCAGTAACAGGACATGGAACAGAGGTCTCCGCGATGCCCTTTTGGAGGAGCCGTGGACACGCGAGGCAGGGGTGCTCAGGTCTGCCCTCTCGGGCTCCATCTAAGGTCATGACAGCCTTTTCTTTGCAGAGAGGAATGAAATGAGTCCTCTGGGTCCTTTTACCCAAAGAGCAATGTTTTCCTTTTTTTTTTTAATTTAATAATGAGAGAGAGAAAAATGGAAGAAGCAAAAGCCTTTAAACATTCCTAATTTGATTTAAACCCTTGGGAGACATAGTCCCAAGCTGGAGAGCTCTCGCTGGCCCACAGAAACAGCCACTTTCCTCATGGAGAATCTGCCTAGGTGGCGGTAAGTGGGTCCAGCACCACATCAGCTCCATGGGCAAGGTTCTGTGGTTACTTTCTAGCAGGGGAGGCTTAGAGAGGTCGGACGATCTGCCCCCAGAGGCGGCCAGTAAGGAGCAACGCTGTTCGCTTGGCCCCCCTCCTCCGGGCTCCAGTGGGTGGAGGTCGACCTGGTGCAGCTGCTGTTTGTTGGCCCGTCGTGTCCGAGGAGGGCTGGGGTCCACTGCTACGTGCCGACTCTAAAGCAAGCTTCCCAGTGCTCACCCCGAGCCCCTCCACCGTGAGGCGGGTCTGGGCCACGTGACTCCTGTTGCTAGTGGGACGTTAGGAGGTGTGATGCAAGCAGAGGCTGGACACGTGCTTATGCATTAGGGTTTGTTCTCCTGGAATGTCTCCCATGGAGGCCTGAGCTACTCTTAAAAGAATTCTGGCCTCCACTGCTGGAGAGGCTTCCTAGAGAGAGGAATGTGAGGCTGGTCCCAGCCATGTCAGTGGACACTCCAGACGGGAGATACCAGCTTGGTGGGCTAGCCCAGGAGACACCATGTGCAGCAGAGGAACCACGCCGCTGAGCCCAGCCTCTGTAGATTATGAGAATTACAGCTGAAGCCACCAGGTTTGGGGGTGCTTTGATAGGCAACAATAGGTTCTGTTGGCCCAAAAATAGCAACAGAGGACAGATATGTCCATAAACAATGAACATTGTCCCACTTTAGTATTTTAATCTGTATTGCTCGCGGTTCCACCCTAACCAGAAACGTCTTTCTTATTGTGAAACTTTGCTGGGACTTAGGTTGGAGAAAACATCTGTTTTCCAGCTGTTGCTGGAACTTTTGGAGCCTCAAGTGTCACTCCTGGCATAGGGAAGACCAGTCCACATGGGGAGATGTGGTCTCAGTCAAAACTAAACTAAAATGTAGCCTAATCTGGGGAAACTTCTCCCAGGAGGGAAAACCTTATCATCAGAAGCCATGGGGGTTCTTTCTCCCCGTGGATCTGTGGGCCCCGAGCAGAGCTGGGTGGTACGAGACTTCACACCTGAGTCTGGTCCAAGGTATCAGCTCCTTCTAGAAAGTTAAGCAGTGACCAAGGAGAATCTCCTTCTGCTTTGACTTTCTGTCTCCCGGTTGGAAGCTGGGAGTCTTGACGGTTCCTGGGAACGGACATGGCTGGTGTTTCCAGGGAATTTTTTTTAACACTTAGCACCACTAACCCCTACTCATGATGGGCATATTTCTGATGTTTAGTTTCTTTTGTAGAATCAAACTATGGCAGAGGGAAGGCAGGATTTCAGGTGGACTGTGAAGGTTGTTATGCCGTCCCTGAATGGGCCATGGAGGACCCAAGGCACGGACAGAGAGGAACAGAGGAGAGCCCACCGCTCCCCGGAAGGGGCAGAGCCAGCATCAGGAGCACTGTGCAGCCCGCCCAGGGCTGCCCCTGGCGCTGCTCTGGGATGGCAGCTGTCTGCAGCAAGTCCCCCTGCGCTATCCCCTCATATCTCAGGAGGAACTCCTGACACTTCAAGAGCGAGACTTCACACCTGAGTCTGCAGCAAGTCCCCCCACGCTATCCCCTCATATCTCAGGAGGAACTCCTGACACTTCGAGAGCTTTGCTTGTGCCCTGGCCTGAACTGGAATGTCCTCCCTGCCTCTCTCCAGAAGGCCTTTCTGTTCCTCAGAATGGGTTTGGAATCTCCCGCCTCCAGGAAGCATCCACAGGCTCTCACTACCTCCTGCTGGGCTGTCTTGCCGCCGAAGCATTCTGCAAGCCACCAGTTCCGGTCTGCAGGTGCAATTGGCCAGATGTTCTACTTGCCTCTGAATCCTGCTTTTCTCTCCCAGGGAGACCCCCAAGTGCCGAGAGGACAAAACTACACTTTAGGACTCTTCCTCTGGGCCCGAAGTGCTTATCACAGCCTGAGCACACAGCACACACCAAACGTACTTATGAGGAACTGAAATTAACAGGCTGGATTTCCTGTCTACACGTGACTTCTGTTATTTAGATCTGGGTCCTAGAAAGCAGAGATTTTACATTTTCTTCTTTATATCCCCTTCTCACCACTGCTATAGACATAGTGTTTTACACAGATTTTTTGGTGAATGAATACATACTGTAAATTTAAAAATAGATAGTCTCAAAGCTCCAGGAAATTGTGCTCCAAAAGTAATTCTACAAATTGACTTCTTATACCCTGGAAAGAGGTGTCAATGTGTCAGCAAAGTTTAGGGCTAGATAGCTACACTGTGTCGGCCTCCAAGGCACAGCCCATGTCTTCCTCATGTAATTATACCGTATGCCTAGCACAGCATCTGGCACAAAAGTGAGTTGATAGGTGTTTGCTCAATGACTGACTGCAGAATGGATGAAAGTAGAATTCAAGAGCAGTGTCCGTAGTGAAGGTTTTGTATAAGCTTGATTTCCCACAATTCTTTTTATCTATAGAGAAGAACCCAATGGAATTCCAAATCACCAGAGTTGTTTTCAACTCTAACCTCCCAGATAGAAGATCATGTAAACTCCATTGCCATTTTCATGAAGATTTCAAGATTTTATAAAATCTCTAACAAACAAAATATAAAAAACACTGCCTTGGAAGGTGGTGCTGTTCAGTCGCTCAGTCGTGTCCAACTCTTTGCGACCCCATGGACTGCAGTATGCCAGGCCTTCCTGTCCGTCACTAACTCCCAGAGTTTACTCAAACTCATGTCCATTGAGTCGGTGATGCCATCCAACCATCTCATCCTCTGTCATCCCCTTCTCCTCCTGCCTTCAATCTTTCCCAGCATCCAGGTCTTTTCAAATGAGTTGCCTCTTTGCATCATGTGGCCAAAGTATTGGAGCTTCAGCTTCAGCACCAGTCCTTCCAAAGTATATTCAGGGTTGATTTCCTTTAGAATTGGCTGGTTGGATCTCCTTGCAGTCCAAGGGACTCTCAAGAGTCTCCAGCACCACAGTTCAAAAGCATCAATTGTTCAGTGCTCACCCTTCTTTGGAGAAGGCGATGGCACCCCAGTCCAGTCCTCTTGCCTGGAAAATCCCATGGACAGAGGAGCCTGGTGGGCTGCAGTCCATGGGGTCGCTAAGAGTCGGGCATGACTTTCCCTTTCACTTTTCACTTTCATGCACTGGAGAAGGAAATGGCAGCCCACTCCAGTGCTTTTGCCTGGAGAATCCCAGGGACGGGGGAGCCTGGTGGGCTGCAGTCCGTGGGGTCGCTAAGAGTCGGGCATGACTTTCCCTTTCACTTTTCACTTTCATGCACTGGAGAAGGAAATGGCAGCCCACTCCAGTGCTCTTGCCTGGAGAATCCCAGGGACGGGGAGCCTGCTGGCTGCCGTCTGTGGGGTCGCACAGAGTCGGGCATGACTTTCACTTTCACTTCTCACTTTCATGCACTGGAGAAGGAAATGGCAGCCCACTCCAGTGCTCTTGCCTGGAGAATCCCAGGGACGGGGAGCCTGCTGGCTGCCGTCTGTGGGGTCGCACAGAGTCGGACTCGACTGACGCGACTCCGCAGCAGCAGCAGCACCCGTCTTCATGGCCCAGCTCTCACATCCGTCCACGACTACTGGGAAAACCATAGCCTTGACTGGATGGACCTTTGTTGGCAAAGTGACGTAGAGATGTATTTAAGCTTACAGCAGGTGCTTTAACAGCTGCAGAAACAACATGCTGTGAGCACACAGAGGAGAGAACAGTCGGTCCCTGTGGGCTGGGGTTGGGTGCTGGGAGGGTCAGGTGAGGTTGATCTTCACACCCTGGTTAAAGACACAGGGGCTTAATGCAGCTGCTTTGGCAGGTCAAGCCTGTATTTGCCTGCTGGACTGAGAGAGCCCGCCTGGACCTGGCAGGCCTGACCTCTCAGCCAAGCAGCCAACGTACCAGCTAAGGCCCTGACGTCTGTGGTTCCCTGAGGTCCCTGTCGGGGGGGTGGTTAGCACCTCAGCCAGGCACTCAGCAAAGTGTCCTCTTACAAGAGAGAACCATTCAGTAATCATGTGGGAACAGTGGCCGGATCCCTGTGATAACCGACCTCACTTCACATCTGGAGAGTGAATGGTGTTTACCCAAACCCAATGGAATGAGACACCCCACAAGTGTCTGTTAGCCTTCACCCCCATCATTGGTCTATAAGGCAGCAGGTGCAAGCTCAATATTGTTTTGCAAATAAATTGTAGCCAGGAGACCCAAATCTGAGGGTCACTGCCTTTCCTTTTTTTAAAATTTATTGTTTTAACATAGATTTCAGTGGATCTGGGTAATTCCTATAATAACATTACTTTCCTAGCCTGGAGACAGATGAGTGCAGTTAGAAATCCTGCCCTGTGCAATGCATGCTGGGAGCATGCCGAGCACGTGAATGCCACGGGCCAAGCACGCTGGGAGGGAGAGGAGGCCAAGAACCACACCCTGCAGGTTCATTCCTTCAGAAGCAGAGGCCAAACAGAGCATGAAGTACATGCCCATCAACTGCTGCCAAAGAGATGCCCTCAAATACCATCCAGAGACCGTCCAGTCATAAAATAAATAATAGCAGCTACAATCACACAGAGGAGACCACTGTGGGCCGGGCTCTGTGCCAGGCCAGCCACCCTCACGGGTTTATGACCGTTGGTGCTGCCTCACAGAGAAGACAGTCCCACTACAAACAAGGAAACGGGCTCAGAGCAATCAAAGAAGTTACCTAAAGCCCCATAAATAGGAAGCGGCAGTGCACGAATTCAAAAGCAAGTCTAAGTGCATGCCTACCTGATCAATATCTGCTATCTGTATCTATGCATCTATGTCCACCTCCCATCCATCCACTCATATACCTGTCCGTCATCTATCCCGTGGTGTTTATAGGAGTCACATCCTCAGAGACTCAGGAACAGCAATGACCTTCTCCCTCTTCCCCACAAGGTGACTCTGGGGTCAGAGTTTAAGCATGTTTCTTTGTGGACTTGTCCCTGAACTCAGGCTTCTCGGGACCTGTGGTGAACTCACTGCTGAGTGGTCCAGGCGCTCTGCTGCCTAGCAAGGTCTTACTCTAGAAATGAGGCAGGATGGGACCCAACCAGTGAGCCATGGTCAGGCTCCAAGAAGCCATCTTTTTGTGACTTTCTGTGAGAGCTCTCGTTTCTCTTTAATGAATAACAAACCATCAAATCCACAAATATCATTCCCCAGCATGGAATACATTGGGCAGGAAGATGGACAATCAATTCCTAGCAGAATCTGACATACTCAAAGCCCCAGTACAAATATGTCTCATCCATGCCTATCACAGATGACTGAAATTCTACTGTTAGAAAACCATTTCTCTGCTTTACCCAAGCAATCCAATTCTGCAATATAACCTTCAGATGTGTTTAAAAAGTGGATGGGATAATAACAGCATGTGGCAGCACTGTTTGTAATAAAACAATTTAGACACAAGAGAGGATGATTAAATACATGGAGGACTGGTTAAACAGAGGGATACATCCATACCAAGCACAGATAATATGCAACAAGAAAAAGAATGAGCCTACTGATGTTGAAGCTGAAACTCCAATACTTTGGCCACCTGATGTGGAGAGCTAACTCATGTGAAAAGACCCTGATGCTAGGAAAGATTGAGGGCAGGAGGAGAAGGGGACAACAGAGGATGAGATGGTTGGATGGCATCACCGATATAATGGACATGGGTCCGGGTGGACTCCGGGAGTTGGTGATGGACAGGGAGGTCTGGCGTACTGCGGTTCATGGGGTCGCAAAGAGTCGGACACAACTGAGCGACTGAACTGAACTGAACTCTATACACAATGAAACAATCTCCCAAAGCTGTAAAATGAACAAGGCAAGATGAAGAATTCCATGTTGAATAACACCCAAACAATGGGTCAGTTCAAATGCACGGAGACCAGCTCTGGAAGGATGGAGACCAGCTCTGGAAGGATGGAGACCTTTGGTATCAGCGGTGGCTGCAGAGAGGGAAATTGGGTGCATGGGGGCCTGAGCAGGATCAGTGGCTGCCACAAAAATGTTTGTGAATGGCGCCCTCTGGAGTTGTGCCATGAGGTGGTCCTGGTGGAATAAGGGCTCTGCAACCTTGACTAGCACAACACGTATTATGTAATAGAAAATGAAATTTAAATTTAAACATATGTTAGGAAGGTAGAATGAGGTCATTATGATAAAATATGTTATTCCTTATACTTCTGAGTGTTTGGGTCATTTATTTTTTTCATTCATTCAGGAAATACTGATTTAGTCCCAACCAGTGGGGTATGCTGAGTACACAGAGGTGAGTAAGAGAGATCTTACTCCTACGTGAAAGGCATGTATGCCTGGGAGTGTGCACACCATCAGCTGTCACTCACTGAGCGCCTGCTGGGAGCCCAGGGCCCAGCAACAGGCACTGTGGCCCAGAGCACAGTTCGGGGTTGACCGTCTGGATGCTGAGCCCGCCTCTACTCTTAAGGGGGATCACTAACCCTCTGTGCCTATTTTCTCATCTGTAAACAGGGACTAATAACAGTTTGTTCCTCTCTGAGTTGTGGTGAGGATGAAATTAGCTGACACTTGTGAGGTTCTTAGAACAATTCCTGGCTGGGCTCACCGTGCCCGCATCCTGTGTGTTTATTACTCCCTGCCCAGCCCAGCATGCTACAGATACGGTGGCAATGAGATAGCCCCAGCCCACGCGCACAGAGGGTTTACCATCCCTGGAGGCAGATATTAAACACATAATTATCATTGTGTCTGTCTCCCAGGGAGAGACAGAAAAATAAATAGGTAACTATCGCCCCATGTGCTGAGGACTCCTGGGCCATAGGACTGCAGGTGGAGGAGGAAAAACGCTGAGTCTAAAGGCAGAGTCGGGTCTCAGTAGCAGAAGGTGGGGAGAAGGGTGCCCCAGGCCAGGGCACAGCTGAGCAAAGGCAGGCAGGCCTGCGGAGGGAACGAGCTTCCGGGTCAGAGTGTGTGATGCAAGGGAGGGGGAGCTGGGAGTGGGGAGGGCAAGCAGAGGCCGGCTCGGGAAGGGATCTGGGTTCATCCCCAGAGCAACGGGAACCCACAAAGGCCCTTTACGAAGACGGTGCTGACTGCAGGCAGCACATGACCTACAGGGCGGCAAAGTTGGAAGCAGGCAGAGGACAGAGGCCGCCAGGTCAGAGAGGAGCATCGAGAAAGTCTCCCTCCCAGAAGAGAACCTTGCAGGAGAGAGAATGCTTAACACTCCGTGTGCCTCCCGTGCTCCGAGGAGGCTGCTCCTGTGAAGGGCGAGGGATCGCGCACACAGGAGAGGCTTTCTCTGTCCCTTCAGTTCTGCCAGGCCAGGCCTCTGGGTCTGCTTCTCTCCTCGCTGTGTCTCCAGTGCCAGCAGCAGGGCCTGGCACGCCGTCTGCACCCAGTAGGGGATCACTGTCGTGGAGGCGGCGCCGGCAGAGCGCACAGGACGCACAGGGCCACCGAGACAGCGCAGCCAGGGAGGCAGGAGACAAACCACGCAGCTCAGCAGCCCGACAGGCCAGCACTTCAAGGAGCGATTTGTGGCCACGAAGTTCAAGGAGGATAAACCCTTCCTGCGCGGTCCAGTCGTTAAGAATCTGCCTTCCAATGCAGGGGACACCAGTTCGATCCCTGGTCAGGGAACTAA
Source organism: Bos indicus x Bos taurus (assembly GCF_003369695.1). Taxonomy (NCBI): domain Eukaryota; kingdom Metazoa; phylum Chordata; class Mammalia; order Artiodactyla; family Bovidae; genus Bos; species Bos indicus x Bos taurus. The sequence goes on along the minus strand of NC_040085.1, from coordinate 102,622,169 downwards.
GATCCCACATGTCGCGGGGCACCTAAGCCCAAACGCTGCAGTTACTGAGCCTGCGCTCTGGAGCCGGTGCACCCCAGCTGGAGAAGGCTCTTGCTGAAACTAGAGGCCTGCTTGCCATAACAGAGTCCCAGCACAGCCAAAGAGAAGACAGGGAGGATACACCCAAAAGGCATCCATCAGATTTTGTAACTGCTACCATGACGATGTTGTCACAGCTCTGTCAGCCAACAAGCTCAGGGAGCATCACATACACACAGATTGTATTTAGGGCCTGACCTTGAGGGGTACAGACACAGTGGAAGACACCCCATTTCCTTGATGTCCACAGGCTAGTCAGGAAGACCTCGTTATTCACCGCATAGGCACTTCACAGTATCACAAAACTACATTTCTGGTTTCGGGAGCTCTCCCCTGAGGGACTTCCCTCGAGTCCTGTATCTTGATAATGAAGGCATGGGACAAATAGGCCTTGTCTTCACTCATTAATTCCTGAGGTGGGAGTTGCTCAGTGTTTGCCAAGAGAGTTGCTTAAATACAACTGCAAATTTGCAAAATAGATGTTGCCATAAGGAAGAAGCATCCTAGCTGTATAAATATTTCATAAAATTTTTCATTACAATAGCAGAGACAAAAGATTGGGGAAATGCCGGCAGTCGCGATTAGTGCTGCCTGATAGGGCAGACGCGAGTACGCCCAATACGCAGTCGCAATTAGTGCTGCCTGATAGGGCAGACGCGAGTACGCCCAATACGCAGTCGCGATTAGTGCTGCCTGATGGGGCAGACGCGAGTACGCCCAACACGCAGTCGCGATTAGTGCTGCCTGATAGGGCAGATACGAGTACACCCAATACGCAGTCGCGATTAGTGCTGCCTGATAGGGCAGATACGAGTACACCCAACATGCAAAGGGCTGTTAATAACAAGTATCGATACTTTGACCCAAAGTCTGTAGTGGTCCCTTTTACTTCTTCCTCCTAAACGATTCAGTGCCAAAGGCATCAGGTGGAGCAGAGAGGTGGGCGTTCACGGTGGGGCTGGAGGGCAGGAGGCCATGGAGGCCCAAAGCGGGGTCAGAGCCCCAGGGACAAGGAGGACTTACACAGGGAGGGTGGCCTGACCCGTGCTGTCACCAGCTGACCAGGATAAGGGGCGGACTCCTCAGAGGGCTGAGGAATGGTAGCCTGGCACATGGCATCGGAGGGTTAGAACATCTCCATAGGAATGAGCACATCTACTGTCCAGATCTTGGATTCTAAATACCAATTTCCATTAAAATGTGGGACTTCCCTTGTGGCTCAGTAGCTAAGAATCTGCCTGCCAATCCTGGGGACACGGGTTCGATCCCCTGTCTGGGAAGATTACACATGCTATGGAGCAACTAAGCCCCTTCACACGACTGCTGAAACCCACACACCCTACAGTCACCAGTCGCAGTTACTGAAGCCCATGTGCCCAGCGCCTGTGCTCTGCAACCAGAGAAGCCACTGCAGTGAGAAGCCCGTACAGCCAGAGAGGAGCCCCTGCTCTCCACAACTAGAGAAAGGCCACACGCTGCAATGAAGACCCGACACGGCCAAAATAAACAAACACAGCAATGTGCACAGGTCAGAACGGGGCCTTTAGAAGGAGGTTGCCATTTCCTCCGTTACCTTCACCTTTTCAGTTCAGTCAGTTCAGTCGCTCAGTCTTGTCCGCACGCCAGGCCTCCCTGTCCATCACCAACTCCCGGAGTTTATGCAAACTCATGCCCATTGAGTCGGTGATGCCATCCAGCCATCTCATCCTCTGTTGTCCCCTTCTCTTCTGCCTTCAATCTCTCCTAGCATCAGGGTCTTTTCCAATGAGTCAACTCTTCGCATCAGGTGACCAAAGGATTGGAGTTTCAGCTTCAGCATCAGTTCTTCCAGTGAAGATCCAGGACTGATCTCCTTTAGGATGGACTGGTTGGATGTCCTTGCAGTCCAAGGAACTCTCAAGAGTCTTCTCCAACACCACAGCTCAAAAGCATCAATTCTTCGGTGCTCAGCTTTCTTTATAGTCCAACTCTCACATCTATACATGACCACTGGAAAAACCATAGCCTTGACTAGACAGAGCTTTATTGGCGAAGTGATATCTCTGCTTTTTAACATGCTATCTAGATTTATCATAGCTTTTCTTCCAAGAAGCGTCTTTTTATTTCATGACTTCAGTCACCATCGGCAGTGATTCTGCAGCTCTCGAATATAAAATCTGCTACTGTTTCCACTTTTTCCACATAGTCAATTTCTATTGACTGAGGAAGGCCAAGAGCTCTGGCTGGTAACACAGAGGTAGGGGTACGGGGGAATGGGGAATTAGTGCTTAATGGGGACGGATTTTAAGACAGGGATGAAGAAGAAGGCCTGGAGGGGGTGCTGGGGATGGTTGTGCAATGTGGGTGTGTGCGCACTGCCACTGAACTGCACACTTACAGCGGATAAGATGGGAAGTTTTGTGTTATACATATATTTTCCCACAATAAAAATTCTAAATTAAAAAAGGAAACCAATTGTTAAGTTACATTCACTTTAAATGTTTAGTTTCGAACTGCCGGTGGGAAAAGTGGCACGAGCATTTAGCATGTCTTGAATTAAATATCAAATAGTCTCGAGCTCAGGCTTCCTGCTCCAACACCAGAGGAGGAATCTTGTCTCGGAAAGGAGGGTTTCTGTGTTCGTTTCACACGGCCAAACATTAACTTTATGACTCTGTGAGAATCTGGGAGAACTCTTCTGCCAAACCTGACTGTGAATGTCCATCCTTAGAGAGTTTTAGAAGATTTGAAGCCTTGTTCTCCAAAGCAAACCTTCTTGTAGTTACTAAGCCAAATACAGCAATCCAACCCAGGGGCAGAACTCCAAGGAATGGCAGTGCTGTGGGTGAGAAAGGCAAGCCCGTCTGTTTCCTAGTTTGCTTGGCCTGAAAAACTAGAACGAGCATGTTTGCTGATTTAGTTCAAAGATTCTGCAGTGCACGGTCACACCAAATTCCTGTAGCCACGAAACACGACACAGGGGTCCAGAGGCAGTTTACACGCGTGATGCTACGAACAGCGAGTGTGGAGTCACACGATTTCACAGGTGAGTCCTAGGGATAAACCAGGAAGTTGCTTTAATGTCTGGCTACACTTTCACCGCACAGCTCCACCAGTGCATGACCTACAAGCCTCTTTCAAGGTCACCACTTGCTAGCTGGAGGAGCAGAAGGCTCCATGCATGTCCACTGCTTAGGAAAGGACTGGCCGAGTGATGATGACCTGACCCTCTGCCTGCATCTGTAGAAGATATGCTGAGCTAAACAGCCAAGCTTTTTGATTCACTGGGGCTCAGCCTCTTCACGTCAAGCCCCAGATGTGCCAGGACAGACACTGCTTTAGAGCCTTCCGATGCTATGATTTTTCTCCTCGTTTTGTTTGGCCACCCCACATGGCATGTGGGATCTTAGTTCCCTGACCAGAGATCGAACCTGTGCTCCCTGCTTTGCGAGCACAGAGTCTCAATCGCTGGACAACCAGGAAGTCCCCCAGTGTGATGATTTTCATAATCTGTAACTACCTAGGCAGTAATTCGTGAGTTGATGGTGGTATGACTATCAATTTTTCTAAATTCCTTTGTTAAGAGTATGTGTGTGTTTCTTTAATTGAGAGTAAAATTAACTTGAATTGGTCATTACTTAGAATGACACGTCTCAGAAGTATACTTTAGTCCAGAATTATACTCATGCTGCCCTGAAGGATGTATGCCATCTGACAGTGTAAATGCATGGGAACAAACATATAAAAGAGCCCTACTGCAAAGTAAACACGCCGCGACAAATACAACATTTGTCCTTTAAACTTAATCCTCTTATGCCAGGTCTAATATAAGACAGTTTGGTTTAAAGGGCATGTGTACATATGGGCTATATTTCAGAAGACACATAACTGATCTAACTCCAAACAAGAACAAGCTGGGTTCCAAAGGATCATTCACATGCATCTGTAGACAGCGATGGGCTTCCCCTGTGGCTCGGTGGTGAAGAAGCGTCTGCAATGCAGAAGCCAGAGACTGGAGTTAGACCCTTGGATCGGGAAGATCCCCTGAAGAAGGGGATGCAACCTTCCCCAGTACTCTCGCCTGGAGAACCCCATGGACAGAGGAACCTGGTGGGTTACAGTCCATGGGGTTGCAAAGAGTTGGACATGACTGAAGCAAACTGGCAAGTGCTTCACAGACAGCGATGCCGAGGTGGTCAGAGGACGCTATGGGATGGCTCAACCAGATGTTTCAAAGGGCGTTTCAGCGCATCCAGAGAAGCCGAGCCTGGGCCTACGTCTGAGCTGCCCGGGGGAGGGTTCACGGGCTGAAAGCACGACCTGTGACGGCAGTACTCCCTCCCTGCTCTGCTTTCCTGTTGAGATCCTCTGAGGTTTCATTTTCCGGGTATCCCCGGCCACCAAATGTCTGGGATTCGATCCCAGTTGTAAAAGCTCTGTATTACCATTACATAAAACCAGGCACTGTTCCCCGTCCCGTCAGTGGGCACTGGAGCCTTGGCGGTGTTACTTTAGAGATCACTATTGGCCCAGAGTATAGTTTAGAAGCCACGACTGGCTCCAGGAGTTGGTGGACAGGGAAGCCTGGTGTGCTGCAGTCCATGGGGTCCCAAAGAGCCCCACAAGACTGAGGGACTGGACCGAACTGACTGATCAGCCCAGAGTGCTTCCCAGGTGGCAGAGTTGGTAAGGAATCTGCCTGCCAATGCAGGACGCATGGGTTCCATCCCTGTGTCAGGAAGATCCCCTGGAGCAGGAAATGGCAACCCACTCCAGTACTCTTGCCCAGAGAATCCCTTGGACAGAGGAGTCTGGTGGGCTACAATCCATGGGTTTGCAAAGAGTCGGACACAACTGAGTAACTGAGTGCACGCAGCTGGCCCAGATGAAAGCCAGGGCTCCATTAGAAGTCCCTGGGTCGACTCAGAGGGAGGCCCCTGGGCACCCCTGAAGGGCGGCGTGCAGCCAGAGCCCAGACAATCATGGGGAGAATGCTGGAAGCCTCCCAGGGCCACCCTAACGCAGAGTCTGCCCCTGGCCACAAGGGTGGCGGGCAGAAGCTGTCCTTCAGGGTCCTGCCCTGAGCTGCCACAAGAACACAGAGGGCGACGGCGGTGTTTCCATGGGAACGCTGTGGGGTGTGCTATGGAACCTGTCACCATGGCACCTACTCGATCTGAAAAACAGGCTAAAAACAGAACATACAGGAAAGCAGGGAGTCACCTCCCTGCAGTCCCCTTCTCCCACAGCTGCTGTGGTACCTAAGTGGATCTTTCGCTTCCCAGTTTCCGCGCTGGATGTGGCCTTTAAAAGATAAAAGGCTTGCTGTCGGCTTCTGCATCGTCTTGGGGGTAATGTGTCCCGAGGCTCCAGGAAGTTTGCTCTCTACTCGCTGCAGATGTGAAATCCCTGGGGAGGAGGGAGCCCACCCAGGAAACGAGTCCTCTGGGGCTTGTTCAGGTCTTGAGGGCGGGGGGGAAGGGGAGCGGGGAGGCGCGCCAGTTCACACGGGTGAGCCAGGAAAGGGCTGTGTTCACTCCCACAACAGGGGTCGGGCACTCTCCTGGCATTCTCTTTGGGGAGGGACCCACAAGGCCACAGAGCTCCGCGGAAGATCTTCCCTAATTCAAGGTTACCCCTCGTCTAAGTCGCTTCAGTCGTGCCCAGCGCTTTACCACCCGGTGGACTGTAGCCCGCCAGGCTCCTCTGTCCATGGGATTCTCCAGGCGAGAACACTGGAGTGTGTTGCTGGGCCCTCCTCCAGGGGATCTCCCCCGCCCAGGGATCGACCGTATCTATTATGTCTCCTGCATCCGCCGGCCAGCTCTTCACCACTAGCGCCACCTGAGAAGCCCCTTCACAGCCCAGCATTTATTCCAGTCTCTGGATTCAGACAGAACCTGAGTTTAGATTCCAACTCAGTCACCTGCCAGCCAGGTGAGATCCATGGGCACCCTCCCAGAGGTCAATGTCCTCGTCTGTAGCGTGGGGTGAGAAGGCGCCGGGGGCAAGCTCTGCCCTCGGCTCTCACTCTGGCTCTGGCTTGACCCATCGAGGAATTGCCGAGGGCAGAGCAGAGCCCTCCTAGCTGCCGGAGGGCGGGGTGTGACGAGGGGGGCCACACTGGCCTCGGGACAGGGATGCTCAGCCCCGCCCCCGCTCTCGGTCCGGGGTCGGGGGGTAGGGGGGCGCAAGCGGAGCCCCGTTCACCAGCCGCCCAGCCTCCTGACTCCCGCGGTGTCCGCGGGCACAGCCAGTGTAGCTGAGAGCAGGCTCCTGCTCCGCAACAGGCGTCCCCACGCGGAAAGGTCGTCACCCTGGGGACTGCTGACCCCAGACAGCGGACTTCTCCGGAGCTGGAGAAAATTCCAGTGAGGTGCGCTGTTTGTACGGCTGGGGCCCTCCAGGCTCCCCACTGCCACCCCCAACGGAGCGACTCAGGTCCGGCCTCCGCTTCGCTCCCGCCCCCGCCTGCCAGTGGGGTGCAGCCTCCTGTCCCCAAGGATTCGGAGGCACTGAAGGAGAATGGGCCTCCTACCCAGAGTCACACACAGGGGGCTCCCTGCTTGTCTAATCTCCACACTGAACGTTTTCAGGAGTCACTACTGGTTAATGAGAAAGGGATTAGCCTTTATCACGGAAGGAAGGGCCCACTCCCTGAACTTGCTGGTGTGCGCTGCAGTTAGGCCGGCCCCACAGGCTGGCACAGCCCCCCGCAGTCCCCCGGGGCGCTTTGCCTCCAAAGGCTCCAGTCCTCGCAGCTCCCCCTGGACAACCCTGTTTCCTCCGACAGGCCTGGGGCCTCGCTCTCATCCACAGCTTCCTCCACCCAAAAGCAGTTTCCCAGCACTGTGGCGTCTCCCTGACAAACTCCCGTCAAGAGCACCCAGGAGCTCCCACTGGGGAGTCATGTGCTTCCAAGGAAGGGTCCCTCCTCAAAGGTGGAGGGAACATGTGACCTAAGCTAAGCCAGTCTCATAATCCCATCTTCCATGTTCATGTGACCCAGCTTGGTCCAATCAGAACGGCTCCTGGGGCACTTCCTGAGGAAGAGAAGGTCCTCAGGGCTATGGATGCGACACGGACTGCGCCTCCGGTCACCTGACTGTCATAAGCAAAGCTGGCCTGAGAGGACAGCCTACGTGCTTAGTCACTCAGTCGTGTCCGACTCTTTGCAATCTCATGGACTGTAGCCCGTCAGGCTCTTCTGTCCATGGGATTCTCCAGGCAAGAAGACTGGAGTGGGTAGCCATGCCCTCCTCCAGGGGATCTTCCCAAACAGGGATTGAACCCAAATCTCCCTCTACCATCTGAGCCCTTAGGGAAGCCCATAGGTACAGCCTACAGATGAACAGTTTTTATTTGTCAGCCATACCCTAGTGAGGAGGAAAAGGTACAGCAGATCAAGTATTCATCTGTGCATTTTAAGTAAGTGGGGTGGGAGCCAGCCTGTGGGTGCAGCTGACACCGAGAGTAGCTACGGAAAGCAGACCAGGCACTCTGCTGCCACGGCGCCGGGAGCCTCCCCCGTCAGCCCTGCCTCCCAGCGTCTTAGTTTCCTGAGTCAATCGATTTCATTTGTGTTTAAACCAGTTTCAGTTGGATTTCCTATAACATGAGGATTAAAAAACAAATTCCTGGAACATTACTTCCTCTCTACTAGTTTCAGACCCTTCACCTCATTAGAGCTCAATTCCAAAGTTAGGTCTTGGAGGAAGTTCACCTAATTCTAGTTCATCCTTTGTCTCCAGCCCCTGTGCACTGTTCATGAAGTAGTGATCATGTATATGCCCCTAACTATAAAATCCTTTGAGACTGGTAGTGTTTCCACTTTTCCAAAGAGGAAGCTGAGGTCCAAAAAGGTGTGAAATCATTTTCTCCGAGGCAACACATTCAGTAATGGATAATAAGATCAGGACCAGAAATGATTCAACTCTGTATGGTCTATAAAGTATTAATAAGTTGTGGGTTCTTTTTCTAAACAGTCAATTCTTCAGTACCCCAGTTGGATTAAAAATCTCTTAAGTCCAAGGCTATTTTTCCTTCCATTGTAACACTTGCAACGTGTTTGTTACCAAACGGTCAGGGAGCCTCCTGCAGCCCGGAACACACTGGGCCCAGGGGCCTGACAATACCCGGAGGTCTGCTGAGTACTTTAAAAAGCACCAGGCACCGAGCTAAGGGCTTGACATATGTAATCGCATTTAAAAAAAATGGTTCATTGTATTTACGTTATTCTTGGACTCACAGGCAAGTGGCCTTTGGCCAAGGCCTGTGAGTGCAGCCTGTTAGAATTGGAATAGAGTCTCTATTCCGAGGGACAGACACAGAGGGCAGGTCCCCGACTGGGGCAGAGAGCAAGGCGGGAAGGCCAAGGACTCTGGCGTCGACCCCTGGTTCTACTTCGTGTGATCTGAGTGGTGTTAGGCAAGTTACTTTGAGTTTTTGGGTTCTGTTTTGTCACTTGTCAAATGAAGATATAACCCCAACATCTCTCTGAGTTGCTGGAAGATTAAATCACATCACACACCCAGCACAATGGTTGGCAGAGTTTTGCTTTTTCCCTATTATGTTTCTTCCCGCTGAGCACTTTCAGCCACCTGCCCCACCCCACCCCCACCCCAGCTCTGAGGACGGTGGCCAACCCCACCCAGGAGCCAAAGAGATAAAGAAATTCAAGAGAACACTGGCCTCCAGGGGTGTGGGGGGGAAGTTTCCATCCCATTCTTTGCCAAACATAGATTTGCTGCTAGAAAGCCCGAGCACGCCCAGGAATGGTTGTAGCCCAGGCTGCTTGGTTCCACTGCGAATTCACTGTGGTTAGATTATAACAAAGGCGTTTCCTTTTGTTTCTGCCTAGTGAGCCACAAACAGTTCCAGATCTGCCTCATTAAAGAAAGGAAAGGGGGTTTGCTGGGAGGCTCGGTACACATTTTCAGTGAAGACGTGCAGTCATTCTTCAGAGCAGCCAGGCTCCCCTTCGATGTGGCATGTCACCACATAGCCAGTGTCCACTCAGCACAGGTAACTTACACCTCTCTAGGTAAACCTGAGGGAGCAGCATTTCTCTGGGGCTTAGCTGAGGGACAGGAAGAGATTCCTTTCCATTTTATCCCCTCTTCTCATCTGCTCTTTTACCCAAAGAATACGGGTAGGCCAGCATTTCTATTTACCCAAGAATGCCACTTCTCGTGTTGAATAGTTAGATCCTCCACTGGAAGCAGTTCAGTTCCTATTTATGGGAGGCAGTGCTCTCAAAGTGCAGATGTTTGGGACACGAGTATCAGTACCCCGGAGTGCGTGCAAATGTCTGGCCCCATAGTTTTCCTCTGAATTAGGCTCACTATGAAAGGGACACCAGTATCAGTACCCCGGAGTGCGTGCAAATGTCTGGCCCCATAGTTTTCCTCTGAATTAGGCTCACTATGAAAGGGACACCAGTATCAGTACCCCGGAGTGCGTGCAAATGTCTGGCCCCATAGTTTTCCTCTGAATTAGGCTCACTATGAAAGGGACACCAGTATCAGTACCCCGGAGTGCGTGCAAATGTCTGGCCCCATAGTTTTCCTCTGAATTAGGCTCACTATGAAAGGGACACCAGTATCAGTACCCCGGAGTGCGTGCAAATGTCTGGCCCCATAGTTTTCCTCTGAATTAGGCTCACTATGAAAGGGACACCAGTATCAGTACCCCGGAGTGCGTGCAAATGTCTGGCCCCATAGTTTTCCTCTGAATTAGGCTCACTATGAAAGGGACACCAGTATCAGTACCCCGGAGTGCGTGCAAATGTCTGGCCCCATAGTTTTCCTCTGAATTAGGCTCACTATGAAAGGGACACCAGTATCAGTACCCCGGAGTGCGTGCAAATGTCTGGCCCCATAGTTTTCCTCTGAATTAGGCTCACTATGAAAGGGACACCAGTATCAGTACCCCGGAGTGCGTGCAAATGTCTGGCCCCATAGTTTTCCTCTGAATTAGGCTCACTATGAAAGGGACACCAGTATCAGTACCCCGGAGTGCGTGCAAATGTCTGGCCCCATAGTTTTCCTCTGAATTAGGCTCACTATGAAAGACCGAGAACCCTTGCTGTCGTTCAGTCGCTAGGTCGTGTCCGACTCTGTGACCCATGAGCTGCAGCACGCCAGGCCTCCCTGCCCATCACCAACTCCTGGAGTTCACTCAAACTCGTATCCATCGAGTCAGTGATGCCATCCAGCCATCTCTTCCTCTGTTGCTCCCTTCTCCTCCCACCTTCAATCTTTCCCCAAAATCAGGGTCTTTTCCAGTGAGTCGGTTCCTTGCATCAGGTGGCCAAAGTATTGGAGCTTCAGTGTCAATCAGCTCTTCCAAAGAATATTCAGGGTTGCTTTCCTTTAGGATTGACTGGTTTAATCTCCTTGCTACCCAAGGGATGCTCAAGAGTCTTCCCCAGCACCCCAGTTCAAAAACAATTCTTCAGAGCTCAGCCTTCTTTATGGTCCAACTCTCACATCTATACGTGACTACTGAGAACCTTAGGTAGCAGTTAAGAACATGGGTTTTGGACTCAGATATACGGACTAACTCTGAGCTCTAACTCTACCGCCTACTGACTGTGCACCTTGGGCAGAGTCGTCAGCCTCGCTGGGTCTTAGTTCCCTCGCCTGTACAAAGGGAGTGCACGACAGTCAGAGGACATGGAGCTCATGTGGTTGTTATAAGGGTGAAATGAAATAACACATATTTAGCAATAATTGGCATATAGGATAGGAAATATTCACTGTGATAACTCTTCAAAAAGTCTTAGGACCCTGTGAAAAATGATAAACTTACATCACAACCAGTGTGAGGGTCTCTGCTTGTGTTTTCTATCGATACAAGTTTTGAAAAGTCTACAGATCAGCAACCAGACCTGACGGTGTTTATTATGAGCCGTGAGGTTGCCACCAGGACTCTCCTCTGAGCCTCAACAACGGGACAGCCAGGAGGGGGCAGCAAAAGAGAGCCAGAGACGAACTCTGTAGCCATTAGAATCTCGGTGCTTACAAGTCAGGGGCATTTACTTGGCATGTCCAGGCTGGTACTAATTTCGAAAGATACTAAGTCCGGTATGTGCAGTCTAGCATCTGATAGCATCAGCAATTGCAATCAGCATATTGATCACATGCTGAGTGAGTGTATATTAGCCCTGCGGGTGCTGGCTGTCTATCTGACTCCTGGTTTTCATAGATTATTTACTTTAGGCAGTCACACAAGCATGGCTTTATTGTAGAAAACAACAAACTTAATTGCAATGTAGATATTAGGAGATAGTATAAACCAAGGGCTGGCAAATATTTTGGTATAGCCCGTGAGTTAAGAACGGTTTTCGTAGTTTTCGGTTCAGTTCAGTTCAGTCACTCAGTCATGTCCCATGACTCTTTGCAACCCCATGGACTGCAGCTCGCCAGGCCTCCCTGTCCATCACCAACTCCCGGGGTCCACTCAAACTCATGTCCTTTGACTCGCTGATGCCATCCAACCATCTCATCCTGTGTCACCCCCTTCTCCTGTTGCCTTCAGTCTTTCCCAACATCTCCCAACGTTTATATTTTTAAACGTTGTTAAAAAGAAGGAGGGGGAGGGGAAATAATAACAAAGTGATAGTTAATTTTATGCATCAACTTGGCGCACAGTACCGAGACAGTGGGTTAGACATTATTTCTGGGTGTGCCTGTGAGGGCGTTTCCAGATGAGATTAGTGTTTGAACTGACAGAGTGAAGCAGGCTGCCTTCCCCAGTGTGAAAGAGCATCGCCCAATCCCCTGACGGCCTGAACAGAGCAGACAGGCAGAGGCAGGCAGGCTCTGCTCTCTGCCCGGCTGCCTGAGCTGGGGCTGCGGCCTTCTCCTGGCCTCTGGCGAGGACCTACCCATCAGTGTTCCTGGTTCTCAAGCCTGCAGACGGGCTGGAACCACACCACCAGCTTTGCTGGCCCTCCGGCTAACTGATAGCAGACTGGTGCTGCTCCGCCCCATAATCCCACAAGGCAATTCCACGTGTCGCCCCATAATCCCACAAGGCAATTCCACGTGTCGCCCCCATAATCCCACAAGGCAATTCCACGTGTGGCCCCCATAATCCCACAAGGCAATTCCACGTGTCAAAGCGTGTGCTTTTCCCCCGTGGAGAAGGAAATGGCAGCCTGCTCCAGTGTTCTTGCCTGGAGAATCCCATGGACAGAGAAGTCGGGCAGGCTCCAGTCCATGGGGTCGCAAGAGTCGGACACTGCTGAGCGACTAAACCACCACATGCACGTGTACAGATATCCCGTTGGCTGTGTTTCTCTGGAGAACCACGACTAATGCAGAGACGGATGTGGTGCCCAAAGCCCACGGTATTCACTGTCATCCTGTACATAAAAGTCTGCTGAGCCCTCATCCAGCCTACTCAGGAGCTGGCTCCTCAGCACCTGGTCTGAACATAATTCAAAACCATGGTCCATCAAAATGCAAGTCCTCACATGTTGCTGACGTGTTCCCAAGTTAGCAGAAGTCACCGATCTACTACTTACTTAGTCAGGAGACTAAGCTTATCAGCGTCAAAGAAACCCTCAGGACCAAAACAAAACAAGGACAACACAGCCCAGGAAAGTGACAGGCTAGTCTGACTTACGAATACAGATGCCAGAACCCCAAACAGAGCATCAGCAAACTGAATCCAGCAGTGTGCCTAAGTAGTTAATATGTCATGACCGAGTTAGAGTTATGCCAGGAGCGTAAGGCTGGTTTAGTATTAGAAAAGTGGTTAATAGAATTCATCATATTACCCGATTGAAGGCAAAACACTTAATACCTCAATAAAATTAGGAAAAAATAGTATTTATCATCCATTAAAAATTTTAAGAACTCAGTTACTTTAAACTAGAACTTGATAAAGAACATCTAGCAAGACAAGACAAGAAGGACAAGAAACTTACATCATACCTAACGGTGAAATGTTGAAAGCACTCCCTTTAAGAGCTGAGACAAGACTCTAGAGGTCCCATTAACACTACATTATACCAGCCTGTGTAGCAAAACAAGAAAAAGCAAGCAAATGAAAATGTGTAAGGATTGGACAGGAAGGGAAAAAACTTGCAGATCATGTGATTGTAAGCATGGAAAACCCAACATTATTTGGAAATAAAATTATTAAAATTAGAGAATTCAAGAAATTTTCTAGGTATTAATACAAAAACCACTGTGAAAAGTAAATTGTATTTCTATTCACCAGTAACTGCTAAAAACATAATTTTAAAAGATAACCCCTATAATAGCATGCTTGTGCTGTGCTTAGTCGCTCAGTCGTGTCCAACTCTGTGTGACCCATGGACTGTAGCCCGCCAGGCTCCTCTGTCCATGGGGATTCTCCAGGCAAGAATACTGGAGTGGGTTGCCATCCCCTCCTCCAGAAGATCTTCCTAATGAACTTGTGTCTCCTGAATCTCAGGCGGATTCTTCCTTACCCAGGGATTGACCCCAGGTCTCCCCGCATTGGAGACAGATTCTTTACCGTCTGAGCCACCAAGGAAGCCCAAGAATACTGGAGTGGATAGCCCATCCCTTCTCCAAGGGAACTTTCTTACCCAGGGATCAAACTGGGGTCCCCTGCATTGTAGGCAGATTCTTTACCAGCTGAGCTACCAGGGAAGCCCATAATAGCATGAACAAATATCAGATATCCAGCAGTAATCCAACCAAACGTGTGAAAGCCTTTTCTAGAGAAAAACTTTACTGCAGGTTTTTAAAAAAAGATAAACAAATGTTCATGACAGGAAGATTTGATCCTGTGAATACATCATTTCTCTCCAAACTGAAGTATATATTCTAGGCAATTCCAATCAGACTCCTAACAAGATTTTTTAAAAGGAACTCAACAAGCTGATTATTTGGAAGAGCAAAGATCCAAGAAACGCCAAGTCACATTTAAAGAAGAACAACAGACACACGCACATGTGTGCGTGTGTGTGTGTGTGTGTGTGTGTGTCAGGGGACATTTCCTTCACCAGATATCAAAACATATTCTATTACCATAGTAACTAAGATTGGACAAACTCCCCAAACCCAACAACAACAAAAAACAAAAAGTCCAATTAGAAAATGGGCAAATGACTTGAATGGACATTTCCTCAAAGAAGATACACAAATGGTCGGTAAGTACATGAAAAGATACCCAATATCACTGATCACTACAGCAATGCAAATAAAACCACAGTGAGACAACACTTCATACCTAGTAGGATGGCTATTTTTTTTTAAAGGAAAAATAAAACACCAGATATATAACAAGCATTGACAAAGACATGGAGAAACTGGAACCTATGTTCCTTGCTGGTGGGAATGTAAAATGGTGTAACTTCTGTTAAAATAGTATAAAAGTTTCTCAAAAAATCAGACATTGAACTACTGAACATATACCCCAAAAGAATGAAAAGCAGAAACTCAAACAGATATTTGTGGATGCATGTTTACAGCAGCTTTATCCACAATAGCCAAAAGGTGGAAGCAAACCAAACGTCTGTCAATTGATGTTGTCGTTCAGTCCCTAAGTGGTGTCCAACTCTGCAACCCCTTGGTCTGCAGCACCCCAGGCTTGCCTGTCCTTCACCATCTCCCACAGCTCACTCAAACTCACGTCCATTGAGTCAGTGATGCCATCCAACCATCTCATCCTCTGTCGTCCCCTTCTCCTCCTGCCTTCAATCTTTCCCAGCATCAGGGTCTTTTTCTAAGAGTCAGCTCGTCTCATCAGGTGGCCAAAGTATTGGAGCTTCAGCTTCAGCATCAGTCCTTCCAAAGAATATTCAGGATTGACTTATTTTAGGATTGATTGACTTGATCTTGCAGTCCAAGGGACTCCCAAGAGTCTTCTCCAGCACAATTTGAAAGCATCAATTCTTCGGCGCTCAGCCTTCTTTATGATCCACCTCTCACATCCATCAGATCAGATCAGTCGCTCAGTCATGTCCGACTCTTTGCGACCCCATGAACCGCAGCATGCCAGGCCTCTCTGTCCATCACCATCTCCTGGAGTTCACTCAGACTCATGTCCATCGAGTCAGTGATGCCACCCAGCCATCTCATCCTCTGTCGTCCCCTTCTCCTCTTGCCCCCAATCCCTCCCAGCATCAGAGTCTTTTCCAATGAGTCAACTCTTCGCATGAGGTGGCCAAACTACTGGAGTTTCAGCTTTAGCATCATTCCTTCCAAAGAAATCCCAGGACTGATCTCCTTCAGAATGGACTGGCTGGATCTCCTTGCAGTCCAAGGGAGTCTCAAGAGTCTTCTCCAACACCACAGTTCAAAAGCATCAATTCTTCGGCACTCAGCCTTCTTCACAGTCCAACTCTCACATCCATACATGACCACTGGAAAAACCATAGCCTTGACTAGACAGACCTTTGTTGGCAAAGTCACGTATCTGCTTTTGAATATGCTATCTAGGTTGGTCATAACTTTCCTTCCAAGGAGTAAGCGTCTTTTAATTTCATGGCTGCAGTCACCATCTGTAGTGATTTTGGAGCCCAGAAAAATAAAGACTGACACTGTTTCCCCATCTATTTCCCATGAAGTGATGGGACCGGATGCCATGATCTTCGTTTTCTAAATGTTGAGCTTTAAGCCAACTTTTTCATTCTCCACTTTCACTTTCATCAAGAGGCTTTTTCGTTCCTCTTCACTTTCTGCCATAAGGGTGGTGTCATCTGCATATCCGAGGTTATTGATATTTCTCCCGGCAATCTTGATTCCAGCTTGAGTTTCTTCCAGCCCAGCATTTCTCATGATGTACTCTGCATAGAAGTTAAAGAAGCAGGGTGACAATATACAGCCTAGACGTACTCCTTCTCCTATTTGGAACCAGTCTGTTGTTCCATGTCCAGTTCTAACTGTTGCTTCCTGACCTGCATACAAATTTCTCAAGAGGCAGATCAGGTGGTCTGGTATTCCCATATCTTTCAGAATTTTCCACAGTTTATTGTGATCTACACAGTCAAAGGCTTTGGCATAGTCAATAAAGCAGAAATAGATGTTTTTCTGGAACTCTCTTGCTTTTTCTATGATCCAGCAGATGTTGGCAATTTGATCTCTGGTTCCTCTGTCTTTTCTAAAGCCAGCTTGAACATCAGGAAGTTCACGGTTCACATACTGCTGAAGCCTGGCTTGGAGAATTTTGAGCATTACTTTACTAGCGTGTGAGATGAGTGCAATTGTGCGGTAGTTTGAGCATTCTTTGGCATTGCCTTTCTTTGGGATTGGAATGAAAACTGACCTTTTCCAGTCCTGTGGCCACTGCTGAGTTTTCCAAATTTGCTGGCATATTGAGTGCAGCACTTTCACAGCATCATCTTTCAGGATTTGGAATAGCTCAACTGGAATTCCATCACCTCCACTAGCTTTGTTCGTAGTGCTGCTTTCTAAGGCCCACTTGACTTCACATTCCAGGATGTCTGGCTCTAGGTCAGTGATCACATAAAGGTGTGCAACATAAATGAACCTTGAAGACATTATGCTAAGTGCAATAAGCCAGACACAAAAGGACAAATACGATGTGATGCCACTTAAATGAAGTACCTGGCACAGTCCAATCTGTAAAGGCAGAAGTAGAATGCTGGGGGGATTTCCCTGATGGTCAGGTGGCTAAGAATCTGTGCTCCCAATGAAGAGGGCCCAGGTTGAACCCCTGGGTCAGGGAACTAGACACCACATGCCACAGCTACAGATTCTGCGTGCTGACTAAAAAGAAGCCACACGCCGGGACTAAAAAATAAACCTGCATGCTGCAACGGAGATGAAAGATGCCACATAGCACAACTGAGACCCGACATAGCTAAATACATGATAGACACTTAAAAAAATAAAGTAGAATGGTTGTCAGCAGGGCCTAGAGGGAGAGAAGAATGAGGTGTTATTATCTTAAAGGACAGGGTTTCAATTTGGGATGCTGAAAAAGTTCTGGAGATGGATGGTGGCGATGGTTATGCAACAGTGTGAATGGACTTAATGCCACTGAAGTGTACTCTTAAACATAGTTAAGATGGTAAATTTTATGTATATTTTCCCACAATAAAAAAGATTGAGTGATAGTGAGCAGGAATAAGCAAACTTATCAGTGGGGTACTACAGACGGTATGTGTGTGTGCGTGTGTGTGTTCATGTGCGCGCACGCTCAGTCACGTCTGACTCTTTGTAACCCCGTGGACTGTACCCGCCAGGCTCCTCTGTCCATGGGATTCTCCAGGCAAGAATGCTGGAGTGGGTTGCCGTTTCCTTCTCCAGGGGATCTTCCTAACGAATCTACATCTCCTGGGTCTCCTGAATCGCAGGTGAATTCTTTACCGATGAGCCATGGGGGAAGCCCTCAGATTAGCAGGACTCACATGTGATCTGTACACCTGTTACCATTTCTGAATTCCTTGTCTTGGGCCCACGATCAGTACAGAAGTGGACAGCAAGCATTTAGAAACTTTCGTAACAATTTTGCAACATGAGTTTATGCCTATTGAATCTAATAATAAATAACTGAGGCCGTCATTTTATGCATATTTTCAATTTTATCTTTAAGTAAGTAATTTTTACTATATCTACAAAAATACTGATCTGCAATGGATTAGAGGAAACACGAGTTCAGTTCAGCGAGGAAACACTCATATTAGAGCTCGTTATCTGACAGAGGACGCTGCAGGAAGTGAGGGGAGGATAAAAATGGAGGTCAATCATTCATACGAATCAAATCGAGGTAGATTAAACGCTTAAACATGAAAAATTAAATAGTATATATAAAGAATAAAATGAGAAAATTTTTAGAACACATAAAAAATAATTATTTTTGTGACCTCAAGTTGGGAAAATTTTCTTTGACGAGGTACATTTGACATGAATTAAGAACTTCTATTGAAAAGTCACCATAAATGCAAAGACAATCCCAAATTGCAAATAAATATCTGAACATATGAAAACTACGTTATGGGACTTCCCTGGTGGTACAGTAGGTAAGAATCCCACAGCCAATGCCAGGGACACGGGTCTGATCCCTGGTTTGGGAAGATCACACCTGCTGAGGAGCGACTAAGCCTGTGGGCCACACCGACTGAGCCCGTGAGATGCGACTTCTGAAGTGTGCACGCCTAGAGCCCGTTCTCTGCAATGAGAGAAGCTCCCGCAACGAGAAGCCTGCTCACCGCAACTAGAGAAAGCCTGGGTGCACCAATGAAGACCCAGCACAGGTAAAAATAAATCAATTTTTGAAAAAGCAGATGATCCTTATTAAAAAAAAAACTAATACAGGGTTATAATCCAGACTATATAAGTAGTTCTTATGAATCAACAGAAAAATACCAACAGCTCATTAGAAAATAGAGGGAAAGACCCACACAGGTATTTCATAGTAGAGGTAAAAAAACAGGTCTGTAAACATGAGGAGATTCTTCAATAGTTATCAAACAAATGCAAATTATAACTGTAATGAGACACAGACCATACCTACTGGAATGACAAAAATTAAAGCTGACAAGAACGAGATCAACCAAAACACTATCATCAGCTGCCGGTGGGAGTGTGGACGGTTACAGTGGCTTTCGAAGGTGATTAGGAGGGTCCAGTATAGCTGGAGTAGAGTAGACGTGAGCACGTTTGAACGTAGGTTCCAGTCAGGTATGTACTCTGAAGAGGAGAGGTAATGCATGCAACATGGGCTAATGACATACTGGACGGTTATACAGCAGTGCAGGGAGAGCTGCAGCTGCTCACATCAACAGAAGTGACTCTCAAAAGCACAATGTTGAATAGAAGAAGTCACAGAAGAATATATATTATATTCTTAAATATAGCATTAAAAATAGGTATCTGTATTCTGCCAAATCAAACACTACACTGCTTAGAGATTTAAGCGTGTTTGTGTGCACAAGTGCACACGTGTGTGTGTGTGTTTGCAGAAAACCTCTACAGAAAAGCTTGGGATGATGAACACAGAACTCTGTAGTTTCCCTCTGATAGAAGGACACGTGACCGGGGAGGCGCGTTTAGAGGTTTCTAAGAAACTGACACCGTTCTACGGCTTACCTTCCGTGGTGGGGACGCAGGTGTTTCTTTTTCTGTTCTTAAGCCGACCTTACGGGTTATGTGTATGTGTGATATATTGCACAATTTTTAAAAAAGCAAAAGAAAGAATAAAAAGCTTCTCCATGATGGCTGAGAACGGGTCAAAATGAGAACAGGGCTGAATCCCCTGAGGCTGAAGGCAGAGGCGAGGCAGGCTTCGAGGTCCTGACTAACAGGGAAATGCAAATCAAGAGCCTGTGCAGAGACCTGCCCCTCAACACTGATTTTTGTCTCCCCAGAACTTTCTGCCTTTCAGAAACTACCTTTCCCCCATCTTGGAGGGGCTGTCATTCCTGTGGCATCACCAGTCACATCAACTGTGGGCCTCCGGCTCACACAATTAACTGTGACTCAGGCCAGCTAATTAGAGTATTTCTACTTCTCTGGCCTCAGCAGCTAATTACAGGCATTAGCAGAGGTCGCAAGCCAGCCCCAGTCAGAGCCATTCCTGGCCTTCTGTTGGAACAACCAAGAAAGAAGTGGTTCTACTACATGTGAATGGACGCCCGGTCCTTCTAGGCCCTGTGAAAATGAGCTTGAAAACAGAGCCGAATCGAGAGCAAAGCAGAAAGGAGGACTGTGCTCAGTTGCTCAGTCCCATCCGACTCTTTGCGACCCCCTGGACTGAGCCCCACCAGGCTCCTGAGTCCGTGGGATTCTCCAGACAAGAATACTGGAGTGGGTTGCCATTCCCTTCTCCAGGGGATCTTCCAGTCCCAGGAATCGAAGCAAGGTAAATTTCAGGCAAATTCTTCACCATCTGAGATACCAGGGAAGCCCAAAAAGAGGACTAGAGAATCACAGAAGGACAAATCGAGAGACAAAGTCCTCACTGAGTGTCTGGAACTAGACATTCCTGATTCCCACTGAGTAGAGAGTTGCAGATCCAAGCACAATCAAACGGGTCCTAAGCAGCATAGAATTTTGTACCAGGAGCAGGATTTTGGAAATTGGCTGTACTGGGGTGGAGAGCAGGGCAGTGTGAAGCCTCCCCTCTGACCAGGACGTCAGCTGCATCTGTAAAGTGAAGCCAAGTCGGTAAACTCTCCAGTTGAATCTGGTGAGGTTGGAAATTTAGAGGACCTGTTTTCTTTCTTTTCTTAAAGTCAGGTTTCTGGAGCATGTTGGCAATTTCTCCAATCTTTAGTGAGGTTCTATAGGAAAAGATACACTGAGTCTCAGCTGGGCCTTTCTGAAAGTGGGGAAAGGGAAAACCAAAGCCTCTTTCTGCTTGGGGCCAGAAATTCAACTGAGCTGAGGGTGAGAAAATAATTTTTTTAGGATTGCAACAGTCAGGCTCCTGCCCTAGGCTGACGCTGGTGCAAGCACAGGCTGGAGAAGGAAAACGCAGAGGGGGCTGGGAGAGGAGCCCTGGGGGGTTTCTCCCTCCAGCTGCCCTGCGGGCACTCCTTGCCCATGGGAAGCATCTTGTGCCCTGGCGGCCCAGCCTGAGGGCACGGGGCCTCCCTCAGCTCAGCCCAGCGTGTCCAGGGCAGAGGCCGAGCGGACGAAGTCGGAAGGAGGGCTGGGCAAGGGCAGGGCACAGAGGCGTCTGTCAGGAGACAGACGTGGTGAGGTCAGGCTCCCCATTCCAGAGCGTGGCCCGTCTGGGTTCTGGCTCTGGGTGCAGCTCGTGAAATCATTAGGACACTAACTTCCCAGCGATTGTCTAAGAGCTTAGAGAGTCAAACTGCCAGAGACATCTCAGTCTTGCAACCACGGCACAAGACTGCTCAATCCCTGGGGTCAGACCCAGACTTCTGGACTGACGTCCTCAGACAGTGAGTGGCCTGCTAGAGTCTACAGTTTCCAGAAAGGACGTTCTCTCTGATCCACCTAGGAGGGCCATGGACTCGGGAGAGTCTCCCAGCAACAGAGCCCCAGGCGGCCCTGGCAGATGGAGGAGCGCACGTGCTTCAGGAGATCCGCTGTGGCTCCCTGCCGGTGCTCTTCTGCAGGACGCTGGGGACTGCCTGCAGGGTGCCGGGTCCCCTTCTCCCCTTTACTAAAAGCAGGTGGTTTTATTCCAGGTATCTTACTTTCCTCCGCTATTAAATGCTGGGGGTGTTTAAAATGATCATTTAGCTGTCAGTTAACAGACTATGAAGAGCAGCACTCAGACCTGATCCAGAAGATTGTATATCCGCTGGCTTGCCTTTTATGTGAGCAACCTGCTCCAGCATGGGGATGGGGGTCAGGTGCATTTCTGAAATTGTTCGTATGGGAAAAGGGTGTGGATGGATGCTGGCAAGTCAAGGAGCGGAGCCGAGTGGACATCTACTACCCCTTCTGCCCTGTAAAGGGCTGAGCTATGCCTCTGTGTGTGTGCCTGGTCGCTCAGTCATGCCCGACTCTGTGCGGCCCCGTGGACTGTAGCCCACCAGGCTCCTCTCTCCATGGAATCCTCCAGGCAAGAATGCTGGAGTGGGTTGCACTTCCTCCTCCAGGAAATTATGCCTTGACTCCTCTCCAAAGATTTGCTCAAGTCCTAACAACCAGTACTTGCAAACGTGATCCTATTTGGAAAAAGGATCTTTACAGATGTAATTAAGCAAAGGATCTCAAGATGAGATCATTACGGATTAATCCACTGGGTCCTGAATCCAGTGACAGGTGTCCTTATAAGAGGAGACAAAAGAGACAGAACAGGAGAATCACAGAAGGGATGGTCGTGTGGAGATGGAGGCAGGGATTGGAGTGATGCAGCTGGAAGCCAAGGATGGCCTGGGGCCAAAGACGCTGGAGGGCTCCCCAGGCGGCTCAGTGGTAAAGAATCCTCCTGCCAGGGCAGGAGATGCCAGTCCGCCCCTGGGTCAGGAGGTCCCCTGGAGGAGGGCATGGCAACCCACTTCAGCATTCTTTCCTGGGAAATCCTATGGACAGAGGAGCCTGGGGGCAGGGGGCGGGTTGTACAATCCATGGGTCACAAAGAGTCAGACATGACCTAGCATGTAAAGATGGAGAAGGAAATGGTAACCCGCTCCAGTACTCTCGCCTGGAAAATCCTATGGGCGGGGGACCCTGGTGGGCTGCAGTCCATGGGGTCTTGAAGAGTCGGACTCGACTGAGTGTCTTCACTTTCACTTTTCACTTTCATGCACTGGAGGAGGAAATGGCAACCCACTCCAGTGTTCTTGCCTGGAGAATCCCAGGGACGGGGGAGCCTGGTGGGCTGCCGTCTATGGGGTCGCACAGAGTCGGACATGACTGAAGCGACTTAGCAGCAGCAGCAGCAGCGAGTAAAGAACAGCAACAAAGGAGCTGGAAGAGGGGAGGAGGAATTACGTCCTTAGGCTTCAGGAGGAGTGTGGCCCTGCTGACGCCTTTATTTAGAACTTCTGCCCTTCAGGACTGTGAGAGGACGCATTTCTGCTGTTTTTAGCCGCCCCTTTTGTGATGAATTGTTGCAGCAGCTGGAAGAGACTAACATGAGCCCAGACAGTTGGAGACTGTCTCCGACTTGGTGGGGCTGTCAATCACCATCTCAGACCTAGGTGACCAACCAATATACCCCAACACCATGATTGGAGTCTTTGGTTTGAGACGGTCACTGCAATGGACTGAATACTTCTATGTCCCCAAAATTCATGTATTGAAATCTTAACCCTAATATGTTGCTGTTAGAAGGCAGGGCCTCGGGGAGCTTATTTGGGCATGAGAGTGGAGCCCTCATGAATCAATCAGCACCCTGATAAGACCCTAGAGAACTCTCCTTCCCCTTCTCTCATGTGAGGACATAGCAATAAGACAGCCATTTACAAGCTGGGAGCTGGGCTTTCATCAGACACCAAGTCCGCCGGCGCCTTGATCTTGGACTTGCCCATCTCCAGAGCTGTGAGAAGTAAATGTTTACTGTTTAAGCCACCTCGTCTGTGCTACTTTTGTTTTAGTGGAGCCAACAGACTAAGACAGTCCCAGGAGAGAGCTGGCTCGTGAAAGAGCCAACGGAGAAGGAAGCAGACGCAGGGATGTAAGGGAGAGCCGGGCCTCAAGGATGTCCGCTCTGGACCCACAAAGAACCACGTTTAAACACAGATCTCCCTCTAGACGTCCGAGTCAGTACATCCGTCTCTCCTGCAGAAGTCAGTCTGAGGCCGAGTTGTCACCTGCAAACCTCCCGGGTCCCGACGCGCACACTGTCGGGTGTCGGATCCCAGCAGACGTTCTCAGCCACGGCGGAGCCCGGGCTCGGAGGAGAAGCAGAGGTCCCGGGGGTGATGGGGTAAGGCTTCTCGGGGTCTGGGCCACTAGACCTGCCTCGGTCCACCGAGCTGGACAGACAGCCAGTTGCCTTATTGGACAGGACTCAGCATTGCAGACTGTATTGGGAAGCAAGCACATTTCAAGTACAGTAAGTAACATTGCGTCGTATTAATAACACACAAGGCCGTCTTCTGCCAAACACAAAGCTTTGCTTCTGCTTGACCACAGCATCAGAGTGAGTTGCAACCAGCCCTTCTGGGATACCGCGGGTTCCCTTCCGGCAGCACTTTGTCCAGCCTCAGGGTACTCCCGGCTGAGGAAAGCCAGGCTGTTGGCAGAAAGTCGAATCCGCCTCAAATCAATACGCAGCTACCCGCACGGGGACCCCAGTTCCAACCTTGGGCCTTGAGTCCCGCTGTATGTGAACCCTGAGTCAAATGCAATCACGCACGAGTGCAGGACCCCGGAGTCCAGAGGAAGCAGCTGTGAGAAGGGCCCGGGCGCGTCCCTGTGCTTGACCCCCGGGAGCGCGCTAGTCAGGGCCTCTGTTGCGTCCTGGGTCAGCTGGATGTGCCGTTCCTGAACGTCTGATTATTAAAGCCAAATGATGCCTCTATTTAAAAATCAGACACACCCAGAAGAGCTGTTACAAGGCACCTTCACTTAGTGTGCTGGGCTTTATAAGAGTTAAAGGTTTCTGAAAAAACGGTGGGTTGGGACTTCCCTGACGGTCCAGCGGTTGGGAAGCTGCCTCCAGGGCAGAGGGTGTGGGTTTGATCCCTGGGTGGGGAAGTGAGTCCACGTGCCACAGGGTAACAATTCACAGAGGCTGAGTCCAGGTGCCTCACTGAGAGAGAAGCCCACCCACTGCCGCAGAAGACCCAGAGAGCCACAACTAGGGCAGGATGCAGCCATAAATGAATTCATTAATTTAAAAAATTGATGCTGGAGGGGTTTGGGGCAGGAGGAGAAAGGGACGACAGAGGATGAGATGGCTGGATGGCATCACCAACTCGATGGACGTGAGTCTGAGTGAACTCCGGGAGTTGGTGATGGACAGGGAGGCCTGGCGTGCTGTGATTCATGGGGTCGCGAAGAGTCGGACACGACTGAGTGACTGAACTGGACTGAATTAAAAAAAAAAAAAGATGGGCTTCTTTGGCCATTTATAGAGCACCTTCTGTGTGCTGGCAACACACTTAAGCCTCAGAACTGCCAGTGTGGAAAGAGGTTCGTGACACTGTGATGACAGGACCAGGCAGTTATGGTCTGGAGGTCCGCACGAGCTGACTTGACAGCTGGGAGTTAGCCCCAGGCGGGAGGGAGGAGGAGTCACCAAAGCAACTCCCTGTCCGAGCGTTTGGGGAGCACTGAGGAGCGGGAGGGGGCTCTGAGCAGACAGCCCTGGCAGGACGGCCCAGGGAGCCCTGCTCGGACCCTGGATGAAGTTCGCACTCCTTCAGGCATCACGCACCCTTCCCGATCCACTTCTTGTCTACCTTCCCAGCTCCTCTCCACGTTCACTCCCCGGGTGCCAGCCACTCGGGCTGCTGCTGTCACGCCTCCGACACACCTCTGCTCCCAGAAAGAGGGAGTCAGAGCAGGGAGGAAAAGCACTGTCTGGACCTGGAGTATGGCTCTCTCTAGTGACTTCAGTCTGGGCACTGATCCTGAGAACAGAAGGCAGATTGCAACGGGTGATGGAGGGCGGCCCAGCCAGCCAGGCAGTGCAGATGATTCTTTCAAGAAGGTTCGCCACGACGGGCGAGAGAAAGGGAAACTGAGGAGAGAGGTTAGAAGTCTGGGATCAAGAACAGGGTATTTATTTTTCAGGCTGGAGAGACTGAACACGTACCTATGAGAAGTCTTGGTGGAGAAGAGGCTGAGGGTGGAAGAGAAACGACTGGAGGCTCCAGGGGTACAAGGGGAAGCGGCCGTGGGCTGGGGCACAGCCCTCACTTGGCATGGGGGAGGAGAGGAAGAGCAGGGGATGCGTTGGTGGTTGAGCAGGAGGACTTCAAGAGAGGTTCCTGGGACCTTAATCCTGTTCAGTTTTATCAATGGACAAGGTGGGTTCTCCGTCAATGGCAATGACAGTGAAATGCAAGTTCAGAAGGGTTGGGGGCTGCCCTGGGACTCGGTGGTGAAGAATCTGCCTACCAGTGCAGGAGACTCAGGACTGATCCCTGGGTTGGGAGGCGCCCACGCGCTCGGAGCAGCTGAGTCCATCCACGGGTCATGACTACTGAGCCTGTGCTCTGTGGCCGGGAGCCACGACTACTGAAGCCTGAGCGCCCCAGAGCCTGTGCTCCACAATCAGAGCAGCCGCTGCAGTGAAAAGCCCTCACACCGCAAGTGCAGCGTAGTCCCCCTTGCGGAAACTAGAGAAAAGCCTGAGCAGCAACAAAGACTCAGAACAACAAAAACGAATAAATAAGTAAATTTAGAAGATTATTTTAAAAAAGAAGCAGCATTGATGGGGGGCTTCCCTGGTGGTTCAGTGGCTAAGACTCAAAGCTCCCAGTGCAGGGGCCTGGGTTGGATCCCTGGCCGGGGAACTAGAGCCTGCATGCGGCAACCGAGCTACCGCACTGCAACGACCACAGAGCACAAGGGTCCCGAGCACCGCAGCTAACACCTGCCTGGCACCAGCCAGATAAACAAAGAATAAACAAGTCCTAAAAAGGAGAGGGTTAATGAAAGAGATCAGTCAGGAGGAGATGCCAGTGGCAACGGACAGGGCAGGACCTAGGGATCCCTGGAAGGGTTTCCTTGAGCCCCAGGGAGGCGACGGCCCAGAAAGTCATGGTCGAGCCGTCCCAGCAGCAGCAGGCAGCACCCCAGTCAGCACCCCGGGGAGGAGCACGGCAGAAACGTCCTAGGAGTGGGGTTCGGCCGGGCGGAAGGACAAGTGCACAAGAGTGGTCAGAGAGTGATGCCGGCTAGAGACAGACGATAACCACCACAGTCAAACAAGCTGACCCCTGAGGTAGCAACAGTCACCGGCTCAGGCGTTTGGCAGAGGGATCACAGTCTCTTCCGTGTAGACCAGATGCTCTTCAACAAGAAAGGGCCTGGGGGCAGACAGAGTAATGATGGAAAAGCAGGATGTTTAGACTCAGACAGATGTGGGTCTTTACTATTTCTCTCTCTCAGCTCAACATTTTTGTCTATGAAGCATGAAATCCTTTATATTAATCCTTTGCAGAGATTAGAAGGATTAAACACAATGATTAGTGAGAGTGGCTCAGTCGTGTCCAACTCTTCGTGACCCCATGGACTATACAGTCCATGGGATTCTCCAGGCCAGAACACTGGAGTGGGCAGCCCTTCCCTTCTCTAGGGGATCTTCCCCACCCAGGTCTCTGGCATCGCGGGTGGATTCTTTACCAGCTGAGCCACCGGGGAAGCCCTGAGTAATTCTTAGGTTGTGAACTCCAATAGCTGCCTTGTTGTTTACTGTTCCAACTTCTGCTTCTCGTAGGTGCCTGGCACATAGTAGGCCCTCAACAAATACAAATTTCCTTCTTCATCTCTTAGGCAGAACTCATCACTGCACCTTCTCCGGCCCTGGAGTAAGCTCCCCTGAAACAAGCGGCCGTCTCTGCCTTGACCTGTCCCATCTCAGCTACTTGCGGTAATGAGAATGGGACGTTGACCACACTCCTTTCACCAAGCCACGCTGTCCCTTAACTTTGACTTCAGGGAGGTATACGTCATGACGGTTGAACTCTAAGATCACAGAGGTTCAGGACACGTGGCTGCCCGTCCGTCCACCCAACAAGTGACCTGGCTTCTTTATCACAGCTTTGTGGGCTCACAGATAATTCCTGATGTGGTGGGAATATGGTTCCCTCCTCAGCACATGCAAAGATAGAGTCCTGGGGACTGGACGGCACACAGGTCCCCTTCCTCATGGGGACTGGACGGCGTACAGGTGCCCTTCCCCAACCAGCCGCCAGAGACCCGAGGTCCCAGGGATAGTGCCTCTCTAGAGACAAGGGAGTGTGAAATTTGCTTAGCATATTGAGAAAGTTATCAAAAAATCCAGAAGGAAAAACATGTAAAACAGAGCCCAGTGCCACTCTTGCTGGGAGATTCGGGCAGTGAAGGAACAAGTTGTTGTCCAATTCAGGGCCCAGTCGGTCTGACCAGCCTGCTGGACAGCATCTCACTGTCAACAGAGATATTTATCTGAAATATGGAGCCAAGAGCCACCCGTGAATTTTGCTAAAGAAACTCAAGAGTAAAGCAGGCATCCAGTAGATAAGATACAGAGCACCAATAGGCTGAGAAACCGGCAGGCAGAGACGATGTCAATGACTTCAAATTCAGAGCATGCATCTCTGGCAACACGGCATAGAGATGGCGAACTAGTCTCAATTTCCACTCTCCCTTTCTTCCTTTTAACAGGAGAATAAGTTTTAGTTGAGCATATTTAGTTGGCCCAGTCACAGGATATGTTTCCCAGAACTCACCTGCAACTTCAGGGCCCAAGCTCTGGTCAATTGGAGGACGCGAACAACCTCTGAGCAATGGCCTTTAGAAGGGGGTTGGGAGTTTCCTGGTGGTCAAGTGGGTGGGACTCCCCAACTTCACTGCTGTGGGTACAGGTTCAACCCCTGGTTAGGGAACTGAGATCCCACATGCCAGCAGCATGGCCAAAATAAATAAATAAATTAAATAAATAACCTAAGTAATTATTAAAAAGAGAAGGGGCTGTTGGCTGTCCATCACCCTTTCCTCCTCTTTCTCTAGGTGGGAGCAGGAGGGGGACATGAAGCTGAGCCAGCTTTGGGGGTGCAGAAGAGGGCTTCGTGGAGGATGGGGAACAACACGATGGAGGGAGCCTGGGCTCCTGAATGACCCTGCGGAGCAGAGCTGTTCACCTGTCCTGGACTGACTAGGCTCCTCTTAGCTATGAGGTGAAGGAGAAATACATTTCTATCCTTTATGGGGTCTTTTTGTTACAACTTAGCCTGTACCCCAAATAATATGGAGCATTTCCCAAAGGAATAGATAGCAATCATTTTGTACTGATAGTAATATTTATTGGGGGTTTCCCTGATGGCTTAGCAGGTAAAGAATCTACCTGCAATATAGGAGCCTCAGGAGATGCAGGTTCAATCCCTGGGCCGGGAAGATCCCCTGGAGAAGGGAATACAGCCCACTTCAGTATTCTTGCCTGGAGAATCCCGTGGACAGAGGAGCCTGGTGGGCTACAGTCCGTGGGGTCACAGAGCCAGACACAACAGCACGCGGCACACACACTTATTGAAAGTTCACTGTATGCCAGGCGTTGGTCTAAATGCTTCCCATGCATCACCACACTTAATGCACACAACACTCCCTGGATGTGGGTCATCATCATCTCACAGAAAAGAAAGCACAGGTAAACTGAGCACTTTGTCCAAAGCCTCATGGCTATTGAGCGGCTAAAACAGCAGTCACACACGTACTCTGGATGGAGATCAGAGCCTCATAGCTATGCTTTTCATGAGTCCACACAAAGGACTCAGCTTAGGGTTCCAGAGAACTGTGCCCAAATTTCTTCAAAATCACTGCAGGACCAAGGGAAGTCATTTAGCTTCTTGGCTAGTTGATTTCTCCAAAGGAGCACAGGAAGGAGACCCTAGCTACCTGACCTCACGCAGCTGCTGGAAGAATAAAATGAATTCACGTGGGTTCAAGAAACGCTGTGCAAGCTATAAACTGTGGCATAAAGGAAATATCGCCTTAAGGCAGGCTGGGAAATCCTTAAAACCAAAATAAGAAAATGCACTGAAAAAAATTATTTAATGCAAATACCATCTAGCAATTTGGCACATCGCCTGGAAAGTCTGCAAAATCTGTTCAGGAGAAAGGTACGTTTGGCTTTGTGCAGCTGTCATCCTCAGATGAAAGACGGGGAGATTAACTGAAGTTAAGAGAAAGCTGGCATACCCGTGTGCCTGGCATGTGCGTGCATGAACAGACACACGTACACACAGACACACACACACACTCACAGACTCTCGATAGAAGAGAACCACCATTATCAAGAGCAGGAGCAGCAGCGATCTGCAGTGTCCATGGGGAGCGGGCGCAGAAGCTGGGGCGTGGGGTGGGGAAGGCAGAACGCCGGCAGCGTGAGCGGGGACTGCGGTGAGCAGGCAGCTCCAGTTCCGGCAGCCCAGCTGCAGCGGAGCTGGCATCTCAGAACTCTCAGGGTCACGTGTGACATTCTTCCATTTTCTAAAGATGCTCAGGTTTACAAATAAAACACGCCATGGGCCAGCCACTGATGTCCTGGGATCAAGCCCTGCGGCGGGAAGTCACATCTGACAGGCTGAGATGTTTCACTCTGTACGAGCCTCAGTCTGCCCTTAGCTAACCCCCTGCCTGGGACCCCTGCCGCCTCCTTCTGCCCTTGTTCACCCCACCCTCGGGGAGCCCGCCTTCCCTCTGCTCTCTGCTCTTGGAGCGCGCCGTCCCTTCTTTTTCCCTTGCACCCGGTTATCTTGAAAATAGCTTCCCTCCTCTGCCTGCCAATCAATGCCGACATTCTTCTTTCTGCCAACATTATCTCAACCTGCTACCTGCCCCCAACACGTGACCGTTTTGGCCTGCCATGTAAGGTGGGCTACATCAGGCTCTTGATTGTCCAGAGAAGCGGGGCACAGGTGGTGCTGCGGGGGGACGCTCCAGTCGCAGGCTCTGTCTCTGGTGTTCGGTCCGAAGCCCAGCACGGGGTCACCTGCACCGCGTGCTCCTGGCCCCGTGGGGACCCCGCCAAGGGGCGCGGCCGGGATAGGGCTCCGGCTCCAGCCGAGCAGAGGGGCAGCCCGGCTCCCGCCCATCTGCTTGCTTTCCCAAAGGGCCTCGCCCGCGTTCCACGGGTGCCCAGGAAACCGGCAGGCTGACTGCCCCGTCTACTGTACCCCCTGCCACCCCCTGGCCCCGACCTGGGACTGTGACTGTTAACTTCACGCCTCATCACCAGCCTGTGGCCCGAAGGCCAGCAGTGACCCCAACAGGCTTCAGTCTGTGCTCTCACGGGACTGGGGGTCCTCTCGGCCCTGACCTGACCAGGGGGATGGGGGCCCAGGCTCACCCCCAGGTCCGTCAGGCATCAGGAGCAACCTGCCGAGGGCGGCAGAGCCCAGCTTTCCAGAGAAGAACAGATTGGGGTCCCCCTGGGGGACTTTCAGGGAATTCTGCGCCCTGCTGATTGGCTTTGCCCGGGGCAGCCCCTGGAGACCCTCAGCTCCCAGTGGCGGCAGTGGGCGTGCGGACATCGCCTGGGGCAGCAGGGCTGTGCCATGTCCTGCGCCCTCCTGACCTCCTGTTTGCTTGGCACGGCAGGACGAGGGCTACCAACAGTTCCTCTCTTTGTTTCCACCGACTTGCAAACTGTGTGCTTCCCTCAGAAAAGGCACAAAGGCCCCCTTTCTTCTGCTTGCCCGTGCCACGGGCTGCTCTGCAGGGCTGGGGTCAGAAGCCCAGGCCAGCCCCAGCACAGACCGCCCATGAGCAGCCTCTGCTCGGGGCTGGGCGCCCCCGGTGGCCCCCCAGACCAACAGCCAGCCCCGGGTCTTGAAGTCTCAGAGCCCGCAGTTGCTGGGTGGGTGCTGCAGGCTTGGGTCCAGTTTTCCTGGAGGAGTTAGCCTGCCCTCCCTGGAAACAGGGACTCACAGTGCAGGAGCTCCAGGGAGCTTCGACAAATTCTGATGCCCCAGAAATCCTTGTTTCTTTAATTGAATATAATTGATATTACCATATTGTGTTAGTTTTAGGTATACTGCAGAGTGATTCAGTTACATATATATATATTTTTTTTTTCAGATTATTTTCCATTACAGTTGTTACGAGATACTGACTATAGTCCCCGTGCATACGGTAAACCCTTGGCGCTCACCTCCTCCACGAATGGGAGTTTGTGTCTGTTAACCCCATGCTCCTCATTCACTGTCTCTTCCTTTCCCCTTTGGTAACCAAAATTTTGCTTTCTATGTCTGTGAGTCTGTTTCTTTTTGTATATAGATTCATTTGTATTATGTTTTTGGATTCTACATACAAGTGATATCATAGTATTTGTCTTCCTCACTTACTTCATGGTCTTATTTACTTCACTGTCTGACTTACTTCACTTAGTCTGATAATCTCTAGGTCCATCCACATTGCTGAAAATGGTAATATTTCAGTCCTTTCATGGCTGAGTGATATTCCATTGTATATATGTGCCCTATTTTCTTAAACCAATTGTCTGCTTATTGCCCCAGAGATTCTGATGTAATTGATCTGGGAGTGCAAGATGGGCACCAAGGATTTTCAAAACCGCCCAGGAGAATCTAACGTGCGGCTGGCTTGGGGAATCACCATCCATGCTTCTGAGATGTCAGTGAGAATCACCTGGGGACCCTGTGAAAATACAGGCTTTGATCCAGAAGTCTGGATTTGGGCTAAGGGTCCACATTTCTATCAAGCTCCCAGGAGATGTGGTTGCTTCTGCTCCATGGACCTCATGGAACAGCCTGGACCTCGTGGAATAGCCTGGACCACGCAGAACAGCCTGGACCACGCGGAATAGCCTGGACCATGCGGAATAACCTGGACCTCGTGGAATAGCCTGGACCACACGGAATAGCCTGGATCACGCGGAATAGCCTGGACCTCGTGGAAAAGCTTGGACCTCGTGGAAAAGCCTGGACCTTGTGGAATAGCCCAGACCACACGGAATAGCCTGGACCACATGAAATAGCCTGGATCACACGTAATAGCCTGGACCACGTGGAACAGCCTGGACTACGCGGAATAACCTGGATCACGCGGAATAGCCTGGACCACACGTAATAGCCTGGACCACGTGGAATAGCCTGGACTACGCGGAATAACCTGGACCTCGTGGAATAGCCTGGACCACACGGAATAGCCTGGATCACGAGGAATAGCCTGGACCACGCGGAATAACCTGGACCTCGTGGAATAGCCTAGACCACACGGAATAGCCTGGATCACGCGGAATAGCCTGGACCACGTGGAATAGCCTGGACCTCGCGGAATAGCCTGGGTGGCGTTGGGTCTGCATCCTGCCACCCCCACTTGGAGGCCTTGGTGAGTTTCTCTCCAGGCCTCTGTCTCGCTGTCACTTATCTTGGTCAGCTGATGTGAGGACTAATGAGAGCGGAAGCCTGAGGCACAGAGCTGCACCTTGCACTCAGAAAGTGTCCTGCAGACGTCGGCTCCCGTGGTTTTCCAGTAGAGGCCTTCTGCAAGGGAAGGACAGGATCTCTTTCTTCTGATCTGCCCGTTTCCTACTTCAAAGCCATCAGGACTTCTCTTTTGCCCCAGGATGAAGCCCAAGCACCATACAAGGACCCTCCCCAAAAGGCCCTGGCCCACACCTGTGGCTTCACTTTTCCTGCCTTTCAGGAGTTTCAGCACCCCCGCCTCCAGCCACAGGTCACCCAGCTGAGCCCACTGCAGTGCTTCTCTTCCAGATGCAAGCCTGGCCCCTCTGCCGCCCTCTCCTTGGCACAGGTGTGACTTACTCCGCAGACTTTCCTGGCTCCCGAGTACAGGTGGGGCCCCCTCTGTGTCCCCAGACCACCATGCTTTTCCTCACCAAACCCCAGCCCTTAGGTACTGTCAGCAGCAAAGTTTTTTAAATATCTTTTTTTTTGAAGTGGACCATTTTTAAAGTCTTTATTGAATTTGTTACAATACCGTTTCTGTTTTATGTTTTTTTTTTTTTTTTTTGGCCATGAGGCATGTGGGATCTTAGTTCCTGGATCAGGAATCAAGCCCACATCTCCTACATTGGAAGCTAAAGTCTTAACCACTGGACCACCAGAGAAGTCCCAGTGGTGATTTAAACACATGTCTCTCGCCTCTAGCGCTTGAAAGTTCAGGGAGGGCTGAGCTCACTGCGGTGTTCAGTAATATTGGAATGAGTATGAATGAGTGAGTGAATAAGTGAATGAGTTTAAAGGAAAAGTCTCTTTTACTATAGAGTCAGAAACCCTGTGTCGTGCAGCCCCATCCATCCAGGGTGCGATCTCCGACCAGCTCTGCAAAGGTCCGTACATAACCAGCTACCCACGTTTCCCCTGCGCCAGCCCCTAGCTTATCCCAGCCCTGGTCCAGGTTGCCCTGTTTGATATCCTAGTTCCAGAGAACAAAATAAAGGAAATCAAAGGTGTTGTTCAATTGGTCGTAAGTCACAGAGGAGATCCCATCTATGATGTTAAAGGTTATTAGACAAAAGTCAATGGAAACAACCTGTGTCCAACAACAGACAAACGGGCACAGAACAGGCGGCGTCAGCGTCAACAGAACCCTATTCCGCCATAAAAGGAGATGACATCCTGACACGGGCCACAGTGCGGATGAAGCCTGAGTGCACTGTGCCACGCGAAACAAGCCGATCGTAAAAGGACAGCTCTTGCCTAATTCTGCTCGTATGCTGCTGCTGCTGCTAAGTTGCTTCCGTGTCCGACTCTGTGCGACCCCACAGACGGGAGCCCACCAGGCTCCCCCGTCCCTGGGATTCTCCAGGCGAGAACACTGGAGTGGGCTGCCATTTCCTTCTCCAATGTAGGAAAGTGAAAAGTGAAAGTGAAGTCGCTCAGTCGTGTCCGACTCTTGGCGACCCCATGGACTGCAGCCCACCAGGCTCCTCCAGCCATGGGATTTTCCAGGCAAGAGTGCTGGAGTGGAGTGCCATCGCCTTCTCCACTGCTTGTATGAGACACCTAGAATTGGCGAATTCGTAGAGACAGTAGAATAGCAGATACCAGGGGCTGCGGCAGAGAAGAACGGGGAGATACTGCCCAGTATACGGAGCTTCTGTTCAGGACGATGAGAACATCTAGGGGGACGTCCCCGATGGACCAGTAGTTAAGGCTTTGCTTTCGAAGCATCCCACATGGCTCACGGTGAAAAATCCAAAAATAAAGCAAGCAATATTGAAAAAAATTCAATATAGACTTTACAAATGGTCCCCAACAACAAACAAGAAAACATGATGGGGACTTTCTTGGTGGTCCAGTGGCTAAGGCTCTGAATTTCCAGTGCAGAAACCAGGCTCCACATGCTACAACAAAGACCCTGCACAGACAAATAAAATAAACACTTACAAACATGTTCTGGAAAGGGGTAGTGGCGAAGAAGTGACAGAGTTCCATAATAGTTTTCCCAGTAGTCATGTATGGATGTGAGAGTTAGACTATAAAGAAAGCTGAGCACCTAAGAATTGAGGCTTTTGGATTGTGGTGCTGGAGAAGACTCTTGAGAGTCCCTTGGACTGCAAGGAGATCAACCCTGAATATTCATTGGAAGGACTGATGCTGAAGCTGAAGCGTCAATCCTTTGCGAAGAGCTGACTCCTTGGAAAAGACCCTGATGCTGGGAAAGACTGAAGGCGGGAGGAGGAGGGGACGGTAGAGGATGAGATGGTTAGACCGCATCACTGACTCAGTGGACATGAATCTGGACAAATTCTGGGAGATAGGGAAGGACAGGGAAGCCTGGAGTGCTAACGTCCATGGGGTCACAAAGAGTCAGACACAACTTAGCGACTGAACAACAAAAGGGGTGGAGGTTGAACAACATTATGAATAAGCTTGACGCCGATGCGTTTCACACTGAGAAATGGCTGCTGCTGCTGCTGCTGCTGCTAAGTCGCTTCAGTCATGTCCGACTTTGTGTGACCCCATGGACTGCAGCCCACCAGGCTCCCCCGTCCCTGGGATTCTTCAGGCAAGAACACTGGAGTGGGGTGCCATTGGCTGACACGGTAAATTTTAGATTATGTCTTTTTTATCACAGGCACACACAAACTACTGGAGACTTTATCCATGGCAACACCCTAACCTACACCCCAAAGGGGATGATGTTCATAAAGAAGCAGAGATTCAGGGCCAGAAACACATGCTGGCCTTTTCATTTTCCTGGAGGCTTTAGGCTGACATACAGAGCCCCAGAAGGTTAAACTGTGTGGCTGACCAGAGGGGCAAGGAATGCCAGATATTTGCAGCTGGATATTTTCAGTGGGTGAGATCCAGGCAAAACTGCTAAAGGAGAGAAATATTACAGCATTCAGAGCATGCTTTGGAAAAGAAGCAATTGCTTGTGTCAAAAGAATTTAGAAGTATAATCAGCTATTGTTTGCAACTGCTTAGCTAAAATGAGGCCCTCTCAAAAAAAAATTTTTTTTAAACCTAGGTAACTATTGTATGCCAGGTAATTGTAGCTATTTAAAAGTTAATGGCAAAAAAAAAAAAAAGTTAAGAAAAGGGAAGGCAACTGAAGGGGTTCAGTGGGTGATCAAAATTGGAATCTAAGATGCTTTTCCTAAAGAGACACCTCAACCTGAATGTGATGTGAAGCTTCCAGAAATGGTTGCCTCTGAGAGAGGCAAGGCTGAGGGATTAGGCCTCTGGTTGGAATCAAGATTTCTGCAAATCATTGAAGAAAGATCAAAGGCATTTTCTGTTTTAGTTCCATCGATCTGGAGTCTCCAGGCCCTGCCTGGAAGGAGAAACTAGCAGCCAGCCTCCTCAGCATCAGGAGCTTCCCTGGTGGCTCAGCTGGTAAAGAATCTGCCTGCAATGTGAGAGACCTGGGTTCAATCCCTGGGTTGGGAAGATCCCCTGGAGAAGGGATAGGGTACCCACTCCAGTATTCTGGCCTGGAGAATTTCATGGATTGTGTAGTCCATGGGGTCACAAAGAGCCCTACATGATCGAGCAACTTTCACTTTCATCCTCAGCATCATTTTGCTTGTTTTCACACCAGCACAAGAAAGTTTAAGTCAGGGCAGGAAAAACGCAGGGGTTTGTGTGCTGGGTCCATAAAGGTAGCTGGGAAGGACCTGGATTCCGGCTTCCTGTTCAGACAGGGTGTCCATCCAGTCCTCCGCCTTTTCAGGGGTCACACATCTTCCCCTTTCGGCAAAGTGTGCTTGCACCGCTGACCTTCTCCAGTCTGCTCCCGTCTGCCAAAGGAAAGGAGGGAGGCAGATTACTGAGCATTACAACCTGACCCGACACCTGGGGGTGAGCCACATGAAGGCAGCCAGGCCTTAGAGCCCCCGAGGGTCCTGGGAGGCACCGAGCGACAGCCTTCATCCTCTCCCTCATCTTCAGACCTCAGATCAAGCTTTGTTTGCTCCAGACATCCCCTGACCCCCCAGACCAAGCCAGCACCCTGGTTATAAATTCTCAGAGCTGCCAAGCTTTTCCTTCAGAGCACACGTTACTTTAGGGAATTCTAAGTCCACAGAATTATTTGATCGTCTGACTCTTCCACCGGACCTTAGGCTGCATGAGAGCAGCAGACATGCCCGTTCTGCCTGCTGCCGTGCGCCCTGTGCCAAACAAAGTGACTGGCACACTGAATCGCAGATGCTCAGGAAACACTCGTTGAATGAATGAATCGAGGGAACCAGAGGGGTTGGGAAGGGGCTTCTGAAATATTTCATTGAGCTCCTGAGAATTAAACTTGCTCCAGTGTTTATTCCACGTTATCCCACAGTTATGTTAATAATAGATACCATTTCCAACCATACCAGTAATTACAGTAACCATTTACTGAGTTCCTACTGTGTGCCATGTACTCGGTTTATGTAATTCAGGGGTTCGTCTCCTTCGATGCAGACAGCTGCGCCTGATGTAGACACTATTATTATTCCCATACCAAGGAGGAGAAACTGAAACTCTGAGGGGTTGGCTAAGTGTTTTGCCTGTGGCCATACAGACAGCAAGTGCCGGAGCAGGGATTTGACTGTTGCTGGGTGCTTTATACCTAAAACTGCATTTCATCCTCATGGAAACTCCAGGGGGGACTGAGGCTCAGAGAGGTTAAGAACCCCGCATGAAGTGACCCAGCTAGGAAGTCACAGAGGCAGGCTCCAAATCAGGCTCTGATTCCAAAAGACCGCTCTCTTCAAGGCTTGACGACAATTTGATTTTTGGAAAGTGATTAAATGGAGTTCAGATGACTGAGCCAGCAGGGTGAATCAAAATGAGAAATCCGATTCCTCGGAACCAAAGCTAGAACTTCCCGCTGAGCGGGCGGGCGCCGCACTCCAGCGCGGTGTCCACCGCACGTGGCCGCTGCCCCGTCTGCCTGTCTCAGGAAACCAGCTCTCCTCTGAGCTCCCCTG
Organism: Bos indicus x Bos taurus; assembly: GCF_003369695.1. NCBI lineage: Eukaryota > Metazoa > Chordata > Mammalia > Artiodactyla > Bovidae > Bos > Bos indicus x Bos taurus. The sequence continues at coordinate 102,584,666 of NC_040085.1, read as the reverse complement.
TCCTGCAGCCGCGACCTCAGACTGAAGCGTCTAGGACCGAAGCCTCGGCAGGGGAGGCTCTCCTGTGACGGCCCGTCACCGATCTCCCGCCTTCCCGCGGCTCGGCGGGCGCTCGGCCAGCCTCCCCCCGCGGTGCCCGGGCCGCGCCGCTGGAAGCTCCTGGAAGGCTCGGGAAGCAGAGCGGCTCTTGAGGCCCCACTGCGGGCGGAGCCGCGGAAATCACGGCGCTGTGGGGACGGGCCGGCCGGGGGCCTCTGCCAGCTCGGCTGAGCTACGGCGCGAGGGGCCAGTGGCTTTCCGAGTGTTGAGAAGCACATTTCTCAGCCACAAGTAACGCCATTGCCACGGGAGCACTTCCCGTTTTGCACAAATCACCCGTATTAAAACCAGAAAGAGGCAAGAGGCTGGCACCCACGATGCCCGCAGCTGTTCGGGAAACGCCGGCCCGGGGCGCTCTCAGGCCGGCCCAGGAAGGGCCCGCCCGCCTCTCCCCGCGGCCTCCACCGCGGCCCCCAGCCGCACTGCACTTCCCCGGCGGGTCCCGAGGCCCCGCTCTCTCCCCGCGCTCTGCACCCGCTCCCGCGCCCACAGTCCCCAGGTGGTAGTGGGTCACATCACCGGTTTGCTCCAGACCCTGCAGTGGCCGCTCCACACACCACGGAGGACATTCTGAAGACCTGGCCAGCACCCAGAGCCCTCCTCAGTGACCGTGACCCCATTTACTCGGACTGCGCTTCCGGGGCTGAAACCAGGGTGGGACCAACGCAAGACGTAAAAGGGCGCCAGGTGACTGGGGAACTAAGTACTGATTTTTTCAAAAATAAAAAAATGATGCAAAAAGTCCACGATGAGCAAAATACCAAAACTTCACATAAAGATGAAAATGTCAAATTTCACCTGCACTTTCCGCGCTCGCCTCACTCCTCACGGCCTGCTCCGTGTCTCCCTCCGCTCCCCTCCTCCAGCTCTTCTCTCAGTCTGCTGGGCTTTTTCATAGCAGGTGGTTCAGATGATAAAGCTTCTGCCTGCAATGCGGAAGACCTGGGTTTGATCCCTGGGTCAGGAAGATCCCCTGAAGGAGGAAATGGCAACCCACTCGAGTATTCTTGCCTAGAGAATCCCATGGACAGAGGAACCTGGCGGGCTACAGTCCATGGGGTCACAAAGAGTTGGACACGACTAAGTGACTAACGCTTTCACTTTCATCACCATCTGATGTTCCATTCAGTTTATTTCTCTCCAGTTATTGCACTAGAATCTAAGCTTCATAAGAGCAGGGCCTGATGTCTGTTTGTTCATGGCCGAGTTCCAGAGCCTGGTATGTGGCACAGACTCAACTCACATTGGTACAATTGAATCACTTCAGTCTAACTCTTATGTACATCCTCACTATATAAAGCAGGTAAATGAAGTTTTTTATTTAGGATGAAACAATTATATACATTCAAATTTATATAATTACTGAGAAAGGCAGTCAGAGGAAATATTTGTTTGGCTTCAACATAAAAATTTGAAAACTGGTATTATGGATACTTGTGGGAATCAGATAGCACCTTGCAGTATCTTTATTTCACTTTATATTTGCATTTTCTGTGATTCCACAAACTCAAGAGAATCTAGATTCATTAAGATAAGCAGTTGCTATCTGTAACTATATAAAAAAGACACCCAGCCATTACATGAGTGAATTATATGTCCAATAGGCTGTTAAACAAACTGAAACAAAATAGTTCTTCTTGCAAGTCTTATTTAGATAAACGGAGCTTTCCTTTGTTAAAAGAAATGGAAGGCGAAGCTTCATCACAGCCTGGACAAAAAATCTGGCGAAGCTTCATCACAGCCTGGACAAAAAAATCTATCAACCTGAATGAAAGCTTTACATATTGATATTACCATTTAAAATTTTTAATTATAATTTAAAATACACTTCAAAATAGAAATTTGAATATTGAAACATTACACTGTACACTTGAAACTAATATAATTTATATGCCAGTTATATCTAAATTTTTTAAAAAGGAATCCTTTCTTGCACCATAAATCCCACGTCTTAGTATGGTGCCTGGCACACAGTTCATCCTCAGATTGTGTTCTTTTATTTATTTGTTTTGCTTTAATTTGACTGAACTGAACACTGGTCTCAATTTGATCTGGTAAGTCTTCAGTATCTGTTTTTAAGCTCTCTGATAAAAAGTTTAAAGAAAATGCAATTTTTATGACTTAGAGTCATAAGTAAAAATAGTAATAGCTGACATGAATTAAACTCTCTGTCGTGCATGTATTTGGATTTCCTCATTTAGCTATTACAACTCTGAGCAGGAAAGTGCTATTTTTATCAGCCCCATGTGACTGAAGAAGAAACTGAGGCTGCCAAGGAATAGAAAAGAAATGGTTACTGTGGACCCTAGTTGGAAGGCTGAGAGCTGGTACTCCTGTTAGACAGACTCCAGAGTCAGCTTGGCAACGATCTGAGCTGCTGGGTGAAGAAAGGCCAGGACTGAGTCAGATAGCGAGGATGGGGCACAAGTGGCCCACAGCGCAGGGGCAGAGCAAGAGCGAGAGGAGTCTGGGAGCCCAGGGGACCCCGTGCGATCGGCCCGTAAGACAGTCTCTCACACGTGGCATCACGGGAGCCCCTGGTGGCTTTGACAAGAAGAGGCCCTCAGGCAGGTTTCTCAACTGCTGCACACTACACAATTCTGTGTTGCAGGGGGCTGTCCCAGGCCCTGCAGAATGTTCTGTAGCAGCCACAGCTCCCGTCTGCTAGACGCCCCCTCCCCTGGGTAGTGACAACCAAAAATGTTTCCAGACACTGACATGTGTCTCCTGGGGAAAAAACTGCTCCTGGTTGGGAACTCCTCCTTTGAGAATGGTGGGGGCAGAAGGCACTGAAGTAATTAGAGGAGATAATGGGAGGGGAGCGGGGAGAGAGCCAGAGTGGGGTCGGGGCTGCAGGGGGTGGGCAGGGCCAGGGAGACGCTTGCTGCTTTAAAACTCATATCTGTATGTATATGGGATATAGCTGTATCTATATCAATGTATGCGTTCGTGAACGCTAAGTCACTTCAGTCGTGTCCAAATCTGCGTGACCCTATGGACCAGAGCCCACCAGTCTTCTCTGTCCACGGAACTCTCTAGGCAGGAATCCTGGAGTGCACTGCCATGCCCTCCTCCAGGGATCTTCCCGACCCAGGGATCGAACTCGCATCTCTTAGTCTCCTGCACTGGCAGGTGGATTCCTTACCACTAGCGCCACCTGGGAAGTCCCATATTAACGTATGTATAAATATACATTCATACACACACACACACACACATATATATATATATATAAGAAAGTTTAAACTCATTATGTATGTATGTGTGTATATATGTATTTCTGTATATACATATGCATATATATATATATATAGGTTGATGGCATGGATCCAAGATAGTGAAAATCTCGTGGATGAAGGAGAGAGACAGAGAGAAATAGTAGATGTGATTTTCTGGGACAAGCATAAAAGGAATAGGATCCAGATCACAAGTTGCAGGGTTTGCCTTGGAAAGGAGTAGAGACACTCCAGTGTTCGGAGCAGACAGAGGCCTGCTGCCCAAGCAGCCGTAGGAAGGTGTGTGCATTTGGGTGGGCAGAGGATGAGGGGAAGCAGCTCAAGGGAGGCAGGGAGCGTGCTGGGCGCGGTGTGAGCGCGTCTGCAGTCTGAGGCCAGAAATCTGAGATGAAGCCAGGCTGCGTGGTGTCAGGATTTTCTGCAGAAGTCGTCTGTGGGGGACAGCATGGAGCGGGTGGGTGCAGGAACGGGGTGGTTCTTCCTCCACTGCAGGGAAGGCTGGGGGTGTCTGTGCACCTTCAGACCAAGAGCTCAGGCGCGGAGCAGCTTCTCTTGCCCGGCCGCAGAGAAGTGGTTTATTTTGACTTGACTCAAGAATGCTTCAGTGAGCCAACTTTACGATTCGCGTGGCATTTGGAACCTCCCTAAGTTCTTAGGATGTTACTGCCTTGCCAGAGGGTGGGTGGTTTTCAACATCCTGGTGGAAATGTTGTATCATTGTGACATGTGATATGAACATCAGAAACATTGACTTTTGGGGGATCCCATGGTGACAGCTGACCAAGCTACTGCCAAGAAGCAGCCTGACATCTAACGAGGTTCTCAAACGTGAGGGTGCGTCAGAATCTCTGCGAGGGCTTTAAATTAGACGGCTGGGGACTTCCCTGGTGGTCCAGTGGTTAGGACTCCACGTTCCCTGCGCAGGGGACCCGGGTTCCATCTCTGGTCAGAGAACCAGTTCCCACATGCTGCAATTGAAGACCCTGTGTCCTGCAGCTAAGACTGGGGCAGCCAAATAAACAGTTAAACAGATACTTTAAAAACCCACAGATTACTGGGCCCACCTCCAGAGCTTCCGATTCCTAGGCCCAGGGAGCTTGCATTTCTGAGCGTCCAGCGGATGCGGAGACTGCTGGTGCCAGCGCACACTTTGTGCCCACTGGGCTTCCCCGTGGCTCAGCGGTAAAGAAGCCACCTGCCAATGCAGGAGACTCAAGAGACGTGGGTTCAAACCCTGGGTTGGGAAGATTCCCCTGGAGAAGGAAATGGCAACCCACTCCAGTGTTCTTGCCTGGAGAATCCCAGGGACGGGGAGCCTCCAGTCCCTAGGGTCGCAGAGTCGGACAGGACTGCGCACGCGCACTAGAGGAAGAAGACAGGCGTTGGTGTTAAACCTGTGAGTTAAATCCTGGCCCCATCAGGCTGTGGAAGCCTGGGCAGGTTACGTCACTGCTCACGTGTAAAATGGGAACCGTGCTGTACACACTGAGAGCTTGTTTTGAAAACTGGAGAGAAATCACGTCAAGTCCAAGGCTCCAAGGAGGCCCTCGGGAAGAGCAAGCGGCAGCTATTTTTTATCAGCCTTCTGACACACCTCCGCAGCACATCAGACACCCAAGACAAGCAGAGACTGGGCCTCAGGAGTCGGAGAAGGTGACTGACTCGGTAATCTCTCCACCCTCTCTTCCTCCTCTTCTGAAAATCCAGGCACCAAAATAACCCCAAACACCCACCAATGACTCCCAGGGATGACATTTCCAAGTGGAGGAGATAACTGATCACTTTCACATTCTGTAATATTTTAAGTACATTATCTTTAAAATCTAGGTCAGGTGGGGAATGAACTCAGGTTGATAGAATGCTAGAGCTGATAAGAGACTTCCAGACCGTCTCCTTTCCAGGTGAAGGTGAGGAACCCGAGCCCCTTCAGAGAGGAGTGCAAGTCGTGGGTGCCGACGAGGCCAGTGGGCTGCGCGGCGCCCTGGGCTCGTCTCCGCGGCCTTTGCCCCGGGAGAAGAGGGCAGAAAGCAGCATTAAGACCCCGGCTCACACAGCCCAAACGCCGGGAGAGTCTTACGCTTATCAGGGAAGGATGTGTGTTAAAGTACATTTGGAAACGCTGAGGCCACACCCCATCGCCTCCCTCCTCAGTTCACTTTTTCTCTTTCCTAAGTCAGAAGGTAGATTGGTTCCTTTGCCTTAATTCCGTGTTTGGGGCTGTGTTCATCCTTGTTGCTGTGTGTGGGCTCTCTAGATGTGGTTTTCTGTGGCATGTGGGCTCTTAGTTCCCCAACCAGGGATCGAACCCGTGTCCCCTGCATTGGAAGGTGGATTCTTAGCCACTGGACCACCAGGGCCGCCCCCTACTCCCCGTTGTCCTTCATTCGCCTCTCACATTACACCCCACAAGCAGAAGGCACTTGCTTGGGACCCACGATAGAACAGACGACTTTTACTTTTATTGAACTTATAAAGATGATAAGCCAAAAACCTGTTTGCATTAAATTTTGTCTTATTCCATTTTCTCTGATCCCAAACAGCCAGTGTTTTCAGAAACCTGTTATTTGCCAAGCATTCTTGAATTGCTGCTGTGGTTACAGACATGGCTCTCTGCTGTTCGTCAACGAGCTCGTACTGAGCACAGCTAGTGCCCGGGGCCACCGGGCCACATGGGCCGTTTACTGACCACAAGCTGGGTGCTCTCCCTGCCCTGGAGAATGTCCAAGCTGCCTTCTAAGTAATTATGTCTTTTTAGCAAGAGGACAGGCATAGTCAGGGTAAGACAGCTGGAGTTGGCTCGTTCAAGCTTACAGGAACTGATTGATGAGTTTTCAGGGATCTTGTGTGCCACTGGTTAAACACCGCCACTATTAAAATTAAATTATATACATGTACCACTATTTCTGCATCCATTCATCTGTCGGTGGACATCTAGGTTGCTTCCCTGTCCTAGCTATTGTAAAGAGTGCTGCAGTGAACACTGGGAGGGGGATTCAGGAGGGAGGGGACGCATGTATACCTGTGGCTGATTTGTGTTGATGTGCGGCAGAGGCTGACACACTCCGGTAGAGCAATTGTCCTCCAGTAATTGTATTTTGTTCTATACGTCTAAATATTGTACAGTTATAATCTTTAAAAAATAAAATTACATATACTTAGGATTAAACAAATTACGTCAAGGACAAAGGTGGTACACAGTCAAAGTTCGTCACTTCCTAATCGTTTCATGATGAAAACATCTACAGGTTTGAGGCTGTTTCTTTTTTAGGTTAACTCATGAAACCAGAAATTGTGAGTTAATCTCAGAGTGTTTCCCGGGTAGCATGCTCTGTGCCAGTCCAGAAATGTATCCGATTTTCAGAGGATGAGCTCAGTAAAACAGTCACTTGACCATTGCTAACCCTTCCCTTCCCAGTGGGCCAGCTGGTTTCCTGGAAGGAGTAAGGAGGCAAATTCCCCCGTAAGCGGAGCTGTCATCAGAGCCGGCCCCAGGCTGAAGCTGTAAGCTGTGATCCTGGTGGCTGAAGAATTCAGAGACATGAGCCAGAGGGAGTGCCCACCCCAGCAGGGCCCTCAGGATGGAGACCCAGAGCTTTCCGAGGGCAGACAGGATTCTTAGCGGGGCTGTGCTCGGTCCCCAGGCACTTCTGAGAAAGCCCAGACCACCGAGGGAGCACAGCCTGGACGCTGACTGGGGGTCCCAGGGGAAGGGAGTGAGGGGCTCGCTCTTCAGGTTTCAACAGTGCGCTGCTCCACTGCTTCCGCGAGCTCCTCGTGCAGTTTAGCTGGAAGGCATGGTGAAGACCTCACTGTCTCACAGTGTGCTCGCCACCCGCCTATCACCAAGCTGTAATGGATTGTATTTATAGGTGTGTAGAAAGAACACAGGCCTCCCCGGCAGCACTAGTGGTAAAGAACCCACCTGCCAATGCAGGAGACATAAGAGACGTGAGTTCGATCCCTGGATCAGGAAGATGCCCTGGAAGAGGAAAAGGCAACCCACTCCAGTGTTCTTGCCTGGAGAATCCCATGGACAGAGGAGCCTGGCGGCTATAGTCTCTAGCGTCGCAAAGAGTTGGACACGACTGAAGCACCTTAGCACGCACCAGCATATCAAGCATCTGAAATCCCCATCATTTCTCTGAGTTATGACATTATCTCCGGATGGCACAGGTGAGGCTCTTGTGGGGAGGGCCTGAGTGGAGCAGGACAGCCATGCCTGTCAAGTGGCCAAGGTCAGGGTCTCAGGCCAGCAAGATTCTAGTTTGGGAGGCAGAGCCGGATCCTGCATCCATGGGCCACTGGGACCTGAGGTTTGGGTTGCAGAGGCAGTGACAGTTCTAGGTTACGAAGATAAGAGGGCGTGGGACTTGCCTGGTGGTCCACTGGCTAAGAGTCTGCACCCCAACTCAGGGGGCCCAGGTTTGATCCCTGGTCAGGGAACTGGATCCTGCACGACATACTGAAGACCTAGTGCAGACAAATGGAAAATGAAAAAGTAAATATTAAGAAAAAAAGAGAAGAGGATATGTTTGGGGGAAACATGGGCCCAGATGAGAAGCTGGGGAGGGCAGTGTGAATCAATGGGGGGGTCCCACTGATGAGATCCAGAAAGGAAAGGGCCCAGCATGTGAGGAAATATCGGGGTGCATTTGCTCCCCCACCCCGCCCCGGTCCCTTCAGCCCCCAGTTTCTGCCATCTCCAAATCCGCCCTTCCCACTCTACGAATAATTGCCAGGCTTTGTTCTTTGCCTTTATTCTCCAGCTGTTGCCATATTTCTGAACTGAATAAAGCCTCTCTTTTGAAATCCACAAAAGAAATTGATTGAACCCTGTGTATTTTTGATGAGAGGCTTGATTTCATTAGGAAAAAAAAGATAACTCCCTGGAGAAAGAAAGAGTGTGGAGTGTGTCTAACAGTCCGTTTCCTTCATGCGGAGAGAGGGGCCGCGAGCCCACTCTTGCCTTGTCCGGGGAGGGGAGGCTAGGCATGCTCTGGTGAGCTCAGCCCACAGGACCTGAGAAGCAGCCCACCTCCTCCTCTCCCCGCAAGAAACAGCATTTCCCACCCGTGTTTCTTGGAGGCTCCTCCTGCAGCGGTAGATGGATTGCTTAGGAAGGCAGGCCCACCAAGGAATGACATCTGCTCTTGGCTGCCCAGTGAGCACATGTACTGGGTGCCACAGGGCCAAGGCCATCCTGAAAGGACTGGAGGGGATCTCGTGGGGCCATCGGGGAGAGGAGGGGAGAGTGGGGGAGGGAGGGGTGGGGAGGGGAGAAGGTGACTTCAGTTTTGTGAGACGAGACGTGACCAGCAATGGAGGCTCAGAGTGAGTGGGTTTCATTCACTACCACTTGTGGTGGGTGCTTTTACAAAATTACACATCCTTTATATCACGCCCAGATGACAGCCCAGTCTCCTGAGATCACGGCTTGAGCTCTCACTACCAGCCTGAAGAAATTGCAAAGCACTCTCAACTGTGTCTGTAAGCTTCCAAACGGCTCTTTCCAAATGGTCGCTCCCGTGTCTGGGATCCTGGTCGTGGGCTGTTGTTGCTACTTTTTTAAATTGTAGTAAAGGTGGCTCAGCAGTAAAGAATCCACCTGCCCGTGCAGGAGACATGGGTTTAATCCCTGGGTTGGGAAGATGCCCTCGAGAAGGAAATGGCAGCCCACTCCAGTGTTCATCCCTGGGAAATTCCATGGACAGAGGAGCCTGGCTACAGTCCCTAGGGTCGCAAAGAGTCAGAAATGACTCAGTGACTAAACAACAACAACGAAACATTCATAACATAAACTTTACCGTTCTTAGAGTTTATAACCTCAGTGGCCTTAAGTGTATGCAGAGCTTGCCATCACTCCAAATGAAAACTTTAGTTATTAAGAAGCACTCCACACACACACTACTAAATATAAAGTAAGTGAGCAACAAGGACCTAATGTATAGCGTAGGGAACGCTACTCAACGTCTTGAGTAACCTCTCCTGGAAAAGAATCTGAGAAAGAATAGATGTGTATGTATAACCAAATCCCTTTGCTGTACAGTTGAAACTAACAGCATTGTGAATCAGCTGTACTTCAATAGCAGCAAGAAAAGCACTTCATTCCCCTCCTCGTGGCACCTGGCCAACGCCAGTCTGCGCTCTGTCTCCACAGATGCGCCTCTGCTGGCTGTTTCACGTGAGTGGAAACGCACGCTGCGGCCTTCCGTGCCTGGCTTCTTCCACTTAGCGTCTTACCGCGAGGTCCCTCCTGTTGTAGCATGGCCTTCCTTCCTTTTTATGGCTGAGTAATCTTTCACTGCACAGAGAGAGCACATTTTGTTTATGGGCAGTTGCTGCTTTAAATTTCATCTGCCCAAATGCAAAGCTCGGCCTCTTTCCGCATTTCCAAACAACCCCACTCACAGTCTCCTCGTGGGACTAAAGCCGGTTCACAGCATTCTGTGAAGGTTAAATCATGCACAGTATATAAAGTGACCAAAGGCACCCAGCAATTAGTGCTCAATAGCATGTTATTAATATTATCATCATGACCATATGAATTCCTCTAACCTCTTTTCTGTTGTATCCAGCCATTTGTTTTACAAAATACCTTAAATGCAATCAGGGCTTCACGGCAGCACAGAGAAGATGCCTGGGTTGGGTACTTGCAAGGACTGTGTAGAACGCATGCCCCCGTGGCTCCCAACCTGGGTGCCATGAAGCCAGAGTCACAGCCAGGAGTTCCTGAGCTGTATCTGCTGCAAGCATTCTCCAGCACTCAGTGGCCACTCACTCTCCCGAACAGGTAGGCATGGCTGTTTCTCAAATGTGTGTAGTTGTTGGAATGAACAAAAGGTTCAGTTCAGTTCAGTTCAGTTCTCCGTCATGTTTGACTCTTTGCAACCCCATGGACCGCAGCACGCCAGACTTCCCTGTGCATCACCAGATCCCGGGGTTTACTCAAACCCACATCCACTGAGTTGGTGATGCCATCCAACCATCTCATCCTCTGTCGTCCCCTTTTCCTCCCACCTTCAATCTTTCCCAGCATCAGAGTCTTTTCAAATGAGTCAGCTCTTCGCATCAGGTGGCCAAAGTATTAGAGTTTGAGCTTCAGCATCAGTCTTTCCAATGGATATTCAGGACTGATTTCCTTTGGGATGGACTGGTTGGATCTCCTTGCAGTCCAGGGGATTCTCAAGAGTCTTCTCCAACACCACAGTTCAAAGGCATCAATTCTTTGGCACTCAGCTTTCTTTATAGTCCAACTGTCACATCCATACATGACCACTGGAAAAACCATCGCTTTGACTAGACAAACATTTGTTGGGAAAGTAATGTCTCTGCTTTTTAATAAGCTGTCTAGGTTGGTCTTAGCTTTTCTTCCAAGGAGCAAGTATCTTTTAATTTCATGGCTACAGTCACCATCTGCAGTGATTTTGGAGCCCCCCAAAATAAAGTCTGTCACTGTTTCCATTGCTTCCTCATCTATTTGCCATGAAGTGATGGGACTGATGCCTTGATCTTAGTTTTCTGAATGTTGAGTTTTAAGCCAACTTTTTCAGTCTCCTCTTTCACTTTCATCAAGAGGCGGAACAAAAGGTAGGTCATGCAAAAGCCTTTCCTCATCCTGTGTCCTCCTGACCTAACAATACTTGGCACATCACTCACTTCATGTGGCAGCGTTCATAGTGGAGAAGATTAGAAACCACTGACAGCAAAGCTAACAGAAGCCAAAGCGTTTCATCTCAGTATGGAAATCAAACCATTAACAAGAGTTTATTGAATTCATACAGTGAGTTTGGTACTATCCTAAGCACCACGATGGGGGAGTAGGGATATGAACGCACAGAAGGCAGTTTCTGTAGCTGAGAAACTACTGGATCTGGGAAGATCAGACCTGTGGGCCAGTGTAGCCGTAAAGAGTGTGTCCACACCAGGGCTTCCCTGGCAGTCCAGTGGTGGAGCCTGCTTTGCAGTGTAGGGGACATTGGTTCAATCCCTGGTCCTGGAAGACCCCACACGCAATGGAGCAACTGAGCATGTGTGCCAGGACCCCTGAGCCTGGGCGCCGCAGCAAGAGGAGCCGCCGCAGGGAGAAGGCCCCGCGCTGCAGCCAGGGTAGCTCCCACTGGCCACAGCCAGAGAAAGCCCTCGGGCAGCAACAAGACCCCACTGAAGCCAAAATTGGCTAAATACTTAAATAAAATTATTTTTAAAAATGTGTCCACATGAAATTGATCATTAAATTAGTCGCATGGATAATAAATGAAATCAATGTGGACAGAAGTCCTCAGGAAAGCTTCAAGGAAGAGTCTGTCTTGAAGGATAGCAAGTTAGAAAGGGGCAGGGGACTCCGGGCAGGTAGAGGCAGGAATGAATGAGGAGGGCAGGATGACGGCTATCAACCTGCCTGGCAGCCAGGGTGCAGGTCCCCTGCATTGCAGGTGGATTCTTTACCAGCTGAGCCACAGGGGAAGCCCTTAACTTGGGAGACATGGTAGTCGGTCAGAGGACAGGGCACTAGAGTTGCAAGGATGCCTGATGGGGCAAAAGCCACTCAAGCTTCAGAGCAGAAGAGCGTTGAATGAAAGCTGTGTCCAAGGAAACTCAGCCTGGCTGAGGCCGGAGAGCCTGGAGCCCGGGGACCCAGGGGCATTTATTCCACACTGCAGTCACTGCAGGGACCCCACCAAGGGTGGACCAGAGGTCTACACTGAGAGTGGCCTCTCACGACGAAGCTGGCTTTTTATCTTCTGCCCTGGAAATGCAAATCTGAGTTGTCCAGGCAGGCTGTGGACCTTTGCCAAGTTGTCAGAACTTTTTGCACGATTTCCAGGTTCAGGAAAAGGCCTCTGCCCTCTGGAAATGGACAAGCGGACTGGAAATTTACCAAGCCGGTTTAACAGATGTCTTCCCACGCTCAATACTCCTTAAAGCAAAAGCCCTTTGTGTGGTAAAGTCCACACTGGCCCCACCTTCCTCCCAGGCCTGTTGAGGGCAAAGGGTAGAAGACTAAGATGCTGGGTTGCTTAGCGAAGCCAGAGTCATTGTTGTAATTACACCAGAGGGTGCAGCTGCCCGGGCTCACCTGGACCAGTCCCTGACAGCTCACCCTCCGTGACCCTGGAGGATGGGTGCACAGCCCCAGCGCGTACACTTCCTGGGATTCTGGTAAGGACAGCCTGGCTCCATCAGGAGGGCATGGGCACCTCCCGGGATCTCCCTCATGCCCTCTGTCCCCGAGGGCTGACCTAGGCAATTCCCCAGTGACAGCAGATGTGGTCCCAGGGCTGAGTCATGCACCCAGTACCCGCAGACTCTCTGCAGTCAACAGCCCTGCCAGTGGCTCCCTGTCTCCTAATTAGGACAGACCTCCCCCAGAGCCCAGGCAGGAGCCGCCGCCTGACCTTCAGGACCTCCTCGCCACCCTCAGCTCGGACGAGAAGTCAGAGCTGATGGTCCAAGGAACCTGGGAGGCAAGGTTTCAGAAAGGCAAGGCAGGTGGTGGGTCAGGAGACGGCAGCCTCTGAAACGGAGGGCCGAGGCTTGGGGAGGACTGCGTGGTCTCCCGCCGGCTCCTGCCCCTCAGCATCTGCGGTCACAGGAACTGGGGTCCAGAGGGAGTTTGTGGTCTTTCCCAGGACCCACAGCTCGGGCAGAACCAGTCTAGTTCCTGATCTGAGAGGTTCCCTACCCCCACAAGTGATTTCAGAAGGCGCTGGACTTAGAGCTTCCCTCTCCAAGCTGAGTGAGCGCTGTCTGCAGCGGGGAGGGAGGAAGAGCCTCTGGGGGCCCCCATCTCCACGGCCCCCCTGCACCCCTGGGGGGACTCCGGCTTCACCGATCGGTGGGCATGAGCAGGATGAGCAGAGTCCCCGGGATACACCTGTCATTCCCCTCAGTTCCCATGATGGGGTGTCATTCACCAGGGGTGGGGGCGGCCCTGGAGATGAGGGGTTCGGAGGGCGGGGGTCACAGAGTGCATGTGACCTTGGATGAGGAGCCCCTGCCTGGGTGTGCGCCCACATGCGTGTGTCTGTATTCACGGGGCTGAGCTCTGGGGGTTGAGGTCCACTGTGACCACGGTGACCCTGTGGAGCAGGCCTGCCCCCCATCCCTGGCGACCCTCTCCTGTGCGCCGGAGGTGCAGTCTGCCTCGGAGGGGCCCTGCCCCAAGTGCCCACGTGCCCGAGGTGCTGCCTACTGGCCACAGCGGGGACACAAGCCCCTGGGGCTCCAGCTCCCCTGGTTTTCTCTGGAGCGGCAGAGTCACCACAGCTCCCAGGGACCCGCAAGGCACTGGGGTTGTGGGCTTGTTGTGTAAGGAGACCCCCCACAGGGAAGAAATGCACCCTAAAAGCAGTGGGCTGAGGCTCAGAAGGAGACCAGACTGTCGTTTTATGAAGTGCCTGCCCACTCCACGGGGTCGCAAAGAGTCGGACATGACTGAGCAACTGAACTGAACTGAACCCCACCCAAGTCAGTCGGAACACAACGCCCAGATTGTGTTTCTGCACTTTTCTCGGATCTTTTGCTGTGAATTCCTCGTGGGCAGAGTCCCTGTTTTCTACTTTGCTGGAACCCTGGAGCTGGGAGCAGCACTTGGCACACACGCACATCTCTGGATCATTACTAGCAGCTCCCAGCGGGGCCTGGCCTCCCTGGCTTCCCGCTCGCCGTCTCCTCCCAGGCCCCTCGTTTGGCCACCTCCTCCTCGTCCTTGGAAGCCACTCAGCAGTCCCCTCTACCCAGGTCGCCCCCTTGGACCACCAGGCTGGGTCAGAGGCTCTGCCTGAGCTGGCAGGAGGCACAGGCCTCATTGCGGGTACAGGTCCCCCCATACTGGGTAGGAGGCATCTGCAGGCCAGTGCAGATCAATAAACACTTTCTGAATGGATGAAGATGATTTTGTAAGCAATGTTCTAGGCGCAGATCAGATGAATGAGACACCGACCAAGTCCCTTGAACTTCTTTGGGGCGTAACCTTCTTGACCCGTGAAAAGGACTCAGGTAACAAGACCGGCTTGCGTTAACACTGTCGCAAATTGCTGGAGCCCCTCAGCGCCTCTGACTTTCAAAGGTGGCTCCCAGGAACTGCAGCCCCCTCTTGGTATGGCCCTGCCCTGGACCCTGGGGCCAATCCTGCCCCTGGTCATGGGGAATTGAAGGAAGCCTAGGTTTATGATTTGTTTAAAACATATTTACTGAGGGGGACTTCCCTGGTGACCCAGTGGTTAAAAACCCACTTTGCAACGCAGGGGACATGGGTTCAGTCCCTGGTTGGGGAAATAAGCTCTCACAGGCCACGGAGAACTGAGCCCAGGTGCTGCAGTCCCTGAGCCTGCACTGCACCGCTGGGGCGTCCACACGGCGCACGGAAGACCCCGCACATGGCAGCTGACACCCAGCGCAGCCAAGTAGATGCTGCAAGACGCTCACTGAGTTTTACAAACTGAATGTTTGTGCCCTACCTCATCCCCGGATTCATAAGTTGGAGACTGTGCTGCGGGGAAATAACCAGGAGGTTGGGCCCCTGGTCTGATGTGATCAGTGGCCTCACAAGAAGAGAGCTTTCTGCCTCTCTTTCCAGCATGTGGGACACAGCAGAAAGCAGCCACTGCAAGCCAGGAGCGGAGCCCCCACCCGATCCCAGACCTGCTGGCACCCTGGTTTCAGACTTCCAGTTTCAGAAAGGCGAGAAAATAAGTGTCTGGGTTTTTGGCCGTACCGCATGGCAGATGGGCTCTCAGTTCCCCAACCGAGGACTGAGCCAGTGGCCCCTGCTCTGGAAGGAAGCGGGGGCTCAGAGCCACCCCCGGGACTGCCAGGGGAACCCCAGAAAAGAAATGTCTATTGTTTAAGCCATCTACTGTGGCGCTCTGTTACGACAGCCTGGGTTGACTAGGATTCTGAGTGCCTTGCCCTCATGCGCCCCACAGTCTGATGGGAATCTGAACCAGTACAAAGTAATGACCCATCAGAGCTGTGGACACGCTCTATGGGGCTTCAGGGGTGGGCAGTTCGCTCTGTGCGGAAGAGGAGAAAGGTGGGCAGGGGTCACAGGAGTGGCCTTTGACCTGGCCTGTGGAGAGGACTGGGAGGTCAGGAAGGCGCGTCCACCCGGGGAGACACAGAGGAGGGCGATCCATGGCCCATCTGGGAGAAAGATCAACTCACGCCTCTCTCAACTTTTAAAGGCCGCACCCGCACCTCCTCGATAAACACAGAACCTCAGGCCCTCCCTACATAGTACTTGATAGGAAAAATGAAGTATTTTAAGTACGGAACAGAGCAAAGCTGGTGGGAAAACCATTGCTTTGCTTTCAGTCTGAGCTTCCCCACTCTCGCCCCCAATTCCAAGGTAACTCCAGGGGTGCCCCTTCTCTTCCACCACACCGGAAATCAGCCCGTAGATTTGCAGGGAGGGGAATGAAGGTGGGTTATAAACTGGGGAGCAGCAGGGTGCAGCGCGGGAGGGACCCTCGGCAGCAGACAGCCACGGGGATCCTGCAGTTGTCTCAGGAGCTGAACGTTGGGGCAGCGAGGGAGGGCAGAGAGGCAGAGGGGGTTACAGCCAGGGGAAAAACGGAGGGCGGTGGGCTCGACCCTGAGGGGTGAGGGGCACAGGGCTCGGCGCTCGTCCAGCATGTGGCATCAGCTCCCTGTGCGCCCGCAGACTGCGCTGAGCAGCGGGGACACACGCAGGAAGCGGAGGGGAGCGCCCTGCTTCGTGGAGTGTGCACTCCAGAGGGGGAGACGGGCCGCAAGCAAGCAAGCAAGTGTATGAGCACGATCACGTCAGACAGTGGCTCAGGCGAGGGAGACGACAGAGAGGTGAGGAGGTGCGGAGTGAGGCGCTGGGGCGGGTGGAGGAGGGCTCGGGGTCGTGGCAGTGATTCCAAGAAGTGACAGCTGAGCTGCACCCCGAGTGGGAGCAAGCCAGGGGAAGACCTGGAGACAGGCAGGTAGGAACACATATTTCTCACATATTAAAGCAGAACACACACAAACATGGCTGGCATTCCCGTGCTTTTGACGACATAAAAGCACGGAGGCATTTCCGTTCCTCGGGAAGGAACGTCCAGGAACGTGTGTACGTAGCACGGCTCCTCCCACTCTTGCTTGCCCGCATAGGGTATCGGGTGGGGCCTGGACGCTCACGGTTTCCCGGTCCTTCTCTTTTCGCTCTGTACGTGTGAGGCAGACCACAAGCCTGCGTGTGGTGAAGGTGTGAATGTGCTCGGGGTGGCCCCCGAAGAAGGCCCTCTGCCCTGTTCTGCTCCCCACAGGGAGGTTTGGTCGAAAGCGGGGACAGGGCGGGCAAGGTCTGCTGATCTTTTCAAATAAGCACAACCCGTCCCTCTAACCGACCCACTGAAGGCCTGTGCTGGGGACGAAGAAGCCTATACTGAACACGAACTTCCCTGGGCTCCCCCAAGTATGTCAGAAATAAAAAACATAGGAGAAAAACACTAGGAGAAATTATTCCAAAATAGTAGCAGAGGCTGCCCTTGGATGGCTGGATACAAGGTTATTTCCCCCCATTTCTTTATTACTTCTCTGTACTAGCCAGTGTTCTTCAGAGAACATGCTTTACTTTGAAGACCAAAACCCAAAACCCCCAAATGTTGAAAGCCCCAGAACTTCAGTGTGGCCCAGTTCTTGCTTATTTGGGGCTGTCACACCCTCCAGGGTGTAGCTGACCTCCTTTCCTAACAACTGCTACTCGAATCCTAGCCGTTGAGGTCAATCTAGTGTTTTCAAAAAGAGGCATCTGTTTCTTGGCAGAAAGGCAGACTGACCAGTTCAGGGAATGAATGGATGAAAAGGATTGTCAGAGAAAAGGACTCAGAGGAAGAGACCCACAGGGCTGGCGGGGGTTGGTGGGAGACAGGGCAAGCTGTTTCATTCTCCCCACTGCGGCCTCACCATAAAAAATTAGGTTCTAAAATGCTTGTTTTCATGTTCAGGATAAAAGCAGACAACCAAGTCCCTTGAAAGTAAATGTAGGTCAGCGTTATTAAATTCAGTTTTCAAGGGGAACTGAATTTAATTGCTCATTAGCATATCCTTAAAGTAGCTTTTATTGACATTGATATTACCTTTAAAATTAGTTTAAACAAAATAGCTTAGTGTTTCAAGGCTCGCCAATGTTTACTGTAACCAGAAAGACACTAGAAACAGGCGCTGTTTGGCAGGATGTTACGAAAAAGAAATTTATTTTACTCTGCCATCTGTAATTTCCCAGCTCCGGGGGGGTCACACTGGTCCTGTGGCCCAGCGCGTGACTTCCTCCCTGCCTGCAGCCTTGCTGGCTCCGGGTGTTTGCAAAAGCCTCAGGCTGCTCTGTTGCTTCTGTGCTTTTCCCTCAACGCTGCCTTTCCCTGGAATGCCTCCTCCATCCCTTGCCTCCTCATCTTTCAATCTTAACCCAAGTGTCACCCTCCCTACCCCTCCCTGCAGGGACTTGCCTGGTTTTTCCTCCATCAGGTTCTAAACCTAAAAAGGCTGACTGCCAAAGAATTGATGCTTTCAAACTGTGTGCTGGAGAAGACTCTTGAGAGTCCCTTGGACAGCAAGGAGATCAAACCAGTCCATCCTAAAGGGCATCAACCCTGAATATTCACTGGATGGATTGATGCTGAAGCTTCAATACTTTGGTGCCGGAAGAGCTGACTCATTGGAAAAGCCTCTGATGCTGGGAAAGATTGAAGGTGGGAGAAGGGGACGACAGAGGATGAGATGGTTGGGTGGCATCACTGACTCGATGGACATGAGTTTGAGTAAACTCCGGGAGTTGGTGATGGACAGGGAGGCCTGGCGTGCTGCAGTCCATGGGTCGCAAAGAGTCGGACACGACTGAGCGACTAAGCACAGCACAGCAGTCATTTTTATTTTCTATCCAACTGGATTACCAGTATTCCTTGGACATTTTCTGGTTTCTCCTGAAAGGTCTTATGAAAAGTAGAACAAGCAGGAATATAGAAGATCTGGGTTCAAATGTGGCTTCCTTCACCTTACAGTTGTATGCTTTTGGGCAACTGATTTAATCTCTCTGGCTCAGTTTCCCCAGCTGGATGTAAACTGGTCTTCAAGTCTCAACATGCCACAGGCAGAGACGGAGCCACCAGCTTCCCTAGTGCTCGCCCCACCTTCTCAAATAGGGCCTTGTTGTTGTTGTTGCTGTTCAGTCGCTAAGTTGTGTCCGACTCTTTGCGACCCATGGACTGCAGCACGCCAGGGCTCTCTGTCCATCACCAACTCCCGGAGTTCACCCAAACTCATGTCCATTGAATCAGTGATGCCATCCAACCATCTCATCCTCTGCCGTCCCCTTCTCCTGTCTTCAATCTTTCCCAGCATCAGGGTCTTTTCCAGTGAGTCGGCTCTTTGCATCAGGTGGCCAAAGTATTTCCTATCAAAACTTCCCTCAGCAGCTTCTGGGGTCATGCTGGGCACCCCCATTGTCTAGCCAGGCACCATGGCCTCTCACTGATGCCCTGGGTCCAGATCCCACCCGTGATCAGAGCGGTTTGGTCAGTTGTCTGGATGACCTGGGAGGGAGATCGCCTTGTCCCATCCACAGATCACTGTTAGCAGAGCGCCAAAGCCATCCACGTCTGGCCCCATATGGAAGCACGTTTCTGGTAAAACGAATCCTCTCACGTCAGCCTCCACCCTGTAGAGTTCAGGGAGGACATCACTGGGGGCCGAGCCAGAAAATGCCTCAAGGCTCCAGCCAGGAGACCAGCGTCAGAACTGCTCAGCTTCTCAGATGACCCTGACATTCTTATCAGGGAAATCTCTTTGTGCCTGGCTGGGCTGCTGCTTCTCCTGGGATCTGCACTCCCGAAGGCTCTTTAGCTGGCCCTGAAAACAGTCCTCTGTTGAGATGATCCAGCCCATTAACTCTGATTTGCGGTAAGACCGCCCCCCTCCCCTGGCCCCATGACAAGTCCCAGGGTCAAGAATAAAATCAATGACTCAACTCAACTTTTGTTTGCATTAAAGGACATCTTAAACTCAAGCTCACAGAACTCGGCTTCCACTGACACAGAGCTGAGCTCCTCCTGGATTTCATTCCACGGTGACCTGGTTCTTCTCACTTGAGATGACAATCGTGAACGGGGACAACATCCCCGCATGTAGCCTTCTCGGAAAACACGCACCAGTGGCTTCTGGGATTTTCCCAGGTGCAGGTGTGCGAGGGTTAGGCGGTATCTGTGGCGTCCACTTCCCCTCGAAGGCGGCAGCTGCGCCTGCCGCTGTGAACAGCCAGCCCTGCACAGCTGTGCCACAAGGTTCCAAGCCATGCTCCCATCTGGCTTCAGCTGGCTTGCCCTGGGAGACGGGGGTACGCCCTCCATCCAGGGTAGTACCACCACATCTGTGTCGTTACCATTCCCCAGTGCGAATCACTCTGCAAATGAACTCATAATAGCTGCACAATCCTGCATCATAAAAACATGATCTATTTAACCATTCTATTGTTAAGCAAACACGTCATTTTCAAAGAGTTTGCTCTTATAAAAATTGCTTCTATCGTATTTGCACAGGAACCTTCCTTTGAACCATTCAGTACGAAATGTACACAGGAATCAGGAAACAGTGACAAAGCCGACCCTGCCTGGGGAGGAGGCCATAATCCCTCAACTGAAAGAAACTTAGAGGTTTCTGCTCTTCAGACAGCGCAGTTGAATTAGAACTCGGTGTAATCTCGACGCCACAGGTCTCCATCAGTTTCCCAAGAGATTGTATGGCCTAAAGGGGGTTTTTCTGACCAGCACATAAATGGAGTTCCTGAAAACTAATGAGGATCCATGTCTTCTGGAATTGTTTCCTCAGGTCATCCTGGGAGGATGACGGAGTCAGGATAGAGGAGTCATCATCACATACCCAGGCTCACCTCCTTTCTTAATATTCCTTGATATTTTAGGTGTCTTGTTATTTAAATATGTTTAATGAAACAAAATAAACTGCAGTCCATTGCATCAGATGGAATGACATCAACCCCAAAATGACCGGCAGGCAATTTCACTACAGAGTGACCTTGGGATATTTCTAAGGCTTATTTCCAGTCCCTACCTGGTACCTACTATTCAAATACATCCTTAATTTCTCCAGCAGAGGCGATAGTTTATTTGCAATCACAATGCCACCCCCCTGCACATTACTTCACTTGGTTCTTGAAACAATACTATGAAGTACAAACAACTGTTTTGGTTATCTCAGTTTTATAGAGGCAGGAGCTCTGGCTCAATGATGTTAAATGGTTTCTGGGCCACGTTCCAGGCTCCAGGAAGGCCTCTGGTTAAGCCTGCCCCTTGTCACTAGTCCTCAGGGTTTGGGAACTCGGCCCCCCCCACCCCCTTCGCCAATGCCCATATCAAGTGTTCACGAACCTTTCTGCTGTGCTGTGGGCTCTGTCATCCAAAAGGAGGAAGATTCCTTTGAGCAAAATGACTTGAGAAAAAAAAAGGAGAGAAAGTAGCTGGCTTGGGCTCTAAGAGAGGCCGTGGGGCTGCGAGCATTGAGGAGTGGGAGCTGCGGCTGGGCCAGCCCCCTGGCGCCCCCGGGCTCAGAGGAGGCCCGGCACCCGCGTGCTCTGAGGCAGCCTCTGGACCCGCAGGGCCCTGGCCGGCTCTCGCTTTCTGCTCCTTCCAGACGTTGTTTCAGGTTTTCTCTCCAAGTGCGATGTCGGTCACTGCAGCTGGTCCACAGTCACAGCTGAATTATTTGCCAACATTTTACCTCATTACCCAATAATACCTATTACTCAGTAATCTGAATTGTGATGTTTCTTGGAAAATTGGAAGGTGAAGCTAAGGCTGGCGAGCATGCTTGTGTGGCAGCAACTGGCCGCAGCTGAGGAGTGGCCGCCACCTTGAATGAGGTGTGGGTCCCCCTCCGCCCCCGTCTACTTTATTTCTCTAGCTTATGTTAAGCATTTGAGCTGGGAACCTTCGAAGAAACAAATATGCTCCTCAGATACTATAAGCACTTAACAGCGAACAAATCTATCATGTCTGTTGAAAAATAGGCCCAGGTTTCTCATCCTCTTTCTTTCCTTTAAACATTTATCTAGCTGCACAGGACCTTGCTTGCGGCCTGTGGGATCTAGTTCCCTGATCAGGGATGGAACCCAGGTCCCCGCGTGGGGAGCTCGGAGTCTTAGCTGCTGGACTGCCAGGGAAGTTCCTCTCTTCCTTCCTGGTCGACCCTAACTAGGCAGTTGCTAGGATGCTGTTGTGAGTCCAGGGACCTCGGCTTTGGAATTCCAGAGAGGGTTTGAGTCCAGGCTCTGCATTCATATGCTCTGTGACACCAGGGAAGAAAAAGTCAGGGTCTGGATGCGTGCAATTAAGCACAGAAGCACAGGAGGCTCGGGCCGCAGTCTGGAGCGCACACAGAAGAAGAGGGCGGTTAACTGAGAGTCTGCATATGGAACGTGGTCCTACCATCTCACCCCAACCCTCAAGCGAGGTCTCTAGCACCCAGGAAAGTAGTCAGACTCCATGCTCAAAAAAAAAAAAAAAAAAAAGGACCTCCCTGTGGTCGGGAATCTGCCCACTAATGCAGGAGATGCAGGTTTGATCCCTGGTCCAGGAAGATCCCACAGGCCCAAGGGCAAAGAACTACACCTCAACCAATGGGCTTATGCTCTGGAGCCATGCTCTGCAAAGAGCTGCCCCGCTACAACAGAGACCCAGCACAGCCAGAAGTGAGTAAAAATAAACATTAACAAAAAGTACTGCAGAGTGGGAAGTCGGCACAGCCTAGTGCTCAGCCCCCAGGCACCTGAGCCTTCCTCAGCCAGTCAGCCCAGCTCACAGAGCTGCTAGTCACGTTTCTGGGCTTCACTTTTAATTAGAGGTGGACAATGAAGAGTCTCTGGGCACTTCAAGAGAAGACTTACAGTAAAAGAGAGAGACTAAAGTAAACGGGAAAAAACCCCCCAGGCTTGGAGGAAATAGTTATTTTGAGGAAGAGAACCCAAAGTAAAAGCAAACTAAATGAAAATGGTCCAATTAATTTATTCAGAAAGACTCAAGAAGAGATTTCATCCATAAAAGAAGAATAGGATGCTCTGACAAAGGACACAAGATCAGCTCTTCTAAGTTAAAAACACAACAGAGTTATAAAACGATCAACACAAAATTTGGAAGATAAAAAAATTACGGCACTCTGTCTGAAAGTAGAACCAAAAAGCAAAGAGAATTTTTAAAAAGTGGAAAATAATGTGTAGAAAATAGAGAAGTTTTAACATCCAATTAATAGTAGACATAGACAGAGAGAGGAAGAAGTATCAGTGGAGAGGACAGTGTCAGGGAAATGCCCCGAGAGGTGTGCAGCACTGACGGCCACAGGGCTCCAGACAGGGCGTCCACCGAGGGGCAAATGCAGAGTCTGAAAAAAGACCCACCCAGTCACACGCTCTGATTTTAAATACCAAAGAAAAAGAGAACAATTAAAAAACTTGCAATTAAAAAAAAAGGTAATTGATAGAGCAGTGAAAATAATAATGAAAATAAAACCAACTTCTCATTAGCAGCACTGAATGTTAGAAGGTAAGAGTGTGGGGGATTCCCTGGCGGTCCAGTGGTGTGACTCCACGCTTCCACTGTCGAGGGTCTGGGTTCAATCCCTGGTTGGGGATCTAGGGTCCCATAAGCCACACAGTTGAGGGCAAAAAGAATAAAAGAGGCAAGAGTGTGATGCCTTCAGTAATCTGGAAGAAAATGATCTTCAACCTACAGTGTAGTCCCAGCCAAACTGACATCCCAGTGGGAGTGTAGAATAAAGACATTTTGGGACAAACAGGACCCCTCATACATCATTTCTTAGGAAGGTACAGGAAAACGAGCTGCAGGAAAAGAAAGGTATCATCTAAGAAATGGGGGAACGTGGATCTTAGAAAGCCTGGAAACCCAAGGAGGCAACCATGGAGGAAAATCCCATCCCATCAGCCGTGCTGTCTGCTGCAGGAGGATATCCGGCTGTCTGCTGCAGAAGGATATCCAGCCTCAGAGGGGAGGGCTTAAAAGCTCAACAGAATACCTGCTTGGATGAAATCGCTGGGGGAAAAAGAGCCATGGTAAAGAAAAATGTAACGAGATGAAAGAGAGGCAAATAGAAAATTCAGGGGAAAAAACTGCATCATAAAAGCAAGGGCAAGCTTCATAAACATTCTGCTTCTTCAGAGAACAGTATGTACTGAGTAACAATATAAATGCTATTAAGTGATTTTCATTTTTAGGATTGGTTTGTGGGAGAGTTAGTTGTAATTAAGAGTAGAACGTATCTGTTCTTATCCTTAAAACTGTAAATGGCAGAAGTTGGGAGGTAGATGTGGAAGTGAGGTGTAGAGATGCTGTGACCTTCATCTTAGAAAGTGAGCAGTCAGGAGACACAACCCTCATTAATGGAGCAGGAAATAAAGGCCTAACACAGGTAATCTACAGAAAAACAAAGGAGTCACATAATTGTACAAAGAGAAGGGGGGTCCTGGGGAAAATGACCTGCTGCTGCTGCTGCTAAGTCGCTTCAGTCGTGTTCAACTCTGTGCGACCCCATAGACGGCAGCCCACCAGGCTCCCCTGTCCCTGGGGCTCTCAAGGCAAGAACACTGGAGTGGGTTGCCATTTCCTTCTCCAACGCACGAAAGCAAAAAGTGAAAGTCAAGTCACTCAGTCGTGTCCGACTCTTAGCGACCCCATGGACTGCAGCCCACCAGGCTCCTCCGTCCATGGGATTTTCCAGGCAAGAGTACTGGAGTGGGGTGCCATCGCCTTCTCCGAAAAATGACCCAAATCTCTATTTATCATAAGGAAAAAAATAATATATGAAACCACTCATAGTGACACAAGCATATTATTTACAGCCATAGAGATAACCCCAGAAGAAATATCTTAAAGAGCTAAAATGATTGTCTCCGAGGGATGGAACTGGGAGAGAAAGACGGGTGGGGCGGGGTCTTTTCTGGTCCGTGTCTACCCGGCCTCCCGCCACGCCGCTTTCCTACCCGCCACCCTGTGTGCTCCCGACCCCTCCCCCTCACCTCCAGCTTTCTGACTCAGACTTGTCTATTTATCCATGCAAAACCAAATTTTTGTTTGTTGTTTTCAAGTCAACTGGTGCAAAAGGCATAATCTGATCCAATGCCTCCATAAACATCTAATCCCAAACTGGAGTCTTCCGGCCATCGTACAAAACGGTCCATTTCTCACAGCTCATGTGGGCTTCCAGAGGTCCTCTGAGCT
Organism: Bos indicus x Bos taurus; assembly: GCF_003369695.1. NCBI lineage: Eukaryota > Metazoa > Chordata > Mammalia > Artiodactyla > Bovidae > Bos > Bos indicus x Bos taurus. The sequence continues at coordinate 102,560,083 of NC_040085.1, read as the reverse complement.
CTGCAGATGCAAAGGAAGGCCTGCAACAGAGTGAGCATGGCATGGGGACGGCTGGGGCTAAGGATGGGACTCCGACTCTGTGTCTGGCGTGGAGAGAAACGTGCACCACTTTTATTTGGTTTGTTTCTCTTTTTAATGGGGAGTATAGCTGCTTTGGGTTCCCCAGTGGCTCAGTGGTAAGGAATCCCTCTGCCAATGCAGGACATGCAGGTTCGATCCCTGCGTCAGGAAGATCCCCTGGAGGAGGAAATGGCAACCGGCTCCAGTATTCTTGTGCAGAAAATTCCATGGACAGAGGAGCCTGGCGGGCTATAGTCCACGGGGTCACAAAGAGACAGATTTGACTGAGTGTGCACACAGACACGTGCAAAGCTGCTTTAAAATGTTGTGTTGGTTTTGGCTGTACAGTGAACTGAATCAGCTGTAAGTATATACATACATATCCCCTTCCTCTTGGACCTCTCTCCCACCCCGCACCCCCGATTCCATCTATCCAGGTCACCGCTGAGCACAAGCTGAGCTCCCTGCAGGTTCCGAGCGATGTTCTTCTATGCAAGGCACTGCGCACTAGTTTCTTTCTTACTGAGCAACAGGTGACCACAGACCAGCAGCAGCTATTCCCTTACGGTTCTGCAGGTCAGCACTTGCCAGTCACATGGGTTAGGGTCTCACAAGGCTGAAATCAAGGTGCAGGCCAAGCTGGGCTTCTGCCCAGGGGCTCCGGCAAAACACCTACTTCAGAGTTCATTCGCGCCATGGGCAGAGCTCAGGTCCTTGCAGTCCGAGGGCCTGCTTTTCTTGGTTGTGGTTGGCAAGCATTGCTATCAGCTCCGGGAGGCTGACTCAAGGCAGGGCCTTTCCAGGTGCCCACCTCCATCTTAAAGCCAGCATCAGGGTATCTATTGGTATTGAGGCCTTTCCATGCTTTGAATCTTGTCTCTTCTGCTACCAGCTGGAGAACACTCCCAGCATTTCCGTGCTCACACGACTAGGTTAGGCCCACCCTGCTCATTTCCCAAAGTTAAAGTCGACTGATTAGTAACTGTAATTACACCTGTGAAACCCTTTCTTGCCATGTAACACACCCTAACCACAGGAGTCACACCTGAGGACAAAGGCCCTGGGGGCCATTTTACTGTTCTACCACACTACTCGGAGTGTGACTATTACTTTTATATGTCATGTGTTTTCTGATAAAAATAATGCAAAAGTACAAAGAGGAAGTTTTTTAAAAAAAAAAACATGCCCCAAATCTCACTTCCTAGAAACAGCCATCAACATTTGGAATATATTACCTCAACGGGTCTATGTGCTCAGAAATGGAGGAGAAAGAACAACAGACAGCACCAGGATTTTACCCTGCAAATTACTTTTAAGTAAAATGATGAAAATTAATTTTCAAAAAAAAAAACCTGAAATAAAATGGAAGGAATTGCTGAACTTTGGCTAAATGTTTCTGAACCACAAACATTCTTGAAGTATCCTCTTGAAAGATAAGAAACATTAATATAAAAATCACCAAGACGTTGGAATCATGCTTGCTTAAAAGGCTGCAGTTCATGCATTCCATTTTCTAGAGTGACTATTTCCTTGCCATTACAGATGAGTGAACTTACATACTTACAAGTTTTCCTACTGCCTTTTGTCCCAACATCCACATTTTTGTTAGGTATATAGTTATTTTTACACTGTAAGAGTTTGTAAAATTTACATTTTCCCCTTAACCTTCAACCCCATGGCTGTTGAAACAACTCCACATTTAAAACCATTCAAAACTCATCTTCAGCAGTTTTTTCTCTATCCTCAGTTATCGATTTGTTTTGATTCATTTTTCGGTTAACTGGGTTTAAGTATAAAGAACTTTCAAGAATGTGCAATGCCTGAGTCTTTAATGTGCAAGAATGACTGCCAATAGGCTTTATACTTAAACGAGGACTTGGCAGAATATGAAATTCATGAGTCACATCCTTACTCTCTTGACTTTTGTAGACTTGCTTTGTTGTCATTTAACAGGTGTTGCTTTTGATTTTTTAACCTGACATGTGCAGCCGCTGATCACTCGGTAGCACAGTATGAGCTGTCTACGTGCTGACTCAGTCCTTCCTTCCAGTTAAATTTCTTCTATTGCTCCATTTATTCTGAGTGCTTCTCCAGGCATGCCAATTATTCATAGATTGGGTCTCCACTGTTTATTTTCTGTAACTATCATGTTTCTGAATAATGTAAAACACTTCTCTGTCCTTTTTCATATTGTTCTACTGTGCTTTTACTTGTTCATTTTATTTTTGGTTGATTCTAAAGTGGCTTTCCACTCTTTGCTTTCTTGAGTTCTGCCACTTGGTTTTATCCTCTTGTTGCTATATAATTCCTTATTTGTACCTCAGAACCTCCTCTTTGGGACTTCTAAAAAATTCTGTAATTTCTCCAATGAGATGAAGAAGTACTGGTTAAAGATAGCATGGGATGGTACCGAATATGCCTGCAACGTGGGAAATGCAGCTTCGATCCCTGTGTTGGGAAGATCCCCGGAGAAGGAAATGGTTACCCATTCCAGTACTCTTGCCTGGGAAATTCTATGGACAGAGTAGCCTGGTGGGCTACAGTCCATGGGGTCACAAGGAGTTGGACATGACCGAGTGACCAACACTTCTCAATAGCATGGGAAGAGGTAGAAGAAGGCCATAGAGACATTTGGTAGCTTTACTTTGGTGTGATTCCAAGTCTGTTCATTTCCTATCCATAAAGAATGTCTCTTGGGTCTTCAGGTTTGGGTGCTGTAGAGGTTCCTGAGACCCTCAGCAGGGCCCTCTTCATCTAGACTCTCAGCAAATGATCTAGCAATTCCCTCCTCATTGCCTTCACCTCTGGCCTCCAGGAGATTGCTTTGGCTTGGAGGCCAGGTCATATATAATAGAAATAAGTAAATATCACCCTGGTTTCTCCTTAATGTCAACCTTCTATGCTCTCATCCTGTTTCTGTTTCTGTAAGAACACTACCTGTTTATTCTGGGGCCCCTGGGTCTTGTTGCAAGAAAAGAAAGAAAGTGAAGTCGCTCAGTAGTGTCCAACTCTTTGTGATCCCATGGACTATAGCCTACCAGGCTCCTCTGTCAGGTGGATCTTGTTACTCAAATCTAAATTTCAGTCATTTGGGTACCACTTCTCAATTTTTGCCTCATCTGCATATCACCTCTGTTACAATAAACATTCTTTTTTGAACCAATTCCCAATTCTTACTTATTTAAAATGGAAGCATATCATTATCATAAATGAAAAGCCAGTATCACTGGCTGTAAATAGGAAGTAACTATTATAAGGCAATGAAAACACAGAAGACAGTAAGTTCTAGCTAGACACACTTGTCTGAGGTCTGTATTTTCTAGTTAGAAAGAGAGATTAGTATAAATGAGAAATAAGTTAAAGGCCTTTGGCACCAAACCAAGACTGTCTTCTTGATGTAATCACAAGTGAAACCTAGCTCCAAATGGATCACCTTTTCATTGCACTATTTGATATAATTCAGTGACTCTCCATGTATCACCTAGACTTACCTCCTGTTCCCCCAGTAACAGAAGATCCCCCCTGCCTTTGGGAAATCCCACTCCAATTCAAGGATCGATGATTTGGTCCCTTGGGAGCATGACACCAACATCTAAGAAAAGGTGTTTCCGGCTCAAGGCTGGAGGCAGTGTACGTTGGCTCTCCACATTTCACCAATTTCAGTGCAGAATTTTACAGTGTTTGGCAGGCACACTTCATGGTTTGTGGCTTGAGGTTTTGAGAGTTTCCTTGTTTCATTAAAAGTGGGGCTTTTTCTGTGTTTTTGCGTTGCTTTGCTGTTCATTGCTTCCGGATTTGGGGGTGTGTGTGTGAGCAAGAAGGGAGTAAAATGTCTTGGCTAACTTTAACTGGATCTGTTTGTGATGTGCATGCCTCTACGGCCTCTCCCAGCTGTGCACGGGTTGGCACAGGTCCACACAGTTGGATCTCAGACCCGATCCTCAGATTAAGTCAAGGGCTCCGTAGTGGCCTCATTTGGAGGGTTCAATATGGGACACCTGGAAGTAGAACGAGAAACTGTCTAAATGCTCTTCCCCCATCACAGGATTTCCTTCCTAGCTGTGACCTCCAGGTGTGTGTGGCTTCCCAACCTCCTTGCTGACAACAGTGGCAACATACCCATCCCGTGGTGGATGGCTGACTTCTGAGAGTATGAACGTCACACTGCCTGACTCTGTCGGCCTCTGCGCCTACAGAGAGCCCCTTAAGTGTCCTGAGTCTATGTCACACAGGGAGGTTCTGACAGAGCCAAAAACGGAATCAAGATGATGACAACGTCATTTTTTGTTTTTGTAAAGAGGTTCTTCCCAGATGGTGCAGTGGTTAAGAATCCACCTGCCCGTGCAGGAGGTCCAAGAGACGTGGGTTTGATCCCTGGGTTGGGAAGATCCCCTGGAGAAGGAAATTGCAACCCACCCTAGTGTTCTTGCCTGGAAGCGTCCACGGACAGAGGAGCCTGGCGGGGTACAGCCCGTGGGGTCGTAAAGGGTGTGAGGTGGTGAGACTGGAGTTCCCAGTTCTTACAAAGTCAAAGATGACGAGCTTGCAGCTCACACTGCGTGAAAACGGGCTCGCTGGGTCTTGAGGGCTTACACAAGGCAGGCTCTCCGCCGCTGCTGTGCTTCAGCCCTCCCCAGAGCCCCGTCTAAGGGCAAGAGGCCCGCACGGCAGGATGCCATGGACGCAGGCCCACAAGACGACAGGCTGAGCGGGGAGCCCCGTGCCAGCACCGAGTACCAGTAAGCCTGGTGGAAGGCCATTCCTAGGGGGAGCAATCCTATTTTCAAGCTTATTCCTCTGTCACTCTTCCCAGCCTTGGCAGAAACCTGACTTTCTCCTGGATGCCCTGTCCTTCCCAGCCCTGTCGTGCACAGATCTGCTTTCCCTACTTGTCCTCTCTCAGGGCAGGAGGGAGAGCTACATCCAGAGCCCTGTCCACCCTCTCACTCCTCCTCAACACGCTTCCTCCTCGGACTCCAACCATCCGCTCACTATACCTGTGTGCTTGGTCGCTCAGTTGTGTCTGACTCTGCGACCCTATGGACTGTAGCCCTCCAGGCTCCTCTGTCTATGGGATTTGCCAGGCGAGAATACTGGAGTGGGTCGCCATTTCCTCCTCCGGGGCATCTTCCAGACCCAGGGATTGAATTCGAGTCTCCTGTGTCTCCTGCACTGGCAGGTGGATTCCTTACCACTGAGTCGCTGGTGAAGCCTCTCACGTCGCTGCCTCACTTTATTTGGCATTTTCAACCACTGACTTTTAATTTTCCTTCCTACTCTATCTAGCATCATCGCTACCTCTGAAAAGTTGCCATTGTTTCCAAACTTTAACTCATTCTTACTTACCATCCTCTACTCTAATGGTTGCAGGTTAGAGTTGCACATTGCAAAATTGGTTCTACATTATAATCATTCGGGAGCTTATAAAAAAAATAATAGTAAAGTCCAGGCTCTGCTTCAGACCAACTAATTCACACTTTTCAGGGATGGAAATACATATGTATTTTTTAAGTATCCCAGCTGATTCCAATGTGCAGCCAAGACTGGGAAGTGCTGTCTCACTCGTCTCCATCAGCTCCGGCTCTGATTTAGACTCTGGGGTCCCAGGTGAGCAGTTCAGGGCTGGCTGCACTGCCCTCTCAACCAGCTTGGGCCCCAGGGCCACTCATCTCAACCAGGTTGTCGCCAGCTGCCTATCTCCAAACCCTGCCTGAGCTGCCTGGGCTAGTCAGCGATCACCCAAGCTGTCCCACAGTATCTGTTTTCTACAGAGACTGTTCCAAACTGTTTCCACTATCCTTAAATCCAAATCCATCTCATCCCGTCTCCCCTACCCCTCAGCACAGGGCTGGACCGTCTGAATTGTCTGTCTGAAATTTCTGCTACGTGTGTGCACATTTGTATAGTTTTTAGCTATTTACAGGTGGGATCAGCTCACAGAGCCTATTCCTGCTTTACTGAGATTATATCCACAATTAGTGAGCCTTTTTATACCTACTCTTTATTTTTAAAAATTTATTTATTTTAAATTGAAAGATAACTGCTTTATGGAATTTTGCTGTTTTCTGCCAAACGTCAGCATGAATCGGCCACAGTGTGCCTACTCTTTAGAGGCATGCTTCCTGCTTTCTCTCTCATTCACTTAACAAACATTCACTGAAAGCCTCTGCTGGGTTTCAGCGAATGTGAGATGCCAGGGACGCTGAGATGAGAGGACTGAGATGTCCTCACGTCCACAAGCTGGTCCAGGCCTGCCTCTAGCCCCGCTTCCCTCTGCCTGCCACAGTGAAGGATGCGACACCTCCTCCCATCAAAGGCGAACCTCACAGAGAGCTCAGGCTCCAAACCCCGTCCACTCTTGGAGAGCTTTTCTTTATTGGTTCTCCAACCTCTCCTCCATGACCATCCCACCACCATCCAAACATGTTCCAGTACTTTTCATCTTAAAATACAACTGAATAGAAAATTACCAATAGAATATCATAGTCATTTGCTGTAAGCAATGCCTACAAAAGATGCTAAAATCAGTGGGCAGAAGTTTAAAGAGAAACTGGATATTTGCATAGTCTAAAAGAATCTCACTTGCCCTCCCAGTATTTATTAATTACAATGGGAAAAGAATAACTTCAGAGAAATCTGGCAAACACCACCCTTAACCAAGTGTTCAAGGGTGACGTCACAAGTAATAAGAATATAAAGTTCTTGTACCCCTGATTGGGCTTCCTTGGTGGCTCAGATGGTAAAGAATCTGTCAGCAATGCAGGAAACTCAAGTTCAATCCCTGGGTACCCCTGATATGATGAATTGACACAGCATGTCCACCTCGGTGGGACTCTTGCCAAAAATGCGCAACCTCAATTCAACTATAAACAAAACATCAGACAAATCCAAATGGAAGGACATACTGCAAAAATACGTAACCAGTAGTTTTCAAAACAGTCAAGGTCATGAAAGGCAAGAAAAGACTAAAGAGTCACTTGGACAGCAAGGAGATCCAACCAGTCTATCCTAAAGGAAATCAATCCCGAATATTCATTGGAAGGACCGAAACTGAAGCTGAAACTCCAATACTTTGGCCACTTGATGCGAAGAACTGACTCACTGGAAAAGACCCTGATGCTGGGAAAGACTGAAGGTGGGAGAAGGGCATGGCAGAGGATTAGACGGTTAGTTGGCATCACCGACTCAATGGACATAAGCTTGAGTAAACTCCGGGAGTTGGTGATGGACAGGGAGGCTTGGCATGCTGTAGTCCATGGGGTCGCAAAGAGTTGGACATGACTGAGCGACTGAACTGAACTGAACAGGTTGGAGAAGACTAAAGAGCCCAGGACCACTAAATGCAGTGTAGGAAAATGGATTGGATTCTGGCACATTGAAATTTAAATCTCACATAATCTTCCTATGTCATGGCAGTCCCTTCTTATTCTAGTTCTTTTTCAATCATTAAAAAATATGGAAACCATTTTTATGAAAAAAATGAAATCTGTAGAGTCTATAGTGTAACAATATTGTACCAACGTTAATTCTCAGTTTTGACGACTAAATTATACTATGTAACATATCAACCTCAGGAAAAGCTAGATGGAGGGTATGTGGAAACTTTGTAATATATATTTTTTTGCAAAGAAGTGAAAGTGAAAGTCGCTCAGTAGTGTCCAACTCTTTGTGACCCCATGGACTATACAGTCCATGGAATTCTCCAGGCCAGAATACTGGAGTGCTGTTCCTTTCTCCAGGGGATCTTCCACCCCAGGGATTGAACCCAGGTCTCCTGCACTGCAGGCCCCCGAGAATAACCGGAGCGGGTAGCCTATCCCTTCTCCAGCGGATCTTCCCGACAAGTGATTTGCAAATGTAAAAATTATCTGAAACTAAAAAGTTAAAAAAACACAAATAAGCTCCCTGGACCCCTCCAGCTAGGGCCTCCCTTCTTTATTTCCCTTCAGAAGCAGATTCCTTGAGAAACATGTTCTTCGTGCGCAGTTTCCGGTCCTTCACCTCCCACCTGCTTTACCAAAACTGCGTAGGAAATTGTCACCAGTGGCCCTCAAGCTGGCAAATTTATGAAATCTTTCATCTATGTGACCACTCAGGGCATGGAACCCACCTGACCACTCCCTCCTTCTTGAAACACCTTGGCTTCCAAGATAGAAAACTTTCCGGGTTTTCCTTCTCACTTTCGACTCAGCTTTTCAATGTCGTTGTTGAAATTCCTAGACTTCAGTCCTGGGCTCCTCTTCTCTTTCCTTCACATTCTCTCCCCGCTTAATCTTATTGATGCCTCTGGCCTCAAATACCATCTACAGGTCAGTGATTCCTAAATTTCTACCTCTACCCTAGACCTCTCTGCAGAGATCCAGACTCATACAGACACATAGCTATGTACTACAGGCATTGAGTGTCTCAAACTCTTTTTATTAGAATTCTTTATTTTTAAAATTGTGGTAAAATACACATAACATAAAATTTACCATTCTAACTATTTTAGGCGTATAGTTCAGTTGCACTAAGTACATTCACGTTGTCGTGTAACCATCCCCACCATCCATCTCCAGAACTCTTTTCATCTTACAAAACTGAAGCTCTGTACCCACTCAACAGTAACTTCCTACTCCTCTCACCCCAGCCTGGTAACCACTAGTCTACTTTCTGTCTCAGTACCTCAGATAAGTAGAATCATGCAGCATTTGTTCTTTTGTGACTGGCTTATTTCACTTAGCGTAATATCTTCAGGGTTCATACATGTTGTAGCATGTGTCAGAATTTCCTTATTTTTCATTCAGTTCAGTTCAGTTCAGTTGCTCAGTCATGTCTGACTCCTTGCAACCCCATGAATCACAGCACGCCAGGGCCTCCCTGTCCATCACCAACTCCCGGAGTTCACCCAAACTCACATTCATCGAGTCGGTGATGCCATCCAGCCATCTCATCCTCTGTCATCCCCTTCTCCTCCTGCCTTCAATCCCTCCCAGCATCAGAGTCTTTTCCAATGAGTCAACTCTTCGCATGAGGTGGCCAAAGTATTGGAGTTTCAGCTTTAGCATCAGTCCTTCTAATGAACACCCAGGACTGATCTTAACTAATTTTTATTTGCAGTATGGTTGCTTTCAAAATTAAACTCAGTATTTTGTGTGCAATGTGCCCTTCCTTTAGTTCACCCCCGCCCCTTACACAGTGCCACCTTTCTCTCCCATCCACGCAGTTGCACCTGCTAGAAACTTTGATGTCATTTCAGACATCCCTTCTATCCTCGTCAATGAAATCAACCCTCCATGAAGTCTAAGACATGTACCTGGACGCCTTCCCTTTCTTTTCCGTATCCATAGCACCTGCTATCATCTTTCACCCCGACTACTGTGATAACTTCCTAACTGGTCTCCCTGTATCCCTCCTGCTCCCTCCAGCCCACTCTCCAAATACTAACCGCACAGTACCTTGTGGAAATACTTCCTCAACTCCATCATTTCCCCTTTTGGCTTCACATAGGAAAAACTCCCAAATTATCAATAGGCTTGCCACAAACTTTACCATCAAGTCTCTTTCTGCCTCCTTCACCTCATCTCTTGCTTACCATGTTAAGCCAGCCCCATTTGCTTCTCTCAAGCTCTAGAATACAACTGGCTCTTTGTCAGTCTCAGAACTTTGCATCTGCATCTTCCTTAGAGTTTTTTCCCTGCAGCGATTCCCTTCTGAAATTGTCAGGGTAGGTTGGCTTCTGCTTTGGTAGCAAACAACCCCATCATCTCAATAGGTGATGCCTAAAAAGATTTCCTTATTGCTCACATCTCAGTCTGATGGAGGTCAGGATGGCTCTTCTTCACGTGGAGACTCAGGGGTTCGGGGCTGGTCTAAATTGTGGAATGCCCACAGTTCAGTTGCTGTGTAAAGAGAACAGAGCATGAACGACTCTGGATGGGGCCAGGCCTGGAATGGCACACATCATATCTGCCCACACCCCACTGGCAAGATCATAGTCACATGACCCTAGCCTAACTGCAAAGGGGAAAAAACACACTTTTCCTGTGTGTCTAGGAAGAGGAAACGAGATTGGTGAGCATCAGGCCAGTCTCTGCCACATCCTGGTTAAAATCTACTCATCTTTAAAGAATCAGTTTAAAAGATACTTCCTTATACAGGCCTCCAAGCTCCTCTAACCTAAATAGGTCCCCCCAATGTCCTCTATTGTAGCATGCTATAATTTTCCTTTATAGCATGATTGAATTGGAAAGTTTACAGTCCTTTATGTGATTATTTAATGCTCATTTCCATTTTGAGACTATTGCTCTATAAGAGCAAAGACTACATCTGTTTGGCTCCCCTGTGTCTCTAGCATCTATCACAAAACTTGGTTCATAACTGGCATAAAAGTTGCTGAGTGAACAAATGAACAATTGCACACAGTCATTTCCTTGCTCCAAAGAGCATACTACTTGTGGAAGAGAAAGACAAGTAAGTAGACAGTCCTGGTTTAGCGGGAGGAATGTTCCATGCAGGTAAGCCCAGGAACTGAGGCAACCACCCGAACGAGCTCCCGAGGCATCTTGGCTTCTTTTCGATGGGACTTTAAGCCAGGAGTCTGCAAACTATGGCCTGCAGGCAAATCTGATTTCCTACTTGTTTTGTTTTTAATGGCCCAAGAGCCAAGAATTGTTTTTATATTTTTGGATGTTTGAAAAGAATTAAAAGAATATATAATCATGTGAAAATTATGTAGATTTACTTACAGTGTCCATAAAGTTTCATTGGAACACAGTCACATCCATTAGTGTGCTTGTCTGTGGCTGCTTTCACACTGAAAGAGCAGAGATGAACGGCTGTGAAAGAGACTGTGGCCAGCAAAGCCTAAAATAACTATTTACTATTTGGCTCTTTATAGAAAAAGTTTGCTGACCTCCTAATCTAATTCCTGCTTGGTTTAAAAATCCACTTTTATGCGAATGCTATCTAAGTGTCCATCTTTAATTCCCTCCTTTTCCCATTCTCATGCCCACAGCCACAAATCCTGGTAAGCTCGAACCTTGCGACAGTATTCTTGCTGTGCCACATTTCTCCTCCTCCCTCAGGCTATCTTCTCACTACGACCAAAGCTAACGTCCAAGAGAAGAGCTCTGACATCACAGATACTCCTTGAGGCTCCTCATCCTGTCCTAAACAAAATCTGTACTGCCTAGTATTGTAGTCAAGATTCTCCACTATCTTGCCAAGGCTTATCTTTTCAACTATGTTCCTAACATCATATCTCCACCCAGCATTAGCAGTCATAACCCACCCCTGTCTTCTCTACTTCCAAGCCTAGCTCACAGTTACTATCTCTGTATGAAATATCTGCAGCTGGTGCTTCTATTTCATCCATGCTTTAAGTCGGTTATCTCAAGTGCCTCAGTGCCCTAAAAGCCTTCCTCAGCTCCTTTACTGAGAACAATTATTGGCATCTGTGCAATTCTCTAGGGTTGTATAACTGTTTTATTTCAAATCCTGCTTTAAAGTTTCCTGTGTATACACACAGATTGTTTCTCATGTTCTACTGAAAGCTGCTAAGAGGCAGGATTTGTATTCTATTTTATTAATTTATGTAGCCTTTTGGCTCCTGAAAAGAAAAAGTGTTAGTCGCTCAGTCGTGTTGGGGACTCTGTGCAACCCCACGGCTGTGGCCCGCCAGACTCCTCTGTCCATGGTATTCTCATGCATGAATACTGGAGTGGGTTGCCATGCCCTTCTCCAGGCGGATCTTCCTGACTCAGGGAATGAACCCAGGTCTCCTGCATTGCAGACAGATTCTTTACCATCTGAACGAGTACAAAATGAAAATGTTTATCCACTGCAAAAGTCCTCAAGGAGAGCTGGGATTGTGAATTTTTGAAATGTCTAAGAACTACCTGTACTCAAGCACGAACTCCACTTTACTTTGTTTAGAACTCACTAGGACGAGCAACATCTTTTAGAGACATACCGTAGTCCAGCGGGCGCACACCTTGGAAGGCTTGGGGCCTTGAGGTTCGAACACCTGCAAACACGTGCGTGAGAGGCGCTTGCTTCCAGGCTCCTCCTTTGTCCATGGTGATTGGCGGACCAAACCGTCCAGTCAGCCCTCCCCGCCTCTTTCGGCAACAGCCAATCACAGGCCCCGAGCGCCTCCAGACTACTAGACTGTTTACTAACAACAGATCCGAGCTGGGGGATAAGGGGCGTGGCCGTCCTGGGACTGTCGGGGACGGGAAGGCTCCGACTGCGCGTGCGCATCAGCGCAGGTGGGCGGAGCAAAAGCCAGGCTCACCAATCGGATTGCTCGCGCTCCTCCCTCGCCTGCCGCCCGCCGAGCAACAACAGTTCGAGCCGCGGGGCGGGGCGACTCGCCTCGCGTCAGAAAGCGCTGCCCAACGGGACCCGGCGCTGGCGGCGGCGCGCGCCCCGCGCCCAATCGGCAACGGCGGCTCGCAAGGCCGCCGACCCTGCTGGCTGTGGGCGGGGCGGCTCCGGGGGAGGCGGGGAGCGGGGCGGAGTGGCTGCGCGGTACTAGCGGCGCCCGCCGAGGGGAGGCGGCGGGAGCGGGAAAGCGGCTCGCCCCGGCGTCCGGGCAGCTGAGCGGCCGCGCCCCGGCTCCAGGGGCCGCGGCGGGAGCTGAGGGGCCGGGCGCCCCGGAGCAGCCCGCGGGCTCGGGCGAGGGGAAGATGGAGGAGAAGGGCGGCAGCGGCGGGGACGCCGGCGGAGAGCAGCTCCGCGTCGTCAAGCACGAGCTGCGGACGGGTGAGCGGCCCGCCCCCTGCCGGCCGGGCTCGGCGCTGGGGTGCGCGGGGCGGGGCGGGGGTCCCGGGGGTCCCCGGCGGCTGGCCCGAAGTTTCCCGGGAGTAGCGGCGGGCCGGGCTAGGGGCGCGGCACTGACTGACCCAGGTGTGTTCGCGCCCCGTCCCGCCCGGGGACGCACCTGCCCCTCACGCGTCTGGGAGGCGCGCCTTGCTCGCGGTGGGGGGAGCGACGCTTAGCTCGGAGCGCGGCTCCCCCGCGCTCGCCTCCCTGGAGGCTCCTGCGGTGCCGGCGTCCTGGGCGCGGGGAAGGGGCGGCTGTCCCCACGGCCGTGTGGATTCAGCCTCAGAGCTGCAGGCACTGAGGGCTTTACGAGCCATCATAGTGAAGTACCGTACTTGGCCTTGAGTCTCTTTCAAAGGTCTTTTGAGGAGGCTCAGTAAATTCAAAGCTCCAGGTAAACCCGGCTGATGAGCCCCCTTACGGCGCTCACGCGCTGATTTTGGGGTCTCTCCAGTCGACTCAGGCTTTATACTTGTTACTTTATTCCTTGTGGGTCTGGGATGTTCCTTATGGGAAACGCTTCTTCCGACTAATCAGTACAGATTGGGTTTGTATTTGTGGAGTCCAGTCCCCTGTTAGAGATCCTTTTTCATTTCTGAACAGATAATACATTTTAACGAGTTGTTCATTATTTACTATTAAATATTTCTGTGAGTGTTAAGAATTTTGATTCAGCTTCTTTGGCATCTTGGGATATTCTTTTATTGTGTAGGGACAGAGCTTATGTAGGTTTCAGGTGTGTGCCTAGCACCCCTTGTTATAATTTTGAACAGATTGCAAAGTTATATCTGTCACTTGTTCTTTAAGTTTTTGTTATTGCTGGTTGGCATTGAGCGCCAGTGTGGTGACTTAAGAGGGGTGTCAAATGCATGCTTACTTATTTCAACATTAACATTGGCTTAAAACAATTTTTTGGGGGGGTCAATGTGAGTTTGTTATGTATCTTGAGCCAGTTACTCCATAATTTTTTGGAGTTCCTAATGTAACTTGTGTGGGCTTGTTTGGTTTGATTTTCCTCTCTCAGCTTAACAGACAACTGATGTTTTCAAAGGGCTATTCAATACTTTATTCCATAAGCATTTCTTTTGTATTAATGTCTGATTTGTGCCAGGCTCAGCGTCAGGTGCTTTTTGGTGTGGAGATTTTGAATTTCTTTTTCTTTTCTTACGTAACGATTCCCTGATTCATATATGTAGACTCGTGCTGTGCAGCAAAAGCTGCTTGAAGTCATGTGTTCTCAGCCACTGACCATGGTGCAGTAAGCAGCTTTTTGCTGAATGACCGAGGAGCAACCTGCTTGATTAGTGGTCAACCAACTGCTCAGTTTCTGGGTTTTGCAAACAATGCTAGTTTTGTAGAAAACAATGAGTACTGCTTTATTTTCCCTTCTCTACTAACTATGTGAATCATCAGCTTCAAGTTTGCGTTTTTAGAGATTTTTCTGATAGATGGTGAAATTATACTGAATTCATTAGTACTGTTAACTGTCAAAGGAACAGAACAGTCAGTTTGATTTATTGCTGAACATTGAAACAACTGACCGGATATGGTGGTCAAAAACACTTAAAATACAACTTGAGAGATTCAGTCATCTTCAGCCAGCTGGGCTCCTGTCAGCATACGCGGCTGTAAAAGGCGCTGCAGTAACTTGATCTGACGTGGTCCCTTGCTTCCAAGATGTGGACACGCATATAGTCATATCAGGTCAGCAGTCGGTGATTCCTCGATTGTGCTCAGCACTGTATTGTCTGCTGTAGGATGAACAGAAAGGCAATACAAGTTACGTGGAAAGACACAGACAGGGTCCCAGTGGTGTAGACCGAGTAGCATAGCGTGCCTGGGTGTGGAATCGAATGGGAAAAACTGTGTGCTCAGTCGTGCCGACTCTTTGGGACCCCATGGACTGTAGCCCAGCAGGCTCCTCTGTCTATGGGATTTTCCAGGCAAGAATACTGAGAGTGGGTTGCCATTTCCTCCTCCAGGGGATCTTCCTGACCCAAGGATCAAACTCAAGTCTCCTGTGACTCCTGCACTGCAGGCAGATTCTAGACTTTGTCTAAATCCGAGCTCTGCCAGTTACTAGCTGTGTAGACTTGGGCAGGTCACTTCACTCTTTTAGACTCACTTCTCTCACCTACAGAATATGAAAACTGAAGGAGACTCTGTTGGAAAAGTGCGAAGCAGTTTGCTTGGCGCATAATAGCTCTCAGGAGCTGTTGGTTCGTGTAGGTCTGAAGATCACCCGGTAACAGCATCTTTTCTTGGAGCTTGCAGGTTACTCCAGCGCCAGGTCCTCATTCAGGGCTTGTCCTGTGCTGTGCTGCTCGGCTGTCATCTCTTTCTGCATATGTCTTGCCTTCTGAAGCCGAGTGTAAACCCCTGTGATCCCCACCGCTTAGCAGTCTGTGTGCATCTCTTCAACAGCATTTAACACACAGAGCTGTAATAATTTACTTGTCTGTGCTGGACTGTAAGGTGCTGCCATGTCCTTTATCCATTTTCAGCCCCTGGCATATAGTAAGTACTCAAATGTTGGGTGAATTCACTGAGTGCATGAAAATCCAGGACAAAATCTAAGTTTATTGTAGTCCCAGTATCTTGTAGACGTTAGGTGGTTGATTAGTGGATGCCAGTGACCATGAAAGCTAAAAATGAAGAGAAAGGGATTGATTAGATCAGTTAAACGCACATTTCTTGACACTCTGTTTTCTAGGCTAAATGGTGCTAATGACACAAAAGAGAAAATATCTTGGCCTCTGCTGGTTGGGGAGGAGGCAGTGTAAATCAGTAGTTAGGGTATATTGTCAGACTCTAAGAGAAGGGTGCACAGAGTGTAAAGATAGCAAAGGTGAAGTTTAGGGATTTTAGGTTTCGAAGAATCAAATCTAACTGTCGAACAACAGCAGCAAAATAGAGGGATTATTATTGGAAGGATATTGGGTTATCTGACTTATTCCATATTTCATTACCTCTTATGTACTGAGTTCCACATTATATACTGGACATGTGTGGTCTTCCCCCGAAATGACAGGGTTGCATCAGACATCGCTGGAACCAGGGACTGGTGTCTCTGTTGTCTCCACCTTGAATCTTTGCTTGTCTCTGTGATGGCCTCCTTCGTTTTCCCACATGGACAGAACTCAGCTGTTGACAGACCCTGACTTTTAGGTCTTACAGCTCTGGGTACTGGATCAGCTTTAGGTATGCAAATCTTGGGGAAGGACTTTAGTAGCCTGGCTTTGGTCAGCTGCCTACTTTCAGATTGTTCAGCTAAGGCCAGAGAGTGGTGTCCTGTTCTGCTAGCATGAGAACTACTGTGGGGAACCTATGGACAGGGGTGAGACCAGACTCTTACAAGAGGACGGATTGGTGGGTACACATTTCCTTAGATGTCCGTCATTAGGAGAGAGCGCCTCACGCTGAGGATAGAGTCAGGAGAGGGGTATTAGTTATCTGTTGCTGTGCAGTAAATGATCGCAAACTTAGTGACTTAAAGCACCATGGTTCCTGCGGCTCAGGAATTCAGGAGTTGCTTAGCCTGGTGGTGTTGGCTCAGGGTCTCTCATGAGGTTGTAGTCAAGGTTTTGGCCAGGACTGCATTCACCTGAAGACTTGTCTGGGGCAGGAGATGCCCTTTCAAGACAGCTTACTCGCGTGTTGTCGGCAGGACGCTTCAGGTCCTCGCTCTGTGGCCCTTTCCGTGCAGCTGCCTGAGTGTCCTGCTCGTGTGACAGCTGGCTCCCCTGGGACAGGTGATCGAAGGGGAGAGCGGTGTGGAAGCTGCAGTGTCTTCGTTGTTAAACAGCTTTTTTTGAGATACAGTTTACATACTATAAAGTCTACTTGTGTTTAGTGTACAATTCAATCATTTTAAGTATATTTATAGTTATACAACCATCACCACAATCTAATTTTAGAACTTTCCATCACTCTAAAAAGAAACTTCTTACCCATTTTTATCGGTCACTCCACATTCTCACCACCCATTCCTCAGTCCTGGGCATCTGCTAATTCTGCTTTTTGTCTGTGTATTTGCCTAGGGACATTTTATATTATGGAACTTCATAAAATGTGGTCTTTTTTTTTTTTAATGTGTATTTGCTTATATTTGGCTGTGTTGGATCTTCGTAGCTGCTCCGTCTGTCCTCTAGTTGCGGAGAGCATGGGCTTCTGGTTGCAGTGCCTTCTCTTGTTGCAGAGCTCTGGTTCTAGGGCATGCGGGCATGCAGGCTCAGAGGTTGCGGCTCCCAGGCTCTAACGGACAGGCTCAGGGGTTGTGGCAAGTGGGCTTGTGGCCTCATGGCAACAGGACCTTCCTGGACCAGGGATCAAGCCGTGTCCTCTGCGCTGGCAGGCGGAATCTTAGCCACTGGACCAGTAGGGTCGCCTGGTGTGTGATCTTTTATGACTAGTTTCTTTCACTAAACATGATGTTTTCAAGATCCATCAATTTCTAGTGTGTGTCAGCACTTCATTTTTTAAATTGACAGATAATATTCCATTGTATGGATATACCTGTTTTGTTGTCCATTCATCACTTGATCGACATTTGGGTTGTTCCGACCTTTTGGCCATTGTGAATAATGCTGCTGTGTACATTTGTGTACAAAGTTTTCTTGGGTAGATATTAAGAGTAAACTTACTGGACCACGGGGTAAGTCTATGTTAAACTGTTGAGTTTTTCAGCGTGGCTGCACTGCTCTCTAGTCCCGCCAGCAACGAACACAGGTTCTGATTTCTCCACACCCTCGCCAGCACTTGTTCCCCTTTTTGCTTGGAGCCATTCCCGTGAGTATGGAGTGGTGTCTCCCTGTAGTTTTGATTTGTGTTTCCTAATGACTAATGATGTTGGCCACCATTTCATGTGCTTATGAGTGCTTTGTATATGTTTGGAGAGATGTCTGTCCAGATCCTTTGCCCATTTTTAAGTTGGTTAATTTATTATTGAGAAACGAATTCTTTATGTTTTGTAGATATAGATCCCTTATTAGTATAGTTTGAAATATTTTCTCCCAGTTTATGGGAGAAAACGATCTTTTTGTGATAACCTTAGCGGTAGCACCGTTTCTTAATTTTGGTGAAATCCAACTTTTTTACTTTGTTTCTTGTGCTTTTGGTGTTGTATCTAAAAAATCATCGACAGATTTAAGGTTACAAAGGGTTTTATGATTTTAGCTATTATATTTAGATTTTTGATCTATTTGTTGAAAGGCTGTTCTTTTCCATTTTATTTTCTCGGCACCCTTGTCAAAAATTAATCAACTGTCGATCTATGGATTTCTTTTTAGACTCTCCATTCAGTTCAGATGATTTTTTGTGTCTATTCTTAAGCCATCACCACCCTGTCTTGATGACTATAACTGTTTGCTAAGTTTTGAAATCAGAAATGGTCAGTTTTCCAACCTTGTTCTTTTTCAGAATTATTTCGGCTATTTTGGGTCCCTTGAGTTTCCATATGAATTTTAGAATTAGCTTGTCAATTTCCATAAAGAAGCCAACAGTAATTCTGGTAGGGATTGCCTGGAATCTGTAGATCAATTTTGGGAGTATTGCCACCTTAGCCGGAGAAGGCAATGGCACCCCACTCCAGTACTCTTGCCTGGAAAATCCCATGGACGGAGGAGCCTGGTGGGCTGCAGTCCATGGGGTCATTAAGAGTCGGACACGACTGAGCGACTTCACGTTCACTTTTCATTTTCCTGCATTGGAGAAGGAAATGGCAACCCACTCCAGTGTTCTTGCCTGGAGAATCCCAGGGACGGGGGAGCCTGGTGGGCTGCTGTCTATGGGGTCGCACAGAGTCAGACACGACTGAAACACCTTAGCAGCAGCAGCAGCAGCAGCAGCAGCAGCAGCAGCAGCCACCTTAGCATATTAAATCTTGTGATCCATGAACATGAAATGTTTTTCCATTCATTTAGATCTTCTTTCATTGTTTTTTTTAACAACATTTTGTAGCTTTCAGAGTGTATATTTACACTTCTTTTGTTAAATTTATTCCCACATACTTTATTCTTTTTGATGCTACTGTAAAAATTATTTTCTTAGTTTAAGTTTTGGATTGTTCACTGAAAACATATAGAGATACAACTTATTTTTATTAATCTTATATCCTGTGACGTTGCTAAGCTAGTATATTAGCTTTAGTCTTTCACCATTAAGTATGAAGTTAGCTGTGGGATTTTCATAGATACTTTTTGTCAGATTGAGGAAATTCTCTTCTTTTCCTAGTTTGGGTGTGTTTTTCCTCTTTCCCAATGTAGCTTTAAAACAATATTTTTTTAAATAAATTTTTATTGGAGTATAGTTACTTTACAGTGTTCTGTGTTTAGGTATTTTTAATCATGAAAAGGCATCTTTTTTTTTTTTGCATTTATGGAGATAATCATGTGTTTTTATTTTGTTTTATCAAGGTGTATTATATTAATTTTGGGGTGTTAAGCCAACCTTGTATTCCTGGGATAAATCCCATTGAGTAATGTGTATAATTCTTTTTATGTACCACACTGGATTCAGTTTGCTAGTGTTTTGTAGAGGATTTTTGGGTCTATATTCACAAGAGGTATTTGTCTCTGTGTGTGTGTGAGAGAGAGAGAGCGCAATGTCTCTCTCTGGTTTCCCCAAAATGTGTTTGATTGATTTCTGCCACCCATTAAAGATTTTATCTATTTGGTTGCTGTCATTCATACTTAGAGCCTTCTAAGAAAGGCTAAGAGAGGTCGAGTGAAGGTGTTCTATGGAATTTCTATGGAAATCTTGGTATAGACAAAAGTCAGGAGTGGTGATTTACTTTAAAAGATAATTCTGTTTTGCCAGAGGATCCATGATTGAATCCCATTGAAAAATAATTCTCTGATGCCCTTTAAATATGACTCCATTTATAATGATTTAATTTATACTTAGCTTTGTAGGAACATAATGATTATCTACAACAAGATACTTTAAAAAATTTGACAGTCTTGGTTATCTGTGAGAACAGTGCGGCTCTTCTTTCTGTATTATACGTGTGTAGCTGTATATTGTGTTTGTGTATCCATATATTTTTTATAGTACTTCCAACCCCCCTTTTTTTTAGTTTCCTCACCTTAAGAAGGGTAGGCATAACTTGTGCTCTATCTTTAGCTTTATAGGGATACTTTGGGAAGGTCAAAAGTATAAATAGGATATTGATAGTACCCTAACTTAATTCCCTGGAGCTTAGACCTTAAAAGAAAATCTGTTCTTAAGTTTCTGTCACAAGTTTTAGAGATTAAGAAAATGATCTATTTGGGCAAAGGAAGTGGAATCTCAGCCCTTAAGTCTGGGGGGATTCCAGTGTATTTTGTATTTGCCGTCCATAGTCAGGGAAAACCTTCTTAGGTGGCAAGTCAGCTGTTGTATAAAACCTGCCATTAACCTCTATACTGCAAAGCAAAAAAGAATCCTGAAACCTCAGATTCCTGGAGACACAAGTGATCTGGTGGGCGGGATTGAATTCCTCCCCTGAAAAAGAAGCTGATGCTTGGCAAAAATTCCTCTGGGGGACATCTGGCATAGTAACATCATGTGTTGACTGAAGCGTCACAATTAAACACGCTTTTGAGAGATGTCAACCCCAAACTGCAGTGGGAGGGAGGGGTTGTCACAGCTTTCTCCTTTGAGCTCCTGGAACAATTTTCAGAGCTTGGTGCACCTCAGAGGTAGGATCGCTCCTGCATTGCTCTTGTTTTCAGGGAAGACGCTGCTGCTGCTGCTGCTGCTAAGTTGCTTCAGTCGAGTCCGACTCTGTGCGACCCCATAGACGGCAGCCCACCAGGCTCCCCCGTCCCTGGGATTCTCCAGGCAAGAACACTGGAGTGGGTTGCCATTTCCTTCTCCAATGCAGGAAAGTGAAAAGTGAAAATGAAGTCGCTCAGTCGTGTCCGACTCTTAGAGACCCCACGGACTGCAGCCTACCAGGCTCCTGCATCCATGGGATTTTCCGGGCAAGAGTACTGGAGTGGGGTGCCATCGCCTTCTCCTCAGGGCAGATGAGTTGAGTCTAAAGGAGAACCGTGCGCTTGCCATGTTTGTCTGTCACAGTGCCCCTCTGGGTTCAACTGTAGCTGTTCTTGCAAAAATCAAGGAAGTTCTCTGGACTTTATACTACCTAAAGTTGTGAGTGAGCTGGCTGTCTCACTTTTTTTTTTTTTAAACACTCAGTAGGCATCCTGCCCTGTGGCAGCAGGAGAATAGGGAGGTAAAGTTCCCAGATTTTAGCCCAGGACTCGGTATTGCAATTTTTAAATTTCACACTCAGGTTTTGGTGTAGGTGTGCCTCTTTTTATATAATTAGTGTGTTCCTGACAAAAAAATTGTGTAAATAATATTTTTATATATCAAATTCTTTGGAAGACAGGTGAACTTAGTACTTAAAATAATTCTTTTTAAGTACTAAAATAGTACTTAAAATGATTAACTCTTGAAATTAAAGAAAAAGCTTTTGAGTTTTCCATTTGTGGCTTTACTGTACCTCCGTAAATTTGCTCTTATAATGTTACTTTTCTGACACCACCACTACAATGTGTAAACTGCCAGTAGCTGCAAACAAGTCAATTGATGGTCTTCTTGTGTGGTGGACTGAATTAATACACCTCCTCCCCCTAACCTGTAAGTATGGTTCCTCACATGACAAAGAGACCGTGCAGACTTAAGGGTGGGGAATTCTGACACGGGCGCAGTGTAAGCAGAGGTCCTTGTGAGAGGGAAGTAGGTGGATCCGAGAGAAGGTGTTAACGAGAGTGGAAACAGACGGGGAGGAGGAGGTGCGACGGTGGCAGCAGAAATGGGAGCGACGCCCCTGCTGGAGAGGGGCCCCGAGCCAAGGAGCAGCGGGCTCTCACGGAGGAGGACGGCCAGGCCCCTGGCCTGCCCAAGAGGAGTGCAGCTCTGTTACTTGGCTGCTCTGTGGAACCCAGCCTGAGACTTCTGAGCTCTAGAACTATAATAAGACGCATTTATGTTGGCAGTGGCACCCACTCCAGTGCTCTTGCCTGGAAAATCCCATGGACGGAGGAGCCTGGTGGACTGCAGTCTATGGGGTCGCTAAGAGTTGGACACGACTGAGCAGCTTCACTTTCACTTTTCACTTTCACGCGTTGGAGAAGGAAATGGCAACCCACTCCAGTGTTCTTGCCTGGAGAATCCCAGGGACGGGGGAGCCTGGTGGGCTGCCATCTATGGGGTCGCACAGAGTTGGACACGACTGAAGCGACTTAGAAGCAACTTAGCAGCATGTTGTTCATAAACCATGAAGTTTATGTAATCTTTTACAGCAGCAATAGGAAACCAACACATCTTGCTTAAGACTGGATGAACCAAGAGATAATTTTGCCCCAGGCTTGGGTAATTGAGTAGGATAACAGTGTGAAGCAATCAGTCATTTAAACAACCATTTAGTAGAAACTGGTAACAAATGTCTGCTTCTTAGAAGAAATAGGATGGTGTTCCCTCTAGGGAATCCCCAAGACATTCCTTTCTGATCTTGGTACCCAGCCTGGCTGAGCTGCTGTGACCAGCGGTTCTGGTTTTCATAGGAATGCTGTGAAGTAGACCCCCAGGGCAGGCCTCTTTTACCAAGTTGGTGGCTAGAAAGCTTCACATCTCAGGGCTACACCACATACAACTGTGACCTAGCGTGCATCTTGAGGCCTCTTCCTGGCGTCATCTTCTGCCCTTAGTCTTTCTTCCTTTCTTACACTTTAGTTAATTTCAATAATTTGTCCTAAGTCTTTTCTAGACCAAGCAGGAATTAGGTAAATATCTCATTAAATAAATACATTTATATACAAACCATGAATAATACGGACAATGTAGAAAGACGTTTGACTTTCTATCCAGGATTTTGTTTCTTAAATCTTTGTGGTGTGGTGTTCGTGCTATTTTTATCTTTCTCCTAAGAGGGAAAAAGTAGGTCTCAGATTAATTAATGGCGTTTTAGAGTTTTTAAAAAGTATATAGTGAGAAATCAGTAAAATTGAGGCATACTTTAAGAAACAAATTTTATTGGCAAAATGATGGAAGTCGTACACAGGCCTCTCTTTTCTGTGTTGGTGGAATATCCCCTCAGTAATGGGAAAATTCAGGCCACTGAAGCAGTCTGTCC
Source organism: Bos indicus x Bos taurus (assembly GCF_003369695.1). NCBI lineage: Eukaryota > Metazoa > Chordata > Mammalia > Artiodactyla > Bovidae > Bos > Bos indicus x Bos taurus. Next base: position 102,537,093 of record NC_040085.1, on the reverse strand, counting down.
TCTAACCACATCAATACTGGATTGAAATGACATATTTTTCCTATAGAAAAAACTATTTAAAACGTGTAATAAGGAAATGTTGTACTTCATATCTAAATAAATGATGTTGCATTGAAAGGATGTGAGCACTGAACCTCATCAGTGGATCTGCACTAGCCCTTCCCCGTGAATGTGCCCCTGTTTTTCCTTTATACCATGTCCTTGTTTGTAAGGAAACATCATAATTGGCTAGAGTAGGACAGATCTAACGGGTACACACAAATCAAACACATAACTTTGATGTACTTCTGTCGTGTATAAATTGGGCAAAAGAGCCACAGTTCGATTCACCCATTACGGACTTGTCGATTCTTGTGTGTCTGGCACCGTAACAGATGCCGGATTTTTGCAGGGAACAAATTAGACACGGCTCCTCCCCTCATTGAACACATCTAAAGAGAAAGACCTTCCTTCCGTAACCACACAGTTGACCATAGGATTGTAGTTGTGATAGGCCATGGGGTCATGCAGACGCTCTGAGAGAGTCTGAGGGTGGCCGGCCTCCAGAGGAAGTGGGGGAGCATCTGTGTGGCGGAGTGTCCGCCGGCCCTGCTGTCGTGGGGTGCCGCGTAGGGGGCGGGCAGCGAGGCGTTTCTGCCAGAGGCAGCGGCAGATGGTCCTGGAGAGGGGAGGGCTTGCAGCCCAGGTACCGGATGGAAGGCCTTTGTGGCCCAAGCTTGTGTCCAAGCAGGAGAGCCGCAGGAAACGCGCTGAGAAGGTAGCCGAGCCGGTGGGCGGGCTCTGTGGGTTGTTCAGGTGTCACCCTGAGTGCAGGGTGAAGCTGCTGAAGGATTTTTCAGAGATTAGTTTTGCACTGTTAAAAAAACGGCTTCCTCATGTGAGGGGCAAGGTAGGAAAGAGTGTCTGAGGGGAGACAAGTTCAGAGGCTCTTGTGGAAGTTCAGGTGCAAATACAAGTTGGGATTGGGTAACGATTAGAAATTAAGAATTGTGAAAGTATTTGAGATATATTTAGCAGAATATATCAGCGGAACTTGGGTGGTAGTGATATGAGATTTTCGGGCTGGAACAAACATATGTTTGAAGGTACGGTTTGTTCAGATGGTGTATTAATTTTCAGTTGCTGCATGACAAATCACCACAAACTTAGTGGCTTGTAATAGCACTTGTTCATTAGCTTACAGTTCGGTAGGTTAGAATTCTCCACGGTATGGTTAACGTCAAGATGGTAGGCAGATGGGACTTCCCAGTGGTGCAGTGGTTAAGACTCCGCCTTCTCATGCAGGGGGTGCAGGTCCCGTCCCTGGTTCAGGGGCTGAGATCCCACATGCCTCGCTGCCAAAAATACTAAAACAGAACAGAAGCAATAGTATAACGAATTCAATGAAGACTTCAGATGGCCCACATCAGAAATCGTAAAAGAAAAAGATGGTAGCCAGCCAGAGTTCTTGTCTGGCGGCTCTGGGAAGAAATGCACTTGGAAGCTCGTTGCCATGGCCAGCAGACTCTCCTCCCAACGTCTTCAGTCTGCGGCCGCAGCGTCCTCAGTGGCGCCAGTGGGGCCTCTGTCGGCTGCAGAGGCCGTCTGCACCCACTCACCTGGCCCCCCATCTTCAGGCCTCTGAGCTGGTGACACGCTTCCCGGCTCCTGCGCTCTGACGTCCAAATCTTCTGTCATCTCTAGGCTTTGTGTAATTAGGTCCGACTTACCTGAACAATCTTCCTATCGTGAGATCAACTGATTTGGGACCTTAAGTACATGAGCAGCAAAATCCCTGTCTCCCAAGAGTGGCGTCTCCTCGTGCTCAGGTGCTCAGGGCAGGGGCCGCACAGAGGCCACGGAGGCCGCGTTGGGATTCTTCCTTAGAGCTCACAGAAGGTGAGCCAGGGGTGATGCCCATGGGGTGGGCAGAAAGGATCGAACCCAGATGTGTACAGATCAAAGCTTGAGACGCCTCTGACATACTCGAGTAGACACACGTGGTGATAGCAGTCGTGGGTAATGAAAGCTTGCTGTGTGCTGCCGACCTGGTGCTTGTATCAACTCATGTAGTCCACGCGGTAGCCTTATGAAGTCAGTACCATTTTTATTATTCCAGTTTTACAGATGGGGAAACTGAGTCTTAGAGACGTCACTGACTTGCTCAGGATTACCCAGGAAGTAAATATAAAGTTTTGAAACCTGAGTGGTCTGGCCCCCCAGGCTGACCTAAACTGTTGTGCTTTCTTTCATCAGTGGGATGTGGGCCTGGAGCTCGGCGAAGGTGTCTGGGCTGCAGGTGAAAATTCTAGCATCACTGGGATGTAGATGGCTTTGGAAGCCCAGTTGTGAATGAGATCATCTCAGGAAAGCTTGTAGAATGGAGAGAAGAAGGGGACTCAGAACTGAGCCTCGAAGAACTCTAGAATTTAGACGATGGGTAAGAAAGGAGTAGCTAAGAAGGAATGCAAAGGAGGAACGGCCGGGAGCGGGTGGGGGTGGGAGAGACCTCGGAGAGCTGTGATGCCAGGAAGGCAAGGAGAGAAGGTGCTTCAGAGGGCCTGTCACCGCCGACTGAGCAGCTGATGACCTTATCAAGAGCAATTTTAGTGGAGGTTTGAGGGGGAGGCCAGATTGCAATGGACTGAGGAGTGGATGCAAGTGAGTACTTAGAAAAATTACTTTTTTTACATGTACAACACTGCTTTATTTATTGATTTAATTTATATCTGGCAGTGCTGGCTGGGCTTTCCCTCGCTGCACAGGCTTCTAGAGCACGGGCTCAGCAGCTGTGAGGCACAGGCTTCACTTCTCCGTCACACGTGGGCTCTGCCCGGGCCGGGATCACACCTGTGTCCCCTCATTGGCAGGCGGATTCTTATCCACTGTGCCGCCAGGGAAGTCTGCGAGTGGAAACTTTGAAGAGGCTTGGTTCCAGAGGGGATTAAAGAGAGAGACTTCGCCAGGGGTTCCGCTGGGGCAGCTATGTTTTGTTATTTTAAGAGGAGTGATGCTAGAATACGTTTAGTGTGAGTCCATTATAGGGAGAAAGAGAGAGAGAACTACTGAAGATACACAGAAAGAGGGGATAACTGAAGGCACTGAGAAGGCCCGTTGCTTCTTTTTTTTTTGAACACAATTTCTTTCTTTATTTGGCAGTGCTGGGTCTCAGTCGCGGCACCCACGGTCTCTGTTGCAGCACACGGGGTCTTCAGTTTCCATGTGTGGGCTCTAGTTCCCTGACCAGGGGTCGACCCTGCGCCCCCTGCTCTGGGAGCACATTCTTAGCCACTGAACCACCAGGGAAGCGCCCTCATCGCTTATGTTGTGATGAGAAGTGGGAATGGATACAGATTCTTTTGTAGATTTGGTGGCAGGAAGATACGGGAGTTTCCAGGTCATGCTTTTTCCCCTTCTCTATGAGTTGTGAAGAAGGGCAGTTCTTTATTCAAGAAGAGAAAAATAGTTTTATTGTTTTAAAAATTGTTCTTCTGGTCTTTAAAAATTCTTAGATATGGAGAAACATGCAAAAAGTAGACAGAATTCACACGCTTCAGACGGAAGTTTATAGGAGAGCGTTGCAGAAGGACATACAGACAGGTGAAGGACATACAGAGAGGCTTTGGATGCGGCCAGACGCGCTCTGCGCTCTCCACAGAGGTCGTTCTCTGGACGTGGTTTCTGGATCATGCCAAAATTCTTCGTAAGCATAATGTTCTTTTTCTTACTTTTGAAGTGTTATATTTAGTTCCGTTCTTCTAAGTTAAATTTATTTGGTACATGTATTGGGGGGAAAAAAGGCTGTTTGTTACTGCTTTACGAGCATTTGTTTTCTTATTGACTCAGTTTTCACATTGGCTCCATCATGTAATTCCAGAATCAGCTGGATAAGTAAACACTGCTGTTTTAGACGCTGAAAGCACAGTGAGTCTTGAGGGTAAGTGACCCCGGCAATAAGAGAAAAGTGGGCAGCATTGTTTTAAAGTACACAGATATTAAATATAACTTTGTTCTGCCTCCAGCAGAATGTTGTCCAGAGAGATGGTTTGAGGGCCAACCACAAATCTAAACAGCTTCAGAACAGCTTACCACCTGGCACTTAAAAGGAACCTAGTGTGCTGGCTGTTCAGCTTAGCCGCTAGCTCTCACGTCGTCCCCAGGATCAGACTACTCGACTCTGCAGACGAGGGGTCAAGATGTTTAGGCTTCAGGGTTTTGTACATGCTGGACACCCCCAGAATTAGAGTTTATCTTGTAAATTGTTGTATAAATAATTTATTTCCCCTTAACAAAAAGAAAAAAAAAGAACCGAAATAGCAGAGAACGAGTTTTTTCTCACTGCATACAATTGTCACCTTTTGAATGAAGCTAAATTAGTCCAAGAAGCTTATGTTTTTGCAGCGTTGAGTAAGAAAAGGCAAGGTTTTACAAGAAAAGTTCTGTTACAACTTCGTTGGTCTGGTCGCAGTAAAATAGATGCTACATCTGTACTTCCCAGGTGGTAGATTGAGAGCAGACCCAGGTGTATTAAATAAGGATGACTGAGTCGCGTGGCGCCTCACGCCTCTGTTTGAGGAATTCCACTTCCTCAGAGAACTTGCCCCATTTTCCCCACTCGCCCTGGTCTTCAGGCTCCTCTTCCCACATGGTTGAACCATCTTATCAGGGGAAAAAAATTCCTCTGTGGCCCTCTAGTTTTTGCTATCTTTCCCTTTCCCACCAGATGTTGAAAGAGCAGTTTATACCAGCTGTTGCTGTGGCTTTATCTCCTGTTCAGTCTTTGATGCCCCCAAGAAGTGCGCTGTCTGCAGTTACTCATGTCCCCCTGTTCTCCTAATCTGGGAAGAGCCTCCGTTTAATCCTCCTCGGCCCATTAGGGCCGTCGGCACACGAGTGTGGGCTCGGTGTGGCCTTGCTCTCCCCGGTCACACCCATCCCTGACCACCTCGCCGCCCTCTCCCCTTGGCCTCCTCTGCTTGCCCCTTAAATGTTGGTAATCTGCCGTCAGCCCTCTTTCTTCTAACTCTGCACGGTCTTTCTGGGAAATCAAGTATCACAGCTTGAACTACCATCTGAGTCTCTCTCTTCCGCTTGGATCTCTTTCTGGGGTTCCTTACCAGTTACTCCCAAGTACCTGCCAAACAAGAGGTAGCTGGGCAGCCCTCGGGGCCCACTCACGCTCAGCTCGAAGGCTGCCTCTTCCTCCAGAGCTGGCCGTGGTTTATTTAGGGACATTTCCCACCTGCCTGGACCCCAGCTAGATGCATCCTGGACGTCCTCTGCCTTGGGTCCTTCCCACCTACCAGTTCCTTCCCCCAGTGTGTCAACTCCGTCTCTGAAAGGGCGCCTTCATTTCTGGCTCAGCGTTGCCACTGCCGGGATCTTAGTTCAGTGTCTGACCGAAAGTGATGGCTGTCGTTTACCGAGCTTTCTGTGTTGGGTCCTTTGCTGAGCGTCTTGCGCGTCTCATTTGGCTCTCATACTGTGTGTATGGTTGGGACTATGTCTGGCCTCTCTGGCCCTCTCGCTCCTGTTGTCTGCCCCTCGCTGGAGTCCAGTGTAGCGGTGAAAAACAGTTCCTGTGGGCCTCGATGCCCTTTGAGTTGGTGGTGCCTAATTTCAGGCACGGATGCTGCACATTTTCAGTTTCTGCCCCAGGCTTCTGACTCCTGCTCACGTTTCAGCAGCCTGGTGGGAACTGGCTGGGCGAGCATGCGGACCCCAGAGGCGAGAGGCGGAGTGCCCCGCCGGGCAGCCCACGCCAGAGTGGGCAGAGCTGATGTCATAGGCGCCCGTGCGCTTGGGAGCCCTGGCGTGTCTCTGGGACTCCAATTTCTCGGCTTCTGCCCGTTCGCATCCATTCTTCCTTCCAGCGGCCTGCCCGGCTGTCTTTAGGCCCAGCTCCACGTGCAGGCGCAGCAGGCTCACATGGACTGTTTGCTTCTCAAAGCTGTGCAAGGTCAGCCCCCCGTGTAAGCTCCTTACTCTTTACGATTCAGGGGTCAGCCTCTCCTGCACACCCTTGGTAGGTGTTCAGAATTGAGGTCCAGACCCCATGAGCAGAGAGCCCTCAGATGGGGCGCCGAGCGCAGGAGCCTGAGAGTGTCGTGCCCCGGAGCCCGCGTCCTCGGGACAGGCGGGCGGGGAGCAGCCTGCTCGCCCGGAGCCCGTGCGCTGGTCCCTCTGAGGTGGACGCCTCTCATACTGTCCCCGGAACAGAAGCTAGACACACTCGTGGTATGGTCTGATCAGGGAGAGGACACTCAGGCTGGTAGCCAGGGGCCTGGCTAGTGTGCACCCATGGGGGTGGTGGGGGGTGCCCGGGGGCCGGGGATCTTGAAGGGGTTGGAGCGGGCGTGGCGGAGTAGTAAGGCTAGAGAGGGGAGAATTCACTAACCTGGGTGCTCTGGTCACAATTCAGGACTTAACATCCTGGCAGCCTCCTCCTAACATGCTTCTGGGATGGTTCTAGGAGTCTGGACATGACTGTGACCTACCAAGAGTAGGTAAATAAGCAGGAACTGCCTTGGCAGAGTATTGAGACCAGAAGTCTCAGAGAAGAGCGTGTTGGAGTGGATTTATTCTATGAGGCTGGAGAACACACTTTTTGACTTTTGGATCCTTCAGTTCAGTTCAGTCACTCAGTCGTGTCCGACTGTTTGCAGTCCCATGAATGGCAGCACGCCAGGCCTCCCTGTCCATCACCAACTCCCAGAGTTCACTCAAACTCAAGTCCATCGAGTCAGTAATGCCATCCAGCCATCTCATCCTCTGTCGTCCCCTTCTCCTCCTGCCCCCAGTCCCTCCCAGTATCAGGGTCTTTTCCAGTGAGTCAGCTCTTCACATGAGGTGGCCAAAGTACTGGAGTTTCAGCTTTAGCATCATTCCTTCCAAAGAACACCCAGGGCTGATCTCCTTCAGAATGGACTGGTTGGATCTCCTTGCAGTCCAAAGGTCTCTCAAGAGTCTTCTCCAACACCACAGTTCAAAAGCATCAATTCTTCGGCACTCAGCCTTCTTCACAGTCCAACTCTCACATCCATACATGACCACTGGAAAAACCATAGCCTTGACTAGACGGACCTTTGTTGGCAAAGTCATGTCTCTGCTTTTGAATATGCAATCTAGGTTGGTCATAACTTTCCTTCCAAGGAGCGTCTTTTAATTTCATGGCTGCAATCACCGTCTGCAGTGATTTTGGAGCCCAGAAAAATAAAGTCTGACACTGTTTCCACTGTTTCTCCATCTATTTCCCATGAAGTGATAGGACGGGATGCCATGATCTTTGTTTTCTGAGTGTTGAGCTTTAAGCCAACTTTTTCACTCTCCACTTTCACTTTCATCAAGAGGCTTTTTAGTTCCTCTTCACTTTCTGCCCTAAGGGTGGTGTCATCTGCATATCTGAGGTTATTGATATTTCTCCCAGCAATCTTGATTCCAGCTTGTGCTTCTTCCAGCCCAGCGTTTCTCATGATGTACTCTGCATATAAGTTAAATAAGCAGGGTGACAATATACAGCCTTGATGTACTCCTTTTCCTATTTGGAACCAGTCTGTTGTTCCATGTCCAGTTCTAACTGTTGCTTCCTGACTTGCATATAGGTTTCTCAAGAGGCAGGTCAGGTGGTCTGGTATTCCCATCTCTTTCAGAATTTTCCACAGTTTATTGTGATCCACACATTCAAAGGCTTTGGCATAGTCCATAAAGCAGAAATAGATGTTTTTCTGGAACTGTCTTGCTTTTTCGATGATCCAGCAGATGTTGGCAATTTGGTCTCTGGTTCCTCTGCCTTTTCTAAAACCAGCTTGAACATCTGGAAGTTCACAGTTCACGTATTGCTGAAGCCTGGCTTGGAGAATTTTGAGCATTATTTTACTAGTGTGTGAGATGAGTGCAATTGTGTGGTAGTTTGAGCATTTTTTGGCATTGACCTTTTCTAGTCCTGTGGCCACTGCTGAGTTTTCCAAATTTGCTGGCATATTGAGTGCAGCACTTTCACAGCATCATCTTTCAGGATTTGAAGTAGCTCCACTGGAATTCCATCACTTCCACTAGCTTTGTTCGTAGTGATGCTTTCTAAGGCCCACTTGACTTCACATTCCAGGTTGTCTGGCTCTAGGTCAGTGATCACACCATCGTGATTATCTTGGTCGTGAAGAGCTTTTTTGTACAATTCTTCTGTGTATTCTTGCCACCTGTTCTTAATATCTTCTGCTTCTGTTAGGTCCATACCATTTCTGTCCTTGATCGAGCGCATCTTTGCATGAAATGTTCTCTTGGTATCTCTAACTTTCTTGAAGAGACCTCTAGTCTTTCCCATTCTGTTGTTTTCCTCTATTTCTTTGCATTGATCGCTGAGGAAGGCTCTTATCTCTTCTTGCTATTCTTTGGAACTCTGCATTCAGATGTTTATATCTTTCCTTTTCTCCTGTGCTGCTGCTGCTGCTGCTGCTGCTAAGTCGCTTCAGTCATGTCCGACTCTGTGCGACCCCATAGACGGCAGCCCACCAGGCTCCCCCGTCCCTGGGATTCTCCAGGCAAGAACACTGGAGTGGGTTGCCATTTCTTTCTCCAATGCATGAAAGTGAAAAGTGAAAGTGAAGTCGCTCAGTCATGTCCGACTCTTAGCGACCCCATGGACTGCAACCTTCCAGGCTCCTCCATCCATGGGATTTTCCAGGCAAAGAGTGCTGGAGTGGGTGCCATCGCCTTTTTCTCCTTTAGAAGGGTCCAAACAAAGCATCTCCTTCTCTCAGGTAATTCAGAACGCCCAGGTGAGAGGAAACTGCCCGAGTGTCATAGCAAAGCCTCCGTGGACCTGGGTCTCCCTGTATCCATGGAAACGGGGGGCTCTGGAAGAACACGGGCCACACAGTGTCCCCGTGTAACAGTGTCACAGGGCGAGGTGGGTGTAATTACCACCGGGGGCCAGAGTGGCATTCACGGTGCCCTGGCTCACCCAGCCCTGGGATGGAGCAGAGTGATGGACCGCCCGCCAGGACGGCATTGGCGTTGTGTGATTTAGGCCATCGTCTCTGAGGGAGCTCCGCCTTCGGCTGCCTTGCCCTGCTGGGCAGTTGCTGCTGCAGACGCTTTAGTTCCGTTCCCTAGAGGGGCAGCAGCAGGAACACTCCCAGTTAGACCTCAAGCTCAGAGTAAACTCTCCCCTGCCACTGTCAGGCGGCAGCCGCGCCAGCTCCTTGAAGACCCAGTGACCCGTTTACCTATCCTCCAGCTCCCTGGGTGTGGCTGCCGAGTAACCCGGCGTGCGTTCCAGGTGCGCGCGTGACGACTCGGCCTGCATGTCGCCATTCGGTGGCCGATTTAATGGCAGCAGAAGGCGTCTGAGCGTCCCGTCAGCGGCCCTTGAAGCATCCCTGCACAGCCTCTCCCGGCTCTCCTGTCCCAGCCTTGACTGCCTTCACTGGGCAGGGTCTGCCTCAGTGTGCTCCTGTTTCCTCTAGTATGCATCGCTTCCTTTTGGCTCCAGGGCTTCTCCAGGGTCCACCCTGCAGGAGATACAAGTAGGAGGGCACCGCAGCTGCTTTAGCTGGAAGTTAGTGCTCCCCAAGGGCTGCCCTAACCGAAGAAGAGGGCAGGACCCCCGTGGAGAAACGCTTCTCCCCGGCTTTGCACAGAAGGGGCCCAGTGCTTTCCAGTCGTCCCTGCGTTTTGGTGCCATGGAGCTCAGTCGCCCAGTGGCGGTGAGCGTGTCCGTGTCCCCCTGGTGGTGAGTGTGTCTGTGTCAGTGTCCCTGTGGTGGTGAGCGTGTCAGTGTCCCCATGGCGGTGAGCGTGTCTGTGTCCCTACAGTTGTAAGCGTGTCAGTATCCCCACAGTGGTGAGCATGTCCACGTCCCGGCAGTGGTGAGCTTGTCAGTGTCAGTGTCCCCATGGTGGTGATTGTGTCAGTGTCAGTGTCATTGTTCCTGCGGTGGTGAGCATGTCAGTGTCCCCATGGTGGTGAGTGTGTCAATGTCAGTGTCCCCACGGTGGTGAGTGTGTCAGTGTCAGTGTCATTGTTCCTGCGGTGGTGAGCATGTCAGTGTCCCCATGGTGGTGAGTGTGTCAGTGTCAGTGTCCCCACGGTGGTGAGTGTGTCAGTGTCAGTGTCATTGTTCCTGCGGTGGTGAGCATGTCAGTGTCCCCACGGTGGTGAGTGTGTCAGTGTCAGTGTCATTGTTCCTGCGGTGGTGAGCATGTCAGTGTCCCCATGGTGGTGAGTGTGTCAATGTCAGTGTCCCCACGGTGGTGAGTGTGTCAGTGTCAGTGTCATTGTTCCTGCGGTGGTGAGCATGTCAGTGTCCCCATGGTGGTGAGTGTGTCAGTGTCAGTGTCCCCATGGTGGTGAGTGTGTCAATGTCAGTGTCCCCACGGTGGTGAGTGTGTCAGTGTCAGTGTTCCCGCGGTGGTGAGCATGTCAGTGTCCCCGTGGCGGTGAGCGTGTCCGTGTCCCTGCACTGGTAAGCGTGTCAGTGTCCCCATGGCAGTGAGCGTGTCAGTGTCCGTGTCCTGGCAGTGGTGAGCATGTCAGTGTCCCCGTGGTGGTGAGCGTGTCAGTGTCCCTGCCTGGTAAGCGTGTCAGCATCCCCATGGTGGTGAGTGTGTCAGTGTCCGTGGCCCTGCAGTGGTGAGTGTGTCAGTGTTCCCATGGCAGTGAGTGTGTCAATGTCAGTGTCCCTCCAGTGGTGAGCGTGTCAGCATCCTTGTGGTGGTGAGCATGTCAGTGTCCGTGTCCCCGTGGTGATGAGCGTGTCAGTGTCTGTGTCCCCATGGTGGTGAGTGTGTCAGGACAGTCGGCTTGCTTTGTCCTGCCCCTTCCCGGTCTCTGCCTTTTAGCTCTGTTTCTTCTCCTTCTGATGACGTGGCCTGTTGACAGGTCTTTGCAGATGCTCTCCTTTTGGGAGGCGCTTAGGGTCAGACACCCACTCCAGTGTTCTTGCCTGGAGCATCCCAGGGACGGGGGAGCCTGGTGGGTTGCTGTCTGTGGGGTCGCACAGAGTCGGACAGAACTGAAGCGACTTAGCAGCAGCAGCAGCAGGGTCAGACAAGTGCAGCTGTTGTGTTGGGGTGTGTGCGTCTGTGTGTCTAGCCAGCCATCCATCTACCTACCTGTTCATCCGTCCATCCGTCCACCCAGTCCCAGAATGGTAAAGATAGTTGCTTAGCTCAACTCGAGTCAGTGGTGGAGCTGGAGTTCTGAGTTCATCTGAAGCCAGAGCAGGTCTCTTCTCCCTTGATGTACTGCCTTTCCCTCTGAAGATGTCATCAGCGGGCCTCAGGGGGCTTGTCCAGCCTCCTCCTGCGGGAGCTAGCCCCCCTGCCAGCACGCAGAGGTCTTTGAGAGACCCCCGTCTACGGCGTGCCGGTCTGTAGGGTGCCGGGAGCGCGCCCGTCCCTTAGAGAGACCCCCGTCTCCGGCGTGCCGGGAACGCGCCCGTCCCTTAGAGAGACCCCCGTCTCCGGCGTGCCGGGAACGCGCCCGGCCCTTAGAGAGACCCCCGTCTACGGCGTGCCGGGAGGGCGCCCGGGCCTTAGACCCTCCTTCTGCAGGGTGCCGGGAGCGCGCCCGGGCCTTAGAGAGACCCCCGTGTACGGCGTGCCGGGAGCGCGCCCGGCCCTTAGAGAGACCCCCGTCTGCAGGGTGCTGGGAGCGCGCCTGGCCCTTAGAGAGACCCCCGTCTGCAGGGTGCAGGGAGTGTGCCCGGCCCTTAGAGAGACCCTTGCCTGCAGGGTGCTGGGAGCGCGCCCGGCCCTTAGACCCTCCGTCTGCAGGGTGCCGGGAGCCTGCCCGGCCCTTAGGGCCCCGTCTGCAGGGTTCCGGGAGCGTGCCCGGCCCTTAGAGAGACCCCCGTCTGCAGGGTGCCGGGAGTGTCCCCCCTCTGCAGTGAGCCCTCCTTGCCCTGCGCCTCGCTCTGGGGGCGCTCCCCTCACGGTCTGTTACGGAAAGTGTTTCGTTTTTGCTTCTTTTCTGAGTCAATCACCTCTTGTTGCCTTTGGTCGTTTTTTGGTTGTTTGCTCATTTCTGTTCTTAGTTTTTGTGTTTCTGCTTCAGGACTTTTTTTTCCTCCTCATATCTCGAGTACTTGTGTGAAGATTTTAAATTCAGTTCGGAGTGTTGTGTTACTGTTTGCTTCAGCTTTGTGGCTTTTCTTTTGGAGGGGGACGGGTTCGTCAGTGGCGATGCTTTTATTAGCAGTTTCTGATTTTGTTTTAAACAGTAGTTTTCTGTGTCCGTGGCCTGCTTTTTGCGTTTTTGCGTATCTGCTCACCCCTTCTTAGAGAATTCCATAGTTCCGCCCTCCGCGCTTGTTGGGAGGTGCTGGGGCGGGGAGGGTGCGCCTGTTCTCTGGTGGGACCCTCGCCTTCCCTCCTCTCGGTCCTTTCCCTTGACTGCCAGTTTCCTAGGCGCCTCCCCTTCCCCTGCTGGTCTGCCCTCCGGAGATGTGCGTGCCTGATTTCTGTCGGATCCACTGCCTCTCGAGCCTCTTTTCGAGCCGGCCCTTGCAAAGTGTGCAGCATTCTAGTCTTATCCTTGGGCCTTTCTGGGCATGCTTCTGCTTTGTCTCCCCCTGCTCTTTTTCAGTGGCTCTCAAGTGTCCCTCCCTGTCTTTAAACCTGCAGACTTTCTGTGGGGTTGGTGGGAACTCTGCTCAATGGGGTCCGTTTTTCAGTCACCGGTCATTGGAAGCTTGTAGAGTTCTGTCTCCTGCTACTGCTCCAGGCGTGGGTCATGTGTGGTTTCACTCCGTCTTTGTTGGTTTTATGGTGCTGTGTATTTTGTTTATTTCTTTCTGTGGACCTGTTTTTAAATTCTTTTTTGAATTTGTTGCAGTCATGCATCCATTTTGTGTGTTGGCGTTCTGGCTGCCAGGCCTGTGGGCTCCTGGCTCCACAGCTAAGGATCACACCAGCACTGCTTGCGCTGGAAGGCCAAGTCTTAGCCGCTGGACCGCGAGGGAAGGCCCTATTTTGACTTTTTTGTTTATTTACTCTTGAGGGTATATGAGAAAATTTGGAATCTGGTGCCTTCATTCCCCTTAACCCAGAAGTTTCTCCGTTCTTTACAGACTCAGCTCAGGCTCCACCACCTTCTCTTCCTTGGCGTTTTCCGGTTCCCAGGCTCTGGTACTTGCTGCTTCCTTGTGTTCCTGACCTTCGGCCTCTCTAATTGCAGGTGTTTTATTGCATTGTAATTATATACTTGTCTCCCCTCCCCCATCAAATTGTGACTGTCTTTTGGCAGCAAACCTTGTATTTCTTTTTTGTGATACATAGTGGCACCCACTAATTGGATTAATTTATTTAAAACAGAATAGAAGCACAGTCAGTGGATGGAAGTCAGCTCTATCCACTGTGAATAATGTGAATATTTTTGGATCATAGTGAACTTTAGTTTTAAAAGAAGATAAGTAAAAAACTATGAATAATGATCAGGTTTATATTATAATCAGTTCAGTCGCTCAGTCATGTCTGACTCTTTGTGATCCCGTGTACTACAGCACGCCAGGCCTCCCTGTCCATCACCAACTTCCAGAGGTTGCTCAAACTCATGTCCATCAAGTCAGTGATGCCATCCAACCATCTTATCCTCTGTCGTCATAATACTAAAGTTTAAGATAATAAGATTACCACTTTTTCCCACAGAGCTTAGAATGTTAATTGATTGACTTTTGAAAATAGAAATATCTTTAATAAATACTTTTTCTAATATTGCTGAATAGTTAAAAGTCTAGAATCTGAAATGATTCATGGTTTCTTTTTTTTAAAAAAAGAATATCTATGAAAAGATTCTGCAAAATTACTGGGTTTAAAATTTTTTTAATTTTTTTAAATTATGAAACTATGATAGTACATTTATAGGAGGCTTGGAAAATACAGAACAAGATTCCATATAGTTCAACTATGCTATGCTATGCTATGCTAAGTCACTTCAGTCGTGTCCGACTCTGTGTGACCCCATAGACGGCAGCCACCAGGCTCCCCCGTCCCTGGGATTCTCCAGGCAAGAACACTGGAGTGGGTTGCCATTTCCTTCTCCAGTGCAGGAAAGTGAAAAGTGAAAGCGAAGTCGCTCAGTTGTGTCCGACTCTTAGCGACCCCGTGGACTGCAGCCTACCAGGCTCCTCCAGCCATGGGATTTTCCAGGCAAAAGTACTGGAATGGGGTGCCATTGCCTTCTCCGAGTTCAACTATATATTACCATTATTTCTTTAAGTATATAAGTTAAGATTTTTAGTTGGAGTTTCAATATCGAACTCTCAAAAATTAGTAGAATGTATATACAGAGAAGTAGAAGAATATAGTTGACCCCAAATTACAGTTTTTAATGGATCATTTTAATATTCAAGTGACTTTCTACCTTTTTGCTATACAAGATGTGTTTGGGTGCCATGTGACTGAAATTCCACATACCAGCGGAAAAGACAAAATTGGATTCTTAAGTGCACAGCACTGGGTTACCTGACTGAGTTTGGAAATAGGAGTGTCAAAATTCATCTTCTGCTCAGTTTTTAGCACCGTGTAAAGATCTTGTTTTTGCTTAAAAAAAATTATTTATTTTTAATTGAGGGATAATTTCTCTGTGCTTTTTTTGAATTGGTTTTGAAATAAAGAATTTGACAATATGGATGTACATCCTTAAGAAAACTAGGTATGTGGAAATGAAGACCCTTTACCTAATAATTAGTAAGTATTCTATTGATACAAATTTGTTCTTTTTTCCTGTCCAACTGTAAACATTTTTATCACGAGGGCTATTTCTTCTCAGACCGAGGGGTCCACTTAACCCATTTGTTCTACATTTGGTATTATGGGCCATGATTATTAGATACAAAAATCAAGTAGGATTTTGAAGATTTAAAAAGAAATCTATAGGACTGCATTGTAGGAATTCCAAACAACCCCTATCTCATTCAGAATTCTCTATAGAGAGGTGTTGTAAACAGGCATAGTGCATCAGCTCACTCATGTACAGGTCAGATGGGAAATTTGCCTCTGTAAATGAGTTTGTTCAGAAAATGGATTTGTTGGTTTTTATATTCTGAAACTAAAAAGGAAAAAAGACAAAGGGAACATAATAGATAGTCGTCTGATATTTGTGTGCCATAAGGAATAGTGTTCTTTCCAGTGTTTTTTTAATTGCAAGATGATTTTCTTTAGTTCTTCTAATTGTGTGATAATTTTTGAATTGTGCTAGTCTGTATTTTGACTATGTATTTGCTCTTTTCAAAAGAAATGGTATGCAAGCCACATGGCACTAGAACTATGGAGTAATTTCTTTGGAAACATTTTGGTTTCAGGTGGACATTACAAGAAGACATTTGACCCTACTGTTCTTAGCAATGTTCCCTGTAAGCCATTCAAAAGATTGTGAGCGCAGATACGGAGAACAAACCCATGGTTCCCAGTGGAAAGAGGGACGGGGAGGGGCAGGAGATGGGTATCAGCTTAAGAGGCACAAACTACTGTGTGTAAAATACATAAGCTGCAAGGACGTATTGTACAGCACAGGGCAAGTAGTAGTAGTATTTAATAACAAGAGTACACGGAGTATAATCTAGGAAATTTTGAATCACTGTGTTGTGCACTCTAAATCAATTATGCCTTAATTAAAAAATGTAAATAAATAAATACCCATCTTATTAAAAATTTTTTTAAAGATTTGTGAGCAGACCACTTCGATCTTGAGACTGGTCCTGAGACTTCCATGCATTACCTCAGTTGTGATCACTGTTAGCAGTGGTATGAGATTGGTGGGCGCTTTACCTGTATGTTCTGTTAAACCGCCAGCGACCCTGTGTGTGCTGCAGACTGAGAGGACACCAGGGTAGGGGCTTCGAGCCAGCTCACACGTCTTGCAGGTGGCAAAGCTGGCTGTGAACTTAGACATCTGCGCTCCAGCAACTGCCCTGCCTGAACCTTTGTGTCTTTATGGCTGATTTTTCACCCTGTCTGAGAAGAGCGTGCCTTGACGTACTCATTTCTTTATTTCCCATCGTGGGGGTGGAAGGACAAGGGCGATGACGGTGAGGGTTGTTTTCAGGAACTGTCGGATTCTGTAGTTGTTAAAGAGGCCAGTTTTAAAAGCACGGGTCTTTTTCTGGTGTGTGTGGAGAGCAGACACTCGTGAACGTGCCCTCTAGTGCTATCTGATCTTACTATTTTGTGATGTTGGGTTCGTATCTGGTTTTCTTTTTTTAATGTATGTATCATTTGTTTATTTGCCTACTTAGCTGTGCCAGGTCTTAGTTGAGGCGTGAGGGATCTTTGTCTTCCTTGTGGCATTAAGGGTCTTCAGTGCAGCGTTCGGGCCTTTAGCCGAGCCGCGTCACTCTGGCATGCTGCGTGTTGGCGCTCCTGCCCCCACCAGGACCGCACCCCAGCTCCCTGCACTGGGAGTGTGGGGTCTCAGCCCCTCGACCACTAGGAAGCCCCCATGTCTGTCTTTTTCAAGAAGTTGTTACTGCTGCTGCTGCTGAGTCACTTCAGTCGTGTCCGACTCTGTGTGACCCCATAGACGGCAGCCCATGAGGCTCCCCTGTCCCTGGGATTCTCCAGGCAAGAGCACTGGAGTTGGTTGCCATTTCCTTCTCCAATGCAGGAAAGAGAAAAGTGAGAGTGAAGTCACTCAATCGTGTCCGACTCTTAGCGACCCCATGGACTGCAGCTCACCAGGCTCCTCTCCATGGGATTTTCCAGGCAAGAGTACTGGAGTGGGTTGCCATTGCCTTCTCTGAAGTTGTTACTAGTTCAGTTGAAACTTTATGTAACCATTATCCTGAATGTAGTTTTTGTCATCCCAGTTGTGTTTTTATACTTTTACAACATAAGTATATGTGCATAAATTACAGTGCGTAATAATATTTTGCATGTCTTTCTTTTTACCTGTGTGGTGCGGTCAGTCTCTGTCGTGTCCAACTCTTTGCGATCCTGCGGGCCATAGCCCACCAGGCTCCTCTGTCCATGGGATTTTCCCAGCAAGAATGCTGGAGTGGGTTGCCGTTTCCTCTTCCAGGGATCTCTTTACATAAATACGACATCATATAATATACACATCCTTAGCAAACATACGCAGGCCTATTATGTGTATCCTTCATTGCTGCATTAAAAGTGAGAGTTGTTTGTATGGCCATCTGTAACTTTTATCAATTTATTTTTGTTACTCTATGATGTTCCACTGTATGATTATATCATAATGTCTTTATTCATTGTCCTGTTAGTGGATATTCAGGGTTTTAATTTTTTCTGTCATGCAGCGATCTTGTCTATGGCATTGTTTACGTGTCCACTTATATATGTGCAAGAGTTTATAGTGTATACCTAGGAATAGAATCACTGCTCTGTGGGTCTGCACAGCTTTTATTTTATTCAGTGTTGCCAAACTGCTTTCCAGATTGATTGTACTGGGTCATAGTCCCACCAGCAGGACACGAGAGTTCATTTTACTTGTCGCCTCTTGGTTTTACATTTTTAAATTGATTTGATGGGGGTAAAATAGTCTCTCTTTTTGCAGTGTCATTTCCCTGAATACTGATAGGCTTAATAGAATTCTCGAAAAATGTAAATAAAAATGAGGCAAAACAAAAATATAAAAGATTTCTTGACCATTTGGTTTCCCTCTTTTGTGAAACTGCCCTGTCATTTACCCCCTTACTTAAAATTTTTTTTTTTAATTGGATTGCTTTTCTTTGTTTGAAAGGAGCCCATTTTCTGTGATTACATGCTCTGTGTCCCTAACTTCTTAGACAGCATTTTGGATATAATTTAACCCTTTTAAAAATGACTGAACAACATTATTGTGCTGTTTAGATAGCAGTGCGGAAGGTATGTGAGACTGTTGGTGATCTGGTCCTCAGTGGCTGGACTGCTGTGCCTTTTAGAATTACCCTTTACTTTTGTAAGCACGTTCTTTTTCTTCCCTCGCTTCTTTTCTTCTCTTGTTTCCCTTCTTGATGCTTCCAGTGCATTTCGTCGCTTCTCTGCTGTCTGGTTTTAGATAAAATTATCTGGGTGAGGTTCCAAGAATTGTGTTGTTTTTGGGCAGTGAATGTGCTGTGATGCGCTGCCTTCTTCGTATCTGGGGAGGCCCCTGAGGTTAGTCCCAGGTGCATGTGGGCTTGGACTTGGACTCTGGGTGAGTGCATGTGCTGAACAGTGACTTCGGGGTTAGTGTGAGCAAGGCTCCGTCTTAGCAGAAATGATAAGCTTTTGAGACTGGCATGTATTACTGTAAATCCACATGAAAATTATCTTTTAAAATTCTAGATTACAACTTTTCAGAGTAAAATTTTTTTTCTCTTCTGGGTTTCTCAGTGTTGCTAGAACAGTATAGAAATCTTTCAGACGTTTATGTGTTTGGTCGGGCCTCTACTCCAGTACTTTTGCCTAGAAAATCCCATGGATGGAGGAGCCTGGTAGGCTGCAGTCCATGGGGTTGCTAGAGTCGGACACGACTGAGCGACTTCACTTTCACTTTTCACTTTCATGCTTTGGAGAAGGAAATGGCACCCCACTCCAATGTTCTTGCCTGGAGAATCCCAGGGACGGGGAAGCCTGGTGGGCTGCCGTCTATGGGGTCGCACAGAGTCGGACACGACTGAAGCAACTTAGCAGTAGCAGCCACTGTGCTTAACATTAATTGTTAAGGTTTTAATATTCCCACTGGCTAGTCTGAAACATTTTTTTATTCCCCTGTTGCTTTGGCATTAAAATTCTATGAGGACAGAGATTCTGTCTGTTCCTCACAATTGAATCTGATCACCTAGAGTAGTCTGGAACATGATAGATACTCAGATATTTGAGGGAATGCACAGTGGAGTGAATTCCACTGTCCTTATTTTTTTAGTAACAAGCCCAGTTAGTTGACTTAAAAAGATTAATAAGATTATTTTATATTTGTTTCAATTACTTTCTTTCTGCCTTAAATTATCTGCCTGTTTTTCTGTCTTTTCTGTTTTTTTTTTTTTTGTACTGTGTTAAAGGATGAATCTGATCCCTGTGTGGTTAAAAAAATTATTTAAACTATGGAATAGACTAGAAAATTTAAAAGTGTACGTAAAGTATCAGGAATAATGCTACAACAGTCATCCGAGAATCTCTTTCTATCACAGATGTTGGGTTGGCCAAAAAGTCTGTTTGGGTTTTCATAAGATGTTGCAGAAAAACCTGAAGGAACGTTTTGGCCAACTCAATACAGTATCTTCCCCAAGGTCACAAGTCTGGTAGTTTATGTGGTTGAGATTAGAAAACAGGTCTTTTTAGTTCAGGAGCACTTGCTTTACTTGAAACTTCTCAGTACTTTCCCTTCATATTTGCTTGTGCTATTTCTCTTTTTTAAATTGAAGTACAGTTGCTTTACACTATTGTGTTAGGTTCAGGTGTACAGCATAGGATTCAGTCATTTTTACAGTTTATGTTCCTTCAGAGGTGACTCCGAGATACTAGGACATACTTCCCTGTGCTCTGCGGTGTATCCTCACTGCTTATCTGCTTTATACACAGTAGTCTGTATCTGTTAGTGTTGGTGTTGTTTAGTCACTAAGTCACGTCTGACTCTTCGAGACCTCATGGACTTAGCCCACGGCTCCTCTGACCACGGGATGTCCCAGGCAAGGATTCTGGAGGGGTTGCCATGTCCTTCCCCTGGGCGCCTTCCTGACTGGGGTCAAGTCTGGGACTCCCTCGTTGGCAGGCGGATTTTTTGCTGCTGAGCCACCAGGGAAGCCCGTATCAGTTAATCCCATACCCTTAATTTGTCCCTCCTTCTTTCCCTCGCTCCTTCGGTGACGACGAGTTTGTTTTCCTCATCTGTAGAGTCTGTTTCTGTTTTGTGTGGTAGTTCTTTATTTTTTTTTTTTGTTTTGTGTGGTAGTTCTTTAATGTGGAAGGGACATTTTTGTTAAAACTCGCTCAGTTCTGCAGGCCCCATGGCAGCCCGTGGAAGCTGTCCCGCGTGTTTCGGCTAGACATAATCTCTCCTTCCTCTGACGTCCCCACATTTTGACAGCGGTGCATTTTATTGGGTATTATGGTTCTTCTTTGGCAAAGTTTACTCTGTTAGATAATAAGCTTTGGGGGAGTTGTTTTCTTCGTCTTGGTTTCCTAGTGCCTATCATAATTAGCATAAGAAGACTGGTTCCCAGGTCCTCTTATAATAACTGGTAAGAGAAGACTCAGCGTCAGTGGTTTAAGTAAAGAAGGTTGAAAAGAAGACAGCATGTGGCGAGGCCTCCCCGCGCCCCTGGGCATCCAGGCTCCTGCTGGCTGCTCCGCTGGCCTCAGCGTGTGACCTCTCTGCTCTGTGCTGACGTTGACCGTCCAGACTCAGACAGGAATGTGGGGCAAGAGGAAGAGACTTTCCGTCTGTGAGGTGTTTGCTTCCTATGTAGGATTTGAATCCTCCTCAGGAGACATTTTTGTGTGTTTTTGGCTTTGGCTATGCAGCGTCACGTGGCCATCCTTTTGCAAGGGCGGCTGTGAAATGGAATATGTATTCTCAGCCTCTCAAGACAAGGGAAATGGTGATTGAGAATGGTGGTGAGTAGACCTGTATATAGTATCTGCCATAAAGAGGACTTGATAAATACTCTTTATTTAATTTGAAAAATTTTATCAAAAGTAATCCATGTATGTACTTAGTCAGATAAGACTATAAAGTAAGATCCGCAGCCCCTGACCCTCGTCTGCAGTTCCATCTCTGGTTTCTGCTTTCTTCTATTGTAACATGGTCTGCCAGCTGAGAAGTGGCACCGTGCAGCTCTTCAGTCTGCAGTTTTAGACCTCCTTTATTTATTTGTTCACTGTTTAACAGGCTTCCCTGGCGGCTCAGGTGGTAAAGAATCTGCCTGCAATGCAGGAGACTCGCATTCTATCCCTGGGTCAGGGAGATCCCCTGGATAAGGAAATGACAGCCCACTCCAGTATTCTTACCTAAAGAATCCCATGGACAGAGGAGCCTTGTGGGCTGCAGTCCATGGGTTAGCAAAGAGTCGGACCTGACTGAGCGACCAACACTTTCACTTTCACCTAATGAAGTTACGGTTCTGGTTGAATCCATATTCAGTCTTTACTTGCTGTCTAAATATTCATAGCTGAGCCAAGTATTTGTTTTTTGTTTTTGTTTCCTTCTTTGTATAAATTTTTTCCCCAGAGTTAAATTACCCCCGTCTTTCCATTCAGTTACTTTTCTTTGAGTCTCTAAGTGCCCCCACCTGTTCTAGCAGCTCTGTGAATTCCTCTTCTGTGTGATTTTCTGTAGATGAGACAACCCTTTTTCCTGGAGACTTTCCTTCTGAGCCCTCTGTTGTCATCCATGTGGACTAGTTACTCTCAGCTACTGTGTGATTGTCGTTGTGAGACTTCCCTTCACTGTCATCTTGAGAATGATGTGTTTAATCCTTTTTTTTCCTAGATCTTAAAGATTTTTTTGATCTTCAAATGTCTTGATTATGTTCTCATATGTGTGATAGCATTACTTGTTTACCTTACTGTTTGGGAGCATGTTTTTATTTTGGAAGACTAGGATGTAGGAACACTTTTACTCTCTTGAATTTGGAAATCAGTAGATGATTTCTTTCCAGTGACTCTTAGCAACAGTCAGTGTCCATTGTGCACTTCCTATCTGTGTTGTTGTTTAGTTACTCGGTCGTGTCTGACTCTTTTGAGACTTCATGGACTGTAGCCTGCCAGGCTCCTCTGTCCATGGAATTCTCCAGGCAGGAATACTGGAGTGGGCTGCCACTTCCTTCTCCAGGGAATATTTGTGACCCGGGAGAACGAACCTGCATCTCCTGCATTGCAGGTGGATTCTGTACCACTGAGCCGCCAGGGAAGTCCTTCGTGGCATCATTCTAAGTGGTATACATTCATGTCTTGTTTAATCTGTACAGTATCTCATTTGGACCAAATACTGCGTTTCCTAAGGATTTTGAATTTTTTTTAACCCTTCTTTATCCCCAGAGCAGATCCTGTAGGACCAGTACTATTAATGTCCTCACTCTACAGATGTAGGTACAGGGGTACAGAGAGAGAAGTTGGGCAGCTTGTCTGAGAACGCACAGCTGGAGCTGGTGCCTGAATTCTAACCTGCACAGTGAAATTCTAGGCCACTGCTGTTCTAGATAGCTCTACGCAGTGCCTACGTGTAATTAGAACTGGTTAGATATTTGTAGAATAAACATTTTAAAGTACACTCTGGGTTTTCATTTTTTAAATTAAAATGTATTTTAACAGATATACTTTCTTGCTTAGCTGTTGACTACTTCTTTTCTTTGTGAAATTTTAATATTTTTTATTTTCCCATTATTTTCAGAGTCAATTTCAATATAATAAATGAGGACAGCTTCATATAGTGGAAACCTACTTTTTAAAAGCTAGTATGTTTTATCCACATTTTAATGGTTATAGAAAATGGAAGGCAATAATAAAGCAAATAATGGGAAAACAAAATTGAATTTTTTATGTCATTTCCCATGAGGAACATATGGGTGTTCAATTTTTTATTCTTGTAATATTCCTTTAAAAGGTCCTCTTACAGGCATACAACAAAGAACAAGTAAGTCTTTTCTACGGTTAATCTTTCACTATGGATGTCCTTGAATTTTTAAAAAATGATTATGCTTATCAGTGTAGTGTTGTTCAGATACTGTAGCTACTTTAAAACTTGCCTTTTTATCTCCCAGGTGTGTAAGCCAAGTTAGAGAGCTGTGATGAGCACAGGTTAGACACATGCCCTGCTTTGTATTTACCACCCCATCAGCTGTGCTGGTGTTTTCATGCTAAGAAAGAAGGTAAATTAACAACATCTAAATATATATTTGGACTTCCCTGATGGCTCGGCCTTGTAAAAAATCCACCTGCAGTGTGGGAGACCTGATTTAGAGAAGCATCTGAGTATATAAACAGAAGCCTAAGTGTGCACATATTTGTTGTTCCTTTTATTAATAAAAATCCAGGCTTTCCTGGTGGCTCAGATGGTAATCTGCCTGCAGTGTGCGAGACCAGATTTGATCCCTGGGTCAGGAAGACCCCCTGGAAAAGGGAATGGCTACCCACCCCAGTATTTTTGCCCGAAGAATTCCATGGACAGAGGAGCCTGATGGGCTACAGTCCGTGGGGTTGCAAAGAGTCAAACATGATTGAGTGACTAACACTTTTACTTACTAAAATCCGGGCCGATTCTGTTCATAAGGGTATTATGGACACAGTCATCTTCCATAATTTAAAGTTGGCAATAACTTGCTTTGGCCACAGCTAAATTTGTTTGATGAGAGCTCTAATTAAGGCATTTTAGTTGCTGTCATTTAGCCAACTAAAATATTGCATATATTTGACAGATCTTATTTGGATTTACTGTTATTTGAATTTCATTAGAATGTGATTTCTTTGATTTTAATATTGAGTCAATCTAGTTTTCACATGCTAAGAAGTACATTTGCTTATTGCAGTTAGCAGAAATATTCAGGAATATTTCAGGTTTAAGATGAAGCTTCTGTTACACAGATTTCTGGTTCTCCTCTGGCACAAGGTGGGTCCATTTGTGCTTGGTAGAATCACTTGACCAGTTTTGGCCAACAAAATTGATCGGCGGTTCCGTGTAAGGCATTTAACTTGTGCGTTTAACTGCCAGTGTGACGCCCTTCAAATACTTTATCCCTCTGTTTCCTCAGCTCTTGGTACTTTAGACAGTGGTTTCTCTGTGATGCTGGGTACCGTAGTAAAGAAGAGGTGGAACAGAACCCTGGGCGACCCACAACGGCCATGCAGGAGAAGTGAGAAACTGTTGTTTTCAGCCACTAGGGTGATACGTTGCTGTGATATAATTTAGATGATTGAGTGATAAAATTTACTTTAGGGAAAGTCTTACCTCAGAAAATTTTAAGACTGTGAAGCCGCAAATAATCCATCACTTTTTAAGATAGAAAGGGTAGTGGCATTTAACTTTCCGTTGCCCGTCAGGTAGAGGTGGGGTTGAAGGGTTTTAAACTTACGTAACATCCTCTGAGAGACTTGCAGACCAAGCTGGAAACTTTGTTTGCCTTGAGGATTTTTTGTTGTTTTTTTTGAAACTCCAGAAATGATACTTTTAACAGTGAACAAGAATAGATATTCTCTGTCTGGTAATGACAGTTGCCTGATTCCAAATCTCCATATACTCCCCCCCACCCCTGCCAACCCCCATATCAGCAAGAAGCTCAAATAAAACCACCTGTGACTGCACCTCCAACTTTGCTGGGAGATGGAGAAGCCATCATCTTCAGGTTACATCACAGTCGGGTGGGAAAAAGCAGCGAATCCCAGTGGAGCTCCTGTTGCCGCAGTCCCATGGGGGATGGAGGGGGAAGGTCATCTTGAGAGACTCTTGAAAGAGAAAGACAGAGAAACAGAAAACAGACAAAACACAGGCAAAAGGTAACCCTCAGAAAGAGAAGGTGTCAACAGCATGTGCAAAAATACTGCTTTGCACCAAGACTTGATAGGCCCTGGCTCTGGCTTAGGAAAAGGGCTTGAAAGTGAGCAGGATCAGAAGGGCAGTGTTAAAGAAGCTTTGCTTCTAGAGGAGAATAAATATGGAAAGTCACCTTGGGAATGTGGCCAGTGAAGAGAAAAAAGAAACGGAGAAAATTACAGATCTTGCGGAAGCAAAAGTTGCCCACAGTCCCTCCCCATCAGCCATGAAACAGAGTGATCCTCACTAAGCTGACTGAGGAAACCTGTACCTCACATGCACAGGAGCAGAAAAAAGGAATACAGAGCTTCTGTGAAAATAAAATAAAATGCAAATTAATGTTCCAGGTGGTGCAGAGTCTCCCCTGAATCCACATTATGCAGAAGGAAAGCTGGAATGAGTGCTCCCAACTGAGGAAATATCTTTAGAAAAGCAGCAGGGGGACTCCCCGGTGGTCCAGTGGCTACCATTCCTGCTTCCACTGCAGGGGGCCAGCTTCAGCCCCCGACTAGGGGAACTAAGATCCCACATGCCGCACAGCATAGCCAAAAAAAAGGAAGCCTTGGTAATGTTGAAAAAATACCTTGAATCAAATATTCAAAAATTAAGAAAGAAATGGACCAGAAAACAGAACGAAGTGCAGTGAGAGTTGATTGAACTCAGGGGGAAAAATGAAGAAAAAGACAGAATCATGTCAGAAATGAAGACTAAATAACCAAGTCCTGAAGGAAGAATAGATCAAAATGAAAATTTAATAAGTATTAAAGAAAAGCAAGGACGCAAATTTTTTCAAGTTAGATACAGAAAGAAAAAGAGGCCTGAGAGAAAGTAGTTGACGTGAAAGACAAAGTTGTCACGTGTACAACTGGCGTTCTTAAAGATAAAACTAAGCCATCTAAGAAATATAATTCCAAAAATAAAAGCAGACTTGAGTCTACATGTGGAAATGACCACTGGGTACTGGGAAAAACTAATCAGCTCTGAGACATATCCTAGTAATGCTATTACACTTTAAAGAGACATGCTCAGAGCTTCAGTCCAAAAGATGAACTAAATCGTACAATGGTAGGAATATTAGCTGATGTCAGACTTCTCAAAAGTGGCATCAGGGCAACACTGGAGCAACTTTTTTTACTTTTAAAGGAGCTTAAGGAAAGAAGGTGTGAGTCAGTTATATTCAGCTTTAAGATTAAAACTACAGAAAAGTTTTGAGTATTCAGGAACTCAGAAAGTACCTTACATAGGGAGTCTTCCTGAGGAATGTGCTGGACAGTGAGTTTCATCTAAAGAGGTGGAAAAAGCTCTGAATAATGAGCACTTAATATTTAGTTACAGAGCTCAGACTGAATAAAAAATGGGAGCCACGGATAGAATGGTTTGTAAGCCTTAAATTATATTGTTTATATAACTACTTGTAATTTATATTGCATAAGTAGGCTTAGACCATAAGTATGTATACGTTTGTTCCCAATTTTAGATTCGATTTCAATTTTACTTGCGGTCACAGTAAAAATACAGTTCTTTGAGCTGTAGCAGAACTCAGAACCCCTCACACCGTGGAAGCATGCGCCAGTGAGCTGTAGTACACAGAAGCGGAGCTCAGAACCCCTCACACCGTGGAAACGTTGGCCAATCCCAGCCTTTACTCCCAGTCGTAAAAGGCGGTAGGAAAGTGGTATAGGGCCCGGTCCCTTAAATTTCTTAGCCTCTTTTCCGCTTCAGCTCCACCAGGTATCCTGTAGTTGCCGACATCCTGATACTTATTGGAGGACACAGGGAGGTGAGTTCTCAGGTTGTTTGAGGACAAGTGGCTTAGTGATGGCATGTCAATCATCTGGGCACATGGGCATTGTTGCTGTGCTTCACATTCCATCCGTTCAACGCTGTAACATTTGGGTTTCATCATTCAGAGTTAGATCGTTCGTTACTCTTGTACTTCCTGTAAATTGACTATATGCTTTTTAGTTCATTTGTGGTGACTTAAACTAGCTTTTGAACTGTGGTGTTAGAGAAGACTCATGAGAGTCCCTTGGACTGCAAGGAGATCAAACCAGTCCATTCTAAAGGAAATCAGTCCTGAATATTCATTGGAAGGACTGATGCTGAAGCTGAAGCTTCAATACTTTGGCCACCTGATGTGAAGAACAGACTCATTGGAAAAGACCCTGAGGCTGGGAAAGATTGAAGGCGGGAGGAGAAGGGGACAACAGAGGATAAGATGGTCGGATGGCATCACTGACTCAATGGACATGAGTTTGAGCAAGCTTCGGGAGTTGGTGATGGACAGGGAGGCCTGGCGTGCTGCAGTCCATGGGGTCGCAAAGAGATGGACACGGCTGAGCGACTGAACTGACTGACTGAAACTAGTGAATAAGAAATAAGCTCAAATAATTTCACACACAAATAATTCTTGCAGTTGGAGATTGTAAGGAAATGATCATACACCAGTTGAATGAAGAATCCCTGCCAATATTTTGAAACACGCATGTCACAGATGTGTAAAACATGTCTTTGTACAGTATAAGTTCTTATACAATGAAAGTATTTGCATAGCAGATTTAAATATGTGTGTGCATACCTATATATAAAATGATATAAGCATTTATTTCCTAGTTCTGTCCATGAAAGAGCCTAGAAGGCAAGATATGCCAGTAGCAATGAGCACAACTGACACCCAGTCTTGGTTTCTAATACCATTTCCCATTAAAAGGAATCAAGGCCAATTAAGAGAAAGCAAGGAAGTGCTTAGAAAGGAAAGAGAGAAAATGAAGGAGTTCTGTCTGAAGGGTAGAGAAGCCAGCTTGAAGCTGTTTCCACTGACCAAATATGGGTCAACAGGGCAAGAATGAATTTTAACTCATTGAAAAAAAGGTAATCCATGAAGAGTCTGGTGATAGGTAGGAAGAAGGGAGGATTCTTCTCAGTCTGGTGCTGACTGATAAGTTTGGAAGGGTGAAAAATTATTATTTTGTAATGACGATAGTATACAGGTCAGGAAGCAACAGTTAGAACTGGACATGGAACAACAGACTGGTTCCAAATAGGATAAGGAGTACGTCAAGGCTGTATATTGTCACCCTGCTTATTTAACTTATATGCAGAGTTCATCATGAGAAACGCTGGGCTGGAAGAAGCACAAGCTGGAATCAAGATTGCTGGGAGAAATATCAATAACTTCAGATATGCAGATGACCATCCTTATGGCAGAAAGTAAAGAAGAACTAAAGAGCCTCTGATGAAAGTGAAAGAGGAGAGTGAAAAAGTTGGCTTAAAGTTCAACATTCAGAAAACGAAGATCATGGCATCTGGTCCCATCACTTCACGGCAGACAGATGGGGAAACAGTGGGAACAGTGTCAGACTTTATTTGGGGGGGCTCCAAAATCACCGCAGATGGTGATTGCAGCCATGAAATTAAAAGACGCTTGCTCCTTAGAACGAAAGCTAAGACCAACCTAGACAGCATATTAAAAAACAGAGACATTACTTTGCCAACAAAGGTCCGTCTAGTCAAGGCTATGGTTTTTCCAGTAGTCGTGTATGGATGTGAGAGTTGGACCATAAAGAAAGCTGAGTGCTGAAGAATTGATGCTTTTGAACTGTGGTGTTGGAGAAGACTCTTGAGAGTCCCTTGGACTGCAAGGAGATCCAACCTGTCCATCCTAAAGGAGATCAGTCCTGGGTGTTCATTGGAGGGACTGATGTTGAAGCTGAAACCCCAATACTTTGGCCACCTGATGCAAAGAGTTGACTCACTTGAAAAGACCCTGATGCTGGGAAAGGTTGAGGGCAGCAGGAGAAGGGGACGACAGAGGATGAGATAGTTGGATGGCATCATCGACTCGATGGACATGGGTTTAAGCAAGCTCCGGGAGTTGGTAATGGTCAGGGAGGCCTGGTGTGCTGCCCTCCATGGGGTTGCAAAGAGCAGACACGACTAAGCGGCTGAGCTGAACTGAACTGAGGGCACCTTAATGGCCCCAACTGGTGCCTGCATAATGGAGAAACTGGACAGCTCCTTGACTAAGTGAACAAACGAACGTCACCAGTGAGCAGCCAGCTGACCTCACATCTTCTGGTCGTGACACCTGAGAAGCACACATGATTTAAGTAGTGTTCTAGTTGTCACACAGGACTTGAATCATGAGGAACTGTTAGTCAAACAGAAGGTTCTATTTAAACAAACACGTCTGTTCTTCAGAAAACGTCAGTTATAAAAGACAAAGGTTGAGGACATCTTCAAGATTAAAGATTAAATGAGATTAAAGAGATAAATACAATATGTGATTATAAACTGGACTTTGTATGCAAGAAAAAAATGCTATTAAAGGATGTGTTAGGGTTCTCCAAGAAACAGAGCCAATAGAATATGTATACACAGAGAAAGAGATTTACCATAAGCAATTGGCTCATGTGACATGGAGGCAAATCTAAAGTCCACAGGGTAGGCCAGCAGGCTTGAAATCCAGAAGAGGCTCTGTTCCGATCAGAGAGTTCTCTCTTCCTTATGGGAGGCTGGTCTTTTTTGTTCTATTTGGGCTTTCAATTGATTGAATAAGACCCATCCACATTATGGAGGGCAGTCTGCTTTACTCAAAGCCCATAGATTTAAATGTTAATCAAAAACATCATCATAGAGACACCTAGAATAACGTCCGAATGGCCAAATATCTGGACGTCAGTACGCATCTCCTTAAACCATACTTAAACCCCAAATAAAAACAATAGCAAGGTCATACTTGCAGCTACTATTTTACAACTATCCTGTGTACGATGCAAAACACAATCAACCTTTCCTCAGAAGAGGATTCAAAGTTCCTGAGTGGTGTTTATTCTACTCCTTGTCACCCTGTAACTTAAATACTGTGAAATAAATTTAACACATCATGTTATATAAAGGGGTTAAGAGAGGGAAGAGAATAAAGATACTTGTTTTATACACACACACTTCCCCACAAACATATTATTAGTAGGGGAACAAAACAAGGAAGAAACAGCATATTACTAATCACAGAACAAAACAAGACGGACGATTACAGTCTTCGTTTCTGTAGCTGGTCACGTGGCCTCATCACCACTGCCTTCAGCCGTGTCCCAGAAAGGAGCCGCAGTGCTTTTGTAGCTGTCTGTATGGCACAGAGCCGTCTAAAGCAGGCCTGAGTCTCCTCTTCTCTGTCTGCCGGTCTTAGGGGCTCCTCGTGGGCCAGTGCTGCAGGCTGAGAGAGGGGGCAGTGGAGCAGGAGGGGCTCGGGCGTGTGAGCTGCCTCCACACAGAGCGGAGCTGTGCCTTCAGCACCTGCTCAGTCCCAGTCGCACGCTTGTCACTTCCTTCTGATGGTGGAGTGCTGCCATGCGCTCGTAACTTTATGGAGAACAAACTACTTTACCCAGAGTTCACCGATTTAAACAGTAATCTTACCCCACAGCACCATCACAGACAGACTCAGAAGAGTGTTTGACTTAATATCTGGGCACTCGGTGGTCCAGACAAGTTGACATGTAAAATTAGCCGTCACAAAGGACATCAGACGGTTGACACATCAGAAAAGGGACCATGCGTGCATGCTCAGTCACTCAGTCATGTCTGACTCTTTTATGACCCCATGGACTCACTGCAGCCTGACAGGCTCCCCTGATCATGGGATTCTCCAGGCAAGAATACTGGAATGGGGAGCCATTTCCTCCTCCAGCGGATGTTCCCAACCCAGGGATTGAACCCATGTCTCCGACGTTAGTAGGTGTTCTTTACCCCTGACCCATCTGGGAAGCCCAAATGGACCGTAGACTGTTTTATCAATATCAAACTTTCTGAATTTGATAACTATACTGAGGTTACTTAAGAGAATTTTTAGGAAAAGCACTCTGAACTACTAGGGTTTCCCTGGTGGCTCAGACAGTAAAGAATCTGCCTACAGTACGGGAGACCTGGGTTTTATCCTTGGGTTTGGAAGATCCCTTGGAGGAGGGCATGGCAACCTGCTCCAGTATTCTTGCCTGGAGAATCTGGTGGACAGAGGAGCCTGGTGGGCCACAGCCCATGGGGGTCACAGAGAGTCGGACATGAGTGAGCCACTAACACTTATACTTTTCATTCTGAACTGCTACAGGGTAGGATGCATGATGTGTGCAGTAATGTGTGTGTGTGTGTGTGTATGAATGTATGAGTAAGACAGAAGACAAATGTAGCAGAATGTTAAAAATTAGTGATTATGAATATGGGAATTGGCTGTTTTTGCAGCTTTGGATTTTGAAACCACTTTAAAATAAAAAGAAAAATTTAAATGATAGGGTACATTATTAAGAGGCACAGACAATCTGTACCTTTTTCATGGCAACATAATTGTGCTCACACCCTTGTCATAATTGCTCACCTTGGCATCAGGAAAATGGGATGCCCACTTCATCTTTGAAACAAAAAGAGGGGATGCAGGGGCGCACCTGCTCTCAAGCTGTGGTGTCTGTGAGTCCCTCTAGAGCCCTCTGGGACCTCTCTTCCACATCACAGAAGTGGGGTCAGAGCATGGCTGCATAGAAGAAAACACAGTGAAAGCTGAAATGGAGAGAGGCTGGGCCAAGGCAGGATGACTTTAGTTTCTTTGATCTCCAGCGTTCATGGCATTAAATTAGATAGTTCATCATGAATTAACATTTTTACAAGGTGGGATTGTGCTTGAAAAACGAGTTGGCAGCAGCCCTGTGAAAGTTTATAGCTGTAAGCACAGATTCCTGCAGTCTGATACGTGATTCACGGCTGCCGCATTTTAAGTGCTAATGGAAACGAGATTGGCACTCTTAGCATGTAGTATAGAAAAGAGAAAAAGGAAAGGGTGTTGATAAAGTCCTTTTTCACAATAGAATTAAATGCAGAGGTGACAGTAGACTCCGCCAAAGATGCAGAGGCTCGATACAGCCAGCAGAAACAAGACCGGGAGCCGACTGTGGCTCAGATCATGAGCTCCTTATCCCCAAATTCAGACTGAAATTGAAGAAAGTAGGGGAAACCACTAGATCATTCAGGTATGACCTGAATCAAATCCCTTACGATTATACAGTGGAAGTGAGAAATAGATTCAGGGTATTAGATCTGATAGAGTGCCAGAAGAACTATGGACGGAGGTTCATGACATTGTACAGGAGGCAGGGATCAAGACCATCCCCAAGAAAAAGAAATGCAAAAAGGGGAAATGGCTGTCTGAGGAGGCCTTACAAATAGCTGTGAAGAGAAGAGAAGCTAAAGGCAAAGGAGAAAAGGAAAGATAAACCCATTTGAATACAGAGTTCCAGAGAATAGCAAGGAGAGATAAGAAAGCCTTCCTCAGTGATCAGTGCAAAGCAATAGAGGAAAACAATAGAATGGGAAGGACTAGAGATCACTTCAAGAAAATTAGAGATACCAAGGGAACATTTCATGCAAAGATGGGCTCAATAAAGGACAAAAATGGCATGGACCTAACAGAAGCAGAAGATACTAAGAAGAGGTGGCAAGAATACACAGAACTGTACAAAAAAGATCTTCATGACCTAGATAATCATGATGGTGTGATCACTCACCTAGAGCCAGACATCCTGGAATGTGAAGTCAAGTGAGCCTTAGGAAGTATCACCACAAACAAAGCTAGTGGAGGTGATAGAATTCAGCTGAGCTGTTTCAAATCCTAAAAGATGATGCTGTGAAAGTGCTGCACTCAATATGCCAACAAATTTGGAAAACTCAGCAGTGGCCACAGGACTGGAAAAGGTCAGTTTTCATTCCAATCCCAAAGAAAGGCAATGTCAAAGAATGTTCAAACTACTGCACAATTGCACTCATCTCACACGCTAGTAAAGTAATGCTCAAAATTCTCCAAGCCAGGTTTCAATAGTACATGAACCATGAACTTCCAGATGTTCAAGCTGGATTTAGAAAAGGCAGAGGAACCAGAGATCAAATTGCCAACATCTGTTGGATCATCGAAAAAGCAAGAGAGTTCCAGAAAAACATCTATTTCTGCTTTATTGACTACACCAAAGCCTTTGACTGTGTGGATCACAACAAACTGTGGAAAATTCTTGAAGTGATGAGAACACCCGACCACCTGACCTGCCTCCTGAGAAATCTGTATGCAGGTCAAGAAGCAACGGTTAGAACTGGACATGGAACAACAGACTGGTTCCAAATCGGGAAAGGAGTATGTCAAGGCTGTATATTGTCACCCTACTTATTTAACTTGTATGCAAAGTACATCATGAGAAACGCTGGGCTGGATGAAGCACAAGCTGAAATCAAGATTGCCGGGAGAAATATCAGGAACCTCAGATGTGCAGATGACACCACCCTTATGGCAGAAAGTGAAGAAGAACTAAAGAGCCTCTTGATGAAAGTGAGAGAGGAGAGTGAAAAAGTTGGCTTAAAGCTCAACATTCAGAAAACGCAGATCATGGCATCCAGTCCCATCACTTCATGGCAAATAGGTGGGGAAACAGTGGCAGACTTTATTTGGTTCCAAATATTGGTTTGGAATATTGGTTCCAAATATTTGATTCCAATTTATTGTTCCAAAATCACTGCAGATGGTGACTGCAGCCATGGAATTAAAAGACGCTTATTCCTTGGAAGGAAAGTTATGACCAACCTGGACAGCATATTGAAGAGCAGAGATGTTACTTTGTCAACAAAGGTCCATCTAGTCAAGGCTATGGTTTTTCCAGTGGTCACATATGGATGTGAGAGTTGGACTATAAAGAAAGCTGAGTGCCGAAGAATTGATGCTTTTGAACTGGGGTGTTGGAGAAGACTCTTGAGAGTCCCTTGGACTGCAAGGAGATCCAACCAGTCCATCCTAAAGGAGATCAGTCCTGGGTGTTCTTTGGAAGGAGTGATGCTAAAGCTGAAACTCCAATACTCTAGCCACCGGATGCTAAGAGCTGACTCATTAGAAGAGACCCCGATGCTGGGAAAGATTGAGGGCAGCAGGAGAAGGGGACGACAGAGGATGAGATGGCTGGATGACATCACTGACTCAGTGGACGTGGGTTTGGGTGGACTCCAGGAGTTGGTGATGGACAGGGAGGCCTGGCGTGGTGTGGTGCATGGGGTCTGCAGGTCCCCAGACAGGGCATGTTCTCCGTCTTCTGGTAGGCTGTGTGCTGCGCTTCTGTGCCTGGCCTCTGCGGACGTTGAGCTGGGGAGGTGCTCCTTCAAGCTCCTCTCCCTGCTTCTTACTACCCTGCTGTTGCTGGCACCCTGGGCTGCTCCACCTACCCGAGTGGCCCCCCGGACCCTGTGCTCCTTGATTTCAGAGTGGGTCTGCTCGCCAGGGCTTTGTACGGGATCAGCTCCAAGTAAGCCTTCAGAGTGTTTCTTCAGTTAGCAGACTGTGAGATCCCCTGGAGGGGGGCATGGCAACCCATTCCAGTGTTCTTGCCTGAAGAATCCCATGGACAGAAGAGCCTGGCATGGGGTCACAAAGAGCCGGACACGACTGAAGCGACTTAGGACGCACGCTGTCACAGAGAACGGCGCCTACATGACAGCCTTGAATAAGCAAGGAGAAGAGACAGGTCTTGCGGCCGCAGTGGGCACCAGCACCCCTGGTATGGCAGTGAGTGCCCTGAGGTCGCCTTCTGGTCGGGCCCTCCAGGGCTGTGAGTCCGGGTTTTAACCGGCACTGAGGGGTTCAGAGTGGAGGAAGCCGCTTGATAAGAAACAAGGGACCAGATCTGCTGGTTTTGTTCCTGATGAGGAAGGAGAGAGAAAAGGAGAGAAGTCAGAAAGCTGATGTGAGACCAGGAAACGGGTGAGATGACAGCCTCCCTAGGGGTGGAGGGTGGGATCCAGGGTGTTCCCGCTTCCAGTTCCCTGTCTGTTGCTGCCATGATTGCTGCCCTCTGCCTTCCCCGAAGTCTTCGCTCAAGTCTCTTGCGCTGAGGAAGGCTTTTTGCTTGTGTTTGGATTTTGCTTTTGTCTTCCGTTCCCTGGTGGCTCAGACGGTAAAGCATCTTCCCACAATGTGGGAGACCCGGGTTCAGTCCCTGGGTCGGGAAGATCTTCTGGAGAAGGAAATGGCAACCCACTCCTGTATTCTTGCCTGGAAAATCCCATGGATGTAGGAGCCTGGTGGGCTGCAGTCCATGGGGTCTCAAAGAATCGGACACGACTGAGTGACTTCACTTTCACTTTTGTCTCTTATAAAACGCAGAGAAAGACCCGAACCGTGCTTGGTTGGTTGCAATACAGAACCGTGATGACCCTCAGTGCCTTGGAGGGAGCTGAGGGTATCTTCTGAGGACCTCATGGAGCCCTGGGCTGGGGGCGTCTGACTTGCACAGGCTGAGGGTCTGCAGGACTCGAGCCCGTCAGTCTAGATTCTCTCGGGAGCTGGCTTCCTGCTGGTAACGGGGACCCGCCATATCAGCAAAAGAGCAGAAATGAACACAAAATGTGGCTAGCTAGTATTAGGATGGTGGGATTACAGTCGTCCCATCCCTGAGCCTTTTTCTGTCACAGGTCCTAATAAAAGAAAAGTTTTAAAAAGAGGAAGGTGCCCACGATGTCGTGATGTGATCTTGCTCACACTGGCACTTGGAAATTAGAGATTAGTGTTGATGTGTTTACTACTGAAGGTGCTGGAAAGGGGAAGCTGAAACTAATTATTGAGGAATAGGGAATTGGGCCAGGTCTGAAACTCCTTTCTTTACCAAAAACAGGAACTTTTTCATTAACTTGTTAGTTTTTGTTTCTCTCTGTCTCTGTTTTAAATTGATGAGTTGATGTCTCAAGAAAAAAAAATCAGTTAAGTATCTGAAAATTGGCAAAGTTTTGTGTTGACTGTGTTTAAAAGTTGTAGAAGTTGATAGTATTCTGTAGATCATAGATTTATAATAAATTATAGCTTCATTATTTGTTTCATCTGCAATAGGCTAGAAGTTTCTCTGCTTACTTTTGCATTCACAAGTAAATCTCAACTAAACGTTGTTTTTTATAATTGTTCTCTTTTCTTCTGAAATGAGAAAAAGTTGGAAAACCGTTGATGGGGGCATGGTGTACTAGTGCTGTGTCTTGTATGTGTGGCTGTTGATTAAGTGCTGCTTGTTGGCGGCAGATAGGATTCAAGGTCGGGTCATCATGCTGCTGTGCTTTTCTTCATTCTTCAGTTTCGTGCATCTAGTTGTAGGTTTACTCACAGAAGATGATGTAAACCCCGGTGACATTTTCCCAGCTTACAGCGGGCAATACAGATCAACAAGTGCGTGGAATACCTGTGTGTCCTTAATTAGTGCATTTTTCTTTTTGGGTAAAGGTATCAAGTGAAGATTGGTTTGCTTGGGGGAGCATGGAATTAGGAAAAAAGGGGAATGGTGGTGTGTTCTAATAGCTAAAGACAGAAAAGCTCAAGAGCGCAGCACAGCCGTCCTGAGGATAGGGGAGTTCCTTCCTTGGGAATCTGGTGTTCCAAGCTGTTGAGTAGTTTCTTCACAGGAAAGTGCTAGAGACCACTGCCCGATCGGGCACCGTTTTTTAGTTTTCATTTTGTCCAGTCTCTTTTTTCAGTCTGTCTTTGTTGTCCATTCTTTAAATATTTTAGTCCTTTTGATTGTCGTGTGCTGTGTTCACTTGTGCCCAACTGCTTTGCCACCCTATGGACTACAGCTTGCCAGGCTCTGCCCGTGGGATCTTCCCAGCAAGGATACCGGGGTGGCTTGCCGTTTCGTCCTCCAGGGGATCTTCTGACCCGGGGACTGAACCTGCCTCTCTCACATCTCCTGCGTTGCAGGTGGACTCTTTCCCTCTGAGCCAGTGGAGAAGCCTTCAGATGCTTTTGCCCTGCTGTCGAGCTCACTTCATTGTCCGTTGCTTGTTTTAGCTGATTTCTGAGGCGTTTGACTCTTGTTTCAGGGCACTGCTTCTCTGGCAGAGGCCATCTGCGCCCGTTAGAAAGGCTACACAGAATCCTTTTTCCAGCCACAGGGCCTGAACACGCCCTTGTCTTCACGTCTGTGCTTCAGTCCTTCTCTCTGGCGCTTTCTGACCAGCATCCCATTGTTTATCACTTTCTGAGGGATCTGCTCCCTAAAACACCTCCCAGCCTTTCTCGTATTCCCTTTGTCCATGGGCTTTCTCGTTCATCTGCCTTCCAAGCTGGAAAAAAGTTTCATAGGATTCTTTCCCATTTCCTCAATTCCTTCCCTTTAATCTCCATTTCTTGAAAACTATCTGTATCCATTACTTTTCAGGATATTATTTTGTTTTCCCACCCCAACCTTTGTACCTTGACCTCCCTGTGTAGATTGGAGGCTCGATTTATTTTATTTATTCATACAACTTTCATTTATTCATACAGCGCGAACTCAGGATCACAGGGAAGAGATTCGTTGGGCTGGGTATTTGGGATGCGGGAGGTGCTGGGAAGTGTGGAACTTTCTAGAACTCTCAGGGAAGACTGCTGTCCCAGCCTCTATGTGTGTGCTTCAACCCAGAAGCTCTCTGACCCCCAGGCCCTGTTGTTTAGGGGTCTTCATGGACGTTTCTGTACAGGCATGCTGGATTGAATAATGGCCGTTGGTGATTAACTCACTGTCCAGCCCCACTCCCCTCCCCTGGGGTGGGAAGGGGGCAGAGGGGGTAGGTCGAGAGTCCCTGGTGTCTGGCACCACCCCCTCCCTCAGTAACTTACAAGAGACTCTTATCACTCTCAGGAGATTCCTAAGCTTTTAAGACTAAGACCAAATATATATATTTATCAGTGTATCACAGAGTTACTACCCTGATGATCAGTTTCCAATTGGCATTTGTCTTTCCTTGGATTCTACACATTGTTCGTTTTCTAGCCCTTTCTCTGGCCCTTTTTCTCCTTGTGTCTTAACTCTTGGTCATCATCAAGACTTGCTCTCTTTTTATGATCTCCTGAAGAGTTTTCTTCTTAAAACTTTAGCCCTTGTCCCCTTCTAAAAACCTTGGGCATTGTAGGGGAGGAAAGAAAAATACTTTTTTCTTCACTCTTCTGAATTCTCAACTTGGATTCCTGTAACAGAAGACAATTAACAACAGAAAAGTATATAAATTGATTTCATGTAAGTTTTATGTTACTTGGTGGCCTTCACGAGGAAATAAAGACTTAGAGAAATGGTTAAACCTGAGCTTTTTAATAATAGGTTTGATGAAAAATGGAGCCTCATGGGAAAAGGGTGTGGGTCGTAAACTGGGGGAAACTTGGCAGATCCTGTTTGTTCCGATTCCTCTCTGTGTCCCTGACTTGAAAGGGAAAGATGCTCCTTTCCTCTGGGTGTAGGGGGAGGGTGCCCTCGCACAGGAGGGTCTGTGGCTGACTTCAGGGGAAGGTCAGAGAGTCCTTGCATGTGCTGTTTCTGATTCCTTCAGCTTAAAATACTCACTCTACCAAGGTACTGTGCTTTGGGGTAGCATGTCCTGAACCCCATCCACGTGCTGTCTGTGCAGAGCTGCGGTTCCTTGTCTAGAGCTCCCCGCATGATAGCCCTTGGGATGGCATGCCGTAACTTCAAAATCAGTGTTGAAACCCCAAGCCTCCCTTTCCAGCTTTCCCTTTTAACTTCCCCTTTCAGCAAGATGCTGTCAGTAGCTACCATTCACCACAGTTTCTTGTACTTTAGATACGGGGTCACTGGGGGAAGATGGAGCAGAAGTTCAGTTAGTTTATCTCTGGAAGTTGGGAGCCCTTCCTGGTTGCTTTTGTAGTCTCAGCTCCCAAGTCAGGTGTTCAGCAGATGCTTCTTGAAGTGAGTATTTCAGTGATTCTTTATACACACACACACACACACACACACAATTTTATTTACTTGTTTTTGACTGTGCTGGGTCTTCCTTGCTGTGGGCTTTTCTCTAGTTACGGTGCATGAGCGTCTCATTGCGGTGGTTTGTCTGGTTGTGGACCACGAGCACAAAGGCCCAGGGGCTTCAGGAGCTGTGGCTCCCAGGCTTAGTTGCTCTGAGACAGGGGGACCCTCCCAGACCAGGAGTTGAACCTATGTCTCCTGCACTGGCAGGTGGATTCTTTGCCACTGAGCCGCCAGGGAAGCCCTGTCTCAGGGAGTCTTGGCTCCATTGTTTCCCCTCCTTTCAGTTTCTGTCCGTGCGTGGACTAGATCCTCGTCAGCACTCATCTAGTCTGTTGCAGTGACCTCCCAGCTTTTCGCACTCATCTCCCTTGCTCTGTCCACACGGCAGCATGCTACTGCTGGGGTAATTCTCCTGAAGCCGTAGCTGCTGTTACTTGTGGATTCAGTAGTTTTGATTCAATTAAAACTAGTCTGGTATTCTAGGTTTGGAATCAGCTCATTTCTTGTATCTATTTTATGTCATGCTTTTACTGTTTTTCCCACATGTTTCTTATAGCTAATATTCTCTGGTAGGAAAATACTTATTCCTACTTATGCTTTTGTTCCAACCCTTCTGGTCCGAAATCTCCCAGCCATTCTCTCGTCTTGGCTAGTTTAAATCCTGTACTTGTTGGCTACAGACCTAA